>NC_143022.1:33350000-34020000 GCF_057628025.1 Oncorhynchus mykiss | reverse complement strand
TCTCTCTTTTCCCCCCTCTCTCTCGGATGTTCAGTATGCCGTTGAGGGGTTAATGGGACCTTAGAGAATTCCCATGTTATTCATGGTTTTCCTGTGAGCTGGATAGTGGTGAGGCTCTCCCCCTTTTAGGGAAGGGAAAGATTTTTGGCAATGACCCCATACGGCCCCAAAACCATCAGGCAGCTCCTATATATCTCTACCTGTGAACCACCACTGACAGGGCAGGTCTACCCTTACCTCTCAGACAGCCTTCCAGGGTGGAGGATGGTAAAGATTCTAAATCATTTTGACGTTCATACTTGTCAGTTATTAAGATAAGTTATGACATTCTCCCTGTCTCAGCCCCAGTTAGGGCTCCAGTCCTCACTCTCCCCCTTCTGTCTCCTTGTCTCAGCCCCAGTTAGGGCTCCAGTCCTCACTCTCCCCCTCTGTCTCCCTGTCTCAGCCCCAGTTAGGGCTCCAGTCCTCACTCTCCCCCTATGTCTCCCTGTCTCAGCCCCAGTTAGGGCTCCAGTCCTCACTCTTCCCCTTCTGTCTCCCTGTCTCAGCCCCAGTTAGGGCTCCAGTCCTCACTCTCCCCCTCTGTCTCCCTGTCTCAGCCCCAGTTAGGGCTCCAGTCCTCACTCTCCCCCTCTGTCTCCCTGTCTCAGCCCCAGTTAGGGCTCCAGTCCTCACTCTCCCCCTCTGTTTCCCTGTCTCAGCCCCAGTTAGGGCTCCAGTCCTCCCTCTCCCCCTCTGTCTCCCTGTCTCAGCCCCAGTTAGGGCTCCAGTCCTCACTCTCCCCCTCTGTCTCCCTGTCTCAGCCCCAGTTAGGGCTCCAGTCCTCACTCTCCCCCTCTGTCTCCCTGTCTCAGCCCCAGCTGTACTGTAGACCTGTGGTGCTGACGATGATAACTATTAACACGGGGCTGTCTGTCTGGCCTGGGGGGTAAAAGACTTGAGTGGGGCTCTGGCTAATAGGGGTGTGTGTGTGTGTAGGTGTGTCTGATAGGTGGGTCTGCAAGTGTCGCTGCCTGTGGACCGACACTTCCTGACTGAAGATGAGTTTTGGGTAGAACGCCAGTGTATCTAAAAAGCTCACCGCATCGGCTACAGACACAGAGAGACCAGGTGGAAAGAGATAGAGAGAGATGTAGGTTAGAGCTCAACAACGGCTAATACTGCCACTCTGCTGCCGATGTGCATAATATCTCTCTGTAGTCTTTATTTAATGAGCGTCAGTCACACTGTCCATATCTCGATCCTGCTCTACCACTAAACATCATTACACTTCCGCTAAATGTCTACTCCGACTCTCATGTCATCACACACGCATGTACACACACACAGAAATGCAGACACGCGCCTTACACACGCGCCTCACACTAGACTTACGCAGTAACCAGATCATACCTTCATAGCGACATTGTGCCATTCCGGGATATTCAGTATACCGGCACTGAACACAAGATGCGCTGTTATTCAAACCCCTGAGGATCTGTAATCCGAAGGTTAGCAATTCTAACAACTGCATGTAAAATCCCACAGAGAATGCTAACTAAATGCTAACGAGTGCATTGCAAACATTTTATAGTCTCTGACCTAAACTGTATAAGTATACAAGTAACTCAAAAATGCTACTCACAGTTTGCTGCACACACTAAACAAATATTACACAGCAAGACTCTTGTTCCAGGTAGGGATTCTCTGCTGTTACCAAGCAAAGTCTGATTTAGGAAGAAGCTAACCTCTTAGCTAGATAGCTAACTGGCTACTAAATGACGCTAGGCTTGCACAACTGCAGAGCATTTGGTACATTTTAGACAGTTAACGTAAAAGTTATATCTAGCTGGCAAACATTTAGTTGTGAATACTGTAACTAGATCACTGGGGTTTTGAAAAGATGATGCCACAGAAAAATGATTCCACAGGTGAAGTGAGGAATACGATCTTCTTTATCTCCTATGGTATTGACCAAGTTGACTGCAGGTATTTACTTAAAAAGTAGCTATACATATTCAAATGTATTAAAAAACGTTAAATTAATAGTTTCAATGGTATTGACAGGATTGAAAAACCATCCTATGTTTTTTTCCAAATACCCAGGTATACAGTACATACAGTTTGCTGCCCAAGCCTACCTCACACACAGGCCTTATTATGCTAATCATACTTATCTTTATAGAGCTGCTCTTCAAGATATCCTCAATTCAGGAGAGGATGCTGCCACTGTTATCACTTTCTCGCTTCTCTCTCCCCCCCTCTCTCTCTCCCCCCTCTCACCCCCATCTCCCTCTCTCTCTCCCTCTCTCTCTCTCTCCCCCCTCTCACCCCATCTCGCTCTCTATGTCCCTCTCTCTCCCTCTCTCCCCCCCTCCCCCCGTCTCTCTCTCTCCCCCTCTCCCCCCCCCCCCCTCCCCCCCGTCTCTCTCTCTCCCCCCTCTCACCCCCATCTCTCTCTCTATCTCCCTCTCTCTCTCTCTCACTCTCCGTTTCTCTCTCTCTAGCTTTAACTTTCTCATAGTTCCTCCATAAGTGTGCTGTCTGTCTCTCCACATCTCCTGTGATTGGTTATTTATAGCCAGGATGGTGTGGCCTGTCAAGTCTAATGACTATTGTTGGTGTGGCTACTCGTTAATGAGAAACTGTTCCTAGGTCTGAATCTGAACCAAAACACTCATTACTACAATTATACACTGTAGCACATTACAACACTACAGAAAGTAGGTATTTCTAAACGTAGCTCTTTCTCTCTCTCTCTATCTTTCTCTCGCTCGCCCTCTTTCGTTCTCTCTCTCCAGAGTCTTTCTGTGTAGCAGTATCCTTGTGTAGGCGTAGCTTTTAGTATATCTAGGTCAGTGTAGATGGTGGTGGTGGTGGTGTGTGTGTGTGTGTGTGTGTGTGTGTGTGTGTGTGTGTGTGTGTGTGTGTGTGTTCATGGTTGAATGACATCACCGCGTTTACTTTAAATAGCTCACAGTAGTGGATCAGTGAGTAGATATTAAAGGATTGGCCCAAGGGTTGAGAGTGTGAATCGTGGATTCTGTGTATGCGAGCTTGTGCGTGTAAGTGAGTGAATGTGCATATCTAATTTTTTTAGCGAGTCTGTATGTGTGTGTGTGCTTGTGTTAGGTGTGGGTGTGATGCTGTGTGCTTGTGTTAGGTGTGGGTGTGATGCTGTGTGCTGTCAGTATGTGTAGCCAGGCAGAGACACACCCATGCTTAACCCCAGGGTGGGGTTCTCTCTCTGAATATCACTAGCACATTCACATGGCAGGACTGTGTGTGCCACTCTCTCATCTCTCTCCCTCTTGATCTTTTTCAGTCTTTCATTATTTCTTGTTCTCTCGCATGCTCTCTCATCCCTCACTCCCTCGATCCTTCTCCTTTTCTCTCTGTTTTCTCTCTCTCTCCGTGTGACTTCCTCTCCGCCTCTCTGTACAATAGTCAGTGTGCTGACAAGGTCTTAGCCTGCAGTCTTCAATAATGGCTCTTTTTCTGTGTTCAGCGGCTTTGGATGGAGGTGTGATGTCATTGTGACAGAGGCGAAAACATAAGCATCCTTACAGTATTTCAATTTGTTGAAGACTATGATTAGTTGATTAGATGATCAGCCGTTTTTACTTGTACCCACAGTGGTACAGTTCTCTACTTATTCCTGTGACTGCAGTAGGAGTGTAGGTCGGGGAGGGGGGCACCCCCACACACACTCTGAGAGAGAGAGAGAATACACACCTGCACTGTCAGCAACACTTACACATCTGTCACTCTTAGACACCCCCTCCCCCTCCCCTCTCCTGAGCAGTGTCAGTCAAAGCCCTGAGTCACTGCAGTAAATCACTAGCTATTAGAATACAGTGTCACATTTAGCTTAACACACAACCTGTACATGCACAAACAGAATCACTCACACATTCTGACTACACACACACACACACACACACACACACACACACACACACACACACACACACACACACACACACACGCACACACCATACATCATACTGACCCTACCTGTGTGTATGTGTTTCCCTGCAGCCCAAGTTGATGGCCAAGGACCTGTTAGATTTGGTGGCCTCCCACTTCAACCTGAAGGAGAAGGAATACTTTGGGATCTCCTACACAGATGAAACGTAAGTCCCTCTGGTTCACTGTTATGACCAGGAATATAGGACTGTCCTGTTTCTGGGGGGGCTATGTGAAGTGTAGGGTTTTGTTCCAGCCCAAGCACTAACACACTTCTAATGGGAAGTAACAACACTCTGGCCTATTTATCACACAAGGTAAGAAATGTATGTTTGAAATGTGAAGATGCCATTTGATTGACATTGTTATTGTGGGAGTATAAAACAGATATCCTACAGTCTAGTCCCAGTCTGCTAGTCCCAGTCTGCTAGTTCCAGTCCTAGTGCTCTCATTTGAATACTGTTTGTTATTGATTTACATAGGCCAACAGTCTGTGATATTTTATACCTCTCATTCATCCCTCTCTCCAGACCCTTTCAACAACTCCACTGGCATACCCAATGCTGGGTGACATTTGTAAAAGACATAGCTAGAGACATGCACACCCCAGTTCTGTCTCTCTCTGTTTCTGCCTCTCTCTGTTTCTGTCTCTCTCTTTTTCCCCCAGTTCTGTCTCTCTCTGTTTCTGTCTCTCTCTGTTTCTGTCTCTCTCTGTTTCTCCCCCAGCTCTGTCTCTCTCTGTTTCTGTCTCTCTCTGTTTCTCCCCCAGTTCTGTCTCTCTCTGTTTCTGTCTCTCTCTGTTTCTCCCCCAGTTCTGTCTCTCTCTGTTTCTGTCTCTCTCTGTTTCTCCCCCAGTTCTGTCTCTCTCTGTTTCTGCCTCTCTCTGTTTCTCTCCCAGTTCTGTCTCTCTCTGTTTCTGTCTCTCTCTGTTTCTGTCTCTCTCTGTTTTTCCCCCAGTTCTGTCTCTCTCTGTTTCTGTCTCTCTCTGTTTCTCCCCCAGTTCTGTCTCTATCTGTTTCTGTCTCTCTCTGTTTATCCCCCAGTTCTGTCTCTCTCTGTTTCTCCCCCA
Source organism: Oncorhynchus mykiss (assembly GCF_057628025.1). Lineage (NCBI taxonomy): Eukaryota > Metazoa > Chordata > Actinopteri > Salmoniformes > Salmonidae > Oncorhynchus > Oncorhynchus mykiss. The sequence continues at coordinate 34,014,983 of NC_143022.1, read as the reverse complement.
GTTCTGTCTCTCTGTGTTTCTGCCTCTCTCTGTTTCTGTCTCTCTCTGTTTCTCCCCCAGTTCTGTCTCTCTCTGTTTCTCTCCCAGTTGTGTCTCTCTCTGTTTCTCCCCCAGTTCTGTCTCTCTTTTTCTCCCCCAGTTCTGTCTCTCTCTGTTTCTCCCCCAGTTCTGTTTCTCTCTGTTTCTCCCCCAGTTCTGTCTCTCTCTGTTTCTCCCCCAGTTCTGTCTCTCTTTTTCTCCCCCAGTTCTGTCTCTCTCTGTTTCTCCCCCAGTTCTGTCTCTCTCTGTTTCTCCCCCAGTTCTGTCTCTCCCTGTTTCTCCCTCAGTCCCTCAGCTCTATATGATGTAGCTTTGTTGTTTCTGTGTTTGAGAGCTGAGAGAGCTGAACTTTGAACAAGAGAAATAGAAAAAAGATCAGTGCATGTTGCCCAGGAGATCATGCAGGGTTACCAGGGTGACAAGCTGCCTCTGCAGTTTTCATCCCCTGTCAGAAAGAGAGAGAGAGAGAGAGAGAGAGAGAGAGAGAGAGAGAGAGAGATGGGTGGGGCGCAGTGGACTTGGCTATGCTATTGCAGTATTTTTACATTGTCGAGAAGGTTTTTCATTCTGCAGTACATATCTGGTCATACCAACTTTTACAATTCAAGCTCAGTCAACATAAGTCAGTTCTTTAGTTTGTTAACTCCCCATTGGTCAGTTCTGTAGTGTACGGAAATTGACTCCTCATTGGTGGGGTGTGTGGTTTACTAACAGGTGATTGGTTGTTGTGTCTCCAGTGGTCATTTCAGCTGGCTGCAGTTGGACCGGAGGGTTCTAGAACACGAGTTCCCCAAGAAGTCTGGACCCATCGTCCTGTACTTCTGTGTCAGGTATGGTCATATCATCCATGAACACATACAAGCACAGCACCTACATGTACCTTCATATATACAGCAGGCACACACACACACACACACACACACACACACACACACACACACACACACACACACACACACACACACACACACACACACACACACACACACACACACACACACACACACACACACACACACACACACACACACACACGTCTGCACACCACACACTACCATGGCTCTGTGAAAAAGGCAGACGATAACTCTATAATACTATAAGAGAACCCCATTCATAATTCAGTGATACTTGTGTCTAGCTATTATATATTAGCCTCAGTGTGTCTGTGTGTGTCAAGCGTTGAGTAAGATGTTGTATCCCTGGAAAGTGGTGCTTCTGCTCTGATCTGACTCACAGTTAAGTAGCAGGGTTATAAAACCAGTTCTTTTTCCTGCCAGTCCATTTGTACTGCTCTGACAAAGGCTGATCTCTTACATAACACACATCCTGAGTTTGTACTGCTCTGACAAAGGCTGATCTCTTACATAAACACACATCCTGAGTTTGTACTGCTCTGACAAAGGCTGATCTCTTACATAAACACACATCCTGAGTTTGTACTGCTCTGACAAAGGCTGATCTCTTACATAACACACATCCTGAGTTTGTACTGCTCTGACAAAGGCTGATCTCTTACATAACACACGTCCTGAGTTTGTACTGTTCTGACAAAGGCTGATCTCTTACATAACACACGTCCTGAGTTTGTACTGCTCTGACAAAGGCTGATCACTTACATAAACACACATCCTGAGTTTGTACTGCTCTGACAAAGGCTGATCTCTTACATAACACACGTCCTGAGTTTGTACTGCTCTGACAAAGGCTGATCTCTTACATAACACACGTCCTGAGTTTGTACTGCTCTGACAAAGGCTGATCTCTTGCATAACACACGTCCTGAGTTTGTACTGCTCTGCCAAAGGCTGATCTCTTGCATAACACACGTCCTGAGTTTGTACTGCTCTGACAAAGGCTGATCTCTTGCATAACACACGTCCTGAGTTTGTACTGCTCTGACAAAGGCTGATCACTTACATAAACACACGTCCTGAGTTTGTACTGCTCTGACAAAGGCTGATCTCTTACATAACACACGTCCTGGGTTTGTACTGCTCTGACAAAGGCTGATCTCTTACATAACACACATCCTGAGTGTGCGCGTGCGTGTGTGTGCGTGCACTCACTTCTCCATGAGGTCATTGTAGTGTGAAGAAAAGGTACAGGATCTGAAGTGAAATTGTCTGACCTTTCTATGCAGCTGAGGAAAGGCTACACGCACACACAATGTTGAACAGTGTTGGTCAGTACTTCAGAAGTCCCTATAATGTGTTCTAGGCTCCAGGGACTGGTCATTCCTTAACAACATATTGAACAACCCAATGTGTTGGAGACACAACAGAACGGCTAACGATAAGTGTCTCCAAAAGGGTGTTTTACGTGATTTCCACCTACCATAATTGCTTTGATGTGTATGGAGTATTGTATTATTGTATGGGGTATTGTATTATTGTATGGGGTATTGAATTATTGTATGGAGTATTGTATGGAGTATTGTATTATTGTATGGGGTATTGAATTATTGTATGGGGTATTGTATTATTGTATGGGGTATTGTATTATTGTATGGGGTGTTGTATTATTGTATGGGGTATTGTATTATTGTATGGGGTGTTGTATTATTGTATGGGGTATTGTATTATTGTATGGGGTATTGTATTATTGTATGGGGTGTTGTATTATTGTATGGGGTGTTGTATTATTGTATGGGGTGTTGTATTATTGTATGGGGTGTTGTATTATTGTATGGGGTATTGTATTATTGTATCGGGTATTGTATGGGGTGTTGTATTATTGTATGGGGTGTTTTATTATTGTATGGGGTATTGTATTATTGTATGGGATATTTATTATTATATGGGGTATTGTATTATTGTATGGGGTATTGTATGGGTTGTTGTATTATTGTATGGGGTATTGTATTATTGTATGGGGTGTTTTATTATTGTATGGGATATTGTATTATTCTATGGGATGTTGTATTATTGTATGGGGTATTGTATTATTGTATGGGGTGTTTTATTATTGTATGGGATATTGTATTATTCTATGGGGTGTTGTATTATTGTATGGGGTGTTGTATTATTGTATGGGATATTTATCAGGAATCAAGGTAAGACCCAGGTGCAGACTGTGTGAAGTAAACATGTTTATTGTAACCACAGGGGTGGGCAAACAACAGGTCAAGGTAGGCAGGGGTCGATAATCCAGGGAAGGAGCAAAGGTACAGGACGGCAGGCAGGCTCAAGGTCAGGGACGGGTAGAGTGGACAGGTGGGCGGGTATAGGATCAGGACAGGAGGTCGAGAAAAAGAACGGCTGGGAAAAGACAGCAGCTGACAGGACAAACGCTGGTAAGCTTGATAAACAAGACAAACTGGCACAGACAGACATAAAACACAGCTATAAATACCCAGAGGATAAGTGGGGAAGATGGGCGACACCTGGAGGGGGTGGAGACGAGGACATGTGAAACAGATCAGGGCGTGACAGTATTACTGTACTGGGTGTTATATCATTTTATGGGGTGTTGTATTATTGTATGGAGTGTTGTATTATTGTACTGGGTGTTGTATTATTGTCCTGGGTGTTGTATTATTGTATGGGGTGTTGTGTTATTGTATGGGGTGTTGTATTATTGTACTGGGTGTTGTATTATTGTATGGGGTGTTGTATTATTGTATTGGGGGTTGTATTATTGTATGGGGTGTTGCATTATTGCATGGAGTGTTGTATTGTTGTATGGGGTGTTGAATTATTGTATTGGGTGTTGAATTATTGTATAGGGTGTTGTATTATTGTATGGGGTGTTGTATTATTGTATGGGGTGTTGTATTATTGTATGGGGTGTTTTATTGTTGTATGGGGTGTTGTATTATTGTATGGGGTGTTGTATTATTGTATAGGGTGTTGTATTATTGTATGGGGTGTTGTATTATTGTATGGGGTGTTGTATTATTGTATAGGGTGTTGTATTATTGTATGGGGTGTTGTATTATTGTATGGGGTGTTGTATTATTGTATAGGGTGTTGTATTATTGTATGGGGTGTTGCATTATTGCATGGAGTGTTGTATTGTTGTATGGGGTGTTGAATTATTGTATTGGGTGTTGAATTATTGTATGGGGTGTTGTATTATTGTATGGGGTATTGTATTATTGTATGGGGTATTGTATTATTGTATAGGGTGTTGTATTATTGTATGGGGTGTTGAATTATTGTATGGAGTGTTGTATTATTGTATGGAGTGTTGTATTATTGTATGGAGTGTTGTATTATTGTATGGAGTGTTGTATTATTGTACTGGGTGTTGTATTATTTTATGGAGTGTTGTATTATTGTATGTGGTGTTGTATTATTTTATGTGGTGTTGTATTATTGTATGGAGTATTGTATTATTGTATGGAGTGTTGTATTATTTTATGTGGTGTATTGTTCTAACAACAAATCACTATCAAATACATTACCTTGTGTTCATGGTAAGTTAACCAGTGTCTAGACATCAGTACAGATTCAATAGTATTATACTGTTGCTATTATCTCTGTTATAACTGCTAATAGTCCCACACACAGATACACACACGCATTCAAAAAGCTTGTTAATACAATGCAATCACACACACACACACACACTCACTCACTCACTCACTCACTCACTCACTCACTCACTCACTCACTCACTCTGCCACACAGCCACACAGAGACAGCCAGATGAAACTGCAATCAGTCTAAATGTCAGAGCTGAATCCATGATCAGTCTTCACCACCCAGAGCAGCCGAGTGTGATAAGCTGTGTGTGTGTGTGTGTGTGTGTGTGTGTGTGTGTGTGTGTGTGTGTGTGTGTGTGTGTGTTTCAAGTTTATTTACAATATGTACACGTGTTTTGGGGAAGGGGGGTTGGGGGGCTTAATTGTGCAGTGTGTAGCAATCAAAATAAGAGTCTGGTAGCAACAGTTGTGTGTGTGTAGCATGAATGTACTGTGTGTGTGTGTGTGTGTGTGTGTGTGTGTGTGTGTGTGTGTGTGTGTGTGTGTGTGTGTGTGTGTGTGTGTGTGTGTGTGTGTGGATATCTATGTTAGTGAGTGAGTGAGTGAGTGAGTGAGTGAGTGAGTGAGTGAGTGAGTGAGTGAGTGAGTGAGTGAGTGAGTGCATGTGTGTTAATGGTGCGGAGAGTCAGTTTAGGTGGTCAGTCCAGTTCAAGTGTTAAGTAGTCTAATGGCTTGTAGAAACTGGTTTTGAGCCTGTTGAGCCTCCCCATGGTAAGAGAGTGAACATCTTGTGTGTGGGGTCCTTCCTACAGGCCTTCGTCCTGGATTGGTGGGAGCACATCCCAGTGATGTTCTCGGCTGTCTTCACAACCCTCTGGAGGGCCTTGCGGTCGTGGACAGATCAATTCCTGTACCAGTTCATGATGCAACCGGTCAGGACGCTCTCGTTGGTGCAGCGGTAGTATTTGGAGAGGACCCGGGGTAGCATGCCAAATTTCTTCAGCCTCCTTAGGAAGTAGAGACGCTGTTGCACCCTCTTGATGAGAGTGGTGGTGTTGTTGGTCCATGGCAAGTCCTCGGTGATGTGGACGCCAAGGAACTTAACTTCTTGACGCTACCAATCCCTGTAGAGGGATAACTTCCGTCTGCAACCGCTGAATAGCATAGCGCAACAGTCAAATAATATTGCTCGATAGCCTAGCATAGCATTATGTACACTGAGCATCAGGAAGCTTGGTCACGAAAATCAGAAAAGCAATCAAATGAACCGTTTACCTTTGATGATCTTCGGATGTTTTCACTCACGAGACTCCCAGTTACACAGCAAATGTTCCTTTTGTTCCATAAAGATTATTTTTATACCCAAAATACTGACGTTTGTTTGTCGCGTTATGTTCAGAAATCCACAGGAAAGAGCGGTCACGACAACGCAGACGGAAATTTCAAATAGTCTTCAAAAGTCCACAGAAACATGTCAAACGTTTTTTATAATCATTCCATGGGTAGTTTTTAAAATATATATTCGATAATATATCAACCGAGTGCGTAGCTTTTTCCATAACAGCGGGAGGAACAATGGCCGGTTTACTCAATTGCGCACTAACTCATTCTGAGAGCCCACGCCTCTCCACTTACGCAAGGTGATCATTCACACTCATTTTTCAAAATAAAAGCCTGAAACTATGTCTAAAGACTGTTGACACCTTAGGGAAGCCACAGAAAAAGGAATCTGGTTGATACCCCTTTTACCTTTATTTAACTAGGCAAGTCAGTTAAGAACAAATTCTTATTTTCAACAACGGCCTAGGAACAGTGGGTTAACTGCCTGTTCAGGGGCAGAACGACAGATTTGTACCTTGTCAGCTCGGGGATTTGAACTTGCAACCTTTCAGTTGAAAGGCTTTAAATGGAGGACAGGTACGCATAGGAAAACAGACGTTTCAAGATAAGAGTCTCTTCCTGATTGGATTATCCTCAGGCTTTCGCCTGCAATATCAGTTCTGTTATACCCACAGACAATATTTTTTACAGTTTTGAAAACTTTAAAGTGTTTTCTATCCTAATCTGTCAATTATATGCATATTCTAGCATCTGGTCCTGAGAAATAGGCCGTTTACTTTGGGAACGTTATTTTTCCAAACATAAAAATAGTGCCCCCTAGCTTCAAGAGGTTAAAACTGCTGACTTTCTCTATTGCAGTCCCGTTGATGTGGATTGTGGCATGTTCCCTTCTCTGCTTCCTGAAGTCAACAATCAACTCCTTTGTTTTGTTGACGTTGAGGGAGAGGTTGTTGTCCTGGCACCATAATGCCAGTTCATTTACCTCCTCCCTATAGGCTGACTCGCCGTTGTTGGTTATCAGGCCTACAACCATAGTGTTGTCAGCAAACTTGAGGATGGAGTTGGTGTCATGGGTGAAAAGGGAGTACAGCAGAGGGCTGAGGACACACCCCTGTGGAGGATTGTTGTCAACCCTCACAGCCTGTGTTCTGCCCGTCAGGAAGTCCAGGGTCAAGTTGCAGAGTGTGGTGTCCAGCCCCAGGGCTCTGAGCTTGGTGTTGAGCTTGGAGGGAACAATAATGTTGAATGCTGAACTGTATGAACAGCATTCTCACATAGGTGAACCTCTTGTCCAGATACGTTACGGGTGTGTGAGAACCGATGGAAATGTTATCTTCCGTGGATATGTTGGAGCGGTCGGCACATTTTTATGGGTCAAGTGATGCTGGCATTCTGGCCTTGATGTGGACCAGTACCAACCTCTAGAAGTGCTTCATGATGACCAAGGCGGAGGGATGAGTGCGAAGGGGCGATAGTCATTTGGGCATGTCACCTTGTTTTTTTTGGGCACTGGGACGATGGTGGTCTCCTTGAAGCAGGTGGAGACTACAGCCTGGAACAGGGACAGGTTGAACATCCGAGAAGATGCTCGCCAACTGGTCAGCACACACTCCGAGGACGAGACCAGGGATACCTGGTCATCCGGAGCAGCAAGAGTCCTCCAGGATGGCTCGGTATTGTCTGCCTCAAAGAGAGCATACAATATGTTAAGCTCATCTGGTTGGTATGCGTCGGTGGGCACCACACAGCTGGATTTGCCTTTGTAGTCCGTGATAGTCTGTAGTCTTGCCACATGCATCCCGAATCTGAGTTGGCAAACATAATTTCAAGTTTGAGTCTTTATTGTCTTTTTGCGTCCCTAATGGATTTGTGGAGCTCGTATCTGCTTGCCTTGTACACGTCACACGCCACCAAGTCATCGGTGAGCGTTCTGCTGACATTGAATGCTGCAGTACTGGCTCTCTGCGTTGTTCACATATCTCCGTTCATCCAGTGGTATGGTTGGGGTATGTCCGGATTTTTATTGTGGGAACTGTATGGAAGCCTAATGTCTGCTGACACCTATTGGACACTCTGCTCACTGCAGTTCTGCCACACAGTATTCTGGATCTTTTTTATTTGATTTATTTAACCCTTTTTTAACTAGGAAAGTCAGTTAAGAACAAATTCTTATTTACATCTATAATAATGGGTTTGGAACTACTGTGGATTGAATGAGCTTCTATTGATGGCAGTCTGGTTCCAGGCAACATAACATTTCAACATTGTGTCATGGTCTATAATACTGAAATGGAATTTATGTTTCTGTTCATCACAGGTATTAGAGAGTTTGTCATACCTGATGATCTATAATAATGGGTTTCATTGACTATGTGTTACAGGTTTTACATAGAGAGTATTTCCTACCTGAAGGACAATGCTACTATCGAACTCTTCTTCCTCAATGCTAAGTCCTGCATATACAAGGTAAGTTAGTCATTACCTGTAGTTGTGTTTGCATACATGTTTTTTTATCGATGATTCATCCTTCAGTAGTGTATTTATTTTCCCATTCATGTCATAACTGCACCACAAGGGGGCATATGTGGGTTGTTGGGTCGTCAGTGTGAGGTTTGAACAGATATAACATTAGCTAAGCTCATGCTATCTCCAGCACCAAAAGTGTTAACTGGCCTCTGCTAGCAAAATGCCTCCACCAACAGAGATGCTAACACTCCAGCAACACCCAGATGTTTTCCTAATATATCCCCAGCACTAATAGTTTAGCATATGCTAACACATAGCCAGTACTTCACACCTAAGGATAGGCTGTTTATAAAGGGAGACTGGCTCACTCTGACGGGCCAACTAGTGAAGAGAGGGTCGTCTGTGAAGTCTCCAGACACGCTCCAATAGATCAAAATAGACCACGTTGCTTTATTTTTTACTTTACATAAATCAACCTATTACCACATGAAAACAGATAGTTTAGAGTTTCGCCTGGTCTCTCAGTGTCAATGTTAAACACGTGGAGTCATCTTGAGTCATTAAAATGCAGTCATCTCCTGTCTGCGTTGATGGAGTGCATGTTTTACACTGGACCACACACATACTGACACACACACCCACACCCTGACAGAAACCCGTGCACGCACGCACACGCACACACACACACACACACACACACACACACACACACACACACACACACACACACTGCTAGGCCACAGCCCCATGGTGAGAGCCCATGCTGGGTGGTAGTGCACTCAGTGTTGTGTTTCACTCTGCTGTCTGATCTCTTAACCAATTAACTGCCAGGGATCGTATACAGGACATTCCTTACATACCTGACCCCTTTAGTCACTAGTCACCCCTTAACACCCACACACACTTCCCTCAGACCCCCTTCCGTGTGTGTGAGTAGGCCCAGTCCCAGCATTGCTCATCTAAGTAAACAGGATGGAGAGACAAAGTGAAAGAGACTCTGTGGAATGGAAGCGAGTCACCAGTGCATTCCCTCATTCTCTCTTCCCCCATCATACTGTCATCTCTGAGCTGAAGCAGAGAACACAACCCCCCATGAAGAGAGAGCAAGAAATCAGGGAGGGAGGGGGGAAACGAGGGATAGATGAAACAAAACAATGGAGAAAAGAGTCCTGTGGAAAATGTGATAGAAAAATGTGTATTCTGTATGAATGTGTTTTTCATCATTGTATTGTAGGTACATCATTACAGTATTGTCATAGGATGAATGTGATGTATGAAATGTGCCCCTCGCAGCTCGCAAGGATTAGTTTTATTAGCACTGCGAGTTCAGAGTCAAGAAATAACCTTACCTAATACGTTCATTCTCTCTCTCTCTCTCTCTCTCTCTCTATCTCTCTCTCTCTCTCTCTCTCTCTCTCTCTCTCTCTATTTCTCTAAGGAGCTCATTGAGGTGGACAGTGAGGTGGTCTTTGAGCTGGCCTCCTATATCCTACAGGTAAGTCAGTACTCTGACTCCAACGTATGTGGGTGTTCCAGACACAGAGCACATTACTCACTTGACCTTTCCAGAAATAGTGAGCTGTCTCTCCTTTAATCCTGCTTTATATTGGAAGTGTTGTTTCTCAAGCCTGGATCTGTGTCTGCTCTAGCCAACTCCTCTGACTGTTGCTATTGGTATGTCATGTTTATCATTAGAAAAATCAAGACGTTAATTGAATGGGTTCCAATCCCTAGTTCCAGGGAGTGAGTGTGTATATTGGCCAGGGAGTGTGTAGGGTTCCCCCTCAGTGTAGGTCAGCCCATTACCTCAGTATCCTGCAACATCAGCGTACACACACAGACTGTGGTGTGTGTGTGTGTGTGTGTGTGTGTGTGTGTGTGTGTGTGTGTGTGTGTGTGTGTGTGTGTGTGTGTGTGTGTGTGTGTGTGTGTGTGTGTGTGTGTGTGTGTGTGTGTCTGCCGGTGCAGATTTATCAGATTTATCTCTTGGCCTTTAGAGGTTTGGCTCCAGATGGATAATATTTCTCTCTGATTTCACCACAGGAGAACTCACCGTACTCAAATCAAATGTTATTGGTCACATACACATGGTTAGCAGATGTTACTGGTCACATACACATGGTTAGCAGATGTTACTGGTCACATACACATGGTTAGCAGATGTTATTGGTCACATACACATGGTTAGCAGATGTTATTGGTCACATACACATGGTTAGCAGATGTTACTGGTCACATACACATGGTTAGTAGATGTTATTGGTCACATACACATGGTTAGCAGATGTTATTGCGAGTGTAGCGAAATGCTTGTGCTTCTAGTTCCGACAGTGCAGTAATATCTAACAATTCCACAACAACTACCTAATACACACAAATCTAAAGGGATGTAATAAGAATATATACATATAAATATATGGATAAGCGATGACCGAGCGGCATAGGTAAGATGCAATAGGTGGCATAAAATACAGTATATACATATGGGATGAGTAATGCAAGATATGTAAACAGTATTCAAGTGTCAAAGCATCATTGAATTGAGAATGACTCATATATTCCAGTTAAATTATTGAATTTGAATTTCATTTGAATTCAAGGAAATATAATTAAATTGTGAAATTCAATGAAATTCAAATGCCTCTTCTATTCTATATTAGGTATAATCTATACAAATATACATCTTGTACATAAAACATCAAACCTGGTGTTATATACATGCAGAAACATTTTTGTTGAAACAATAGATTTCCAGGACAAACTCTTAAAATGAATGACCAAGGAAACAAAACCTATATACGAATATAATAAGTTATGAATCACGTACTGACATTTGGTTCAATATGGGGAAAACACTACATTTCCCAGAATACATTAGTTTAATCCTCATGTTGACCCTGAGGCCTTCAAAAAGAAGCTAAATAAATGAAATGGTTAGTGGAAATATAATTGCCTACTCTAAGCACTAAGGTTAAAAGAGGTATCTTTGGTATCTGGAAGTGTGACCTGTAAGATTCAATGAAACTCCCATCTTCTTGAATTACATTCTACTTCCAATTTTAAATAATGAGTTGAATGTGAGTAAATTCCAAAATTCTGAATTGAGCCCAACCCTGGTGCTAAGCACCTCTATGTCTTTTCTCTCACCAGGAGGCCAAAGGTGACTTCATCAGGTAAGAACAGTTATTATGTATCTCTACTACAGTAAGCTGTATGTGTGTAATGTACAATAGAGGGGAGGTGGCCCACGTGTTTCTTTGGTTTTTGGTTGAGGGGAAGGTGGGATAGGTTTGTGTTTGTCTGTGTGTTGACAAATGTAAAATGTGTGTGTGTGTGTGTGTGTGTATGCGCGTGTGTGACAGGGGAACAACTACACCCTGTGTAGGGGGTCTGTCCCTGGCCCTCTGAGCCCCTCAGAGCAGCAAAGCAAATGGCTCTGCTCCCTCTCCTCTCAAAGGACCTGCCTTTGTCTGCCTGTCCTCCCTCTATCCCTTTCCTCTCAACCCCAGTCCCCTGATTCACTCTCTCCATCCAGCTCTGAAGAGTCTGTCTTTAGAGAGGGTCAGTGGGGCGTAGCTTATTGTAGTGTGTGTGTGTGTGTGTGTGTGTGTGTGTGTGTGTGTGACAGGGCTCCACTGTGCATGACTGCTAGCCAATTAAGACCAGAGCAGTGTAACAGGATGAGACGAAGCCGGGGAGGGCGGCTCACATGATGAGCCTTCTGCCCCCTAAAACACTTTGCTCTCTATTGATTTACACTTTAATGGGGATGCATGATATATTGGCCACTGTATCGGTTAGGACAGTGAAGGTTAGTTAGAAGCATCGTAGTGAAAATGTGCATTTACAAAATTACATGTGTTTGCAATTATATTACAGTGTATAACTTTGGTCATTTATAATGGTGTTTTTTGCGTTATTATCTAGCTTTAAATACAGATGGATTGCAAGGCCTTTACAGATAAAGGGAAACACATACAGTATCTTATCGTTGCTCTGTATTTTAGAGAGGTAAAGGATACAGATTATTCATCAGTGTGTGAGCGGTGAAGACAGTGTAGATTAGAGGGTTGAACAGCGTTCACCTTTGACCCCGTTTTGTCTTCCTCACAGAGAGCATAAATAAACATGGTGTCCCACTGAGATCTGGAATGTGACACACACACACACAGAAAAGGAGGTCATGATTCACCAAATCATGCCAAAATGGTAAAGGCCAGAGTTGTAGTCGGGGGATAAATTATGTTTACACACCTTTTTTGGTGAATAAATAGCATTTACAGTGCCTTGCGAAAGTATTTGGCCCCCTTGAACTTTGCTACCTTTTGCCACATTTCAGGCTTCAAACATAAATATATAAAACTGTATTTTTTTGTGAAGAATCAACAACAAGTGGGACACAATCATGAAGTGGAACGACATTTATTGGATATTTCAAACTTTTTTAACAAATCAAAAACTGAAAAATTGGGCGTGCAAAATTATTCAGCCCCTTTACTTTCAGTGCAGCAAACTCTCTCCAGAAGTTCAGTGAGGATCTCTGAATGATCCAATGTTGACCTAAATGACTAATGATGATAAATACAATCCACCAGTGTGTAATCAAGTCTCCGTATAAATGCACCTGCACTGTGATAGTCTCAGAGGTCCGTTAAAAGCGCAGAGAGCATCATGAAGAACAAGGAACACACCAGGCAGGTCCGAGATACTGTTGTGAAGAAGTTTAAAGCCGGATTTGGATACAAAAAGATTTCCCAAGCTTTAAACATCCCAAGGAGCACTGTGCAAGCGATAATATTGAAATGGAAGGAGTATCAGACCACTGCAAATCTACCAAGACCTGGCCGTCCCTCTAAACTTTCAGCTCATACAAGGAGAAGACTGATCAGAGATGCAGCCAAGAGGCCCATGATCACTCTGGATGAACTGCAGAGATCTACAGCTGAGGTGGGAGACTCTGTCCATAGGACAACAATCAGTCGTATATTGCACAAATCTGGCCTTTATGGAAGAGGGGCAAGAAGAAAGCCATTTCTTAAAGATATCCATAAAAAGTGTCGTTTAAAGTTTGCCACAAGCCACCTGGGAGACACACCAAACATGTGGAAGAAGGTGCTCTGGTCAGATGAAACCAAAATTGAACTTTTTGGCAACAATGCAAAACGTTATGTTTGGCGTAAAAGCAACACAGCTGAACACACCATCCCCACTGTCAAACATGGTGGTGGCAGCATCATGGTTTGGGCCTGCTTTTCTTCAGCAGGGACAGGGAAGATGGTTAAAATTGATGGGAAGATGGATGGAGCCAAATACAGGACCATTCTGGAAGAAAACCTGATGGAGTCTGCAAAAGACCTGAGACTGGGACGGAGATTTGTCTTCCAACAAGACAATGATCCAAAACATAAAGCAAAATCTACAATGGAATGGTTCAAAAATAAACATATCCAGGTGTTAGAATGGCCAAGTCAAAGTCCAGACCTGAATCCAATCGAGAATCTGTGGAAAGAACTGAAAACTGCTGTTCACAAATGCTCTCCATCCAACCTCACTGAGCTCGAGCTGTTTTGCAAGGAGGAATGGGAAGAAATTTCAGTCTCTCGATGTGCAAAACTGATAGAGACATACCCCAAGCGACTTACAGCTGTAATCGCAGCAAAAGGTGGCGCTACAAAGTATTAACTTAAGGGGGCTGAATAATTTTGCACGCCCAATTTGTCAGTTTTTGATTTGTTAAAAAAGTTTGAAATATCCAATAAATGTCGTTCCACTTCATGATTGTGTCCCACTTGTTGTTGATTCTTCACAAAAAATACAGTTTTATATCTTTATGTTTGAAGCCTGAAATGTGGCAAAAGGTTGCAAAGTTCAAGGGGGCCAAATACTTTCGCAAGGCACTGTACAGACATATTAGGCTAGATATTAAGCTAGCATTGTTTGCTAGCCTTTTTTGGGGCCCTAGGTGGGATTTGGTTGGTGTGCCCCCCACCTCGCGGGCAAAACATTTTAGTGACCTCCTAAATGGCGGAGAGAAAGTTTTCTGCCACCGTACACAGTTTTCCATGGGGCAGAGAGAACATTTTGTAATTTTATAAAACATGTCATGCAATTCTACAAAATTTTCCATGGGAGGATGGAGAGACATTTTTGCAGTTTTAAAGCAAATGTCCTGCCATTCGACACACTTTGCCATGTCTTATGCCATGTAAATGATACCTGAGTGGGAGTGACTTACAAAATCAATGGGGGTCCCCTGGAGGTCAAGGCCCCTGGGCACGTGCCCTGCGTGCCCGGGTATATTCGGCCATGATTTCTACAAGTTTAGATAGCTGGCTAGACTTACCTTACCAATCTAAAAATGATGAGCTGACATGGCTAATTGGGTGACTGTCAGTGACTGACCTAACAAGAGAAAAACTGCTGATGCACAACCAAAATCACACCTTGTGTATTCTCCTATTCTAACTCTCAACAGTAAGTTGAGACCCCGACTGAGTTAAATATATATATATATATATATAATAATTACAAAGGTTTTCGTTTTTTGGGGGTCGGGAGTCCTGGGCGACCGCCAATGTCACTTATGCCTGGGGCCGGCTCTGATTCTTTGTGCTGTCGTTTCCAGATTGGGTGGTAGAGGTTGGGATTGGGAACCATTGCTCTCGGTCAGGTGTTAGGATACTGTTATATTTCCAGAGTGTTAGCTGCCTTGTTTCCAGTGCTTTCCCCCAGTCTCAGTCTCAGGGGGCTGGGAGGGTTAGGGGATTACAGACGGGTTTAAGACTGGGAGTCTGGGGTCTTCGTCATCTCTCTCACTCTCTACAGCTGTTCCCTAGATAACGCCCAGCCAGCTGTGTGACTGTCTTATCAGTCCCCCTAAAACACAACAGGGCAGCATTACACCCCCCCCCCCCCCCACACACACACACACACACACACACCTTGTCAGTTACTAACTCTGGCCAAACCCATAGATGAATCATGAGGAAATACCCTTGGATTAAAGTCAATACATCATTGGAGTAGACAAACATCACATTATTGGAGACACGTTTTGGAGGGGCATATATCACTAATGCCAATCTGTCTCTAACATCTCTTGGCCGTTTGAGTTCAGTGTGTGTTCACAGTAATGACGTGTGTGTTTCTGTATGTGTTGCAGTAATGACGTGACAAGGTCAGACCTGAAGAAGCTTCCAGCTTTGCCGACTCAGGCCCTGAAGGAACACCCATCTCTGGCCTACTGGTTAGTCCCAGCCTGTCTTATTGGCCTAATTGACCAGGACCACCAAACTCTACTGCCTGGTAGCAATGATTCAGTTATATGTTGTGTATGTTTTCTGTTCCAGTGAGGACCGGGTCATAGAACACTACAAGAAGCTGAATGGACAGTCCAGAGGGCAGGCCATAGTCAAGTAAGACTGGACAGGGGAAGGGTGTGTGTGTGTGTGTGTGTCTCGTTTTCTCTTTCTGCATGCTCTCTCTCTTGAGCTGTGTGTGTGTGTGTGTTTGTCTCATGTTCTCTTTCTGCATGCTCTCTCCCTTGAGCTGTGTGTGTTCAGACATCTCTCTTACATGCTGAGTGTGTATCCATATATGTTTGTGTGTGCGTGCGTGTGCGTGTGTTTATGGTGCTCTCTCTCTTCATTGTATGCTGTGAAGTTGAACACTGGGAGCTCTCTGACTGACAAATGTCTCTCTCTGTGTGTCTCTGTATCTTTGTCTCTTACAGTTATATGAGCATTGTTGAGTCTCTGCCTACATATGGAGTACACTACTACACTGTTAAGGTACAACTTTATCACCTAGTCACACACTCTCTCTCTTGGGGTTGGGGGCTGAGTGCGTGGGTTACTTTTTTTTTTGGGGGGGGGGGGGGGGGGGGGGGGGGGGGGCTTTGGGGGGCTATGAAATACACACACAACCTCTGATGTGTGTGTCTTCTCGCTGTGCGTGTCAGGATAAGCAGGGAATTCCGTGGTGGCTGGGACTGAGTTATAAAGGAATCTTCCAGTATGACTACCAAGACAAGGTCAAACCCAGGAAGGTAAGACACAGACATGAATTATCTCACTCCCTTTCAATATCCATTGTGTGTCTGAAGTTTTCTAAAGATGTAACATCCTGTCGTTCGATCAGTCACCTGGTAGTCTATTAAATCCTTTCACCTTTGACCCTAGTAATGTCCAACGTCTCCTCACTAGATGAACGGACACACACACACACACACACATGCCGTCTGTGAACTCTGGCCCCACAGCCCTGACAAAGGCTTCCTGTCTGCTTCAGCTTTCCTGTTTGCCCATCCTGTTCCAGTGTGTGTTTGCGTGTGTGTGTGTGTGCGTGCATTCCAGTCTAAATGTCTCACCACTGTGCCCCCTTCCCCCCAGATTCCAGCTCTATCCCATAATAGTCTCATAACTTGAGGTTTCCTAGATGTTTCCATGGAGACAGGATGGGAATGCTGACCTAGTCCCCTATTTTAGGTCACAAGAATGACTTGTGAGTTGGAGAACCAGAAATTGGTTCTGTGAAGTTCCCAGAACATTTGTAAGGCACATGTTCTCATAACACAAAAACTGTACGTCATTCTGATGATTATCGCCTGATGTTGCAAGAACGTTCCTAGAGCACTTTTAATCAGTTCTTTAAAGGTTCCCATAATATTTCATTAGGTTGTGGGAACAGTCTGGTGGGAACATTGTGGGGACATCACAAAGGATATGTTGCACAAAAACTGTCCAGTTGTGCTGACATTTGGATAATGTTTGTATCAGGGTGCACAAAACATGAATTGGATTTTGCAAGAATGTTCACAGACAGACTGAGTTATTTAAAGGTTTCATAGCATTTAATTAGTTTGTGGGAACAGTATGGGTACATTACAAGAGAGGGGTTCCTAAAACACAAAATATGCTAATTTGTGATGACATTAATGCAATGTTTAATTGAGGTTGTAAGAATGTTGACAGAACACCTGGTCTAAGGTTCCCAGGACATTTACTTAAGTTATGGGAGTTGTCTGGCAGGTTCTTGTGACATTCAAATAGGTTGCACAGAACATTCCCACAATGATCCACAATTCCCAAATAAGTATTTTATGACATTAATCTCATATTTGATTTAGGTTTAACATAATATTCAATTGATGTTTACACAATATACAGTTGCAAGAAAAAGTTTGTGAACCCTTTGGAATGACCTGGATATCTGCATTGATTACTCATAAAATGTGGTCTGCTCTTCATCTAAGTCACAATAATAGACAAACACAATCTGACTAAACTAATAACACACAAACAGTTGTACTTTTCACATTTTTATTGAAGACATTGTGTACTCATTCACCATGCAGACTGGGAAAAGTAAGTGAAAAAGTAAGTAACTCGTAGATCCTCCTTTAGAAGCAACAACCTCCACAGAACGTTTCCTGTAGCTTCTTATAAGACTTGCACAACGTTGAGGAGGAATTTTTAACCATTCCTCCCTACAAATCTGTTTCAGTTCATCAATTGGGTTAAGGTCAGGACTCTGCCATTCCAAAACACGAATATTCTTCCTTTTCAGCCATTCTTTAG
This sequence comes from Oncorhynchus mykiss, assembly GCF_057628025.1. Lineage (NCBI taxonomy): Eukaryota > Metazoa > Chordata > Actinopteri > Salmoniformes > Salmonidae > Oncorhynchus > Oncorhynchus mykiss. The sequence continues at coordinate 33,997,133 of NC_143022.1, read as the reverse complement.
TTGATTTACTTGTGTGCTTTGGATCATCGCCTTGTTGCATCACCCAACCTCTCTTAAGCTTGAGGTCATAGACTGCTGCCCTGACATTCTCCTGTAAAATGTATTAATACACTTTTGAATTCATTGTTCCCTCAATGATTGCAAGGCATCCAGGCCCTCAGGCAGCAAAGCAGCCACAAACCATGATACTCCCTCCACCATGCTTCACAGTTGGGATGAGGTTTTGGTGTTGGTGTGCAGTGCCCTTTTTCCTCCACACATAGCATTGTGCATTTTTGCCAAATAGTTAAACTTTTGTCTCATCTGTCCACAGTACATTTTTCCAGAAGTGTTGTGGAACATCCAGGTGGTCTTGGGAAAACTTGAGACGTGCAGCAATGTTTTTTTTAGACAACAGTGGTTTCCTTGGTGGTGTCCATCCATGAACACCATTGTTGTTCAGTGTTTTTCTGAGAGTGGACACCTGAACACAGACTTCCGTTGTTTGTAGAGTTTTCTGAAGGTCTTTTGCTGTTACCCTTGGGTTCCTTTTCTCACGTCTTTTAGGATTACCTTTGTGCTCTTGGAGTGATCTTCGCAGGACGCATACTCCTAGGGAGAGTAGCTACAGTCCTGAATCTTCTCCATTTCCGTCTCTATAATGTGTCTCTATAATGCGTCTCTATAATGTGTCTCTATAATGAGTCTCTATAATGCGTCTCTATAATGCGTCTCTATAATGCATCTCTATAATGTGTCTCTATAATGCATCTCTATAATGCGTCTATAATGCGTCTATAATGCGTCTCTATAATGCAGAGACGTCTCTATAATGCGTCTCTATAATGTGTCTCTATAATGCATCTCTATAATGTGTCTTCTAAGGTCCTGTGAAAGATGTTGGGATCGAGGCATGGTTCACACTAACCAATCTTTCTGGAGAAGAACAGATTTGTCAGTAACCAGGCCTTGCGTGCCTTTATTTAAAGGGCAGGGCAGCTGTGCAACCCACACCTCAAATCTCATCTCCTAAATAGAAACACCTGACTCCAAATAGCCTTTGGAGAAGTCGTTAACACAGAGGTTCACTTACTTTTTCCAGCCTGCACTGTGAATGATTACTCAATGTCTTCAATAAAAATGTGAAAAGTACAACTGTTTGTGTGTTATTAGTTTAGTCAGATTGTGTTTGTCTATTATTGTGACTTAGATGAAGATCAGACCACATTTTATGAGTAATCAATGCAGAAATCCAGGTCATTCCAAAGGGTTCACAAACTTTATCTTGCCACTGTACTGTACATTTTTTCCTTGTCTTGGGGGTCCTTGGAACATGTTAATAACATGAAGGAAATGTTATATTTAAGTTTGACCTAATATTACCACATCATTTTAAGCATGCACATTTGTAGCTCCTTAAAGCATAACAAAAGCAGATTTGGAATAAATCCCCATAGTTTCTCTCTAGATGGAGTGGCAATTCGCATTCGAAGACTGTATTGTAGGTGATATAGAGACCAATGGCAATTCATTTCATTCATGACATTTAATCATGCAAACAACAGCATTTAATCATACAAACTAGGACTGTAAAACTATGAAAATAATTAATTGAGCTAATGGCCTTAGTTAATTGTGTTTCATTTCAATATTGGAAATTTGGCCCTAAACAAACCATTTTCCATTTAAAGAGAATCTGTATGAGAATGTTTTGAATGCATGGTCACCATGAACAACACAAAAGTCAGTGTAACATACAGGTATTAGTCCTCCCAATGTCCCTCTTATCAACATTCTTAAAGTCTACACTTGTGCACATACACACAAGTACTGTTAGAGCTTCAGGCCTTCTAAATGAGTGTTCTCACAATTTGTGATTGGAGGGTTGACTATAGGAAAACATAACTGGCTCTATGTATACGAAGAACAAAGAGCTTTTAAACCTGTCCAAGAATGTTATGAAATCCATAGAAGACAATAATGACAGGTCAGCCAGGTCTGAGTTCATGTAAAGTATAATACAGCTATTAGATCTAGCCTAGGTGACTTATCCACGTTCTTCTACATCAACTAGTCACAAGCTGCTACTACTAGAATTGGTATAATTTGCTTAAATCTTTTGACATGAGAACTACAACAAAAACCGTAGCTAAATGGAATGAATGTCCTATTCTGATTAAAATCATTGTGGAGGGTTAGTTGAATCAAGAGGCATTCAGCCATGGCATTGTAAACATTATTTTGGTTAGCTAGCTGGCCAATGTTAGCATAACTATCTAGCTACGGTGCCTTGCAAAAGTATTCATCCCCCATGGTTTCTCCTATTTTGTTGCATTACAACCTGTCATTTAAATAGATTTTTATTTGGATTTCATGTAATGGACAAACACAAAATAGTTCAAATTGGTGAAGTGAAATGAAAAATATAACTTGATAAAAAATTATACAAAATTTAAAACTGAAAAGTGGTGTGTGCATATGTATTCACCCCTTTGCTATGAAGCCCCTAAATAAGATCTGGTGCAACCAATTACCTTCAGAAGTCACATAATTAGTCACCTGTGTGCAATCTAAATGTCACATGATCTGTCACATGATCTCAGTATATATACACATTAAATATGTTTTCCTATAACTTTTTATATGTTTTCCTTCACAATTCTTGCTCAAAGTTGTGCGTATAGTGCACCACAATAGAGAAAGACAGCGCTACCAAGACTGAGTGAACACTGATTGCACAAGGCACAGAGCGTGTTGGGTGTTGCGCTTAAAAGGCTCCATGCGGAATAGGGCTGTCCCGGACCAAAACAAATCTTGGTCAACCGAGAGTCGTCTGTTCTTTCGATAGGTCGAAAATGTTAAAGATATATATTATAGAGACGCATTATATATATAATATAATTGTCTATATATAGACACGCCCTATTTTCTATATTTATGTGTTTTAATAAAATCAACTATGTGTAGGCTACTGAGCTTCTCTGATGCTTTAAGCACACTGTTTGATTAAATAATTAAGACACATAAATGACTCAAGGGAGCCAGAGACCGTCCTCCTCCCACTGCTGCTGGCCTTTGCAGATTCTGCCGTTACGCTCCTGAAGTTGCCGGTAATAGACCAGGGGTCGGCAACCTTTTCCACGTGGGTGCTAATTTATCTTACCATTTCTAACGATCTGCCAGTTATGATATTCATGTGCACATTTTCCTTTATATTAAGGTCTTCTTATCGCAAAATCATTGTCATATAGTTAATCAAAATGATACAGTTGAAATCGGAAGTTTGCATACACCTTATCCAAATACATTTAAACTCAGTTTTTCACAATCCCCTGTCTTAGGTATAAAAAAAAATCCCTGTCTTAGGTCAGTTAGGATCACCACTTTATTTTAAGAATGTGAAATGTCAGAATAATAGTAGAGAGAATAATTTATTTCAGCTTTTATTTCTTTCATCACATTCCCAGTGGCTCAGAAGTTTACATACACTCAATTAGTATTTGGTAGCATTGCCTTTAACTTGGGTAAAACGTTTCGAGTAGCCTTCCACAAGCTTCCCACAATGAGTTGGGGGAATTTTGGCCCATTCCTCCTCAGAGCTGGTGAAACTGAGTCAGGTTCATAGGCCTCCTTGCTCGCACACATTTTTTCAGTTCTGCCCACAAATTTTCTATAGCATTGAGGTCAGGGTTTGTGATGGCCACTCCAATACCTTGACTTTGTTGTCCTTTAGCCATTTTTCCACAACTTTGGAAGTATGCTTGGGGTCAATGTCCATTTGGAAGACCCATTTGTGACCAAGCATTGACTTCCTGACTGATGTCTTGAGATATTGCTTCAATATATCCACATAATTTTCCTCCCTCATCATGCCATCTATTTTGTGAAGTGCACCAGTCCCTCCTGCAGCAAAGCACCCCCACAACATGATGCTGCCACCCCCGTGCTTCACGGTTGGGATGGTGTTCTTCGGCTTGCAAGCCTCCCCCTTTTTCCTCCAAACATAACGATGGTCATTATGGCCAAACAGTTCTATTTTTGTTTCATCAGACCAGAGGACATTTCTCCAAAAAGTACGATCTTTGTCCCTATGTGCAGTTGCAAACCATAGTCTGTCTTTTTATGGCTGTTTTGGAGCAGTGAGCGGCCTTTCAGGTTTGTCGATATAGGACTCGTTTTACTGTAGATGTAGATACTTTTGTACCTGTTTCCTCCAGCATCTTCACAAGGACCTTTGCTGTTGTTCTGGGATTGATTTGCACTTTTCGCACCACAGTACGTTCATCTCTAGGAGACAGAACGCGTCTCCTTCTTGAGCGGTATGACGGCTGCGTGGTCCCATGGTGTTTACACTTGCGTACTATTCTTTGTACAGGTGAACGTGGTACCTTCAGGCGTTTGGAAATTGCTCCCAAGGATGAACCAGACTTGTGGAGGTCTACAATTTTTTTTCTGAGGTCTTGGCTGATTTCTTTTGAATTTCCCATGATGTCAAGCAAAGAGGCACTGAGTTTGAATGAAGGCCTTGAAATACATCCACAGGTACACCTCCAATTGACTCAAATGATATCAATTAGCCTATCAGAAGCTTCTAAAGCTGTTAAATACTTTTCTGGAATTTCCCAAGCTGTTTAAAGGCACAGTCAACTTAGTGTATGTAAACTTCTGACCCACTGGAATTGTGATACAGTGAATTATCAGTGAAATAATCTGTCTGTGAACAATTGGTGGAAAAATGTCTTATGTCATGCACAAAGTAGATGTCCTAACCGACTTGCCAAAACGATAGAAATTTGTGGAGTGGTTGAAAAATGAGTTTTAATGACTCCAACCTAAGTGAATGTAAACTTCCGACTTCAACTGTATCTAAATCTAAATGAAAATGATACAAATCTAAAAGTAACTTCTATTACCATTGCCAACTATGTAAAAGTAGCCTACATAAAGCCAACAAATTTAAACATTGCAGCCTGCAGGTAGAAAATATCCTGATAAAAATAAATATCCTATGATTCACATTGGCTACACATGGCCTGTCTTCAACTTGAAACATTGTTTCAACTATCAACTGGGTATGGCCCAAAGCTAGAGCTAGCAAACTTGCAACATTGTATAAAATATTTTGGGCCCTCAGAGTTTCTGCGCCTGTGCGCTCTGGACAGACACAGCTGTAGGCTATTTGTGCAAGGGAAAAGAAATGATCAGGTATTTTATGACGTTTCCACTGGATCAGAGCATTACATTTTTCCCTTTCATGCCAATTGGTTATCTAAAGGGAGAGAGCTGTAAATATTTTTCAAGTACATTGAGGAACTATTGTAATTCTCAATGCATTTGAAAAACAGACTTGGTTTACTTGCTGTTTGAGTTGAAGAAAAAAATACTATGAGAAGCTCCACAGCTCATTAGTGGTGTTGAGTTACGACATCCCCAAATGGGAACATTCACTACATTTCAAAAGTTTGGGGTCACTTAGAAATGTCCTTGTTTTTGAAAGAAAAGCAAAAACAAATGTGTCCATTAAAATAACATCAAATTGATCAGAAATACAGTGAAGACATTGTTAATGTTGTAAATGACTATTGTAGCTGGAAATTTATGATTTTTTATGGAATATCTACATAGGTGTACAGAAGCCCAATATCAGCAACCGTCACTCCTGTGTTACAATGGCACGTTGTGTTAGCTAATTTAAGTTTATCATTTTAAAAGGCTAAATGATCATTAGAAAACCAATTATTACAATTATGTTAGCTGAAAACTGTGATTCTGAATAAAGAAGCAATAATCCTGGCCTTCTGTAGACTAGTTGAGTATCTGGAGCATCAGCATTTGTGGGTTCGATTATAGACTCAAAATGACCAGAAACAAATAACTTTCTTCTGAAACTCGTCAGTCTATTCTTGTTCTGAGAAATGAAGGATATTCCATGTGAGAAATTGCTAAGAAACTGAAGATCTCGTACAATGCTGTGTACTACTCCCTTCACAGAACAGCGCAAACTGGCTCTAACCAGAAATGAAAGAGGAGTGGGGGGCCCCGGTGCACAACTGAGCAAGAGGACAAGTACATTAGAGTGTCTAGTTTGAGAAACAGACGCCTCACAAGTCCTCAACTGGCAGTTCATTAAATAGTACCCGCAAAACACCAGTCTCAATGTCAACAGTGAAGAGGCAACTCTGGGATGCTGACCTTCTAGGCAGAGTTCCTCTGTCCAGTGTCTGTTCTTTTGCCCATCTTAATCTTTTATTTTTATTGGCCAGTCTGAGATATGGCTTTTTCTTTGCAACTCTGCCTATGTTTCCAAACTTTTGACTGGTACTGTATATTTGCGTCTGCTTGACTGAAAACATCTCGGTCGACCAACACCCTATCGACCAAACAATCGACCAGACAACTAAATGGGGTCAGTCCTAGTGCGGAACCACGTGCACTTAAAAGGGTCTGTGCAGTATAGAACTGAAGACTCAATTAACAGTGTAAAATGTTTTTGTCATTAAGATCTTACATGTTAACAGTTTCATTCATATGACATTTGAACAGCATTTAATCATACAAGACATATTGTGACACTTTTATATGTTGACAACCTGCACATGCAGGGTTTGGAACTGCAATATTCGGTTCCAAAGCCAATTCTTTTATCTTCTGCACCACTGGGGAAGCTCTCGCGCATCACATTTTTTTAGTATATAGCCATGGCAGTATAGTCAATAAGGACTACTATGCTTCCATTGTAGCATTCTTAGACAGGGAAATACTGGTAACTGGGTTATTCGCCATCACTTCCCCATCCTCTTTATAAACTGTGTACTTCTGGGCCCAAATTTAGAATGTATGCAAGACTCTTGAGTGCTGATCTAGGATCATCTTTGGTTTTCAGATCATGAAAAATAAGACAAGGGGGGCCATATCAAGCATTTCAAAGCAGGAATTAAATCAGGTGCATTTTTTTGTTTGTTGAACAGTCCATTTTTACACGTTGGTTGTTGTTTTTACAGTTAGTCTAAATTCTGCATTTTTGACTGGAAGAAATAAAGACATCCCCTCTTTTAGTAGATTATATCTGAGCTTCAATGTCACTGTTTTTGTTTTTCAAAAGAAACATGGTTAAAGATCTTATGGGATTGAACCTGCACTCTTCAGCTTTGTAGACAGATCATTAAACCTCTCCACCACCAGGGGACTGCTGTGTCCTTGCTGTGTCCTTGTTGTAGGAGTGGACACCTTGTTTTGCGCGCCGCACAACCTAGGCTACACTTGTGAGGAACACGTTATCGTTTATTTCACTCCATTTAGAATTTGTTTGTAGCACGCCTGTCAATGTTGAGTAAGGACACACCTGATTATACATAGAAATAGGCCTAGGCTACCTGGCCTGAGTGCAAATGTAGGCCTATTAATGTGCCCATTTGGGGATCTGATAGTATTTCTGATTGTCTTAACTCATCACCACTGTGAAACTTCATTTTTTCTTCACCTCAAACAGCAAGTTAACAAGGTCTGTTTTTACATCCACTGAAAATGTTCAAATAGGCTACGTTGAGGAACTATTGTCAATCTTTCCAGCTCTCTTTTGATAACCACTCAGCAAAAAATGTTGTGCTCTGATCCGGTGGAAATTAGGCCTACCTGATTATTTCTTATCCCTTGCGCAAATAGCCTACAGCTATGTCTGTCCAGAGTTTACTGGAGCTGGAAACTCTTAGGGCCCAGAATGTTGTATGCAATGTTGCAAGTTTGCTAGAGCAAACTTCAGGACAGCACGCAGATCTGTAGAAATGGTAAGATAAGTTGGCACTCAAAATGGAAAAGGTTGCCGACCCCTGGTGTAGCCTATCAGGAAACAGCAGAATCTGCGAAGGCCAGCAGCAGCGGGTGGAAGTTTTTTTTTCTTCTGGTTAGACTATCTTGATCTCTGGCTCCCTCGAGTCATTTGTGTGTCTTAATTATTTAGGGTTAATGATCTGGCTGAAGATTGCAGGTTCAATCCCACATATTCTTTAACCATGAGGCTCAGATATACAGTGCCTTGCGAAAGTATTTGGCCCCCTTGAACTTTTCGACCTTTTGCCACATTTCAGGCTTCAAACATAAAGATATAAAACTGTATTTTTTTGTGAAGAATCAACAACAAGTGGGACACAATCATGAAGTAGAACGACATTTATTGGATATTTCAAACTTTTTTAACAAATCAAAAACTGAAAAATTGGGCGTGCAAAATTATTCAGCCCCCTTAAGTTAATACTTTGTAACGCCACCTTTTGCTGCGATTACAGCTGTAAGTCGCTTGGGGTATGTCTCTATCAGTTTTGCACATCGAGAGACTGAAATGTTTTCCCATTCCTCCTTGCAAAACAGCTCGAGCTCAGTGAGGTTGGATGGAGAGCATTTGTGAACAGCAGTTTTCAGTTCTTTCCACAGATTCTCGATTGGATTCAGGTCTGGACTTTGACTTGGCCATTCTAACACCTGGATATGTTTATTTTGAACCATTCCATTGTAGATTTTGCTTTATGTTTTGGATCATTGTCTTGTTGGAAGACAAATCTCCGTCCCAGTCTCAGGTCTTTTGCAGACTCCATCAGGTTTTCTTCCAGAATGGTCCTGTATTTGGCTCCATCCATCTTCCCATCAATTTGAACCATCTTCCCTGTCCCTGCTGAAGAAAAGCAGGCCCAAACCATGATGCTGCCACCACCATGTTTGACAGTGGGGATGGTGTGTTCAGCTGTGTTGCTTTTACGCCAAACATAACGTTTTGCATTGTTGCCAAAAAGTTCAATTTTGGTTTCATCTGACCAGAGCACCTTCTTCCACATGTTTGGTGTGTCTCCCAGGTGGCTTGTGGCAAACTTTAAACGACACTTTTTATGGATATCTTTAAGAAATGGCTTTCTTCTTGCCACTCTTCCATAAAGGCCAGATTTGTGCAATATACGACTGATTGTTGTCCTATGGACAGAGTCTCCCACCTCAGCTGTAGATCTCTGCAGTTCATCCAGAGTGATCATGGTCTTCTCCTTGTATGAGCTGAAAGTTTAGAGGGACGGCCAGATCTTGGTAGATTTGCAGTGGTCTGATACTCCTTCCATTTCAATATTATCGCTTGCACAGTGCTCCTTGGGATGTTTAAAGCTTGGGAAATCTTTTTGTATCCAAATCCGGCTTTAAACTTCTTCACAACAGTATCTCGGACCTGCCTGGTGTGTTCCTTGTTCTTCATGATGCTCTCTGCGCTTTTAACGGACCTCTGAGACTATCACAGTGCAGGTGCATTTATACGGAGACTTGATTACACACAGGTGGATTGTATTTATCATCATTAGTCAATTAGGTCAACATTAGATCATTCAGAGATCCTCACTGAACTTCTGGAGAGAGTTTGCTGCACTGAAAGTAAAGGGGCTGAATAATTTTGCACGCCCAATTTTTCAGTTTTTGATTTGTTAAAAAAGTTTGAAATATCCAATAAATGTCGTTCCACTTCATGATTGTGTCCCACTTGTTGTTGATTCTTCAAAAAAAAATACAGTTTTATATCTTTATGTTTGAAGCCTGAAATGTGGCAAAAGGTCGCAAAGTTCAAGGGGGCCGAATACTTTCGCAAGGCACTGTACTCTACTAAAAGTTTTTATTTCGTCCCTATTTAAAAATCCAGTCAGAAAGGTTATTGAAGTGCTCCTGAGTTGTGCAGCGTTCAAAAGCACTGCATCGCAGTGTGTGTTACAGCCTGTGTGTTACAGCCGGCCGTGACCGGGAGCCCCATAGGACGGCATACAGTTTGCTCTGGGAGCTTCCTTGGCTCGTCATGCTCTAGCAACTCCTTGTGGCAGGGCCGGGCACCTGCAAGCTGACCTCATTCATCAGTCGAATGGTGTTTCCCCTGACACATTAGTGCGGCTGACTTCTGGGTTAAGTGAGGCTGACTTCTGGGTTAAGGGAGGCTGACTTCTGGGTTAAGGGAGGCTGACTTCTGGGTTAAGGGAGGCTGACTTCTGGGTTAAGGGAGGCTGACTTCTGGGTTAAGCGAGGCTGACTTCTGGGTTAAGCGAGGCTGACTTCTGGGTTAAGCGAGGCTGACTTCTGGAAGTGAGCAGTGTGATAAGAAGTAGTGTTATTGACATTTTCTGAGGACCTCTAAGACTAGGTCAAATGTATATTCAATGAAATATTATGTTGAACATAAAACAAAAATATAAAATATTCTTGCAACATCCCAGACAACTCCCATAACTTAATTAAATGTTCTGGGAACCTTTAAAGAACTTAGATCAGTTATTCTGTCAACATTCTTATAACATTAAGGGAATGTCCTGTGCAACCAAACATAAAACATTGTATAATCATGCACAAAAATTGACATTTTTTTGTGTGTTTTGGGAAAATATATTTTGTGATGTCCCCACAATGTTCCCACCAAACTGTTCCCACAATCTAATGAAACAAATTGTGGTATGGGAAAATTCTTCAATATCAGGCAAATGTTTAATACAAACATGGTATAATCATCAGCATGACTGGAGAGTTTCTGTTTAATGAGAACATTTACCACAATCTAACAAACGTTCAGGGAACTTTCACATAACCAATTTTGATTTGTTGGGAAAACATTACTGGTACATTGTGTTATTACCTTACCTGGAATCCCAATGAGAACATTTTGAGAACGTTCTTTGGTGGTTGTTACAACATTTTAGTGAATGGTAGGAGAACATTCTAAGGATATTTCATTTCAAACGTAAACATTAAAAAAAACTTTTACAAATGTTTTGGGGATGTTATCATCCTAATGTTAGATATAATCCTATCTAGAACTTAATGGGAATCTTAACTAATGTTCTGGTAATGTTCCCGGTTTGCTGGGAGGGGCCCTCTTGGATCTTTCATTATTGGCAGGATGTTTTCTCCCCATATTTCACCATTTGTAGATATATATACACACACACACACACACACACAATAAAAGGCAGTGGGCCATGCCCAGTTGAAAGGGGTCTGTACTACAATAGAGTGATTGTGTTCAGAGGGGAGGTAGAATGAAGGGAGGCTCAGGACTTCATGTTCTGGCTTCTCATCACCACACTAATGTTATCTACACACAGAGCGCTGGCACTTTACAGATGGCTATTAATGTCTTTAATTACTCTGGTGTGAATTTCAATGAAGGTTGAGACCCTATGAAAACTGTGTTTAGAGGCTGTGCATTACTGGTTACCTGACAAGGCCACTATCATTATGTCAAACTAGGTTTTCAGTGTTTTAGATAAGGCTGTTTTTGTTTTCAGTTTCACATCAGGAATAGGTTGTGTTTTACTAGGGGACAACCTGGAGTGACTAGACCACCACTTTGAGGTGGCCTTCTGACTGTTTATTTGGGGTTGTTTAAATACTTTACCCCTAACACACACACACACACACACACACACACACACACACACACACACACACACACACACACACACACACACACACACACACACACACACACACACACACACACACACACACACACACACACACACACACACCGGTAGGAAGTTACAGCTCAACCACAGCCGGGAAAAATGCCTTGTTAGTGAGTTCTGAGTCACTTATCCAGAGATTAGGGTTTGTGAGTGACTGAAGCAGCTGCTGGTGGTTAAGTAACTGTGTGAAGCTCCAGTAGTGAGAGGAGTGTCCTTTTGACTGAGGAAATGAATTGGATTGAGATTTTCTTGACAGATATTGAGCCCATATCTCTGCTAACTAGTGTGTTGCCGGATCAGACAGGCATATGAAGGTATGGAACACTGATGAGTAATGAGTGAGGAGTTTGCCTTGGTTTGTAAACACCCTTCCTAACCTCACACCTTCTAACATAAACACATTGAAAAAACTACGACCAAAACAAAAACAACAGGAAGCAGTAGGCATGTCTCCATAGTGACTAAAGAACAATCTGGAAACATTTAACGCCCCCCCAAACTCACTGCCCTCCAACTTTCTGAGGGAGGAACTGAGAAACAGGGAGAGAAACAGGGAAAGGGGGGGAACCAGTGATGGTAAGTGGGTCCCCTCTAGACCCTAGTCCCCAGACATGCTTCTAGTCCTAACTGCCTGCTACTGTCTACAGGTACAGCTCTGCCCTGTACTAGAATAGACCTTGGCTTTACTCCAACATTACTGAGCAGTTATACATCTTTAAACAATACCATGGGTGTCCACTTCAAGCTTTCTCAGGCATGACCTTTTCTTTGTGGTCACACACGAACACACACACTGGCCTAACAGTGGACACGCCCTTTGCCATTCTCAGTGCTGTGTAGAAAGGCAGTGTCACCATGTCTGTATCTGATATTATTGTTGAGATTATTCTCAGTTTCTCTAAAGCTGTTACTAAATACACACCACTTATAGAACTCCTGTCAGTTGTTAGTTTGGACAGAGCTTCTTGAATATTGAAACTGGTTTAATTCCTCATTATATTGTGCTGTACATGTACATTTTGAAGTAGCCTTCCTGTAAAATGTGACTGTGGTTTGCAGTAATGTTCTATGGCTCATTGACTATGATTACTAAAGTCTGATCTGAGGGAAGATGAAAGCGATGGTCTCAGCCATTGGATGGCCGACCCTAGTCTTTTAAACACACATGGTGTGCAAGCTTTTGTCCCTACCCAGCAAAAACCTGATCACACTAGTTGTTCTGGGATGTATTGCGTCTCATACATATGATGCCAATGCTACAGTGTTGAGTTGACAAGATGGGGCCCACCGTACAACCTAGTTTTGAGGAAGCATGTGTGTGTCAAACGCTCTGGTGATGGAAAGCTGTTACACACGCTCCCTGTCTGGAATCACACATCCACTCTCCTCAACTGACTCCTATTTTTAGCACCATGCCACATTAAGTCTTCATACTCCATTGAGTGTACAGTACGCCGAGTGTGATCATAACTGCACTGATTCTCACACATGCATGCATGCTCACACACACACACACACACACACACACTTAGTCCATATGCTGTGTTTATATGCTCCATCTTATCCCCCTCTTCTCCTCTCCTCTTATCCCCCTCTCTACATTGTTTTTCCAGGCTGTTAAAATTCCTGGGCCGTGCCCCCTCGTCTTCTCTTCCCTCCTCTCTAGTCTGTCCTGTCCTCCCTCATCCTGTTGGTACAGAGTTTGTGTTTTTACCGTTTCTTAAACCATCTCACTGCCTTCACATTTCTACCACCACCACTGTTGGTGTGTATGTGTCCCAGCTGCTAGTAGTGTCTCCAGTGTAACAGTAACTGCTGTGACTCTGCTCTCTTTCTGTGTAACGAGAAACAGACTCAGACCGTGTGTGTGTGTGTGTGTGTGTGTGTGTGTGTGTGTGTGTGTGTGTGTGTGTGTGTGTGTGTGTGTGTGTGTGTGTGTGTGTGTGTGTGTGTGAAGAGGGGGCTGGCTGACTTAACAAAGCAAAAGTTCTCCGTTTGGTTGGGCCACAGTAAGCCTCCACCCTCTCCCCTCACTCCCTCCCTACCCCACACCCTCCCTCCCAGCCACAGAGCCCAGAGCAGGAAGCGTACTCCCCAAGGGAGAGAGGAGGGTCAGGGGGAGGGAGGGGAGGATCTTTGCCTGGCTACAGGAAAGAAGGAAACTTTAGTTCACACACATGCACTCGCTCACTCGCCTACAGATGGTGAACACCCGTCCACTCAGAACTTTCTGTTCCTCTGCGCCTGGGAGGATTTTACACACACACACACACACACACTGAAGAGACGTTCTCGCCCAGTGGGGCTTTTTTTTTAAAGAAGCTGATGGTTCGTAAAAAGAACGGAAAAGAAGGAAAGAGACAGAACGCGAGCGGAGGAGAGAAAGCCTCCTCCCTCTCTCTCTCTCGGGGGTGAGGTCATTCAGCCGGGGGAAGAGTTCTGGACGAGCCCGCTGGGTCTGAATCTGATCTGAGACCCTTACCTCAGGTCCTCCCTCTTACCATCTCTTCCCTCCCTCACTCCTCTCCTCTTCTTTCTGTTTTTGGGGTGTTGCAAAACCAATCTTAACTCTCAGTAAGTACAGGGATACCATATCAAGCTGGAATGTGTGTTTCTGCATTCTCAAGCTTGGAGTGTATGTGTGTCACAGGAGGCTGCTGAGGGGAGGACGGCTCATAATAATGGCTGGAACGGAGCAAATGGAATGGTATAAACACATGTTTGATGTATTTAATAACATTCCACCTATTCTGCTCCAGGCATTACCATGAGCCCGTTCGCCCCAATTAAGGAGCCACCTGTGATGTGTGTTTCTTAGTTCTGAGGCTTGTGTGTGTATGCCTGTGTGTATCTCAGTTTCAAGTGTGTGTGAGCATTTCTCAGTTCTAAAGTGTGTGTGTGTGTGTGTGTGTGTGTGTGTGTGTGTGTGTGTGTGTGTGTGTGTGTGTGTGTGTGTGTGTGTGTGTGTGTGTGTGTGTGTGTGTGTGTGTGTGTGTGTGTGTGTGTCAGGTGTTCCAATGGCGTCAGCTGGAGAACCTCTACTTCAGAGAGAAGAAGTTCTCAGTGGAAGTTCACGACCCCAGGAGGTAAATCTATATCACAACTGTGTGTGTGTGTGTGTGTGTGTGTGTGTGTGTGTGTGTGTGTGTGTGCTTGCATTCCTGCGCACGCGTTTGTTTCAGCACTGTAAATAGTTTTGTATCACAAAAGTAGTAAAGTGTAGTAATAATATATATAATATATATGACACATAGCTAATGTTAGTTAGTTGTGTTGATGATACTTCATTACTGCTGGAGGTGGGAAAATAGTATGTAGGATATATGAAGCTTGGATAGATGCAATGTATAATGTCTTTATTGTCCCCCATTGTCAATGCTGATAGCTGCTTTGTGTAAATGTTAGCAGACTTAACAAACACAGAGCAGAGATGGTCATGGGTTGGAGAGGTGTTGTTGTTATTGGCGACAATATATTAAAGAGTAGTAGAGGCAGCAAGAGATCCCCTGTGGGGCATGTGATTGAACAGAGTAGCTTGTGCACACATACAGACAAACCGTGAGAGAGGCATATCCGCTTCAGTTTATCTTGGCGTTAGAGTGAGATTCAGAGGATCTTAAATAGAGCCTGCACAGACAGAACTACTGCTAGTCACACACACACTGAACTCTGCTGTCTAGAGGAGGAAGTCACCTCTCTTTTGTTTGTTTACCGTCTGATGGAGAGAGAAAGACAGATGGAGAGAGAAAGACAGATGGAGAGAGAAAGAAGGGAGAAAAGGAGTGAGAGAAGGGCAGAGAGAAGAGAGAGAGAGCTGTTTTATAGGAGGCCGTAGTTAGTGTCAGCGGGTCTGTAGACACAGATGTCTTTCTGTCTAAACAGTGTAGAGTAAATCATGTCATGAGAGACAACGTGCGCTATGATAAACATCACTACTAGACATACTCTCTCTTTCTAGAATAAGTGTGTTCAAGGATGCCTTGCGTCTGGCCATGCTATAGGTCGCTGTGTTGCATGTGTACCTGTGTGCGTGTTATTTCATTTACTGTGTGTGTGTGTTTATTCAGTGTGTATAAGGAGGCCTTGTGTCCGTCTCTACTGTAGGGCGTCGGTGACCAGAAGGACGTTTGGCCACAGTGGTATAGCTGTCCACACCTGGTACGCCTGCCCTGCTCTCATTAAGTCTATCTGGGCCATGGCCATCAGCCAACACCAGTTCTACCTGGACCGCAAGCAGAGCAAGGTAACACATATAATCACTGTGAGGCTCTAGAATGACCGGGCGGTTCTAGAATGGCCACAAGGTTCTAGAATGAGTATGGGGTTCTGGAATGCGTGTGAGATTCTAGAATAACTGTGGGGTTGTAGAATGCGTATGAGATTCTAGAATAACTGGGGTTGTAGAATGCATATGAGATTCTAGAATAACTGTGGGGTTGTAGAATGCGTGTGAGATTCTAGAATAACTGTGGGGTTGTAGAATGCGTATGAGATTCTAGAATAACTGTGGGGTTGTAGAATGCGCATGAGATTCTAGAATAACTGTGGGGTTGTAGAATGCGAGTGAGATTCTAGAATAACTGTGGGGTTCTAGTAGGACTGAGGATCTAGAATGTGTGTGGAGTTCATAACCAAATCAGTAGCAACAAGCAGACATGGGGTATTATGTCTGATTATGTTTGTCCAGTCTAAGATCCATGCGGCTCGTAGCCTCAGTGAGATAGCCATCGACCTGACAGAGACTGGCACTCTGAAGACATCTAAACTGGCCAACATGGGCAGCAAGGGCAAGATCATCAGCGGCAGCTCTGGCAGTCTGCTCTCCTCGGGTAATTATCTCTGTGTGTGGCTGTGTTTGCATGTGTGTCTGTGGCCAACAGTACCCTTGCCCTACTCTCACTCCGCCCAATAATGTGGAGGCGCCTGCCTCTAAATGTAGTGTGGTAGAGGAGAGAGGGAAGAGAGGACTGTAAGGGGAGAAAAGAGGGATGTGAGGGTTAATGTGGTTAGAGAGAGATCTGTGAGAGGAGTCAGTGGTAACTCACCCCTCCACCCCCCTATCTAGGCCAGGGGTCTGTGGGAACAGAGTGAGAGAGGGCAGGGCTGTGAATCAACCTTTAAACTTCAGGACAGAAACCCATTATGCTGTTAGCCTCATGTTTTCCCAAGGCTGTTTCCACCAACATGGTGGAAGTGTGAAAGACACACGAAAGCTCAAATAATGTTTGTACTAAAAACTCTACTAGTTTTGAGTGAGGGAGCAAAGGTCGATACACATATGCTGCCAACTGTGTGTGTGCAGTGTCAGCTATTTCCAGACACCGCTGACAACTTATGAAATCAATTACTGTGTTTAGAAGGAGTAGTCTCCACAACACAGTAGTCTCCACAACACAGTAGTCTCCACAACACAGTAGTCTCCACAACACAGTTCATATTTTTCCTCTCTAATGTCCTGTTTGATATCTATCTTTATCTCTTGTCCCAGTTCTCTTTGTATTTGCCTCTCTCTTTCTCCCTGACGTTGTATCTCTGCTATCTCCACATACCCCCTTCTCTCTCTCACCCTCCACATTCAGTGTTTATATCTCTCTCTCACCCTCCGACAGAGACTACCTCTAATACACACACTCACTCACATATTCCTACAAGGCCACACAGTCTCTTCTCACTTTCAACATCGTCCCCTCAGACCAGTGTGTGTGTGTGTTAATCTAATGACACGCTGCCTCGCAACAGAATGATGTCACTGATATGTCACTGTCACTGATATGAGTAGTGCTGTTATGTTAATGTGCCTCCGTCACTTTCGCTCTACCGTTTTCGGCAGTGTAGACATTCTGGATCAATCTATCAACAGTACAGGGGGTGTATATGAGTCCTACACAGTAAGGTTATAGTACAAATGACCTGGACTAACCTGTAACCCTGCACATTGACTCGGTACGGGAAACCCCTGTATATAGCCTCGTTATTGTTATGTAATCCTATTGTGTTACTTTTTATTTTTTACTTTAGTTTATTTAGCAAATATTTTCTTAACCCTATTTCTTGAACTTCATTGTTGGTTAAGTAATTGAGCATTTCATGGTAAGGTCTATCTATACCTGTTGTATTCGGCGCATGTGACAAATACAATTTGATTTGATAGTAAGCTTGTTTCTTACAGTTTTCTACACTCTGGTCCATGTTCAGTGTTAGGTTCTAAGAGTATCTGTTATCTGTGTGTGTGTTCTGACTGTATCTCTGCTCTGTGTGTGTGTTCTGACTGTATCGCTGCTCTGTGTGTGTGTTCTGACTGTATCGCTGCTCTGTGTGTGTGTTCTGACTGTATCTCTGCTCTGTGTGTGTGTTCTGACTGTATCTCTGCTCTGTGTGTGTGTTATGACTGTATCTCTGCTCTGTGTGTGTGTTCTGACTGTATCTCTGCTCTGTGTGTGTGTTCTGACTGTATCTCTGCTCTGTGTGTGTGTTCTGACTGTATCTCTGCTCTGTGTGTGTGTTCTGACTGTATCTCTGCTCTGTGTGTGTGTTCTGACTGTATCTCTGCTCTGTGTGTGTGTTCTGACTGTATCTCTGCTCTGTGTGTGTGTTCTGACTGTATCTCTGCTCTGTGTGTGTGTTCTGACTGTATCTCTGCTCTGTGTGTGTGTTATGACTGTATCTCTGCTCTGTGTGTGTGTTCTGACTGTATCTCTGCTCTGTGTGTGTGTTCTGACTGTATCGCTGCTCTGTGTGTGTGTTCTGACTGTATCTCTGCTCTGTGTGTGTGTTCGGACTGTATCTCTGCTCTGTGTGTGTGTTCGGACTGTATCTCTGCTCTGTGTGTGTGTTCTGACTGTATCTCTGCTCTGTGTGTGTCTGTGTAGGTTCCCAGGAGTCGGACAGTTCTCAGACAGCTAAGAAAGACATGCTGGCAGCCCTGAGGGCCAGACAGGAGGCTCTGGAGGAGACTCTCAAACAAAGATTAGAGGAACTCAAGAACATCTGTATCAGAGAGGCGGTAAGACTCGTGCACAAACACACATACATACCAACTTCAATGAGTAATGATAAATTAAATGTATTCCTCTCTCCTGCTTCTCTCTCACCCTTTCTTTCTCTCGCTTTCTTTGTCTCTCCGTCTCTCCTCCTCCCTCTAGGAATTGACAGGGAAGCTGCCTAAGGAGTATCCATTGGACCCAGGGGAGGAGCCTCCGACGGTCAGAAGGAAGATTGGCACTGCCTTCAAGCTGGACGAACACAAGATCCAGCCGAAGGGAGAGGTCAGAGAAACATCTCAAACCATAACTGCCCGTTTAAGATCCTGCTTAAATGAGAGGTCAGAGACATCTCTCATACTGTAACTCCCCCTTTAAGATCCTGCCTAAAGGAGAGGTCAGAGAAACATCTCAAACCGTAACTGCCCCTTTAAGATCCTGCTTAAAGGAGAGGTCAGAGACATCTCTCAAACCATAACTGCCCGTTTAAGATCCTGCTTAAAGGAGAGGTCAGAGAAATCTCTCAAACCATAACTGCCCGTTTAAGATCCTGCTTAAAGGAGAGGTCAGAGAAATCTCTCAAACCGTAAACGCCCCATTAAGATCCTGCCTAACGGAGAGGTCAGAGAAACATCTCGAACCGTAACTGCCCCTTTAAGATCCTGCCTAAAGGAGAGGTCAGAGAAACATCTCAAACCATAACTGCCCCTTTAAGATCCTGCTTAAATGAGAGGTCAGATACATCTCTCATACTGTAACTCGCCCTTTAAGATCCTGCCTAAAGTAGAGGTCAGAGAAACATCTCAAACCGTAACTGCCCCTTTAAGATCCTGCTTAAAGGAGAGGTCAGAGAAACATCTCAAACCATAACTGCCCGTTTAAGATCCTGCTTAAAGGAGAGGTCAGAGACATCTCTCAAACCATAACTGCCCGTTTAAGATCCTGCTTAAAGGAGAGGTCAGAGAAATCTCTCAAACCGTAACCGCCCCTTTAAGATCCTGCCTAACGGAGAGGTCAGAGAAACATCTCGAACCGTAACTGCCCCTTTAAGATCCTGCCTAAAGGAGAGGTCAGAGAAACATCTCAAACCGTAACTGCCCGTTTAAGATCCTGCTTAAAGGAGAGGTCAGAGACATCTCTCAAACCATAACTGCCCGTTTAAGATCCTGCTTAAAGGAGAGGTCAGAGACATCTCTCATACTGTAACTCCCCCTTTAAGATCCTGCCTGAAGGAGAGGTCAGAGAAACATCTCAAACCATAACTGCCCCTTTAATATCCTGCTTAAAGGAGAGGTCAGAGAAACATCTCAAACCGTAACTGCCCGTTTAAGATCCTGCTTAAAGGAGAGGTCAGAGAAATCTCTCAAACCATAACTGCCCGTTTAAGATCCTGCCTAAAGGAGAGGTCAGAGAAACATCTCAAACCGTACCTGCCCAAAGTCCACATCTGATCCAACCGTTTCCAGTGGTTCCATTCAGTTCTAGCTAATTGGAGGAGTTCTGTTTGGCTCCCAGTGTAGATAAACTTCCTCATGAACCTGGGGTTATTTACAGCTGCAATATGTAACTTTTTGGGTGACCCGACCAAATTTACATAGAAATGTAGTTATAGATCTGTCATTCTCTATGCTTCCCATTCTTAAGTTTTTACTTTTGCTTTTGTACACCAGCTTCATATATTTATGGAAAATATATTTCACAGTGGTTTAGAAGGTACAGTAATTCTCTACATTATATACTTGCATGTTTTGAAACATAAACTGAAATTACTATTAGAATTTTAGCAACCAGGAAATGGAGGAGCGATATCTACATAGTGCATCTTTATCTATATGGTTTATCTTCATCTATATGGTTAGACTTGGGGAGAATTGATCTTAAATCATTGGTTGAAACAGAAGAGTAACTGGGGCAGTGGCCAAGCCAGCACTTTGAAAAGTTTGGGATCTGCTTTGAAGTTGGTTTGAAGTCATCCTCAATCCCTCTTTCTCTCTCTTCTTCTCTTCTTCTATTGCTGAATCTGTCTGTCTGTTCTTCTATTTTGTGCCTCAGTAGATTTTCCACTGCTTCAGGGCTGACTAAAAATAGCTTGTCTGCTCCGTAACACAGGAAGTGGTGATAGTGGGAGAAAAAGAAAGAGTGTGTGTGTGTGTGTGTGTGTGTGTGTGTGTGTGTCTTGGATTGTATGCATTGAAACAAATCCAGGGTCACAGCATTATGAAACCGCGATGCTAGCAGGAAGATGTCTCAGGTTTTACACTAGTCAAACCTTGTTACCTCAGAACACACACACAGAGGTTATTATGGCAGGGGGGATGTAGAGATTGTTTAGTAAATGGGATTCCTCCAGGCTGAGGTAGTCTTGTTGACCTGTGTGTGTTAAACAAACCTAGTGTATTTACCTCTTTATCTTTGGGAGCTGTGATCATATTGTTCTGTTGTGTTTTTCTGAACCCCTGCCCTGGACATAAGGTCACCCACACATGGACCATACATACACAGGGATGTGTGTTATGGGTAGGGGGATGTGTTTTATGGGTAGGGGGATGTGTGTTATGGGTAGGGGGATGTGTGTTATGGGTAGGTGGATGTGTGTTATGGTAGGGGGATGTGTGTTATGGGTAGGGGGCTGTGTGGTATGGGTTGTTATGGGTAGGGGGATGTGTGTTATGGGTAGGGGGATGTGTGCTATGGTAGGGAGATGTGTGTTATGGGTAGGGAGATGTGTGTTATGGGTTGGGAGATGTGTGTTATGGTAGGGGGATGTGTGTTATGGGTAGGGGGATGTGTGTTATGGGTAGGGGGATGTGTGTTATGGTAGAGGAATGTGTGCTATGGTAGGTGGATGTGTGTAATGGGTAGGGGGATGTGTGTGTTATGGTAGGGGGATGTGTGTTATGGTAGGGGGATGTGTGTTATGGGTAGGGGGTTGTGTGTTATGGGTAGGGGGATGTGTGTTATGGTAGAGGAATGTGTGCTATGGTAGGGGGATGTGTGTTATGGTAGAGGGATGTGTGCTATGGTAGGTGGATGTGTGTTATGGGTAGGGGGATGTGTGTGTTATGGGTAGGGGGATGTGTGTTATGGTAGGTGGATGTGTGTTATGGTAGGGGGATGTGTGTTATGGGTAGGGGGATGTGTGTTATGGGTAGGGGATGTGTGTTATAGGTAGGGAGATGTGTGTTATGGGTAGAAAGATGTGTGTTATGGGTAGGAAGATGTGTGTTATGGGTAGGGGGATGTGTGTTATGGTAGGGCGGTGTGTGTTATGGTAGGGGGATGTGTGTTATGGTTTGGGGATGTGTGTTATGGTAGGGGGATGTGTGTTATGGTAGGGGGATGTGTGTGTTGTATGCATCCATGCATAGAGCCGTGTGAAAGCCAGTTGAAAAGCTGTCTGTCTGAAATAGTTACTGTTTTCTGTCTGTTCACTAGTCTTAACTCACTAGTCCCTGTAGAACATACAGAAACTACGTCCTAATGGTTCCCATGTGATGAAACACTGTTGCTGTTGAGTCATGATCTGCTCTCTGCTGTTATTGAGTTGTGTGTTATGGGTAAGGGGATGTGTGTTATGGTAGGGGGTGTGTGTTATGGTAGGGGGTGTGTGTTATGGTAGGGGGTGTGTGTTATGGTTAGAGGGCTGAGTGTTATGGTTAGGGGGCTGAGTGTTATGGTTAGGGGGATGTGTGTTATGGTTAGGGGGCTGTGTGTTATGGTAGGGGGTGTGTGTTATGGTTAGAGGGCTGAGTGTTATGGTTAGGGGGCTGAGTGTTATGGTTAGGGGGATGTGTGTTATGGTTAGGGGGCTGAGTGTTATGGTTAGGGGGCTGTGTGTTATGGTTAGAGGGCTGAGTGTTATGGTTAGGGGGCTGAGTGTTATGGTTAGGGGGATGTGTGTTATGGTTAGGGGGCTGTGTGTTATGGTTAGGGGGCTGTGTTTTATGGTTAGGGGGCTGAGTGTTATGGTTAGGGGGATATGTGTTATGGTTAGGGGGATATGTGTTATGGTTAGGGGGCTGAGTGTTATGGTTAGAGGGCTGAGTGTTATGGTTAGGGGGCTGAGTGTTATGGGTAAGGGGATGTGTGTTATGGTTAGGGGGCTGTGTGTTATGGTAGGGGGTGTGTGTTATGGTAGGGGGTGTGTGTTATGGTTAGAGGGCTGAGTGTTATGGTTAGGGGGCTGAGTGTTATGGTTAGGGGGATGTGTGTTATGGTTAGGGGGCTGAGTGTTATGGTTAGGGGGCTGTGTGTTATGGTTAGAGGGCTGAGTGTTATGGTTAGGGGGCTGAGTGTTATGGTTAGGGGGATGTGTGTTATGGTTAGGGGGCTGTGTGTTATGGTTAGGGGGCTGTGTTTTATGGTTAGGGGGCTGAGTGTTATGGTTAGGGGGATATGTGTTATGGTTAGGGGGATATGTGTTATGGTTAGGGGGCTGAGTGTTATGGTTAGGGGGCTGAGTGTTATGGTTAGGGGGCTGTGTGTTATGGTTAGGGGGCTGAGTGTTATGGTTAGGGGGCTGAGTGTTATGGTTAGGGGGCTGAGTGTTATGGTTAGGGGGCTGAGTGTTATGGTTAGGGGGCTGTGTGTTATGGTTAGGGGGCTGTGTGTTATGGTTAGGGGGCTGTGTGTTATGGTTAGGGGGCTGAGTGTTATGGTTAGGGGGCTGAGTGTTATGGTTAGGGGGCTGAGTGTTATGGTTAGGGGGATGTGTGTTATGGGTAAGGGGATGGGTGTTATGGTTAGGGGGCTGAGTGTTATGGTTAGGGGGCTGAGTGTTATGGTTAGGGGGATGTGTGTTATGGTTAGGGGGCTGAGTGTTATGGTTAGGGGGCTGTGTGTTATGGTTAGGGGGCTGTGTGTTATGGTTAGGGGGCTGAGTGTTATGGTTAGGGGGATATGTGTTATGGTTAGGGGGCTGGGTGTTATGGTTAGGAGGATGTGTGTTATGGGTAAGGGGCTGTGTGTTAAGGGTAGGGGGCTGGTTTATTATGGGTAGGTGGCTGGTTTATTATGGGTATGGGGCTGGGTGTTATGGTTAGGGGGCTGAGTGTTATGGTTAGGGGGATGTGTGTTATGGTTAGGGGGCTGAGTGTTATGGTTAGGGGGCTGTGTGTTATGGTTAGGGGGCTGTGTGTTATGGTTAGGGGGCTGAGTGTTATGGTTAGGGGGCTGAGTGTTATGGTTAGGGGGCTGAGTGTTATGGTTAGGGGGCTGAGTGTTATGGTTAGGGGGCTGAGTGTTATGGTTAGGGGGCTGAGTGTTATGGTTAGGGGGCTGTGTGTTATGGTTAGGGGGCTGTGTGTTATGGTTAGGGGGCTGTGTGTTATGGTTAGGGGGCTGAGTGTTATGGTTAGGGGGCTGAGTGTTATGGTTAGGGGGCTGAGTGTTATGGTTAGGGGGATGTGTGTTATGGGTAAGGGGATGGGTGTTATGGTTAGGGGGCTGAGTGTTATGGTTAGGGGGCTGAGTGTTATGGTTAGGGGGATGTGTGTTATGGTTAGGGGGCTGAGTGTTATGGTTAGGGGGCTGTGTGTTATGGTTAGGGGGCTGTGTGTTATGGTTAGGGGGCTGAGTGTTATGGTTAGGGGGATATGTGTTATGGTTAGGGGGCTGGGTGTTATGGTTAGGGGGATGTGTGTTATGGGTAAGGGGATGGGTGTTATGGTTAGGGGGCTAAGTGTTACGGTTAGGGGGCTGAGTGTTATGGTTAGGGGGCTGAGTGTTATGGTTAGGAGGATGTGTGTTATGGGTAAGGGGCTGTGTGTTAAGGGTAGGGGGCTGGTTTATTATGGGTAGGTGGCTGGTTTATTATGGGTATGGGGCTGGGTGTTATGGTTAGGGGGCTGAGTGTTATGGTTAGGGGGATGTGTGTTATGGTTAGGGGGCTGAGTGTTATGGTTAGGGGGCTGTGTGTTATGGTTAGGGGGCTGTGTGTTATGGTTAGGGGGCTGAGTGTTATGGTTAGGGGGCTGAGTGTTATGGTTAGGGGGCTGAGTGTTATGGTTAGGGGGCTGAGTGTTATGGTTAGGGGGCTGAGTGTTATGGTTAGGGGGATGTGTGTTATGGGTAAGGGGATGGGTGTTATGGTTAGGGGGCTGAGTGTTATGGTTAGGGGGCTGAGTGTTATGGTTAGGAGGATGTGTGTTATGGGTAAGGGGCTGTGTGTTAAGGGTAGGGGGCTGGTTTATTATGGGTAGGGGGCTGGTTTGTTATGGGTAGGGGGCTGGTTTATTATGGGTAGGGGGCTGTGTGTTATGGCTAAGGGGCTATGTGTTATGGGTAGGGGGCTGTGTGTTATGGGTAGGGGGCTGTGTGTTATGGCTAGGGGTGCTTGGGGCGGCGACTATGGGGTCTCATAGGAGATGGTGAGGAGGAGGGCGGTGGGGGGGTGATTTTTGGGAGAACTGGGGTCTGAGGAAGCTAGCCAAGGCTGGGCGAGGTATGGAGGTGAGTGGGAGAGTTAGGGGGAGTTGGGGGTGTTTTAGGGATTCTCATGGGAGGCAGGGCTGGGAAAGTGTGGGGGAGGAAGGAAGATAGATGGTTTCCTCATTTTGTTTGTACTGGCCTGGGAACATGCTTTAAGTTACTGGTGGATGTGAGTGACTCATGTCTGAGTATGTGTGTCTGAGTGTGTGTGTCTGAGTGTGTATCATCACACTCACTGTGTGAGTGTGTTTGTTTGTGTGTGCATGTGTCACACTTCCTAACCCTTGTGTGTGTCTCTCTCTCTCACCAGGAGGAGGAGCTAGACCGTCTAGAGAGGGAGTTTGCCATCCAATCCCAGATCACCGAGGCTGCGAGGCGTCTGGCCAGCGATCCGCACGTGAGCAGTAAGAAGCTGAAAAAACAGAGGAAGACGTCGTACCTGAACGCGCTGAAGAAACTCCAGGAGATAGAGAACGCCATCAACGAACACCGTGTCCGCTCTGGGAAGAAACCCACGCAACGCGCTTCGCTTATCATAGAGGGTGAGACTACACACATGCTGAGAGAATCGCTTATACGAACCACATCGCGTAATAAAGAGGGTGAGACTACACACATGCTGAGAGAATCGCTTATAAGAACCACATCGCTTATCATACAGGGTGAGACTACACACATGCTGAGAGAATCGCTTATAAGAACCACTTCGCTTATCATACAGGGTGAGACTACACACATGCTGAGAGAATCGCTTATAAGAACCACATCGCTTATCATAGAGGGTGAGACTACACACATGCTGAGAGAATCGCTTATAAGAACCACATCGCGTAATAAAGAGGGTGAGACCAGGCACACACACAATCACAAATTCACATTCACAAACACACACTCACATACACACACAGACACATGGCAAGAAGTGCTCATGAACATGAATTAAAACACAACTACTTCACCTTAACTAATGCCATAGTGAAAGTGTTTTCCTCTGTTCTTCTCTCCCACAGAGGCCAACATGGGCTCAGAGGACAGCTCTCTGTCTGACGCTCTGGTCCTAGACGACGGTATGTCTCTTTCCCTCTTGGCGCTAAAATACATTTAAAAGTTCATCAGCGTCTTTCTAAATGGGACTAATCAGTGATCCATCAATCTAACCGACCCCCATCTATCTCCTCTATCAGATGACCCCCAGATGACAGGGACCCCCACCTTCTCTCCGGCAGCGTCTCCCCATAAGGGCCTCCCTCCCCGGCCTCCCTCCCACAGCCGGCCCCCTCCCCCCCAGTCTCTAGATGGCCTCAGCCACCTGCACTACGCCCACTCCGAATACGACAAGTCCCCCATCAAACCCAAGATGTGGAGCGAGTCCTCGCTGGACGAACCCTATGAGAGGGTCAAGAAACGCTCTTCACACTCCAAGTGAGAGGTCAACTCTGTTGCCATGACGATATATCTATACTGGGCTCGTGGGGCATGTGATAGTTGGTTGAATGTTAGTATAATGATTAGAAGATAGAAAACCTTAACATTACTGTTGCTAAGGGCTCTGTCTCTCCCTGTCCAGTCACAGGCGGTTACCCGGCTCTGGTAGTTGTGCAGAGGCAGGAGGCAGTAACTCTCTGCAGAGTAGCCCCATCAGGAGTGTTCCTCACTGGAGCTCCCAGTCCAGCATGCCCTCCACCCCCGACCTGAGGACCAGGACCCCTCACTACGTACACTCCACCAGGTAACCGACAGATAACCTCAAAATAACCTTCAGAAAAGTACCGCGCTATGGTCACCTCACTAAGTCAAAGTCACAACCATACTGTAACCTCTCTCTCCATCTTTCCCTTCCTCTCTCCATCTCTCACCCTCACTCTCTGCATCTCTTTCCCTCCACCAGGTCTGTGGACATCAGTCCCACCCATCTGCACAGTCTGGTTCAGCACTTTAGGAACCGCAGCTCCAGCCTGGAATCTCAGGGCAAGCTGCTGGCCTCCGACCCCGACACACACACTCACACACACACCCTGGGAGCCCCCGGCAGCCCAGACATCTTCCTGGCCCCGGGGACTCGCAGCTTCAATGGCTCTGACCCGTTGGATGACTGTTCGTCCTGTACCTCCCAGAGCAGCTCAGAACACTACTACCCTGGGGTAGCTCCAGGCTCCAACCCAAACTACTCCACCCTAGGAGAGGACTCCCCTTCCAAAGCCAGGCAGAGACAGAGACAGAGGCACAGGTTAGTACAGCAGAGGTGGGTGTGTCCAGAGACTGACTTTAGGCTTGTTTAGCAGAGGATTTGTTTCTATGTTTAATATTTATGTTAACCTCCTCTCTCTCTCCAGGTCTGCAGGTCACCTTGGTTCCTCTAACTCTGGTTCCATGCCCAACCTTGCAGCCAAGAACGGTTCAGGGTGCGGTGGTACGGGGGTGGCAGGGACTGGGTCAGGGCAGCACGGGGTGTACCTTCACAGCCAGAGCCAGCCTTCGTCCCAGTACCGGATTAAAGAGTACCCCCTGTACGTAGAGGGCAGCCCCAACCCGGTGGTGGTGCGCAGCCTGGAGAGTGACCAGGAGGGCCACTACAGCGTCAAGGCCCAGTTCAAAACCTCCAGCTCCTACACAGCCGGGGGGCTCTACAAGGAGACCTGGGGGGGCGAGGAGGGGGGAGAGGGGAGCAGCAGACTCACCCCGTCCCGCTCCCAGATTGTACGGACTCCCTCACTGGGGCGAGAGGGGGGAGGAGGGGGGAGGGCGGTGGTGTCAGATGAGTTGAAGTGTTGGTACCAGCGCTCTACGGGCAGTGTAAAGGAGAGGAGTCACGCCGGCTCCAACACGTCGGACAGCGGCTCACTGCAAGGCACGCTGGGACTCGGACGAGGGAGCAGGGTGGGGACACTCGCCAAGGGATCACCAGGTGGGTGACAACACACACGCGTAGACCCGTTTATGTTCTGAGCTAGGCTTGAATCTGGTAGGATAGTTAGAGTTTTGATTGGGTCAGGCGTTGTAAAGGACAGATATATGTAACACACACACACATAGTTGAAGACGAAAGTTTACATACACTAAAGCTTAAAGTCATTAAATCTCATTTTTCAACCACTCCACAAATTTCTTGTTAACAAACTATAGTTTTGGCAAGTCGGTTAGGACGTCTACTTTGTGCAAGACACAAGTAATTTTCCCAACAATTACAGACAGATTATTTAACTTATTAATCACTGTATCACAATTCTTTAAACAGCTTGGTAAATTCCAGAAAATTATGTCATGGCTTTAGAAGCTTCTGATTGACTCAAATTATGTCAATTAGCCTATGTGGATGTATTTCAAGGCCTACCTTCAAACTCAGTGCCTCTTTGCTTGACATCATGGGAAAATTAAAATAAATCAGCCAAGACCTCAGGAAAAAAATCGTAGACCTCCTTAAGTCTGGTTCATCCTTGGGAGCAATTTCCAATCGCCTGAAGGTACCACGTTCACCTGTACAAACAATAGTACTCAAGTGTAAACACCATGGGACCACGCAGCCGTCATACCACTCAGGAAGGAGACGCATTCTGTCTCCCAGAGTTGAACATACTGTGGTGCGAAAAGTGCAAATCAATCCCAGAACAACAGCAAAGGACCTTGAAGATGCTTGAGGAAACAGGTACAAAAGTATCTATATCCACAGTAAAACGAGTCCTATATCGACATAACCTGAAAGGCAGCTCAGCAAGGAAGAAGCCACTGCTCCAAAACCGCCGTAAAAAGCAAACTAGGGTTTGCAACTGCACATGGGGACAAAGATCATACTTTTTGGAGAAATGTCCTCTGGTCTGATGAAACAAAAATAGAACTGTTTGGCCATAATGACCATCGTTATGTTTGGAGGAAAAAGGGAGAGGCTTGCAAGCCGAAGAAAACCATCCCAACCGTGAATCACGGGGTTGGCAGCATCATGTTGTGGGGGTGCTTTGCTGCAGGAGGGACTGGTGCACTTCACAAAATAGATGGCTCCATGAGGAAGGAAAATGATGTGGCACTTCACAAAATAGATGGCATCATAAGGTAGGAAGATTATGTAGATATATTGAAGCAAATCTCAAGACATCAGTCAGGAAGTTGAAGCTTGGTCGCAAATGGGTCTTCCAAATGGACAGTGACCCCAAGCATATTTCCAAAGTTGTGGCAAAATGGCTGTATCACCGCCTGGTACGGCAACTGCTCTGCCCTCAACCGTAAGGCTCTCCAGAGGGTAGTGAGGTCTGCACAACGCATCACCGGGGGCAAACTACCTGCCCTCCAGGACACCTACACCACCCGATGTCACAGGAAGGCCATAAAGATCATCAAGGACATCAACCACCCGAGCCTGTTCACCCCGCTATCATCCAGAAGGCGAGGTCAGTACAGGTGCATCAAAGCAGGGACCGAGAGACTGAAAAAAAGCTTCTATCTCAAGGCCATCAGACTGTTAAACAGCCACCACTAACATTGAGTGGCTGCTGCCAACACACTGACACTGACTCAACTCCAGCCACTTTAATAATGGGAATTGACGGGAAATGATGTAAATATATCACTAGCCACTTTAAACAATACTACCTTATATAATGTTACTTACCCTACATTATTCATCTCATATGCATACGTATATGCTGTACTCTATATCATCGACTGTATTCTTATGTAATACATGTATCACTAGCCACTTTAACTATGCCACTTTGTTTACATACTCATCTCATATGTATATACTGTACTCGATACCATCTACTGTATCTTGCCTATGCTGCTCTGTACCATCACTCATTCATATATCCTTATGTACATATTCTTTATCCCCTTACACTGTGTACAAGACAGTAGTTTGGAATTGTTAGTTAGATTACTTGTTATTACTGCATTGTCGGAACTAGAAGCACAAGCATTTCGCTACACTCACATTAACATCTGCTAACCATGTGTATGTGACAAATAAAATTTGATTTGATTTGATTTGATTACCGACTCAAAATGGCCAGAAACAAAGCACTTTTTTCTGAAATTAGTCAGTCTTTTCTTGTTCTGAGAAATGAATGCTATTCCATGCGAGAAATTGCCAAGAAACTGAAGATCTCGTACAGCACTGTGTACTACTCCCTTCACAGAACAGCGCAAACTGGTTCAACCCAGAATAGAAAGAGGAGTGGGAGGCCCCGGTGCACAACTGAGCAAGAGGACAAATACATTAGAGTGTCTAGTTTGAGAAACAGATGCCTCACAAGTCCTCAACTGGCAGCTTCATTAAATAGTACCCACAATATACCCATCTCAACGTCAACAGTGAAGTGGCGATTCCGGGACTCTGGCCTTCTAGGCAGAGTTCCTCTCTCCGCTGTCTGTGTTCTTTTGCCCATCTTAATCTTATCTTTTTATTGGCCAGTCTTGAGATATGGCTTTTTCTTTGCAACTCTGCCTAGAAGGCCAGCATCCCGGAGTCGCCTCTTCACTGTTGACGTTGAGACTGGTGTTTTGCGGGTACTATTTAATGAAGCTGCCAGTTGAGGACTTGTGATGCATCTGTTTCTCAAACTAGACAAACTTTTGAACAGTAGTGTATATTCTTTACAGAATAGTTAGTTCGTGAAAGAACATTGGATAGGCTGAAGTTTAGCAGAGTGTGTGTGAATGAATGTAAAGTGATCCCTGAACCAAATGGAGCTCGTTAGTCATGTTAGTCACAGTGGGGCATAGCTGGGATAACACAGCCCTTGACCACCTATTGACGTGTGTGTGTGTGTGTATAACTGTGTGTCTGTACATCAGCGTCCCCTCACAGCCCGAGGAGTGGGACTCCCTCTAGTGAACAGGCCGCAACACCCACGCCCCCCTGCAGCCCACAACACATCCTCAACTGGCAGAGCGGGTACGACACACACATGCACGCACATGACAGACACACAGACAAACAGCACACAAACACATGCACACACCAATACATAATTTGCAGAGTGATATATAAACTGTTAAAGACCAGGCACTCAGGATCCTAATCCTATTTGACATTTAATCCTGGGTTAAAGGCTTTGGCTCCTGTATTGTAATTCACAGGACAAAATCTGCATCCTCACAAAACATCTTCAGCATCTACGCTTCTCTTACAACCTTTATAACCTCTGCCTTACCAACCCCTAACCTTTTTCCTTCTGCAGCACGGTACTCTGTCTAGCTACTGATCACACGGCTGTCTTGTCTTCCTAAAGGACTAACTGATTTGTTAACTTATCTTTCCTCTCTTTCACTCTTCTCTATTTTTCCTTCTCATTCCATCCCTCTTTATCTTTCTCCCTCTCTCCCTCTCCTCCTGTACTAACCTCTCTGCTGTCTGTCTGTCTGTCTGTCTCTTTGTCTGTCTGTCTGTCTGTCTGTCTGTCTGTCTGTCTGTCTGTCTGTCTGTCTGTCTGTCTGTCTGTGTTTCCTGGTTTAGCGGTACAGCAGACAGCTCTCCTACTGAAGACGTGTGTCAGTCTCCCACTCAGCCCAGCTCTGACGCATAGAGGTACTGTCTGTCTGCCAGGACTCTCCCAGAACACAGACCTAGAAATACAACAAATATACCAGAGAACTACAGAACAACAATAAAGAACCATAGACCATAGAAACAACCCATATACTGTCAGTCTGGACACTCCTAGACTTCCAGGACATAGAAACACACACAATAGAATAAATCCTGGCACCTAGAACAGAGACATAGAAACAGAAACTCAAATAGATCAGGGGCATAGAAATAGATCCCCTTGACTAGATATGTAGAAACAGAACCTGAACTAGATCAAAGGTGTAGAAATAGAATCTGTTTTCTATATTCTTAGTTTTGTACCAAATGCTGAGTTGAATAGGCTCTTCCCGTTTCTAATCCTTTCTAATAGCAACTTTGGGAATGGTGTCTGTTCTATCTGCTCTGTTTCTATGACTGTAACTGGACTCTGCATGTCTGCTGTGTGTGGCTGCTCTCTAAAGCAGGCCTTAAGACTCATCTTTATCGGCTGGCCTACCCTTCCTCCTAGACTTTGATTGATGCTTTTATGATGTGGTTATACGTATATTTGCTTTCGTAAAACAAACTGTTTAATGAGATTATTCTTGTAGAATTAAAAGCGCTTCGCAGATGTAATGTATTATTATTATTACTACAGTAAATCCTAACCCTCCCTCGGTACTCTATTACCAGCCCTAATTGAACTCGAACTTAGTCAACTCAATAGCTATTCTCACTGTTGACTTGTCCCAGGCGTGTGCTCTCATTCAGTCCCCCTCAAAGATTGTTAAGCAGTAGCCACAGGGAGTATCCAAAATAATACCAGTTCATTCATTCTAAAACCACGAAGGGGAGTGAACGATTGGACACTGCGGGTAGCGAGCGGAGAAACAGAAATGCACTCTAGTCACCTACTGTAGTTTTAGACTAGTACACTAACAGGACGTGTGCCTTGACATAGAGACAGCAATATAGGAGGAGTGATTGGCCAGTTTGAAATGAGGCCTGAAAAGAGGGAAAGGCCTTATGGATTGTACACATTGTTTTCACAAAAGCTTTAGATCTAGACAAAGACAGTAACCATCAGAGCAATGAGACCAAAAACGACACAAACCAATCAAGTTCATTGATCATAACGATTTGTTACAGTCCTTGTTTCCTTCCCCTTGACGAAGAAGTGACCAACAGTTTTACTAAGCGAAGAAAACAATAACTTCTGTAGATTTTGTGGAAGCAGAGTGCATAAGCCATCAGTCCTCCAGTATTTCCATAATTAAAAATGGTATTCTCGCTCTCTTTCTCTCTCTCTGTCACTCTCTCTCTCACTCTCTCTGTCTGCAGGTCATTCAATGATAGTTGTTTTCTCAGCAGTCCTCTGTGTTCAGAGCTGGCAGATGTCCAGTGGTACGGACACGACAAGGCCAAACCTGGAACCCTGGTCTGACCTACTGACCACCACCTAACACCTACTGACCCTTACTGACCCTCAACACTGACCTTTACTGCCTCCACCAACCTCTCCTCTAGCCCTGACTAGACTGGCCTCATCATGGACAGGAAACCCTCCTCCATCCCTCCCTTTATCCATATTTCCCTTTATCATTTTATGTGCATATCAAGTTTGGTTGAGCTGGAGTTTATAGGAAGGACATGCCCAACTGGGCAGGACTATTGCTGTGGAACAGCCAAACAGAACCGCTGAATGATCGTGAACTCTGACCTTTAATCCCTGACCCTGCTTCAGTCTGAGCCCCAGGGAGACCAGGAGTGGGAAAGGGGGGAGGTGGGGGGGTAAGAGCACACACACACACACAACCCCCTGCCCAGACTACATGGCCCTCAGGCCCTGACTTATATCTACCCCTGACCCCAGTGTGTTGCCAGCCAATCAGAGGATACCTGCAAGATGAAATGTGTTTTGGCTCAAATTCTGGGCCTGTGTGTGTCCGCTGGATCTGCTAGGTTAATTTCATTGTTAAAGTCTTTGTTTATTTCTCTGTATCGTTTTGTACAAAAAAATGAAAATATTGCTTGGGAGAGACTCAATTACTTTTTCACCCTTTAGGAAAATTGCAGAGCAGATTATTGGAGAATTGTAGATTATCTGAAAGACAAAAGACAAACGTACAAACATTCCCAACAATTATAATCCCAATCCCAACTATCTATCCCACAACCAAAGATCCACCTGACTGACCAATGGCACCAGTCCCATGGACACACTGGGAACACTGGTTTATCATACTGGAAGCTACAACCCACATACTTGGAGTTTTCAGAGGAACGGAAAGACTGGTCAATTCTACTGGGATCCTGCTGGGAGTTCTGAGCACATCTATTGGGATGTCAGTCATCTGGATTGGGGGTGTACAACAGCCAGCCAGATTGATCAACTAGTCTCTGATACTGGGACTATCCACACTGCTACTGAGCAGTGAGCTCCTGGACTTGGATGTTTTGCCACTATGCTGGGGCACTGTGCTTAGCTGTACTGGGAGATTATGGGCGAACTGGGGGCCCTGCACAGCCAGACCACAAACAGACAGGGACAGACGCGGGGCCCTGCACAGCCAGATCAGAGACAGACGGACAGAATGGGGGCCCTGCTCAGCCAGACAGGGACGGACTGGGGGCCCTGCACAGCCAGACCACAAACAGACAGGGACAGACAGATCAGAGACAGACGGACAGAATGGGGGCCCTGCTCAGCCAGACCAGAGACAGACAGGGACGGACTGGGGGCCCTGCACAGCCAGACCAGAGACAGACAGGGACGGAATGGGGGCCCTGCACAGCCAGACCAGAGACAGACAGGGACGGAATGGGGGCCCTGCTCAGCCAGACCAGAGACAGACAGGGACGGAATGGGGGCCCTGCTCAGCCAGACCAGAGACAGACAGGGACCGACTGGGGGCCACAGACACTTCTTCAGGGTTTGGGTCCTGGAGAGCCAGAATATGCTAGGAATCTCTTGCTTAAAGCTAATGTCTTGAGTTTGGGTGAAACTGTAGCTATGTGTGTAGTAGTTTTGGGTTGAATTGGAATTAAGACCACATGTAGTTTTGTGGGTTTATTTCCAAACATATCTGCAGGCTTTCAGTGGTCTATTTCATCTGGCTCCTCCCCTTCATTTGACTTTCTGGTGAGAGGTGAAAGCTAATTGGATGTTTAGGGCTGTGTGGAGCTGTCAATCACACAGTTGTAGCGAAGGGCACACCCCTCCCTCACAGTCGAGCTGTGCATATGATGAGATCGGTGAGATATTAAACACTTCTCCATGCGTTGTGACATCATATATCTGACTGTCTGTGCAGTCCTATGTTAAAAATGGGATGCAACCCATGTTTAAGGACCAGTCTGTCTGTGTCACGTCAATCTGTCAGTCTGTCTGTCCAACCCCAAGATTGGTCATTGTCTCAGACACCAGTGTAGTATATTTGGGGGTTAATATTTAGATAAAGCTTGAAACCTGTAAACTCCAGAAGGTTCTCATTTGTACAGGTCATTATCTCAGGCTATACTCTCTCTGCCTAACATCTATCAACCGGTCAGAACACACACACATCTTGTGTGTGGATTCACACACACACACATTCTTTTCTCAGCGGTGCCATCTATGTCTGTACTCTAACCCAGCACTGAAAACCAGGGGCGCTACTTTCACTGGGGGCGGGGGGGACACATTCTGAAATTGCATTTTTGTCATCCCCAGTTTTATCATTGGAATGTTATACAAAACTAGGCAACGGTGTGCTTTAGGACCATGCGGACGCCTTCGAGCGGTCGGGTAGGCTGTTTGGAATGTTAATAATAATAATAATAATAATAATATGTCCCCCCAACTTCTTAAACCAAAGTCGCGCCCCTGCTGAAAACAGCCGCTCACTAAAACTACAAACCATATAACTATAAATCCCACAGGGCCCAGTTCCTAGTCTAGCAGAGGAAGTGTCTGCTGTATAGAGATCCTGCTTCCCAGAGCCAAATGAACAGCAGGAAGAGGTCTATACACCAATCAGAGATATGTCAAGTTAAGTATTCAATCTAAGTTTTGATACCAGAGCACAACATACACAGTTAAACACAATATATGAAAACTATGGGCTCCCGAGTGGCGCGGCGGTCTAAGACACTGCATCTCAGTGCCAGAGGCGTCACTACAGTCCCTGGTTTGAATCCAGGCTGTATCACATCCGGCCATGATTGGGAGTCCGATAGTGGTGGTGCACAATTGGCCGAGGTAGGCAGTCATTGTAAATAAGAATTTGTTCTTAACTGAATTGCCTAGTTGTTTTATATATAAACAATAGGCCTATAATATACAGAACCAGTTTTCATCTAGTTCTCCTCCTGACTTTTTGATACATATAAGGGGATTAAGAACATCTGCATAACAACACATTCATGATGTAAGAGTAAATCCAGACTTAATATAAAAAAGTAACACACACACATATAGTATAGAAATAATGTCACACCAGAACCAAACAGGGTGTTTATATTATTGTGCTTCTATTACTACACTGAACAAAAACATAAATACAACATGTAAAGTGTTGGTCCCTTGTTTCATGAGCTGAAATAAAATATCCCAGAAATGTTCCATATGCTCAAAAAGCTTATTTCTCTCAAATGTTGTGCACAAATTTGTTTACATCCCTGTTAGTGAGAATTTCTCTTTTGGCAAGATAATCCATCCACCTGACAGGTGTGGCATATCAAGAAGCTGATTAAACAGCATGATCATTACACAGGTGCATCTTGTGCTGGGGACAATAAAAGGCCACTCTAAAATGTGCAGTTTTGTCACACAACACAATGCCACTGATGTCTCAAGTTTTTAGGGAGCGTGCAATTGACATGCTGAATGCAGGAATGTTAATTTCTCTACGATAAGCCACTTCCAACGTTGTTTTAGAGAATTTGGCGGCACGTCCAACTGGCCAACTGGCCTCACAAACAACATGTATGGCGTACTGTGGGAAAGCAGTTTGCTGATTTCATTATTGTGAACAGAGGGCCCCATGGGGGCGGTGGGATTATGGTATGGGAAGGCATAAACTACGGACAACGATGACAATTGCATTTTATCAATGGTAATTTGAATGCACAGAGATCCAGTGACGAGATCCTGAGGCCCATTGTCGTGCCGTTCATCCGCCGCCATCACCTCATGTTTCAGCATGACAATGAACGGCCCAATGTGGCACAGATCTGTACACAATTCCTGGAAGCTGAATATGTCCCAGATCTTCCATGGCCTGCCTACTCACCAAATATGTCACCCATTGAGAATGTTTGGGATGTGCTGGATCAACGTGGATCAGAGTGTTCCAGTTCCCTCCAATATCCAGCATAATCATGCATCCATTGAAGAGGAGTGGCACAACATTCAAAGGCCACAATCAACAGCCTGATCAACTCTATGCAAAGGAGATGTGTTGCGCTGCATGTGGCAAATGCTGGTCACACCAGATACTGACTGGTTCTGATCCATGCCCATACCTTTTTTTTTTAAGGTGTCTGTGACCAACAAATGCACATCTGTATTCCCAGTCATGTGAAATGAATAGATTAGGACCTAGTGCATTTATTTAAAAAGCTCATTTCCTGATATGAACTGTAAGTCAGTAAAAAAAAAAAAAATTGTTGCATGTTGCATTTATAGTTTTGTTCAGTATAGATGATGTCATCAATGAACTCTGAACTTTGACATTGGTTTAGTAAGTGAGGCCGTCACCATATCCCACGGTAACAGGGCTGTGACACAGCGAGAACTTATAGCCATACCCTTGAACCCCTACATTTAATTTATAGATTCCATACACCTCTTGCTTACGTAGACCGACACATAGACCAACTCTTGTTATAAGCTAATTCTAAAACAAGTATTTTAAAGCACACCTTATGGTCTAACATTGTTGTAATGCTGTATGTGGACAGTCCTTATTGTGTGTACAAAAACCCAAACAAAACAATTAATTGCGGTCTCTCAAGCACATGTTTGCCTGTGCTTTGTACATGGTTTATGTCCTCCATTGAATCTTTAAAAAACACAAATATAAAACATGGTTTAAAGGTTGCACAAAAATCTTACCCTGTCAGATTAGTTGAACTTGTACCATGCAGCAAGTTGGACCAGAAATTCCTTCTGTTTGTAGGAGTTTTACAGCCCCCTCCCTAACCCTGCCTCACTGCAAGGTGTCCTGGTAAAATGCTGTGTTTGACCTCTCCTGTAGTTAATTCTGCCATCAGCTATGCTATGCTATGCTAAGGCTTGTTAGCCTGTCCATTCCCCCTGAATGAGCCACCTCTGCTAGCTCACACCATACCATGCATGCTCTGTGGTTCCCGAAACAAACAAAAATGAACAAATAAACCCAAAACATGAGCAGTCCATGTGGACCATCCCTCTCCCCTCACCTTTTCCTCCTAAACAGAGAATAATTTCTGTATCCATGACAACACCCAGTTTGACCTTTGACTCCTAACCCCTGTGGTAATCTCTGACCTCTGAGCCCAATGTGACGCTGTGTGTTGTACCCTCTTCTATAGCCCCCCCTTCGACCATACTATGTGAACCTCCTACGCCCATACTGTCTGTACTCCATAGAAACATAAAACATTTTTATAGTTAAAGAAGATTAAACTAACTATTTTATCAACCTCTTTCCTGAACATGCTGTACGGAGGGGCACTGTAAGCCTATGTGGAGTTTTTAACATTGTTTAACCTTGTTTCCAAGTTCTAACATAGTAAGAATCCTTTCAGGTGCTACATGATGACCAGTTACTGCTTTGTCACATTGGATATAGACTCTCCTCATTGTTGTCAATAGTTTTAATACCAGTTGTGCAGAATGGAAACCGTTCCTTTAGACGTCAGTAAGACACCACTCCACCAGACCATAGAGCATGTAACATGATTTGATTTGTTCTCTTCAACGTTAACCTGACAAAAAGGTGTTGTAGGAAAAAAACTATGTGGAATTCACACAAAAAAAGACAGAATTCAACAGTTAATTTATTATTTTTTCTATTAAGAATTTGTATAGTAACTGTACATTTTTCTAAATGGTGTTGTTGGCAACTGATGATGAAATGTCCAGAGGAGAAGACTTGGTGGTTATTGAGATTAGGAAAATAAATTATTGCTGAATGTTCTCAAGATGGCGTCCTCCTGTCTCTTCTTCTCTGTGTAGTCAATCAATCAATCAAATGTATTTATAAAGCCCTTCTTACATCATCCGACGTCACAAAGTGCTGTACAGAATCACAGCCTAAAACCCCAAACAGCAAGCAATGCGGATGTAGAAGCATACTATCTGTACCCCCTACGCCCATACTGTCTGTACCCCCTACGCCCATACTGTCTGTACCCCCTACGCCCATACTGTCTGTACCCCCTACGCCCATACTGTCTGTACCCCCTACGCCCATACTGTCTGTACCCCCTACGCCCATACTGTCTGTACCCCCTACGCCCATACTGTCTGTACCCCCTACGCCCATACTGTCTGTACCCCCTACGCCCATACTTTCTGTACCCCCTACGCCCATACTGTCTGTACCCCCTACGCCCATACTGTCTGTACCACCTACGCCCATACTGTCTGTACCCCCTACGCCCATACTATCTGTACCCCCTACGCCCATACTTTCTGTACCCCCTACGCCCATACTATCTGTACCCCCTACGCCCATACTTTCTGTACCCCCTACGCCCATACTGTCTGTACCCCCTACGCCCATACTGTCTGTACCCCCTACGCCCTTACTATCTGTACCCCCTACGCCCATACTATCTGTACCCCCTACGCCCATACTATCTGTACCCCCTACGCCCATACTATCTGTGCCCCCTACGCCCATACTATCTGTACCCCCTACGCCCATACTGTCTGTACTCCATAGAAACATAAAACATTTTTATAGATAAAGAAGATTAAGTCTGTTGTGTTTTTCTAAAGCTTTAGGAGAAGCGTGTCTCTCTCACATCTCTGTAGCCCAGTGGCATCCTTACCTTTATCCTGCTATGTTAACTTTGGATTAATGGAAGTAAATACCTGGCTCGCCTCGTCTTTCATCCGATAGCATAACGATTCTGCTTGCACTGACCGATGGGTAGGTTGAGGGACGAGCATCCGCGTAGGCGTGACCACCTATCTGAAGACAATAGGCTTGCCTGGCACGCACCATATTGCAAATGAAGGAGAGGAAGCCACATTCAAATGGGAAAAGAACGAAGAGGAGAACACTCACTACAGTGGATCCCTCCACCCTGGTAGTCTCCATGCTGACAGACAGATCCACTGAGAAGCCTGTCTGTGTGAGTCAGCACAGAGACTGACTCAGCCAGGCTTATCAGAGGGACCTTTCATATTGACTCCCCACTTCCTCTGTCCCAGACACACACACACACTCTACCTTATGTCATACCACCTTATTCTCTTCCTACTGAAGGAATGTCCTGCAAGGAGAGGTGGGGCTGTTCCATTCAGAGGACAATGGTTTTCTGTCGCTACCGGCAACAGTAGAACACAGGAAAGGTAAACAGAAGGATCCCAGCTGTGTTTTAGGGGTTTCACATGTCTGCTGATGTGTTTGCATGGCTAACATGTCTGCTTTAGCTTTATTGTGCCCTCTTGAGCTGCCATGTGATGTTGTAAACTATGTGTGGCCCTGCTTTGTCTTTTGGGTGGTTGAAGCTGAGAGTGTGGTGTAGGAAATGTTTACAACTAAGAACCCATTGGCTGTTCCTGTGTGTAAAATGGAGACTTAGAAGCAAGACTTGCGAGAACTAAGAACTTTCATGTCCTTTGTGGGGGAACAATGGAGACACACACACTTATATTAATGTGTGCTCAGCCTCACACACATATACGGAGTGAAGCATTGGGGAGGGACCCCTTTATTTTTAGGGGACCCCATCTCTTTAAAACTGGAGACTGAATATCCCCTCACATCAGAGAAGTAAACTCCAGCTTTTAGCACTCCTTCTCTTCCCTCTGCCTTCTCTCTCTTACCCCTTGTCCTTTTTCTTCCACCCTCTCCCTCTATTTTCTCTTCCCCTTCTCCCATTCTCTCCTTTTATCCCCACCTCCCTCGCTATACTCCCTCTCTTCTCTAATAAATCCCTATTTTCCCCACTGGTGTTCCCATAGCAGCACTCTCAGCCAAGAGACAGCTGGAAGCTGTTAGCTCGGCATGCCGTGAGAACCTGGTTCCCCTCCCTCACTTTATTTAGGAATGCTTTAGGAATGGTGTGTGCATGTTTGAAAGTGTGTATATATTTGACCTTGCTTGTGGACCACAGGCAGTACCTGGAGATCCCCCGCTACCACTTAAATGGACCAGAACCTCCAACAGCATCACAAACTCGTGATTTGTGTATGTGTGTGTGCAGTCATGCGACCCTGCTCTGGTCTCTCCAACCCAGGGCTGATTCATCTTGGGGCCCATGACCTCTTCTGTTTTGATAAACTGATGGATATACAGTGCCTTGCAAAAGTATTCATCCCCAGTGGCGTTTTTCCTATTTTGTTGCATTACAACCTGTATTTTAAATGCATTTTTATTTGGATTTCATGTAATGGACATACACCAAATAGTCCAAATTGGTGAAGTGAAATGAAAAAAATCACTGGTTTCAATTTCTTTTTTTTCAAACAACAACTGAAAAGTGGTGTGTGCATATGTATTCACCCCCTTTGCTATGAAGCCCCTAAATAAGAGCTGGTGCAACCAATTACCTTCAGAAGTCACATAATTAGTTAAATAAAGTCCACCTATGTGCAATCTAAGTGTCACGCGGTCTGTTACATGATCTCAGTATATATACACCTGTTCTGAAAGGCCCCGGAGTCTGCAACACCACCAAACAAGTGGCACCATGAAGACCAAGGAGCTCTCCAAACAGGTCAGGGGCAAAGTTGTGAAGAAGAACAGATCAGGGTTGGGTTATAAAAAACTATCATAAACTTTGAACATCCCACGGAACACCATTAAATCCATTATAATTAATGGAAAGAATATGGCACCACAACAAAACTGCCAAGAGAGGGCTGCCCACCAAAACTCACGGACCAGGCAAGGAGGGCATTAATCAGAGAGGTAACAAAGAGACCCAAGATAACCCTGAAGGAGCTGCAAAGCTCCACAGCAACGATTGGAGTATCTGTCCATAGGACCACTTTAAGCCGTACATGCCACAGAGCTGGGCTTTAAGGAAGAGCTGGCCAGAAAAAAAGCAATTGCTTAAAGAAAAAAATAGGTAAACATGTTTGGTGTTTGCCAAAAGGCATGTGGGAGAGTCCCCAAACATATGGAAGAAGGTACTCTGGTCAGATGAGACTAAAATTGAGCTTTTTGGCCATCAAGGAAAATGCTATGTCTGGCACAAACCCAACACCTCTCATCATCCCGAGAATACCATCCCCACAGTGAAGCATGGTGGTGGCAGCATCATGCAGTGGGGATGTTTTTCATCAGCAGGGACTGGGAAACTGGTCAGAATTGAAGGAATGATGGATGGCGCTAACTACAGGGAAATTCTTGAGGGAAA
Organism: Oncorhynchus mykiss; assembly: GCF_057628025.1. Taxonomy (NCBI): domain Eukaryota; kingdom Metazoa; phylum Chordata; class Actinopteri; order Salmoniformes; family Salmonidae; genus Oncorhynchus; species Oncorhynchus mykiss. The sequence goes on along the minus strand of NC_143022.1, from coordinate 33,955,212 downwards.
CCTGTATCAGTCTTGCAGAGATTTGAATGCTTTTGCAAGCCACTGTAGGAGTGAGATGTGTGTGTGTGTGTGTTATGGGTTTGGTTTTTCTCTCCATTTCAAGGTTAGTTAGTACGTTAGCTGAGGCATGCACTGATCTGATTCACCTCACCACTCGACTGTCATAGCAAAATTCTTACTTGAATTTATTTTTTCTGCTTAAAAGCCATTTTTGACTATTTTAATTGAAAACTATTTCAGTGAGGTACTTAAGTGTTACCCAGAAATTATTTGATATTGATTTAAAAATGTCTGCATTGGCCTTTAAAAGATGCTACACAGAATTTCTCGCCTATGTGGAAACTAGATGAATTGCAACAGCACAAGGCTGCATCCAAAACCAATCTCTCCCCTCCCCTGCATAGCAATGAGGAAGCTTCCAGGGGCCAGAACTGATTGAATCGGACTCTTCCGGAATCAAAATGAATGACTGCCCAGAATCGTTTCCATCTACTGGAATTCATCCGACTTTGCCGGCATCTTATAAGAATCCCCAAAGCTGAAATCTAAATGTAGTTTGTCTTCCTTATCAATTCTATTTGAACTACCATTTTATGGTATAATATATATAAAGCAGCCCGTGTAATCATCTGCCAGAGAGTAGTCACAATCGTCCCGAGCCCCAAGTAATACATTAGGGCCAGATAACTCACACCGGAATCGGCCCGAGCTCAATCCCTGCATCCCAGTGTAACAGTATAACTATAGACCGTCCCCTCGCCCATACCTGGGCGCGAACCAGGGACCCTCTGCACACATCAACAACAGTCACCCACGAAGCATCGTTACTACCCATCGCTACACAAAAGCCGCAGCCATTGCAGAGCAAGGGGAACCACTACTTCAAGGTCTCAGAGCAAGTGACATCACCGATTGCGGGCCAGACTCGGAACACATGACGTCGGTCGAGTCTGACTCTAACCAAGTGCCCCGAGTCTCAGCCAGAATCGGTCCAGATCCACTGTTCTAGCTGGGTTTTACTTTCGGTTTTGGTACACCAGCTTCAAACTGCTGTAAAAACAAACATTTTTTTTAAAAATTGAAAATAGATTTCACAGCGATTTAGATGGTATAATGATTCCCTACACTGTTTTCTCACACATACTGAAATTGAGCGAACAGTGTAGAATTTTAGCAAGCAAATGACAGAGCGATTTCTACATTGGCCATTTGACCCAAGTTCCACTAGATAACACAGAGATAAAGTCAAAACAGATTTCTCATTTTGATAGATGAAATCAATAGGCGAATATCACTGCCAATCATAACACTGGTGGGTAAGTAATACTGTGAAACACTATCATTCCACTATTACTGCAGATATTTTATGGACATTTTATGACATTTTAATTTTAAGAAACCTATGTTCATTTGTGAACAATGCACCAAAGCAATTGAAAAAAACTGTAAAAGAATCTGGGAGACCGAAGAAAGAGAGCCTGCCAGAAGCTATTTCAGGTAACACGTCATTGTTTAAAACCTGTTAAGGATATGGCAGACATATGCCCCCTTTGGAGAGATTGGGTACCCCTAGTAAACTGAAAAAAAAAATCTGTCAAAAATTGCTAATATATGCAAATAAAAATTATTATTGGATAAAGATAAAGACTAAAGATTCTAAAACCGTTGGAATTATGTCTGTAAGTATAGCAGAACTCACAGGGCAGGCATTCTTCCAAACTAGTTTTTGTGGCCATGAAAGTTGGAGCAACTTTGACGTCATGGCCCCCACCCTTCCCAACCAGTTATGATTTGAGAATTGACCCTATGGGAGTGAAATTAGTGCGTGCCACGAGAAAATAGGCTGTGCGTAGGGGCGCGAATTGGTCCCAGCCATTCCTTTGTTCCAGCACTCAAGAGAAGGGCAGACGATGGCCGATTGAATTGAAGTTTGTTTTGCGTGTCTAAAACATCATAAAGCTTGCTTCTGCACTTAGTTTGACCTGTTTAGTCGACATATAATATGTAATTTTGAAGTTTTGATGCGCAACTTTTCCGGACCAGAGGACGTTTTGGGTGCATTTCAGCTGATGTTATTAGCAGTAGCTAATACAAAGACGCAAGACTTGAAACCAAACGATGTATTGGGTAAGTATGAAGCCTTCCAGAACATTCTGAACGAAGACCATCGAAGGTAAGGGAATATTTATGCTTAAATCTGTGTTTCTGTTGACTCCAACATTACGTAGAAATGTAGCTTGGAACTGAGCGCCGTCTCAGCATATTGAATAGTGTGCGATTTCTGTAACGTTAAAAATAAATCTAACAAAGCGGTTGCATAAAGAAGCAGTGTATCTTTCTAACTATATGTAGAACATGTATATTTAGTCAAAGTTTATGATGTCTATTTACGTTATCTTGCCGCGCTACCTAGATTTCCTGCGGGCATTTTTGAGTAATTTCTGAACGTGAACTCACTGTAAATGGACATTTATGGATATAAATGGCATATTATTGAGAAAAAAAAATGTACTGTGTAACATGTCATATTACTGTCATCTGATGAAGATTTTCAAAAGGTTAGTGAGCGATTTATTTTTTAATCCTGCGTTTGTTGATTGCATGTTTTGGCTATTCAAATGAGCTGTGTCTGGTGGTGGTTTTTATATGTGCTATGTTTTCGCCGTAAAACATTTTAGAAATCTGACTTGCTGGCTAGATGAACAAGGTGTTTATCTTTCATTTGAGCTATTGGACTTGTTAATGTGTGGAGGTTAAATATTTGTAAGAATATTTTTGCGTTCCATGCGCCGCCGTTTCAGCTGAACGTGGGAGGGTAGGTTCCCAGCTGGGAACCAATATCGTAGACAGGTTAATGGTCATTTCAATGAATGATAACTGCACTATAAGTGGATAAGAATATCTGCTAAATGAGGTCCCCCTCTCAAAAGAGGTTTCTAACCTCAAGGGTCTTTTCATGGTTAAATAAAGGTTCAGAAACTAAACGCAGTTAACCATTTATTAAATAAAGATTAGAATACATGCAATATGTTAGTCTTGGCGTTAGACTCGGCTCCTTCGGGGTATCTCACTGCCAGAGCATGCATAATGATAAGATAATAATAATTTAATGCAGAGTGCAAGGTATGCTAAACCAATCCCCAAAACAGCAGAACCACTGCTAGACAACAAACTATGTGTATGGCAGATGCACGCCATTACGCTTTAAAGGGATACTTCGGTATTTTATCCACTTCCCCAAAGGCAAATGAACTTGTGGATACGATTTTTTTGCCTCTGTGTCCAGTATGAAGGAAGTTAGAGGTAGTTTTCCAAGCCAATGCTAACTGGTGTTAGCGCAATGACTGGAAGTTTCTGGGTATCTACTAGTTTGCTATTGTAACAATCTTAGGCATAGTGGGTGAGGAGTCAGGTGCAGGAGGCAGAAAGTTCTGAATAGCACTTTATTCAGCACCGGGCAGAGTAGTCTATATAACGAAACTGAGCGTCATAAAACAAATGTTCAAAACAGGAACCAAACCAAGATCGCACTACCACACATACAAAGTGGAAATAAACAAGCTCTCGCGAAGAGCAGGCGGGCCTACTGACTTAAATAGCCAAACTAAAAGTCTAAACAAGAAACAGGTGAAACAAATCAGACCAAACCAACAGAAAAGGGAAAAAGGGATCAGTGGCAGCTATTAGGCCGATGACGACTACCGCCGAGCACCACCCGAATAGGAAGGGGAGCCACCTTTGGTAGGAGTCGTCGAGAGCCAGACCCTGTCCCCCGGGACGAACACGGGGGCCTCACTGCGGTGGCGGTCAGCGCTCCTCTTCAGCCGTCCACCTGCTTGCTTGAGGGATTCCTGGACGGCCCTCCAGGTCTCCTTAGAGCGCTGCACCCACTCCTCCACCGCAGGAGCTTCGGTCTGACTCTGATGCCACGGCGCCAGGACCGGCTGGTAGCCCAACACGCATTGGAATGGTGACATGTCCGTGGAGGAGTGGCGGAGTGAGTTCTGGGCTAACTCCGCCCATGGTACGTACCTTGACCACTCCCCTGGCCGGTCCTGGCAATACAACCGCAGAAACCTAACCACCTCCTGGTTTACTCTCTCCACCTGCCCATTACTCTCGGGTGATAACCAGAGGTCAAGCTGACCGAGACCCCCAGACGTTCCATAAACGCCCTCCACACTCGGGATGTGAACTGGGGACCCCGATCAGAGACGATGTCCTCCGGCACCCTGTAGTGCCGGAAGACGCAGGTAAATAGAGCCTCCGCAGTCTGTAGGGCCGTAGGGAGACTGGGCAACGGGAGGAGACGGCAGGACTTAGAAAACCGATCCACAACAACCAGAACCTTGGTGTTCCCCTGAGACGGAAGAAGATCGGTAGTAAGGAGGTCTACCGACAGGTGAGACCACGGACGTTGTGGAACGGGGAGGGGCTGTAACTTCCCTCTAGGAAGGTGCCTAGGAGCCTTACTCTGGGCGTACACCGAACAGGAAGAGACATAGAACCTAACGTCCCTAGCCAAGGTGGGCCACCAGTACTTTCCCCTAAGACTCTGCAATGTCCTCGCCACACCAGGATGACCCGAAGAAGGTAGTGTGTGAGCCCACCGAATCAATTGATCACGAACACCAAGCAGCACGTACTTACGACCTGTAGGACATTTTGGAGGTGCAGGTTCCACCCGTAACGCCAGGTCAATGTCCGTGTCCACCTCCCTCCTTTTTTTCACAAAAAATTAACTCGAGGAGACGGGTGAAACGGAGGACCGAATGTACCCCTGTCACAGAGATTACGTGAAATATGTCGCCATAGCCAACGTCTCCTCCTGTGACAATAGGTACACGTGACTCTTGGGAAGCGCAGCGTTTACCTGGAGGTTTATTGCACAATCCCCCTGTCGATGAGGTGGTAATTTAGTCACCTTCTTCTTACAGAAAACGATAGCCACATTGGCATATTCAGGGGCAATGCAGACAGCGGAAACCTGGTCTGGACTCTCCACCGACGTGGCACCAATGGAAACTCCCATACACCTACCTGAACACTCATGTGACCTCCCCTGAAGAACCCACTGTCTCCACAAAATCCTGGGATTGTGACTGGCCAGCCAAGGAACCACCAGCACCACTAGAAACACCGGTGAATCGATAAGGAAGAGACTAATCCGCTCCCTATGATCCCCCTGCATCACCATGTCCAGTGGAACCATGGCCTCCCTGACCAGCCATGACCCTAATGGCCGGCTATCTAAGGAGTGCACGGGGAAGGGGGGATCAATCGGCACCAACGTAATTCCCAGCTTGAGGGCGAGTCCGCGATCCATAAAGTTCCCAGTTGCACCTGAGTCGACTAGCACCTTATGCTGGGAAGAGGGAGAAAAATCAAGGAAAAAAATTAATACAAACATTTGACCAACAGGGGGCTCTGGGTGAGTCTGATGCTGACTCATCTGGGGTGACCGAGAAGTGTTCCGCCTGCCCTCTCGACTCCAAGACGGACTCCTCCAGCACCGGTCGGCTGTGTGTCCTCTACGACCACAGCTGGTGCAGGAGGAGACTCCTCCGGTACCCCTCGAATCAGCCCCCCCTAACTCCATAGGAATGGGAGCGGGAGGGCTAGGAGGTGGAACTGACAGGACTCTTTCTGAACGCCCGCGGGCAGCTAGCAGATTGTCTAGCCGAGTAGACATGTCTATAAGTGTGTCTAGGGAGAGAGTGGTGTCCCGACAAGCTAGCTCCCGGCGGACGTCCTCACGGAGTCTGCAACGGTAATGGTCCATCAGGGCCCTGTCGTTCCACCCGGCCCCAGCGGCCAAGGTCCGGAACGCGCTCCTCGTCTCCTGCCTAAGGTGAAATAGTTGCTTACCCGCCGCTCAGCCCTCCAGAGGGTGGTCGAATACGGCCCGGAAACGGTGGGTGAACTCTGGATAATTCGCCGGGTCTGGACTATTCCAGACAGCATTGGCCCACTCCAGAGCTCGGCCCGTCAGGCAGGAGACACTCTCCTCCCCTGAGGGAGTCAGCCTCACGGTAGCCAGCTACAACTCAAGTTGGAGGAGAAACCCCTGGCACCCAGCCGCCGTTCCATCGTACACCCTCGGAGGCGCAATACGCAGTGCGCTGGAGCCGGACACTGGGGTTGGAGTAGTTGGACTCGTTGGAGGAGCCGGAGGTGAAGTGGGGAGACCACTCCTCTCCCATCGGTCCATTCTCTCCATCATCTGGTCCATCGCTGACCCTATCCGATGGAAGATGGTGGTGTGATGGAGAACGCGTTCCTCCATCGATGGAAGGGGGGTGGCCGTTGCTCCTGCTGACTCCATCGGTGGTGCGGGCTTTTGTAACAATCTTAGGCGTAGTGGGTGAGGAGTCAGGTGCAGGAGGCAGAAAGTTCTGAATAGCACTTTATTCAGCACCGGGCAGAGTAGTCTATATAACGAAACTGAGCGTCATAAAACAAATGTCCAAAACAGGAACCAAACCAAGATCACACTACCACACATACAAAGTGTGAATAAACAAGCTCTCACGAAGAGCAGGCGGGCCTACCGACTTAAATAGCCAAACTAAAAGTCTAAACAAGAAACAGGTGAAACAAATCAGACTAAACCAACAGAAAAGGGAAAAAGGGATCAGTGGCAGCTATTAGGCCGATGACGACTACCGCCGAGCACCACCCTAATAGGAAGGGGGAGCCACCTCATATAATATGATTGATACTATGTGTAGCATGAAGATTAAACTATGTGTAGGCTACAACAGGCATGCCATACTGAGAGCTTCTCAAAAAAGTAGGCTTATTTCTATTTTTACTCACTACCCGGTGACTTGCCATCTTGGTAAAGGAAAAATAAGCTACCCATCTAATACTGTGCCGTAATTCACCATACTGAGATAGCTTCTCAGAACTTTGAATAGGGTAATTTATAATGTTACTCACCCGATGGTGTCTTCAGTGAGGCAAGATGAACCTGCCATCTTGGTAAATTAAAAATAAGCCACCCATGTACACTGTGCTATAAATCACACCATACTGAGAAGGTTTAGGCTTATTTTCTCATGTTATCCAACCAACCTTGTCCTCGCTGAAGCAAGACGAACATGCTATCTTGGTAAGTAAAAATGAACTGCACCTTAATTCACCGTACTGAGATAGCTTCTCAGAAACTATGGGGTCATTCCTCATGTAACGCATAGCCCGGTGTCCTTGCTGAGAAGGAGCTGTCATCTTGGTACATGACAATATTCTACCTGTGAACCCTGCCAACCACCTGCAGCTATATACTGTATACACAGTGTTATATAACAATTTGCATTGCAGTAAGAGAGAAGAAACATAGCCACTGGACCACAGGACTGACAGTCATGACAAAATTAGCAAAACTGCAGGAACTCATCTAGCTTCCACAATTTCAGAATATTATTTCGTAAGCCACAGAGGATCATCGGTCCTTGATCTTGAGGGTGAGCTGGGACCAACTGAGAAGCAGTAGCAGCACCTATGCTTGAGTGGGCTGTCTATAGCTCAGAGCTAGCCCACAACGCTGGTGAAGGAACCAGAACCGTGATTACTTCCAGGATCTTGTCATTGTTGCCAGCATCAATGTTTAACAGGGGTTCGCCAGGTGCCGCCCATGGTCAGCATGCAGGTAGCATTACATGAGAGAGGACAAAGGCAGTGTTCATTTAGTGACGACAATCAATGTTCCATTGGAGTGTATGAGTTAACATGTGTGTACATAGAATGACCAGATCATGCAAGCATTGAAGGGATAAAACATTTAGTGTATTTCAGAATGAATAACCCATAAAAGCCATCATACAGTCCGCCTCTGGAAAAGCACCTGTGATTTAATGTGAAACTCAAACTTGTGCTACTCTATAGGCTATGAAGAGTCGGCGGTCAGAGGGATTCCTGAGCAGACTATATGCCGAAGAGTCCTGACACACAAGATGAACTGAAACCCTGCCATCGGGCCATTGGTAAGGAAGGATGCATTTTTCCAGACTGAGATTTGGAACAGTAAAGCATACATGACAATAATGTGCAGATGATACAGGCACATAAACTAATGTATGAATTAGCAGGAGCATTCAACTCTGCAATGCGATGTACCTGTAAGACTAGCTGCATAACAAATGAAAGTTTTATTTAAAAAAATTTAATAATTCTAAGGGGGTAAAACACGATAATTACCGTGACAAAAATAAACAAGTTGTAATGGTCCTCCCTACATACCCTTCGGGGCTTCTACTTGATTCGAATGGAAGAAGATATAGTTTATATCAATGATATAACCAGTATGTAAGAGATTATTGATTATAATATGCAAGCATATGATGAATAAATAACAGACGCTGATACATGACTAGAATGAAGCGATCATATAATTAGTGTAGCAGTACACTGCCACCTAGTGGAGAGAAATAAAGAATGTGTCAAGACAGAAAATAGGAAGGGAAGTTCTGAGTCCAGTGTTGTGATCATCTGGTTCCTAGCTGAAATCACCGACAAATGGTCAAAGGAATGGACACAAAGGGAAAAGGGAAGGTATTTACATTCTATCCATCTACTGGTTTCACTCAGCAATAACTACAAAAGACAATCAACATGATGAGAAATTATCATCACCCATCTGCGAAAAGGCCTTAACCACTCTCTTCATAAAATAGGAAAACACAACAGGTTAATGTTTCAACTGTCCAGCAGCAGAAACCACAGATGATGTCTTCCTTCAATGTCATGCATACTAACATCAAAGGCAGACACTCAGAAAAAAGTCAAATCCATGGGAATAAGCTTAAACTTTCCCAGTTTACTCAAAACCCATCCAGAACTAACTGAAATACACTCTGCACTATTTTCTTTCCTCCGCTCATGTAGAGTACAGAATACATCCATAGTTTCCAACGCACTCCAACCCATTAGGTGGCGGTAATGCACTCAATATTGGTATGCACACCACCATTAATATCTGAAGAAGAAATTAGTTGGCCACTTGACATGGGAATATAATTGTGAAAACGAGTCATTTCAAGAGAACAACTGATTATTCGTGTAAAACAATATCATTGTTTTACTAGCATGCAGTATAGAATATGAATGGAATAATTGTCACTGGAGACCGAGTACAAGATTTCCGACCACTGTTTTCAAGTTCATCTACTCCTTTTTTTTCTTTTTTTTCTCAGTTTTATTAACAACAAATCAATACAGAAAGTACATGAGGGAACACAAGTATATAGATGATAAACAATGGACAATCGAGCTAGGGGGTAGAATATCACATTACAATTACACAAGGACCTTAAGGGACATACATGCACTTACAATTCTAACAGCTTTTTTGTTAGTAGAGTATTTAACTGTCTTAAAATACAGTTCAATTTCTTTGTGTAGGGTAAGAAGATGTGTTTTTTTTGTTTGTACATTTACATTTGTGTATATGAAATTTGGCCAAAAGAATAATGAAATTAATTATATCGTATGTAAAGAATCCAAGCAGTACATCTCTCCACAATAGTGTAAAATCTTCATAAACGTGTTCAATTATAAACCTACTGATGTCTTGCCACAGTTTTCTTACATGAATACAATGCCAAAAAAGATGCAACACTGTTTCTGGGTGGTCATTACAAAAGGAGCAATTTGAGTTGATGTTTTCCTTAAACTTCTTCATATAGAGGTTGGCAGGATAATATTTATGAATAATTTTAAAGGAAACTTCCTTAATTTTGTTAACAAGTAGGTATGTGTGTGGCAACATCCAAACTTTTTCCCAACAGATATTATCAATAAATCCATTCCAATAAGGCATGACATAAGGTATAGATACCACATCCTGCTGAAACAAGGTTCGTGTCGCTCTGTTGTTGAATGGACCAAAAGAGAAACAAATCTTTCCTACTGATGGGTCAACAGGGTCAATAGAAGGTAGGCTCTGAGGGTCAGGTCTTGACACGTTCCTGAATAACAGAGCAACACCTGAGGGAATGGCGTCGAAAACAATTGCAAAATCTTTAGGTGTTACATCAGTTAAACTGCAGTACCGAAGCAAGATCGTAAGAGCAGTTGAAACTGTGCTTCTAGACCAGAACCCTGGCCCCTTGGGTAGAACTAACAGATGAATCGATAGGGAGGAACTACTGTACCTGTGTAAAATACATGACACGTGTAAAAAATAAAATAAAATGCAAACCCTAAACCTACTGCTGCAGATAATTAAATTATAAACTAACCATGCGACTGAAATAATACCGTTAAATTTGTAAGTTTGTTTGTAGACAACTATTGACAAATGACGGGTAAAGCAGCCAAATTGATTGATCGCAGCAATACAATTAGCATCACATGAACCCCCGCGGCCGGCAAACATTGCACATGAAGCACATGAATGACACATGCAAAGTGTTAACACAGGTAGCGGAGCATTTGCAAAGAAAATAAAGTAGAAAACAGACATGCATGTGAGTAATGTATATTACTGTAATAAACAAATAAGAAATAACAGTTTTAGTAGAAGGAATGCGTCATGAAGAAATTACGCACCTGCTAAAATCCTATTTCCAATTGAACATACTTCTTTCCTAAATAAATATTATAGTTTGATTACATTTTAGGGCATCTAAGGAGTAGATAGTAGAAACATATTTTGACTTGTTGAAACAAAGTTTACAGGTAGATTTTTGGATTCCTTCCTCTGCAAGTTGAACGAGTGGATTACTCAAATCGATGGCGCCAACTAAACTGATTTTAAGGGATATAAAGAAGGATTTTATCCAACAAAACAACACTACATGTTATACAGTGCCTTGCGAAAGTATTCGGCCCCCTTGAACTTTGCGACCTTTTGCCACATTTCAGGCTTCAAACATAAAGTTATAAAACTGTATTTTTTTTGTGAAGAATCAACAACAAGTGGGATACAATCATGATGTGGAACGACATTTATTGGATATTTCAAACTTTTTTAACAAATCAAAAACTGAAAAATTGGGCGTGCAAAATTATTCAGCCCCTTTACTTTCAGTGCAGCAAACTCTCTCCAGAAGTTCAGTGAGGATCTCTGAGTGATCCAATGTTGACCTAAATGACTAATGATGATAAATACAATCCACCTGTATGTAATCAAGTCTCTGTATAAATGCACCTGCACTGTGATAGTCTCAGAGGTCCGTTAAAAGCGCAGAGAGCATCATGAAGAACAAGGAACACACCAGGCAGGTCCGAGATACTGTTGTGAAGAAGTTTAAAGCCGGATTTGGATACAAAAAGATTTCCCAAGCTTTAAACATCCCAAGGAGCACTGTGCAAGCGATAATATTGAAATGGAAGGAGTATCAGACCACTGCAAATCTACCAAGACCTGGCCATCCCTCTAAACTTTCAGCTCATACAAGGAGAAGACTGATCAGAGATGCAGCCAAGAGGCCCATGATCACTCTGGATGAACTGCAGAGATCTACAGCTGAGGTGGGAGACTCTGTCCATAGGACAACAATCAGTCGTATATTGCACAAATCTGGCCTTTATGGAAGAGTGGCAAGAAGAAAGCCATTTCTTAAAGATATCCATAAAAAGTGTTGTTTAAAGTTTGCCACAAGCCACCTGGGAGACACACCAAACATGTGGAAGAAGGTGCTCTGGTCAGATGAAACCAAAATTGAACTTTTTGGCAACAATGCAAAACGTTATGTTTGGCGTAAAAGCAACACAGCTGAACACACCATCCCCACTGTCAAACATGGTGGTGGCAGCATCATGGTTTGGGCCTGCTTTTCTTCAGCAGGGACAGGGAAGATGGTTAAAATTGATGGGAAGATGGATGGAGCCAAATACAGGACCATTCTGGAAGAAAACCTGATGGAGTCTGCAAAAGACCTGAGACTGGGACGGAGATTTGTCTTCCAACAAGACAATGATCCAAAACATAAAGCAAAATCTACAATGGAATGGTTCAAAAATAAACATATCCAGGTGTTAGAATGGCCAAGTCAAAGTCCAGACCTGAATCCAATCGAGAATCTGTGGAAAGAACTGAAAACTGCTGTTCACAAATGCTCTCCATCCAACCTCACTGAGCTCGAGCTGTTTTGCAAGGAGGAATGGGAAAAAATGTCAGTCTCTCGATGTGCAAAACTGATAGAGACATACCCCAAGCGACTTACAGCTGTAATCGCAGCAAAAGGTGGCGCAACAAAGTATTAACTTAAGGGGGCTGAATAATTTTGCACGCCCAATTTTTCAGTTTTTGATTTGTTAAAAAAGTTTGAAATATTCAATAAATGTCGTTCCACTTCATGATTGTGTCCCACTTGTTGTTGATTCTTCACAAAAAAATACAGTTTTATATCTTTATGTTTGAAGCCTGAAATGTGGCAAAAGGTCGCAAAGTTCAAGGGGGCAGAATACTTTCGCAAGGCACTGTAGCTGGGACCCTTTGGATGACAAATCAGAGGAAGATTTTCAAAAAGTAAGTGAATATTTCATCATTACATGTGAATGTATGAAACCTGTGCCGGTAGAAAAGTATTTTAATGTGGGGCGCCGTCCTCAAACAATGGCATGGCATGTTTTCGCTGTAATAGCTACTGTAAATCAGACAGTGCAGAATTTAAGCTTTCAGCCGATATAAGACCTGTAGGGCTATTTTCTGGCAATTGTGTCATTATTATGTGCCAGATGTTAAGACTACAAACCATCATAATTGTGTTATTTGCTGGATTTCTTCGTTATTTCAATTCAACATTGATAAGATAATTTTGTTCTCAAGGTACATAACCCAGGCCCAGCTAAAATAGTCAAACAGGTTTATTCACTGGAACGTTCTAAAGTCAAGAATACAAAACAATTCATTTTATACTGACTTCTCACGCCCACACATTCACACAACCATACGCACACACATACACACAACCATACGCACACACATACACACAATCAGACGCACACAATGTCCTGCTACGCACACACTGTCTGCCTCACTACCCAGCCGACAGAGATTAGTGACCTTGTCCTTGAGACGTACTCCCCGTTCTCTCCCAAATCTCTAGTCAGGTCGGCACCAAGCTCAGACAGTCTGTGTTTATAATACCATAAAGACATATTGTTTTACCCTAATTCTGACTAGGACTACACATTTATTGATTATGATTTTATACATTCTAAACAATTCCATACAATTATATGTTTCAGGGCGGAATATTCTAGTCATTCAATGAACAGATAATTCTCAACTAACAAACATGAATGGCGATTCCGAGGTAATACACTTTGTCTGTTGCCTAAATGGTCTGCTGGAATAACATATTGAGAATGGAGTCGTATTTAAATAACTGAATCAAATAAGGGACAGTTACCTACATCTAACGAATTCTAATAATAGCGGATAAGTGATTGCGATGGAGTTGTGACCATGATCATAACTGATATCTAAACATGGATATTACTTATTGCAAGATACAACTGTAAAGAACTGAAGTTGTGGGCATGAAAAGGCTCTGGTATTCCGAAATGTATTTTTTTCCTTATTTATTGACTGATGTACAGTGGTGCAAAAAAGTATTTAGTCAGCCACCAATTGTGCAAGTTCTCCCACTTAAAAAGATGAGAGAGGCCTGTAATTTATCATATGTACAGTTCAACTATGACAGACAAAATTAGAAGAAAAAAAATCCAGAAAATCACATTGTAGGATTTTTTTGCAAATGATGGTGGAAAATAAGTATTTGGTCAATAACAAAAGTTTATCAATACTTTGTTATATACCCTTTGTTGGCAATGACAGAGGTCAAACGTTTTCTGTAAGTCTTCACAAGGTTTTTACACACTGTTGCTGGTATTTTGGCCCATTCCTCCATGGAGATCTCCTCTAGAGCAGTGATGTTTTGAGGCTGTTGCTGGGCAACACGGACTTTCAACTCCCTCCAAAGATTTTCTATGGGGTTGAGATCTGAAGACTGGCTAGGCCACTCCAGGACCTTGAAATGCTTCTTACGAAGCCACTCCTTCGTTGCCCGGGTGGTGTGTTTGGGATCATTGTCATGCTGAAAGACCCAGCCACGTTTCATCTTCAATGCCCTTGCTGATGGAAGGAGGTTTTCACTCAAAATCTCATGATACAGTACATGGCCCCATTCATTCTTTCCTTTACACGGATCAGTCGTCCTGGTCCCTTTGCAGAAAAACAGCCCCAAAGCATGATGTTTCCACCCCCATGCTTCACAGTAGGTATGGTGTTCTTTGGATGCAACTCAGCATTCTTTGTCCTCCAAACACAACGAGTTGAGTTTTTACCAAAAGTTATATTTTGGTTTTACTGATGGTAGGCTTTGTTACTTTGGTCCCAGCTCTCTGCAGGTCATTCACTAGGTCCCCCCGTGTGGTTCTGGGATTTTTGCTCTTGTGATAATTTTGACCCACGGGGTGAGATCTTGCTGGAGCCCCAGATCGAGGGAGATTATCAGTGGTCTTGTATGTCTTCCATTTCCTAATAATTGCTCCCACAGTTGATTTCTTCAAACCAAGCTGCTTACCTATTGCAGATTCAGTCTTCCCAGCCTGGTGCAGGTCTACAATTTTGTTTCTGGTGTCCTTTGACAGCTCTTTGCTCTTGGCAATAGTGGAGTTTGGAGTGTGACTGTTTGAGGTTGTGGACAGGTGTCTTTTATACTAATAACAAGTTGAAACAGGTGCCATTAATACAGTTAACGAGTGGAGGACAGAGGAGCCTCTTAAAGAAGAAGTTACAGGTCTGTGAGAGCCAGAAATCTTGCTTGTTTGTAGGTGACCAAATACTTATTTTCCACCACAATTTGCAAATAAATTCATTAAAAATCCTACAATGTGATTTTCTGCATTTTTTTCTCTCATTTTGTCTGTCATAGTTGAAGTGTACCTATGATCAAAATTACAGGCCTCTCTCATCTTTTTAAGTGGGAGAACTTGCACAATTGGTGGCTGACTAAATACTTTTTTGCCCCACTGTATTTTATACATTTGGCACATTTTAAAGTCTTGGACATTTCATAAGTGTGAAGCTGAAAGAGAAGAGAAAGTTGTCACGTTTGATTTTACCTAACGATAGAGGTAAGCGCAGAACATTGTTAAGAATGTTGTTTTTTCCCCAGCTGGTAAGAATACAAGAGGTTCCATGTTTTAGTCCGCTGGTGAAAGCGTGTTGTGCTCGCTGGGCTATATCGAGCTGTAAGGGATGTAGTGGGACATTTGCAGTAGAGGTCTGAATGGTTGAATCGGAAATGTTCTTTGATAATTACTGTTGCTGGGTTTTATAGTTTAGGTAACACCAGTGAATTTGAGCATGAAGTGAATGTATTCTAACATTATAATCTGTTTCCATTACGCGGAACCATGTCCGATCATTAAAATGGAATCCAGTTTGAGTTTATTTTTATTTTTACAGGGACAGTGCACATTAATCAACGTTTCAGTAAAAGGGCTGGTTTTAGTCAGCTGACTCATTTTCAACTGCAGTCAATTCAATTCGCTTTATTGACATGAGGTAACATATTGCCACACTGCCGTCCCTGGGCAGGTTATTAAAAACAATAACAATACAGACAATCAATGAGTAGTGAGCACACGCAGAGCAACATAGAATAAGCAAGAACAAGCAACATGTAGCACGCAGACAGAGCCATAGTATAAAAAGCAACAAAACTGTTATGTGTGCTCCCTATCCGGCCTCTTGGTCACCAGGCTGCTCGTTATGGCACACACCTGTAACCATGGTTACGAGCAATTGCACGTCGTCAGACTCACCTGGACTCCATCACTTCCCTGATTAACTCCTCCCCCTATGTCACCCCCCTTGGTTCCTTCCCCAGGTGTCATTGTTTCTGTTTCTTGTCTGTGTGCTGTTAGTGTTTCTTGTTTTGTATTATGTTCCATTTATTTTATTAAAAAACTCACTCCCTGAACTTGCTTCCCGACTCTCAGCTCACTCATTACAAAAACAAAATACATAAAAGCAACAAAGTTTTTCCACACCTCACCAGCTACAGAAAACAATGACAGTGGAAATACACAACTAGGGATTATGTTCACTAATCTGATTCGTTTTTAGCCATGTCTTCATGTTTTTTGGGAAGGTGTGATAGGTGGTACAGTTGTGTGTGTCTGATGGCAGTGTATTCCTGACATGGGAAGCTCTCACAGAGAAATCAGATTGATTAAAGGTGCTTTTCCTTAAGGGAACTATACAGTCACCTCTCATGGCAGACCTTGTGGATCTGCTGCCATAGGTTTGAGTTTTCTGTTTAACAAAAGTACTGAGTGGAGGGGGAGCCAGGCCATTTAGGATCTTGAATACAAGACATGCGTCAGTGTATTGCACAAGACTTTCCAAATCAGGAACTTGTGCTTTTTGAGGATGTAACAGTGATGATGGCTATTGGGCTTCCTATCAAGCACTTTGAGAGCCTGGTTGTATACAGACTGAATGGGTTTTAATGTTGTACAGCAAGCTTTGCCCCAACTACTCAAGCAGTATGTATGTTAAGGGAGATGTAGGAGACCAGTCGCAAACAACTTTTTAATAGATGCCTGGGATCAAATATCACTGATTCCTTACGCTGAGAAATTGACTACATTTGCGACAGGAAAAAAAAGTATTACATTTAGTAACGATACCAGGATATTGTTATATGGTTATGGTAAAGAGAGGCCAGTCATATAATATATTGGAGGGAATTAATAGACTCGGTGGCGAGATACATTTTGCTGTGTCTAAGGGTAGCTAGCACATGCTAAATGAAGCGCACATAAACATTGGGGTAGATTAAAACAAATGATTAATGATTTGAGGGAGTACAGTGGACTTTTCATTATTATGTTATGTTTGTAGTTACAACTTTTGGGTGCTGATTAAGATGTAGTATAGTGGATATTGATTAATTGTACACGTTCTCTAGGAGGAGAAATGTTTCTATGGTCTATGGTCTTGAGGAGAGAAGTGAGTGAGATTGAGATCGTAAACTACCAAGTTAAATAAGGCCTGGCCATTTTTGTTTGTTTTTACCTTAAGGTTTACAAATACCCACACACAACACACTTATTATGACTATTTGTTGGTGTTTTTAAAATACTATGTTTGATTTATTTGTTAAGTGTTTTATTTCATTTGGGTTTAGTGAGTTTGTCTTTGTGCCAAGGTATCTTAAAGGGGCACACACACACACACACACGGAACTTCTGAAGAAGTTTTAATAGAACACCTGAATTATTTTTATAAGACATGCTGGAAACCTGGGATACAAATGTATGAAATGTTTGACTGTTTTTCATCAATTAGTCTAATATAGCAAGAAATACTTATTTGAAGGGTTTGTATGACCTCTGACCTCTGTCCTGATTTTCCAATGCGGTTTGATCACCCTCACTGGAAAGCCATGTGGATGATGAAGTTAAGGTAATTTGTAATACTGTTTTGAAGGTCATTTGTAATATTGATAATTATGTTGAAGTTTATAGTTCTTAGCCATATTTGTGATTTGGACCAACGGGGAGAAGGAGAGGGCGTTGCCTTTAATTAAGGGTAGGCTGTCTTAAGTCTATTTTACTATGACCGTATGGGTACAATTATTTTTATTTATGGAGTTGTTAAGGGTAATGATTCTAATTTGATTTTTTTTTATTTGAAATGATTTTGTTTTCTTTTTAACCAGTAGTAGTGTTTTTTTTCTCACATTACTCACATTGGGAGTCATATGTCAAAATGAGGGAGGTAAAAGTCCTCTGAGTAATATGTAGGAGTGCATTGAGTGATATGTGAAGGAGTGTATTGTTGTGTTGTTTGTGTTCTTTGTTCTGTTCTGTTTTGATACAAATCTCACCAGATTAGGTCTGCTGGATTGTTGGGATGTGGTCTAATTTCCTAATCCTGTGGCTCCACGATGGACTTGACAGTGTGATGGGGAGTATAAACCAATTTGAAAAAATTGTTTCAATACAATGTGTTGTTATTCTCTTTGACATATGTTTAGACATTGGTATTAAGAATAATTGTCAAAAGTAATAATTTATCATATAGTCAATGCTTGTCTGGATGTCCTGAATCAGAAATTAACTGAACTAAACTGTTGTTCTGATCTTTCCTCTCTCGAGGTCACAGTCGGTGTCTCAATGCATAAAAGGGATAATTTGACCACGAGAACGGTGAGAACCTCAAAACCCCCTCTAACTGGATGAAGAAAAGTGACAAAGGCATTAGATACGGCCCGCACGACTTTTACCAGAGACCCGAGTCCGAGTCAGCAACCGGTGTACAGCATCCAATCTAAGCTGTTTTTTTCTCTCATGTCTTTTCTCTCAGGAGTGTGACAGGAGTCCACGTGGAGTGAGCATAGGGAGAAATATGTTCCTAACTTCTCTTATGTTGCTGGTATACTGGTTGACAAATGGACAAGACATAATGGGTGGTAACGGTGGTGGTGGCTCATGTGAGACATTGAAATTGGGACATTATCATGGGACATCCACATTGAACTGTAAAGCTATCTGAATGCAATGAAGAAGACACCAGAAGAATCAATGCCTGAATGGGGGGGTTGGTCAACTGTGCCCAAAATTGATTTAGACTTTTCTAAAAATTGTTTATTTCGGGGTATCAGGTTGATTGTAGAGGTCTACACAGTGCTAAACTTATAGTAATTTAGATTAAGAATGTATTAGGATACTGATCTGTAATTATAATCATGATAATAAAGTTAATACTTGAATTATCTGATAATTATACTGTATGTTAATATAAATGTACATTCTGCCAATGTTGATGTGTGTTAAATTGAGGGGTTTGAGTGATTGGTCATTTAACATCTTGGTTGGATAATTAATTGGGTTTTGATTATGATTTGGAAACTGAATGATTGTTAGAACTGATGGATTGATTGGTGAATGGGGAGAGTAAAACTGATGGATTGATTGGTGAATGAGGAGAGTAAAACTGATGGAATGATTGGTGAATGGGGAGAGTAAAACTGATCCTAATCTATTTGACTTATTTCCATTACCAAATTACATTTTTGATGATAGTGATAACACTCAGGAACTATAACAGGTATGGTGTTAATGGCACATAGAGACGATAGGAGTTGCCTTATAAATAGTGGAATCACGATGCTTGTCTTGGGCCATGTTCATTAGGCACCAATGGAATACATTTTACTTAAACCAGGAGTCACTAACTGGATTTGTCCAACAAGATATGCTCATTTTAGTTTATTGGATGGAAATAGTTATTTCCACCATGCTGATCCATTGGAGTGTGATAGATAACTAAAGATGATTTTATTAAACTCCATTGTTGCATGCACTACATTATGCATTAAATATTTGATTTTGACTGTCTATGAAGATATTGCCTTGAATCATATAAAATGTATGCATCTTTTGTTTTTCTTCATGGGTACGTGCAGGTGACTGTGTATCATGACCTTCCCAGACAAATTGGTAGAATGCTTAGGATATGTGTTGGAGGTTGAAATGGGAGACAGTGTTAAGTTTCTTGGGAGGAGGCTGAGCCAGTGCTATAACAGCCGGTCACATACATGAATCCATGCAATGAATTATTGATTTTATGCTTCTTGTTTTATGAAGAATGTATGCATTTTCTACGTTTTCTTTGTACATTTATTTTAAGTTGAGAGGACTCTCAAAATGGGAAAATGCCAGAACAGAAATTACACAATTATGTTATAATACTGTTATTGCATAAAATGGTTGTTTTTTGCAACATAATAGTTTTTTTAGAACAATCTCATCTGTGTGTGTAGACTGAAAGTGGACCTATGGGAGATTTAAAACTAACAGTGGATTTACGATGGATTGGTGACAACATTCCATTCCATGATTAGTGTCTGTGTGCCTGTCTGTCGGTAACAGTGAGAACCAATCTCCAGTTTCTTTACAGAAAGGATGTAGTATTCTAGGTTGCATTAGTATTTTTGTATAAACAAGCAGTAAATGAACTAGAGACAGATATTTGGCGCCATGTAAATGTTGATGTCTGTTGCATGAGAGCAAAATGTGCATTTGTATAAATCATCTATGATTTGTCATGAACATCCAGGAGGATGGACTTTTCTTTAACGGGGGCTCGTTGAAAAGCTCAATTATTGCAGTAATTAACTAATAAAGTTGACTTGTTTTGAAGAAATGTAAGTGTCTCCTTTTGATTAGAATAATTCCACGGCACTTCCTTAATTGACCCCCCCCCCATAAACGTAACGGACATATACCAGGATCACTGGCTTGTATGCGAAGCATTAATTGTTTCAAAACATCTCCTGCTATGTCACTGATGCATCGTGAAACAGTGTCTGTATAGTTTGAAGGCATTGTCTGTATAGTTTTTTGGCATTTTCCCCGAGCATTGTTCAAGCCATATCTGCAGCAGGAAGAATTAAGTCCTCCACAATAGTATGGGGCTTGCCTATCCTAGACACTTGGTAGCTCACCATATAAGACGCTTCTAGACCCTTCTTATTAATGGTATCTGTTGTTTTTATACATGTCTTACTACTCAAAAGTCGTCTTAATTTTCGCTCCAAAAACTGCTGTGGATTATTTTTCAAATTTTTCAAATTTGTTTCTTAATGTCTGCGCAAGAGTGAAGGTTTCATTGAGTTGAGATACTTTTACACATATAACACACTGTGGCTGAGGAAAGGCACTACTCCCAATATAAGTGAACCTCAAATCATGGTCCAACGTCCCTGTCTGTTGTTCAGTGCTTTCCCAGGTAAGGGGGCAGTAGCTCTTCGGCTGCATCAGATTCGCAACTGTCAGTGTCCATGCTAGCTGGGCTAACAACAAATGTAGAACTACTGATGCGAGCATTGGATGTGCTGCGTGGGAGTAGAACAACTTCTGTTGTCGACAGGTGCAGATGTAGTACTGCTGGTTGTAGCAGTACTACCGGTAGAGCGGGTATGTGTCTTTATGGATGCGGGCCTTAATTTTTTGAACCATTTATCAATATTCGGGCAAACGGAATGAGCAGCAGCTACGTTTGGCTACATAAGGACCAGTAGTAAAATTCCCGCTAGAGAGGAACGGTTAATGTGATTGGATGTTAATTATTAGACTACCTGTAGTTGAGTTTGTTTTGTTATTTCACTGAACACTAGATGGTTTCATTTTATTTTTGGCAGAGAAACGAGGCTACTCAGGTGAGAAAAAAACATCACCCAAATGTAAAGCCCCATTGGAATATCTAAATGGACTGTTTGAAAATGTGAATCACGTTTTTATTTGGCATAGCCCCGACGGCATTGCGCGTACCCCTGGGAATAGCCGGGTTATACCATTGGCCATATGTAGGTCAATCTTCTTAACCCCTAACCTTAAACTTAGTTTAGACTGAAGCTGTAAAATCTTGTGTGAGTTTTAGTAACTTCCAGATTGGCAGCACATCATGGACCTAATGACATTTGAAAACCAAACCAATCAAAATGCAGGATCATTCACAGTCGGTTTGGGCCTGTGGTATGTCTCCAGCCAGGGGCGAAACTTTAACTGGGGACGGGTGGACATGTCACACCCACATTCTGAAATTGCATTTTTGTCTCCCCCAGTTTTATCATTAGAATGTGATACAAAATGTAGCAACAGTGTGCTTTAGGAACATGCGGAGGCCTCCGAGCGGTCAGGTAGGCTGTTTGGCGTGTTTATATGACTGAATAAAAAATATATACCATACAGTCAAAAGTTTGGACACACCTACTCATTCCTGGGTTTTTCCTTTATTTGGACTATTTTCTACATTGTAGAATAATAGTGAAGACATCAAAACTATGAAATAACACATATGGAATCATGTAGTAACCAAAAACAAGTGATAAACAAATCAAAATATATTATATATTTGAGATTCTTCAAAGTAGCCACCTTTCGCCTTGATGATAGCTTTGGACACTGTAGGAATTTTCTCAACCAGTTTCATGAGGTAGTCACTTGGAATGCAATTCAATTAACAGGTGTGCCTTGTTAAAAGTTAATTTGTCAAATTTCTTTCCTTCTAAATGCGTTGATCCAATCAGACGTGTTGTGACAAGGTAGGGTTGGTTTACAGAAGATAGCCCTATTTGGTAAAAGACCAAGTCCGTATTATGGCAAGAACAGCTCAAATAAGCAAAGAGAAACAACAGTCCATCATTACTTTAAGACATGGTTAAGAAATGAAAGTCAGTCAATTTCAACAACTTTGAAAGTTTCTTCAACTGCATTCGCAAAAACCATCAAGAGCTGTGATGAAACTGTCTCTCATGAGGACCGGCACAGGAAAGGAAGACCCAGAGTTACCTGCTGCAGAGGATAAATTCATTAGAGTTACCAGCCTCAGAAATTGCAGCCCAAATACATGCGTCACAGAGTTCAAGTAACAGACACATCTCAACATCAACTGTTCAGAGGAGACTGCATGAATCAGGCATTCATGGTTGAATTGCTGCAAAGAAATCACAACTAAAGGAAACCAATAAGAATAAGAGACTGGATGGGCCAAGAAACACAGCAATGGACATTAGACCTGTGGAAATCTGTCGTTTGGTCTGATGTTGGTCAAAATTTTTTATTTTTTGTTTGACCAAGAAGGAGAGTGATGGAGTGCTGCATCAGATGACCTGGCCTACACGATAACCAGACCTCAACATAATTGAGATGGTTTGGGATGATTTGGACTGCAGAGTGAAGGAAAAGCAGCCAACAAGTGCTCAGCATATGTGGGAACTCCTTCAAGACTGTTGAAAAAGCATTCCAGTTGAAGCTGGTTGAGAGAATACTGAGAGTGTGCAAAGCTGTCATCAGGCAAAGGGTGGCTACTTTGAAGAATCTAAAATATAAAACATTGTTTGATTTGTTTAACACTTTTTTGCTTACTACATGATGCCATATGTGTTATGTCATAGTGTTGATGTCTTCACTGTTATTCTACAATGTAGAAAATAGTAAAAAAATAAATAAAGATAAACCCTTGAATGAGTAGGTGTCCAAACTTTTGACTGGTACTGTATATACTAGGCGGTGTCAAAGGATTGTCCAAAAAACGGTAAAAGTCTTCAGTCACCCAAGTCATAGACTGTTCTCTCTGCTAATGCACAGCAAGCTGTACCGGAGTGTCAAGTTTAGGACCAAAAGGCTCCTTAACAGCTTCCACCCCCAAGCCATAAGACTGCTGAACAATTAATCAATTTACACTACTGCTACCTCGACTAACCTGTTCCCCATAGTACATTGACTTGGTACCGACATAGCCTCCATATTTCTAAAAACATTTTGCTTTAGTTTATTTAGTAAATATTTTCTTAACTCTATTTATTGTTGGTTAAGGGCTTGTACGTAAGCATTTCGTGGTAAGGTATACCATGCGCCTGTTGTATTTGGCGCATGTGATGAATAACATTTTATTTTATGACAAAGCTTACTGACAGTGAGATCATGTCCAAAAGAGGGGGAGGCAAATTTTAGCGTCATTTCAGCGGCATGCTCCAAACTGGTTGGCTGACTTCAGCTTTTCATCAGTTAGCCTTTATCTCGATTTACATACCCTGTATCTGAATTTCTGAACAGGGAGGGGCAACAGAAACAAATGACTGGAGAAGAAGAAACATTACATAAGCAGCCATCTCGGATACAGTCACAGACGGTGTACTGTTTCATTGCATAACAGTTTTACATTCGAGGAGATATCCATAGACAGACATGATTTAGCTTTCAAATCTCACATCCTGGGACTACGGTAAGGAAATAGCCTAATTTAACACTGGAGGCTTTTGGACAGTTTCCTATGTTTTAACAATGTTGAGCTATGCATGCTGACACAGTAGCCTTTGTGAAACTCTGCAGATGACTGCAGTACTTGAGGGCCGTGTGGAATAGTGCTGGTAGCACAGCTAAAGAGGGTGAAGAAAATTTATATTTTTCTCTCTCCCCAGGTTAAACTACTAGCATGGCTGAGTCTGCAGCTTTGATTTCAGATGGTATGTGACATACTGGCTTTGTGATCAACTCTTAACTCACAAATGATACTGAACTATTTTCATATGGATACGGACATAATTACATTTATCCAAATATTGTATGGTTTAATCACATTTCTCCAAGAATGGTATATGGGAAAAGAAAAAGGGAAAATATTTCACTTTCGCTATTTGATAAAGAGAGGGAGTCCAGCGGCAAAGCAGAGGGGGAAGATACAGCACGATAAAACTGGGTTGACCTAATGCTTATTTTTTCATAGATGAAACATCGGATCGCTACATAATTTTCAGTTCCCAAAACTAGAATGTGTTGTGAACAGAGTGCACAAAGTTTTTTAGACTTGGGCAATTGCCATACTCTCTAGAAATGATGTTATTTAGAAGGAGTGCAACGGCAGTTTCAAGATCTTGCGTACAAACTCATACAGAGTAGGCGTTCCCTGATGCAAATACATGGTAAAATGTACCAGTAGGATATTGCTAACTCTGGGTGGTGCTTGGCTCTTGTTATTCCCACAACGTGACAACGATTTCCATTTTAAAAAGCCCATAGGAACTATTTTGGGGAAGCTATAAGAATACTTCTATACATTGTAAATACAGTTAAATGCTGCCGTGTTTTGTTCAAAATCAAAGCAATGATTGTCCTTAAAGATTAACATTGTGCGGTAAACTGTGGGGTGTTGGGTTGAGCGTGCAGAGATTAACACAGAGACAGGGAGGTTCTAGTCAGAAAACACGATTTTACTAGGCAATAAAATACACATAACAACAAAATCACTTAGGTTTGGCTCAGCCCTTCTTCTCAGCCTCTGTTCTCCCCCACGGTGTTCGTTTTATGTGCCTCCACGGCTGGTTGGCACTTTCCCCTAATAACCTCTACTTGGAGCCATCTGTGTCGGGGTGCCCAGCCCGTGTACTCCCAGCAGAGGGAGCCAGCGCGCAGCACGTACCTCCCCCTCTATTACCAACCCCAGGGGTAGACTTCCCGGGATACCACAATTGTAATAAACTGTCTGGAATGATGCCCTCCAATGTCAGTCACAGAGACGTTGACAGATGTTTGTAAAGTCATATTTGTGAAACATGTGATATTCAAATCTTTAAAGCTTCCCTCCTAGTCCTACCCACTTCGGAGCAGATTCACAGAGATGATGTGATAACTTGGCTTGATAACTTTGCATCTTTCTTATCTAACATCACTCCCAGATGCCCAGTTTGTGGATAAGCATATGGCTGAGCTCATTCAGAGGGTTATCATAGTGATGCCCATAGCAGATGACCTACTCCAGAGGCGCCTGATCCATAAGGAGGTGTACTCTAATATCCATGCTACCAGGACCAGCCAGGGACAAATGAGACTGCTGTATGAGGCCCTGCATTCAGGAGGGGTAAAGGTGAAATCAGCCTTTTACAGGATTCTACTGGAACAACAACCTCAAATAGTCCAAGATCTAGGTAAGAGCATCTCTCTCCCTCTTTGTGCTGCAGAAATACAATGTATAAAGTTGGGATATCTTGGCTTTTTTCACGTTTGCTATTCATCACTGTCCCATGAGTTAAACCAAAGCCAGTACCTCAATCGCAGCTCAGACAAGATGCAATGTCATTGCTGTGGTTTATGCTAAATGCTTACCATATGTAAGGATCAGTTGATTATGCATCGATTAAAAACACTACAGGCAATGGTAAACAATGCTGAGTCTCTCGATATCCTCACCAAAAAATAATAAATGCACCGATGAGAAGGCATTGGTTGCCATTAATGTTCTGTTGCTCTCTCATCCCAGGTGAACCCTCTGCAGTCCATGTCAGCACAACTCTGAATTCTAAAGTCAAAGGTAAATGAGGTGAAATATTGGCTTTGTGATCATCAATACCTGATTGACTGACTTCCTACAATATTAAATTGTGTCCTGTGTTAAAGTAGTTTAAAAAGTACAAATAAAGGTTGCATTCTTCACCAATGTTATTGTTTTTCAGATGGGAATATTGAAATGTGCCAAACAGAATTGAAATCGTACCTGAAGAGAACATTTGAAAGAATATTTCCAGGAATAGCTACACAAGGACGTCCAACACTCCTAAATAAGATCTACACAGAGCTCTTCATCACAGAGGGTGGAAGTGGTGAGGTTGATAAAGAACATGAGGTGATGAAAATTGAGGCAGTATTAAGGAGACCAGCGACACAAGAGATACCAATCAAATGCAACGACATCTTTAAACCCTTACCTGGACAGGACATGACTATCAGAACTGTGCTCACAAAGGGAGTCGCTGGCATTGGAAAGACCGTCTCAGTGCAGAAATTCATTATGGACTGGGTTGATAGAGAAGCTAATCAGGATATACAGTTCATATTTCCAATTCCTTTTCGGGAGCTGAATTTGATGAAGGAAAAGACACTCAGTTTGATTGACCTACTCCATGATTTCTTCAATGTCATCAAAGAATCAGGACTTTCCAACTTTAAAAAAGTGTTGTTTATCTTTGATGGGTTAGATGAGTGCCAACTTCCTCTGAATTTCAACAGAAATGAGATCTGCTGTGATGTCAAAAAGTCAATCACAGTGGATGTACTTCTGACAAACCTCATAAAGGGGAATCTGCTTCCTTTTGCTCTTCTCTGGATAACTTCACGACCAGCAGCTACCAATCGGATCCCTCCTGAGTGTGTTGACCAGGTGACTGAGGTACGAGGGTTTAGGGATGAACAGAAGGAGAAATACTTCAAGAAGACAGTCAGTGATGAGAAACTAGCTGAAAGAATCATCGCACATATAAAGTCATCAAGGAGCCTCGACATCATGTGCCACATACCAGTGTTCTGTTGGATCTCAGCCACTGTTCTAGGGAAACTGATGAGTAAAGCAGAAAGTGGAGACTTGCCCAAGACTCTGACACAAATGTTCTTACAGTTTCTGATCTTTCAGATAATACAGACAATGAGGAAGTATCATGAAGACCCTGACACAGATCTCCACTGGGATAAAGAGATCATTCTGAAACTTGGAAAACTGGCCTTTGAACATCTTGAGAAAGGCAACCTGATCTTCTATGAGAAAGATCTGAAAGAGTTTGGCATTGACATCAGACAAGCTTCTTTGTGCTCAGGAGTGTTCACACAGATCTTAAGAGAAGAGTGTATGTACCAGGAAGTGGTCTACAGCTTTGTTCATCTGAGCCTTCAGGAGTTCATTGCTGCTTTGTATGTGTTTCTTTCATTTGAAGACAACAATGAGGATGTTATAACACCCCAACTACCATCCTCCTCGACTGGAATTGTCTTGTATGAAGAAATTCGTCCTGACAACATCTACAAGAGCGCAGTGGATAAGGCCTTAAAGAGTCAGAATGGACACCTGGACCTGTTCCTGCGCTTCCTTCTTGGCCTCTCACTGAAGTCCAACCAGACACTCCTTCGAGGCCTACTGACACAGACAGAAGGGAGCTCACAGAGCAACAAGGGCACAGTCGACTTCATTAAGGACAGGATCAGGAAAAATCCCTCTCCAGAGAGGTGCATCAACCTTTTTCACTGTCTGAATGAGCTGAACGACAATTCTCTGGTGGAGGAAATCCAAATCTACTTGAAGTCAGGAGGTGTTTCGAAGGTTGAACTCTCATATTCTCATTGGTCTGCTCTGGCCTTTGTTATGTTGTCCTCAGACGAGGAGCTGGATGTATTTGAGCTGAATAAATTTGTCAGATCAGACGAAGGCGTTATGAGACTGTTGCCAGTGATCAAAGCCTCTAAAACGGCTCTGTAAGTACTCTGCTTTCTTTCTCGCTCTCTCTCTATCCTTCTCTTCTTCTCATAAACATTCAACAAGTGACAGGTTGTCCTTTCTCAGATTCAGATACATGTTCAAAACACACAAACCTGGGCTGGTCTATGGACTAAAGTTCTAGAAACACTGGACTAAAACACTGAGTGGTATTTTCAAATGTTCCTTATTTCCCTAAGGATGAATTCTTGCAATATCACTTGGAGATGTTGTGAGAATCTGGCCTTATCTTTCGGATCATGTACCTCAAGTTTGAGAAAGCTGGACCTGAGTCACAATGGCCTGACTGATTCAGGGGTAGAGCTGCTCTGTTTTGGACTGGGCAATCCACTCTGTAAATTGGAAACACTGAAGTGAGTATTATAACTATTATATTATTGTTATTTAGGTAACAGATCTATATTCAATGTATTAATTATTTATCGTAAAATAAATTATTTTGTAACTTCTCAGCTTTTTGTTGGGTGTCCTGAAAGAGTAAAACCCTTTCTACTTATATGCAGGCTGTCAGGCTGTAAAGTCCAAGAGAAAGGCTGTGCTTCTCTGGCTTCAGCTCTGAGGTCAAACCCGTCGCACCTGAGAGAGCTGGATCTGAGTTACAATAACCCAGGAGATTCAGGAGTGAAGCAGCTCTCTGCTGCAGTGGAGGTTCCAGACTGTAAACTGGAGACACTGAGGTGAGTATTCTCTCCACTCAGCAGGTCACTTTGTTAACTTTAGAGTAACATTTGATTAAATATACAGCACCAATGTTCTTTTTTCAGTCTGATTGAGTGCAGCCTAACTGGGACATGTTGTGATGCCCTGGCCTCAGCTCTGTGCTCAAGCTCTTCAAGTCTGAGAGAGTTGGATCTTAGTCGCAATGACCTGCACAGTATTGGGCTGGAGCTGCTCTCTGCTGGACTGAGGAGCACCAATTGTAAACTAGAAACGCTGAGGTGATAATTGTCATTATGTTTAATCGTTTGCATTTCAGAAATTGTAAAAAATCTCTTGTAAAAAATTACAGAAGATGATATTTCACAAAGCAGGATGAGTGACTCAGTCTAAGATGCTTTCTTTATTTCAAACATTTTCATTAATTGATTGATTACTGTACATTGCCGATTCTATTACTGACTCTATTAAACATCATGCATGTTACGGTGCGTGAATGAGGACCCAAAAGCGAATTAACTTAAACAGAGCTTCTTTAATTACCAAACATAGGTAGGCTCAGACGGACCGGCAGATTCCGACAGGACAAGACAAGGTTACAGCAAACATGACGACAGTCTGGTTCAGGCATGAAACACAACAAACAAGAATCCGACAAGGACAGGAGCAGAAACAGAGAGAGATATAGGGACCTAATCAGAGGGAAAAAGGGAACAGGTGGGAAAAGGGGTGACGAGGTGGTTAGGAGGAGACAAGACACAGCTGGGGGAAAGAGGGGGAGAAAAGGTAACCTAACAACGACCAGCAGAGGGAGACAGGGTGAAGGGAAAGGACAGAGACAAGACACAACATGACAGTACATGACAGTACCCCCCCACTCACCGAGCGCCTCCTGGCGCACTCGAGGAGGAAACCTGGCGGCAACGGAGGAAATCCTCGATCAGCGCACGGTCCAGCACGTCCCGAGAGGGAACCCAACTCCTCTCCTCAGGACCGTACCCCTCCCAATCTACGAGGTACTGGTGACCACGGCCCCGAGGACGCATGTCCAAAATTCTACGGACCCTGTAGATGGGTGCGCCCTCGACAAGGATGGGGGGGGGGGGGGGGGGGGAAGACGAGCGGGGGCGCGAAGGACGGGCTTGATGCAGGAGACATGGAAGACCGGGTGGACGCGACGAAGGTATCGCGGAAGAAGAAGTCGAACTGCGACAGGATTAAAGCCTGAGCGGAGGGGACGCTGGACTCGGCGAACTGAGATGAGAACAGCGGAGGCTGGTACCCGAGGCTACTCTGAAAAGGAGATAGCCCGGTCGCAGACGAAGGAAGCGAGTTGTGGGCGTATTCTGCCCAGGGGAGCTGTTCTGACCAAGACGCAGGGTTGCGAAAAGAAAGACTGCGTAAGATGCGACCAATAGTCTGATTGGCCCGTTCTGCTTGACCGTTAGACTGGGGGTGAAAGCCGGAAGAGAGACTGACGGAAGCCCCAATCAAACGGCAAAACTCCCTCCAAAATTGAGATGTGAATTGCGGACCTCTGTCCGAAACGACGTCCGACGGAAGGCCATGAATTCTGAAAACATTCTCGATGATGATCTGTGCCGTCTCTTTAGCAGAAGGAAGCTTAGCAAGGGGAATGAAATGAGCCGCCTTAGAGAACCTATCGACAACCGTAAGAATAACAGTCTTCCCCGCTGACGAAGGCAGTCCGGTGACAAAATCTAAGGCGATGTGAGACCACGGTCGAGAGGGAATAGGAAGCGGCCTGAGACGGCCGGCAGGAGGAGAGTTACCGGACTTAGTCTGCGCGCAGACCGAACAAGCAGCCACGAAACGACGCGTGTCATGCTCCCGGGTGGGCCACCAAAAACGCTGGTGAATGGAAGCAAGCGTACCCCGAACGCCAGGGTGGCCGGCTAACTTGGCAGAGTGAGCCCACTGAAGAACGGCCAGACGAGTAGGAACGGGAACGAAAAGAAGGTTCCTAGGACAAGCGCGCGGCGACGGAGTGTGAGTGAGCGCTTGCTTTACCTGCCTCTCAATTCCCCAGACAGTCAACCCGACAACACGCCCCTCAGGGAGAATCCCCTCGGGGTCAGTGGAGGCTACTGAAGAACTGAAGAGACGAGACAAAGCATCAGGCTTGGTGTTCTTAGAGCCCGGACGATAAGAAATCACGAACTCGAAACGAGCGAAAAACAGCGCCCAACGCGCCTGACGCGCATTAAGTCGTTTGGCAGAACGGATGTACTCAAGGTTCCTATGGTCAGTCCAAACGACAAAAGGAACGGTCGCCCCCTCCAACCACTGTCGCCATTCGCCTAGGGCTAACCGGATGGCGAGCAGTTCGCGGTTACCCACATCATAGTTACGTTCCGACGGCGACAGGCGATGAGAAAAATACGCGCATGGGTGGACCTTGTCGTCAGAGAGGGAGCGCTGAGAAAGAATGGCTCCCACGCCCACCTCTGACGCGTCAACCTCGACAACGAACTGTCTAGAGACGTCAGGTGTAACAAGGATAGGAGCGGATGTAAAACGATTCTTGAGGAGATCAAAAGCTCCCTGGGCGGAAACGGACCACTTAAAGCACGTCTTGACAGAAGTAAGGGCTGTGAGAGGAGCTGCCACCTGACCGAAATTACGGATGAAACGACGATAGAAGTTCGCGAAGCCGAGAAAGCGCTGCAGCTCGACGCGTGACTTAGGGACGGGCCAATCAATGACAGCTTGGACCTTAGCGGGATCCATCTTAATGCCTTCAGCGGAAATAACAGAACCGAGAAATGTGACGGAGGAGGCATGAAAAGTGCACTTCTCAGCCTTCACAAAAAGACAATTCTCTAAAAGGCGCTGGAGGACACGTCGAACGTGCTGAACATGAATCTGGAGTGACGGTGAAAAAATCAGGATATCGTCAAGGTAAACGAAAACAAAGATGTTCAGCATGTCTCTCAGGACATCATTGACTAATGCCTGAAAGACAGCTGGAGCGTTAGCGAGGCCGAAAGGAAGAACCCGGTATTCAAAGTGCCCTAACGGAGTGTTAAACGCCGTCTTCCACTCGTCCCCCTCCCTGATGCGCACGAGATGGTAAGCGTTACGAAGGTCCAACTTAGTGAAAAACCTGGCTCCCTGCAGGATCTCGAAGGCTGAAGACATAAGAGGAAGCGGATAACGATTCTTCACTGTTATGTCATTCAGCCCTCGATAATCTATGCAGGGGCGCAGAGACCCGTCCTTCTTCTTGACAAAAAAAAACCCCGCTCCGGCGGGAGAGGAGGAGGGGACTATGGTACCGGCGTCAAGAGCTACAGACAAATAATCTTCGAGAGCCTTACGTTCGGGAGCCGACAGAGAGTATAGTCTACCCCGGGGGGGGGTGGTTCCCGGAAGGAGATCAATACTACAATCATACGACCGGTGTGGAGGAAGAGAGGTGGCCCTGGACCGACTGAACACCGTGCGCAGATCGTGATATTCCTCCGGCACCCCTGTCAAATCACCAGGCTCCTCCTGTGAAGAAGAGACAGAGGAAACAGGAGGGATAGCAGACATTAAACATTTCACATGACAAGAGACGTTCCAGGAGAGGATAGAATTACTAGACCAATTAATGGAAGGATTATGACAAACTAGCCAGGGATGGCCCAAAACAACAGGTGTAAAAGGTGAACGAAAAATTAAAAAAGAAATGGTTTCACTATGATTACCAGAAACAGTGAGGGTTAAAGGTAGCGTCTCACGCTGAATCCTGGGGAGAGGACTACCATCCAGGGCGAACAAGGCCGTGGGCTCCTTTAACTGTCTGAGAGGAATGTCATGTTCCCGAGCCCAGGTCTCGTCCATAAAACAGCCCTCCGCCCCAGAGTCTATTAAGGCACTGCAGGAAGCTGACGAACCGGTCCAGCGTAGATGGACCGACAAGGTAGTGCAGGATCTTGAAGGAGAGACAGGAGTAGTAGCGCTCACCAGTAGCCCTCCGCTTACTGATGAGCTCTGGCCTTTTACTGGACATGAAGTGACAAAATGACCAGCGGAACCGCAATAGAGACAGAGGCGGTTGGTGATTCTCCGTTCCCTCTCCTTAGTCGAGATGCGGATACCTCCCAGCTGCATGGGCTCAGCACCCGAGCCGGCAGAGGAAGATGGTAGTGATGCGGAGAGGGGGGCCATGGAGAACGCGAGCTCCTTTCCACGAGCTCGGTGACGAAGATCAACCCGTCGCTCAATGCGAATAGCGAGTTCAATCAAGGAATCCACGCTGGAAGGAACCTCCCGGGAGAGAATCTCATCCTTTACCTCTGCGCGGAGACCCTCCAGAAAACGAGCGAGCAAAGCCGGCTCGTTCCAGTCACTGGAGGCAGCAAGAGTGCGAAACTCAATAGAGTAGTCTGTTATGGATCGATTACCTTGACATAGGGAAGACAGGACCCTGGAAGCTTCCTCCCCAAAAACAGAACGATCAAAAACCCGTATCATCTCCTCCTTAAAGTCCTGATACTGGTTAGTACACTCAGCCCTTGCCTCCCAGATTGCCGTGCCCCACTCACGAGCCCGTCCAGTAAGGAGAGATATGACGTAGGCGATACGAGCTGTGCTCCTGGAGTAAGTGTTGGGCTGGAGAGAAAACACAATATCACACTGGGTGAGGAACGAGCGGCATTCAGTGGGCTTCCCAGAGTAACACGGCGGGTTATTGATTCTGGGCTCCGGAGATTCGAAAGCCCTGGAAGTGGCCGGTGGATCGAGGCGGAGATGGTGAACCTGTTCTGTGAGGTTGGAGACTTGGGCGGCCAGGGTCTCAACGGCATGTCGAGCAGCAGACACTTCCTGCTCGTGTCTGCCTAGCATCGCTCCCTGGATCTCGACGGCAGAGTGGAGAGGATCCGAAGTCGCTGGGTCCATTCTTGGTCGGATTCTTCTGTTACGGTGCGTGAATGAGGACCCAAAAGCGAATTAACTTAAACAGAGCTTCTTTAATTACCAAACATAGGTAGGCTCAGACGGACCGGCAGATTCCGACAGGACAAGACAAGGTTACAGCAAACATGACGACAGTCTGGTTCAGGCATGAAACACAACAAACAAGAATCCGACAAGGACAGGAGCAGAAACAGAGAGAGATATAGGGACCTAATCAGAGGGAAAAAGGGAACAGGTGGGAAAAGGGGTGACGAGGTGGTTAGGAGGAGACAAGACACAGCTGGGGGAAAGAGGGGGAGAAAAGGTAACCTAACAACGACCAGCAGAGGGAGACAGGGTGAAGGGAAAGGACAGAGACAAGACACAACATGACAGTACATGACAATGCACTTGGTTGTGGTAAACATTTTGAGTAAAACAAATTATTGTGTGGCTTCTCAGCTCTTATGTATGTATACTGAAAGAGTGAAACTCTTTTCTACTTCTCTGCAGGCTGTCAAACTGTGAAGTCGAAGAGAAAGGCTGTGCTTCTCTGGCTTCAGCTCTGTGGTCAAACCCCTCACACCTGAGGGAACTGGACTTGAGCTACAATCATAACCTGCAGGATGCAGGAGTGGCCAATCTTTCTGCTGCACTGGGGAATCCACTTTGTAATCTGGAGTCACTGAGGCAAGTGCTGATAAAGAATAGTGTTGTTAAATCTTGTTCCTGGAGACACCATCTGAGTTTCAGATAGTTGAGATACTGATGGTTGACACTCAAACTGTACAGACTCAGCTGAAACAGAAAAAACATATCCCTCTCTTATCTGAAGGCTTGAAACCTGTAAAGTCACAGAAGAAGGCTTTTCTTCCCTAGCCTCTGCTCTGAAGTCCAACCCTTCACACCTGAGACAGCTGGACCTGAGCAGCAATAAAGCGGGAGACACCGGAGCAAAGCTGCTCTCTGCTGCACTGGAACATCCAGGTTGTAAACTATTGAAATTGAGGTTAGTCTTTTTGTAACAATTTGTAACTAAACAGGAACGGGATTTGGATTTTTAGCTAAGGTTACTGTCAACGCTGGTATCAAGATGGAGTGAAGGCCTCTTCCCTTCCTTTGTGCAGGCTGTCATTCTGTAGTGTCCTGGGGAACGGTTGCTGTTCCCTAGTTTCAGCTCTGAGGTCAAACCCCTCACACCTGAGACAGCTGGACCTGAGTAACAATTTCCTAGGAGACTCAGGAGTGAAGTTGCTCTCTGCTTTATTGGAGGACCCACACTGTGAAATCAAGACACTGAGGTACAGTTACACGACTTACAACAATACTTCATTCATATAATTCCTTGTTATATTTGGAAAGAGTCAAACTGTGAAAGTCTGTGGCTCTAAGCTATGTGTTTAAAATTAGGATGAGGCTGTCCTGTTCCTCCTCGTCCAGCACTACTGGAAGTATCTTCCCCAGAGCTAAAGAAGTGCTTGTGCACGTTATGTCTGGTGTGCGTCGGGTTATGTGCCCATTTATTGATTGTTCTGTTTTCCGGTGGAGTTTTGTTATTAAACTGCGCCGTTGGAAACACAGTTTTTGTTCTCCTGCGTCTGACTTCTCTGCCGCCACAGGTACACCTCCAATTGACTCAAATTATATCAATTAGCTTATCAGAAGCTTCTAAAGCCATGACATCATTTTCTGGAATTTTCCAAGCTGTTTAAAGGCACAGTCAACTAAGTGTATGTAAACTTCTGACCCACTGGAATTGTGATACAGTGAATAATAAGTTAAATAATCTGTCTGTAAACAATTGTTGGAAAAATGACTTGTGTCATGCACAAAGTAGATGTCCTAACCGACTTGTCAAAGCTACAGTTTGTTAACAAGAAATTTGAGGAGTGGTTGAAAAACAAGTTTTAATGACTCCAACCTAAGTGTATGTAAACTTCCGACTTCAACTGTACAAGCAGGCCACCATAGTCCCTGTGCCCAAGAAAGCGAAGGTAGCCTGCCTAAATGACTACCACCCCGTAACACTCACGTGGGTAGCCATGAAGTCCTTTGAAAGGCTGGTCATGACTCACATCAACACCATCATCCCCTCAGGCGTGCATCCTTAGTACACTCCTGTACTCCCTGTTCACCCACGACTGCGTGGCCAGGCACGACTCCACCACCATCATTAAGTTCGTTGACAACACAACAGTGTGTCACGGCTTCCGCCGAAGTTAAGTTGGTGCCTCTCCTTGTTCGGACGGCGTTCGGCAGTTATCGTCACCGGCTTTCTAGCTGCCACCGATCCACGTTTCTTTTTCCATTTGTGATGTCTTGATTGTACACACCTGGTTCCCATTACATTATTATTATTTCCCTATTTAACCCTCTGGTTGTCATTATGTTTTGTTCTTGATTGTTCCCGGTTCTGTGTTAGTCTGTTGTGTTAGGGTTTGTGATATTGCAGGGATTTATTTTTGCTGATTATTTTTCCTGAGTAAAAGTATGTTATTTTACTCAGTTCTGTGTCCTGCTCCTGACTCCGCTCTCACCTCTGCACAACTGACACATGACACAGTGGTAGACCTGATCACCGACAACGATGAGACAGCCTACAGGGTGGAGGACAGAGACCTGGCAGCGTGGTGCCAGGAAAACAATGGAGCTGATCGTGGACTGCAGGCAAAGGACGACCGAACACGCCCCCATTCACAGCAACGGGGCTGTAGTGGAGCGGGTCAAGAGTTTCAAGTTCCTTGGTGTCCACAACACACCTTTTCCCCCTCAAGATTTGGCATGGGTCCCCAGATCCTCAAAAAGTTCTACAGCTGCACCATCGAGTATTCTGACCGGTTGCATCACCTCCTGGTATGGCAACTGCTCGGTGTCTGACCGTAAGGTGCTACAGAGGGCATTGCATATGGCCCAGTACATCACTGGGGCCAAGCTTCCTGCCATCCAGGACCTGTATACTAGGTGGTGTCAGAGGAAGGCCCAAAAAATGGTCAAAGACTCCAGTCACCCAATCATGGACTGTTGTCTCTGCTACCGCACGACAACCAGCACCGGAGCACCAGAGTCCAAAAGGCTCCATAACAGCTTCTACCCCCAAGCCATGAGACTGCTGAACAATTAATCACATGGCCACACAGACTATTTACATTGACCCCACCTTTGTTTTACACTGCTGCTACTCGCTGTTTATTATCTATGCATAGTCACTTTACCCCTACATACATGTACAAATTACCCTGACTAACCTGTACCCCCGCTCATTGACTCGGTGCCGGTACTCCCTATATATAGCCTCGTTATTGTTATTTTATTGTGTTAATTTTTATTTCGTTTATTGAGTAAATATCTTCTTAATTCTATTTCTTGAACTGCATTGTTGGTTAAGGGCTTGTAAGTAAGCATTTCACTAAAATACCTGTTGTATTCGGCTCATGTGACAAATACACATTTTTATTTGAATCTGTGTATAGAGAATCTGGCACATGCAGCCACTCCTTTGACGTTATAACATTATATTTCTCTCTGTAGGCTTACAGACTGTTACATTTCAGAGGAAGCATTTGTTTCTCTGGCTTCAGCCCTGATATCAAACCCCTCGCACCTGAGAGAGCTGGACCTGACCAGGAATTACGTAGGAGATTCAGGAGTGAAGCTGCTCTGTGCTGGACTGAAGGATCCATGCTGTAAACTGGAGAAACTGAGGTGAGTTTTATAATCGGCAGTGTTTAACTAATTACAGTGGTTAAGAGAAAATTCTGTTTCTCATTATCTGTTGACATTTTTGCCAGCCTGTTTTGTTGTAAACTGAGTTGGGAATGCTGTGAGGCAATGGCAGCAGCTCTCCGCTCAACCTCAAGTCTGAGAGAGCTGGACCTGAGTCACAATTATCTGGGGAATTCAGGAGTGACAATGCTCTCTGCAGGATTGGGCAATCCTCACTGTAAACTGATGATTCTGAGGTATTGGATTTAATTGAACTATTTTTATTGATTTTAAAGTCACCAATTATTTGGCTTATTTTAGATTTTCTCAACCTTTGAGTTGAATTTCAGAAATGGCTTAGTGAATTACTTTCATCCTCTGCAGGCTCTGTAATTGTGGTATGACAGAGGAAGGCTGTGCTTCTCTGGCCACAGAGCTGAGGTTAAATCCCTCTCACCTGAAATATCTGGACCTGAGTTCCAATTCTCCAGGAGACCCTGGAATGAATCTGCTCTTTGCTGTGCTAGTGGATCCCTGTTGTAAACTGGAGATTTTGATGTGATTAATCATGACAAACTTTTGTGATATTACAATCACTGCAATTAGCTTATTCCATGTTGTGGGTTTGATTTAGTTAACGGTATGGTTATAGATGTAGTATACAGAAAGCAATAGAAAGTCATTGCTGTCATATTACAGTTTGTATCCTAAGTTTCAGTGTTTTTGGTTTCCCCTCCAGTCTGGATAACTGTCACCTCACTGAGAATTGCTGTGCAGCACTGGCCACTGCTCTCAGCTCAAACACCTGTAGTCTGAAAAGCCTGAACCTGAGTGACAACAACTTATATGATTCAGGAGTACAGCTACTCTCAGCTGGATTGAAGAATACACAGTGTAAACTGGAGACACTGAAGTAGGTGTACATGGCTTAGCCTTAGCCAATGCAGATGTGGGCTTTATACTGAAAAGTTTTATACAATCATTTTTGATCTGACATGGAATAACTGGATTCTCTTCCTGTAGGGTAGCAAACTGTAAGTTCAAAGAGGATGGCTGTGTTGCTCTGGCCTCAGCTTTAAGCGCCAACCCCTTCCACCTGACAGAGCTCGATCTGAACCAGAACCGGTATGGGCGTGGAAAAGCCCAGCTCAAAGCATTGCAGAAGGATCCACACTGTAAACTAGAGAAAGTGGGGTGAGTGGTATAGTTGTGGTATAGTGTCAAGAGTATCACAAATGTCATTCAAGATGTGTTTGTGTTTGTTAATAATATTGCAAGTCATTGAGTTTCATTGAAAATGCAAGGTGACTGAAAACAAATGCCTTAATAGTGGAACAGTAAAATGACATAGAGCTCTTTATTACGCCATATGTTTCTTTCTGATGGTCCTGTATTTAGCTCTCCTGTATACATACAACTCATTGTTATTGTTCTGCAAAATCCTCTCTTTTAGATTGGTCCCAATGTGAAACAGCCATCATCATACAGGACCGAGAAATGAGCCGCATTCTGAAGAGACAGTCAATAAGTGAGGTGGACGTAGTGCTCGACCGTTCTTGAAACCACTGAACTAAAAACACGCTGTGTGTAGACCAAATAGACCAAACGGATGCAGCGTAACATTACAAACAAGTGAGATGAATACATGTTTTGATTATACTTTATCATTTTGAAAACGCTCAACACCTACTTTACAAATGTAATGCATGTGTTTGCAGTGCAGTCCTGATCTTTGAAAAATATATAGGCTATGTATTTTCCGGGATAAATGTGTACATATTTACAAGGTTTTATACACATTGTATAAGGGGATTGATTGTCAATGTTCTATTTAATGTCATAGGAATAAAATACAATGTAAGAATGGTACGTCATTGTGCATATTCTTAGACATCCTCATCAAATGAATATCTTAAGATAGTTTGTCACACACGCATGTACACACGCGCGCACACACACACACAGGTCTACTGGTTTAAAGGCTGAATTCTCCTGTTTCCATTAGGGGCTCATTAGTGTCCTCATCTGGGCCCTGTGAAAAACAGAGACTGTTTAGTGAGTCCAGTGCAGCTAAACATGTGACCATGTCAATATGTATTTGATTGTGTGAGTGTGTATTCGGCCAGGTGCATATGTGCTAGTGTTTGTATATGTGTACAGTGCCTTGCGAAAGTATTCGGCCCCCTTCAACTTTGCGACCTTTTGCCACATTTCAGGCTTCAAACATAAAGATATAAAACTGTATTTTTTTGTGAAGAATCAACAACAAGTGGGACACAATTGTGAAGTGGAACGACATTTATTGAATATTTCAAACTTTTTTAACAAATCAAAAACTGAAAAATTGGCCGTGCAAATTTATTCAGCCCCCTTAAGTTAATACTTTGTAGCGCCACCTTTTGCTGCGATTACAGCTGTAAGTCGCTTGGGGTATGTCTCTATCAGTTTTGCACATCGAGAGACTGAATTTTTTTCCCATTCCTCCTTGCAAAACAGCTCGAGCTCAGTGAGGTTGGATGGAGAGCATTTGTGAACAGCAGTTTTCAGTTCTTTCCACAGATTCTCGATTGGATTCAGGTCTGGACTTTGACTTGGCCATTCTAACACCTGGATATGTTTATTTTTGAACCATTCCATTGTAGATTTTGCTTTATGTTTTGGATCATTGTCTTGTTGGAAGACAAATCTCCGTCCCAGTCTCAGGTCTTTTGCAGACTCCATCAGGTTTTCTTCCAGAATGGTCCTGTATTTGGCTCCATCCATCTTCCCATCAATTTTAACCATCTTCCCTGTCCCTGCTGAAGAAAAGCAGGCCCAAACCATGATGCTGCCACCACCATGTTTGACAGTGGGGATGGTGTGTTCAGCTGTGTTGCTTTTACGCCAAACATAACGTTTTGCATTGTTGCCAAAAAGTTCAATTTTGGTTTCATCTGACCAGAGCACCTTCTTCCACATGTTTGGTGTGTCTCCCAGGTGGCTTGTGGCAAACTTTAAACAACACTTTTTATGGATATCTTTAAGAAATGGCTTTCTTCTTGCCACTCTTCCATAAAGGCCAGATTTGTGCAATATATGACTGATTGTTGTCCTATGGACAGAGTCTCCCACCTCAGCTGTAGATCTCTGCAGTTCATCCAGAGTGATCATGGGCCTCTTGGCTGCATCTCTGATCAGTCTTCTCCTTGTATGAGCTGAAAGTTTAGAGGGACGGCCAAGTCTTGGTAGATTTGCAGTGGTCTGATACTCCTTCCATTTCAATATTATCGCTTGCACAGTGCTCCTTGGGATGTTTAAAGCTTGGGAAATCTTTTTGTATCCAAATCCGGCTTTAAACTTCTTCACAACAGTATCTCGGACCTGCCTGGTGTGTTCCTTGTTCTTCATGATGCTCTCTGCGCTTTTAACGGACCTCTGAGACTATCACAGTGCAGGTGCATTTATACGGAGACTTGATTACACACAGGTGGATTGTATTTATCATCATTAGTCATTTAGGTCAACATTGGATCATTCAGAGATCCTCACTGAACTTCTGGAGAGAGTTTGCTGCACTGAAAGTAAAGGGGCTGAATAATTTTGCACGCCCAATTTTTCAGTTTTTGATTTGTTAAAAAAGTTTGAAATACCTAATAAATGTCGTTCCACTTCATGATTGTGTCCCACTTGTTGTTGATTCTTCACAAATAAATACAGTTTTATATCTTTATGTTTGAAGCCTGAAATGTGGCAAAAGGTCGCAAAGTTCAAGGGGGCCGAATACTTTCGCAAGGCACTGTATATGTTGCTGTGTGTGTGAGTGCGTGTGCTGGCATTTGTGTGCATTTATTCTTGCCTGTGCTAGACGATTGTAGGTCTGAGTGTGGGGGCCGCTATACCGTCGTAGACCTCTCCAGGACAGGAAAAGAGTGTAGACAGAGGCCAGCAGACACTGTACTGTGAACATGATAGAGCTGCCCTTCGCTATGTACACACCCGCACGCTGAGAGGGAGACAAAGAAAGGAGGAGGTTACACAGAGAGAGAGAGAGACACATGCACATACATACACACACATACACAGACAGTACAACACACCTGTTGGTCCGTGTAGAGTGCTTTAGCCTGTGAAGTGATGAGGCTGTAGGCCAGCAGAGCACAGCACCCCAGCAGTAAGCTGAATATGTTCAGGCCAATCAGTGTGGTCACCTGTTCAACACGTTAACAGAGCAGTGAGCATAACAACTTAACTTAAAATAAAAAATGGTGAAACACTTCACAATCACAGAAGCAATGAATTTAGCGACTCACTACTAACAGTGGCGAACAACACAAGATTCACTAGGGTGAGACTTCCAAATTGGGATAATGAATTCAAAAAGTATATCATAAATTTTTTGATTAATCAGATCACTCGTTGAATAAAGCATTTGTGTGATATATGCCTAGTTAAATAAATACAAATATACATACTCACATTGAGTTTGTTGGGTTTCCTCTGAACTTCCATTGCCAGCCCTCCAGTGGCCAGATACTGTAACAACACAATAACCAGCTTAGTGAAACATCAAATCAAGCTTTATTTGTCACGTGCGCCGAATACAACAGGTGTAGACCTTACAGTGAAATGCGTACTGACATCATCTATTCCAGGGTCGTGTTCAGAGGGCACATCATGGGAAAAATATTTTGAAACAGGTAGTGAGTGACAACATAGACCGTGTCAACCGGGGATGCCTAGGCATTATCTCAGTGGGCTAACACAGTCTTGCATAAGACAGTGAAAAGCGAGGACTCACAAACAGGCCGGACCAGACTGGTGTAGTCAAGGAGACGGAACAGTTGAAGCTCACGCAGGCGTAGGTTACTGTGGTTAGAATGGAGGCCAGGGCACCGAAGACCTGCAAAACCTTAGTGACAGAGAGAGAGACAGGAGAAGTACTCTAGAGTGAGGGTTTTGGGTAACACTTTATTTCACAGGAAATGGTAACGTATTTACGAAACTACATGGTAAAATTATGATAACTGATTAATAACAGTATTTGGTCACAGGGCAGTGATTAGGAA
Organism: Oncorhynchus mykiss; assembly: GCF_057628025.1. Lineage (NCBI taxonomy): Eukaryota > Metazoa > Chordata > Actinopteri > Salmoniformes > Salmonidae > Oncorhynchus > Oncorhynchus mykiss. The sequence goes on along the minus strand of NC_143022.1, from coordinate 33,913,113 downwards.
CCACAGGGTTGCTTTTTGTTTTCCTCATCTCACCCCAGTGACAAGGAGGCGGGTGTTAACGACTGTCCCAAACCAGCGTCCAATCCGCACATCTTTAAATTCTTCCTGATTGGTGGTTACAGTGAGTGGGTGGCTCAAGGTGCGGTCCTTAAAAAAAACATGGTACAGCCCCTCTTGGAACATGTTCTGAGTCATCTGAGAAAGGCAGACAACAAAAACATGTCGCTGTTTGATGATGTAATAGCTACAGCTGAAGATATCAGGAAAACGTATCTCATCTAATGGGCATATCAGGCTACACACACACACACACACACACACACACACACACACACACACACTGTCACATGCAGACACACTCCGATCACAGCCTTTCTCTCTCTATCTTACCTTCAGCTGCAGTGGGTCCACAGCCTGGCTTCCTCATGAACAACTTTCATATCCACAAAGAATAGAATCAGCCTTCTAAACCTCATAGAGGGAAAAAAGAGAGGGACCTGAAATCATAAAGGCTTTGTGTTGGTCAGTCATTCACAGCGTCTCAATCTTCCGCCCTCACCACCCCAGACTGACACGGTCAAAGTTCACCTGAGGCATAGTTTACTTCCAGGCTGATATGGTCCACCTCTAAGGAAGGGATAATGTGTTCTGATTGGCCAGAGAGAGAGAGAGACTTGATCAATGAGGGGATCTGACTAATCTGGCCAGGGTGCCCGGTTGGGTGCGTTTTGCACCTGGTGAAAGTTGATTGCATAACTTTAGGAACCGGGCTGCCTCCAGGGTGTGAGCCAGGTGCTCCCTTCAAAACCCATGGCAAAGTCAGCTCAAAACATAATTAAACACATGGAGTAATGATTAGGATTAATTGCCTTTCCAATGAAAACTAGTTTGAAAATTCAAACAACAGTCAAATGTTTGGACACACCTACTCATTCAAAGGTTTTTCTTAATTTGTACTATTTTCTACGTTGTAGAATAATAGTGAAGACATCAAAACTATGAAATAACACATATGGAATCATGTAGTGATGAAAAAAAGTGTTAAATCAAAATATACACTGCTCAAAATAATAAAGGGAACACTTAAACAACACAATGTAACTCCAAGTCAATCACACTTCTGTGAAATCAAACTGTCCACTTAGGAAGCAACACTGATTGACAATAAATGTCACATGCTGTTGTGCAAATGGAATAGACAACAGGTGGAAATTATAGGCAATTAGCAAGACATCCCCAATAAAGGAGTGGTTCTGCAGGTGGGGACCACAGACCACTTCTCAGTTCCTATGCTTCTTGGCTGATGTTTTGGTCACTTTTGAATGCTGGCAGTGCTTTCACTGTAGTGGTAGCATGAGACGGAGTCTACAACCCACACAAGTTGCTCAGGTAGTGCAGCTCATCCAGGATGGCACATCAATGCGAGCTGTGGCAAGAAGGTTTGCTGTGTCTGTCAGCGTAGTGTCCAGAGCATGGAGGCGCTTCCAGGAGACAGGCCAGTACATCAGGAGACGTGGGGGAGGCCGTAGGAGGGCAACAACCCAGCAGCAGGACCGCTACCTCTGCATTTGTGCAAAGAGGAGCAGGAGGAGCACTGCCAGAGCCCTGCAAAATGACCTCCAGCAGGCCACAAATGTGCATGTGGAGGGCCTGACATCCACAGGTGGGGGTTGTGCTTACAGCCCAACACTGTGCAGGACGTTTTTCATTTGCCAGATAACACCAAGATTGGCAAATTCGCCACTGGCGCCCTGTGCACTTCACAGATGAAAGCAGGTTCACACTGAGCACATGTGACAGACATGACAGTCTGGAGACGCCGTGGAGAACGTTCTGCTGCCTGCAACATCCTCCAGCATGACCGGTTTGGCGGTGGGTCAGTCATGGTGTGGGGTGGCATTTCTTTGGGGGGCCGCACAGCCCTCCATGTGCTCGCCAGAGGTAGCCTGACTGCCATTAGGTACCGAGAAGAGATCCTCAGACCCCTTGTGAGACCATATGCTGGTGCGGTTGGCCCTGGGTTCCTCCTAATGCAAGACAATGCTAGACCTCATGTGGCTGGAGTGTGTCAGCAGTTCCTGCAAGAGGAAGGTATTGGTGCTATAGACTGGCCAGCCCGTTCCCCAGACCTGAATCCAATTGAGCACATCTGGGACATCATGTCTCGCTCCATCCACCAACGTCACGTTGCACCACAGACTGTCCAGGAGTTGGCGGATGCTTTAGTCCAGGTCTGGGAGGAGATCCCTCAGGAGACCATCCGCCACCTCATCAGGAGCATGCCCAGGCGTTGTAGGGAGGTCATACAGGCACGTGGAGGCCACACACACTACTGAGCCTCATTTTGACTTGTTTTAAGGACATTACATCAAAGTTGGATCAGCCTGTAGTGTGGTTTTCCACTTTAATTTTGAGTGTGACTCCAAATCCAGACCTCCATGGGTTGATAAATTGATTTCCATTGATATTTTTTGTGTGGTTTTGTTGTCAGCACATTCAACTATGTAAAGAAAAAAGTATTTAATAAGAATATTTCATTCATTCAGATCTAGGATGTGTTATTTTAGTGTTCCCTTTATTTTTTTTACTTAGTGGGACTATAATTTGTTTTTCAACAGGACAATGACCCTAAACAAACCTCCAGGCTGTGTAAGTTTTATTTGACCATGAAGGAGAGTGATGGTCTGGCCTCCACAATCACTCGACCTCAACACAATTGAGATGGTTCGGGATGAGTTGGACCACAGAGAGGAGGAAAAGCTGCCAACAAGTGCTCAGCATATGTCGGAATTCCTTCAAGACTGTTGGAAAAGCATTCCTCATGAAGCTGGTTGAGAGAATGCCAAGAGTGTGCAAAGCTGTCATCAAGGCAAAGGCTGGATACTTTGAAGAATCTCAAATATAAAATACCAGGCCAGAGTAAACTTCTGACCCACTGGAATTGTGATACAGTGAATGATAAGTGAAATAATCTGTCTGTAAACAATTGTTGGAAAAATTAATTGTGTCATGCACAAAGTAGATGTCCTAACCAACTTACCAAAACTATACTTTGTTAACAAGAAATTTGTGGAGTGGTTGAAAAACGAGTTTTAATGACTCCAACCTAAGTGTATGTAAACTTCCGACTCCAACTGTATATCTGAAAAGACCCGATTGAATATTACACTCCGAAAGCTTCTCAACAACTTGTGGTGGAGTGCCGTATGTACAGTGCCTTGCGAAAGTATTCGGCCCCCTTGAACTTTGCGACCTTTTGCCACATTTCAGGCTTCAAACATAAAGATATAAAACTGTATTTTTTTGTGAAGAATCAACAACAAGTGGGACACAATCATGATGTGGAACGACATTTATTGGATATTTCAAACTTTTTTAACAAATCAAAAGCTGAAAAATTGGGCGTGCAAAATTATTCAGCCCCTTTACTTTCAGTGCAGCAAACTCTCTCCAGAAGTTCAGTGAGGATCTCTGAATGATCCAATGTTGACCTAATTGACTAATGATGATAAATACAATCCACCTGTGTGTAATCAAGTCTCCGTATAAATGCACCTGCACTGTGATAGTCTCAGAGGTCCGTTAAAATCGCAGAGAGCATCATGAAGAACAAGGAACACACCAGGCAGGTCCGAGATACTGTTGTGAAGAAGTTTAAAGCCGGATTTGGATACAAAAAGATTTCCCAAGCTTTAAACATCCCAAGGAGCACTGTGCAAGCGATAATATTGAAATGGAAGGAGTATCAGACCACTGCAAATCTACCAAGACCTGGCCGTCCCTCTAAACTTTAAGCTCATACAAGGAGAAGACTGATCAGAGATGCAGCCAAGAGGCCCATGATCACTCTGGATGAACTGCAGAGATCTACAGCTGAGGTGGGAGACTCTGTCCATAGGACAACAATCAGTCGTATATTGCACAAATCTGGCCTTTATGGAAGAGTGGCAAGAAGAAAGCCATTTCTTAAAGATATCCATAAAAAGTGTTGTTTAAAGTTTGCCACAAGCCACCTGGGAGACACACCAAACATGTGGAAGAAGGTGCTCTGGTCAGATGAAACCAAAATTGAACTTTTTGGCAACATTGCAAAACGTTATGTTTGGCGTAAAAGCAACACAGCTCATCACCCTGAACACACCATGCCCACTGTCAAACATGGTGGTTGCAGCATCATGGTTTGGGCCTGCTTTTCTTCAGCAGGGACAGGGAAGATGGTTAAAATTGATGGGAAGATGGATGGAGCCAAATACAGGACCATTCTGGAAGAAAACCTGATGGAGTCTGCAAAAGACCTGAGACTGGGACGGAGATTTGTCTTCCAACAAGACAATGATCCAAAACATAAAGCAAAATCTACAGTGTGCTAATGCTAGGCAATTATGCTTGCACAAACAGACTGAGGGGTTTCTCTGCTCCTACAGACAGTAGGCTAGTTAATGGTTAACACTAGTTAACCATTACATCTCCAGTATACAGTATGTGTCCAGTAAACAAGGTCATCCCCGCCCCAAGAGATTAGACTTTCATTGGAGCAGTAACATACCTTTACACAGAGAATAACTAGGACAGGGTCATACTTTCTGCACTACAGGAACTATATGTTACCTTGGCAGTTACCCTATCAGCATTTATCAACATTGTCAACGTTATCAGCCAAGACACTTTGACACTAAAAGGGTAATTCATGCATAAATTAAATGTTGTGATTTGCCAGATAACAGTTTGGATTGAGCTTCTTCTTGTTGCAGGTAAGGCCAGAGTAATCATTTACAAGTCAATGTTGATCTTATAAGCTTTAAAAAAAATGTAACTGGAGTGGAGTTGTGCTTACAGAAATATTTGTTCCTAAATGCATGTTTGCCCACTTGTCACCTGTTGTGATTCCTCTTAATTCTGTGAGGGTCGTATTAAACTTCCCTGAATTTTGATATTGCTACACTTGTAATGCTTTTATTTTGGTCAAGTTTCAACCACAGAGTTTTAATTGGTGTGCTCTGTGTAGGTATTCTTCTCTCATCACATTGTCATAGAAATTCTTACACAGGGACACTCAAAGTCAACCTTAATCATTGTTTATTGTAAGCACGCTGGAGAGGTTCCAACAAACTTGACGCACCATAGTGAACGACTGTCAGGAGCTCTTCCGGGGCAGTCCCGTTAGTTCTCTTATATACTGCAGACAGGTCATATTTGCATGATTTAGCTTATTCATAAATAATTCATCATTAACGTTTGCTTTATTCATGTGGCCAACCAACACTGGGTCATCCATGTGACAAATCAATACCTCACAAGGCTTCTTCTCTCAGCTAAGACCTTGAAACTGAGATATCTTTTGTCCTCAAAATAACGGTTTAGGTGTACTGCCAAATTGCAGATACTGATAGTAAGGATTCGCTCAGTGAGTCACGCATGAACACAGAAAACGGTTATTAGAAAAGTTTTAAAAAAAAAAATTCCATCACAGCATAAACTTTCAGACACTTTGCCCATGTTAAATGTACTGGATGTACGTATGCTGCTGTCACCCTTTTAGGTTATCATCCCCCCAGGACTGTGGCAAAGGTCAAATCAAATCAAACAGTGACATCCATTACAGACACTACAATAAGAATAACTGGTGATAACTTGGTGAAAATTGTATTTAAACTTCACAAAAGCAGACTTTATAGAACTCAATCATTGTGGCAAGAGTTTATTCACAATAAAAAGTTTAATAAATATGAATGGTGTTTGAATGAGCTCAGGATTTGAATGTTATGGACATGCTTCCTAATTGGTGGAAATTATGTTTATGGTCTAACAGGTCTGCTAAAACATTGAGAGGACCTTGGCCCTCGTTTAATTGATAAAGGCTTAATCAGGGTAGCCTAGTGGTTAGAGTGTTAGAGTGTTGGACTAGTAACCGGAAGGTTGCAAGTTCAAATCCCTGAGCTGACAAGGTACAAATATGTTGGTCTGCCCCTGAACAAGCAGTTAACTCCCTGTTCCTAGGCTGTCATTGAAAATAAGAATTTGTTCTTAACTGACTTGCCTAGTTAAATAAAGGTAAAATACAATTTTAAAAAAGGTTAGGAGGGAAGGGATTATTTGAGTTATTTTCATTATATTGCATTTTTTTTATTGTACTAGACTGATTTTTTCTATTTAACTAGGCAACTCAGTTAAGAACAAATTATTATTTACAATGAGACCCCACCCCGGCGAAACCCAGATGACACTGGGCCAATTGGACTCCCAATCACGGCCGGATGTGATGCAGCCTGGATTTGAACCAGGTATACGCTTCTTGGGGGGCGTGATATGCTCTTATCTATTCAGTTGTGGGGGTTTGGAGTCGGACACACGCTTTGCTGTATAGACAGTTTAGTTTCTCTTCTCTCCCACTTGTGGTGGATATCAAGTGATCTGGAACAGTGCTTGCAATTAGTTCTTCACTTTTTCTATTAGTTTACAATTGTAAACTTGGTGAGAAGGGAACGGGAAAAATATAAAATAAGGAACATAGCATTCTGTTGCCCTCAGCTTGCAGGCCTGCTCCTGCCCATAGCAAGCAAGACGCATAGCTGATCATTTGTGCTCAGTTTTAATAGGCACAATCTTAGTGACAACACACCTTCTCCTTATCTCTCTCTCACACACGCCCATTGTAATTATGCAGTACAAAGCAATGTGCTCTCTTTTCACAATGGTCTGTTCCTAGAGTTGTGAGTTTTAAGTTTGAGTTTCAAGTTTGAGGAAGCTTACAATTGATTTGACCATTTCTACCGATCTACCTGCCAGTTGTGATTTTCATATGCGCACATTTGTTGAACAGTGTTGAATAATTGAATAATGTTGAATAATGTTTTTGTTTGAAATTAAAAAATATGAAATTATAAAATATGCAGACAACAGATTCTAATTGGCTATACTTAAACTCTTTAACATCATCCTTAGCCCTGACATTTTCCCCAATATTTGGAACCAGGGAATGATTACCACAATCCTCAAAAGTGGTGACAAATTTGACTCCAATAACTACCGTGGGATATGCGTCAATAGCAACCTTTGGAAAATCCTCTGCATTATCATTAACAGCAGACTTGTACATTTCCTCAGTGAAAACAATGTACTGAGCAAATGTAATGCTGGGGAGTCCTCCAGCGCCAGGGTGGAAGAGCGAGAGCAGGCGTGACAACAATGGTGTTTGTTTTTCACTGATTGCCCCTTTCTTGTGGAAACAGGTCACAAATCTTGCTGCTGTGATGGCACACTGTGGTATTTCACCTAATATATTTATCAAAATTAGATTTGTTTTCTAATTCTTTGTGGGTCAGTGTATGTGTCTCTAATATGGTCATACATTTGGCGGGAGGTTACAATGTGCAGCTCAGTTTCCATCTCATTTTGTGGGCAGTGTGAACATTTTCTAAATGTTTTATTTAACTAGGCAAGTCAGTTAAGAACACATTCTTATTTACAACAACAGCCTAGGAACAGTGGGTTAACTGCCATGTTCAGGGGCAGAACAACAGATTTTTACCTTGTCAGCTCGGGGATTTGATCTAGCAACCTTTCAGTTACTGGCGCAACACGCTAACCACTAGGCTACCTGCCGCCCCAACATAGTCTTCTCTTGAAAGCCAGATCTGACTATGTCGGCCTCTCTCAATAGTAAGACTATGCTCTTCTTTCACCTCTTCCCCATCCTCTTCTCTCCTTCCCCCTCTCCTCTCTTCTCCTCTCATCTGGTAATCCTCTCCTCCCCCTCCTCATCACAGTAGTAAATGTTGTCTTTGACTTCCTCTTCCTTCAGCAGGACGTTCTTCTTCACTGGTCTCCTCTTCCGCAGGAACAGCAGCAGCAGCAACACTGAGGGGGAGACAGATTACATGAATGACCTAGCACACTGTATAGGCATACATGAAATCGCTACGGTTGTTGGACTGTCAACATAGCCTACTCTTCCAAAGGGAAAAACGGTATATTGCAACACCCAATTTTGTTAAATAAACAACAACACGCGTGTAAAAGAACAGAAGCATGACACGGATGTCTACGGTCCCCCTGCACTGACATACCTCTGTCCATCTTATATGTGTTTCATCACACTCTGTTTGTGATCTACACTACCGGTCAAACGTTTTAGAACACCTACTCATTCAAGAGTTTTTCTTTATTGTTGCAATTTTAATAGTGAAGACATCAAAACTACTAACCCATATGGAATCATGTTATAACCAAAAAAGTGTTAAAATATGTTTTATATTTGAGATTTTTCAAATAGCCACCCTTTGCCTTGATGACAGCTTTGCACACTCTTGGCATTCTCTCAACCAGCTTCATCTGGAATGCTTTTGCAACAGTCTGGAAGGAGTTCCAACAATATACTGATCACTTGTTGGCTGCTGTTCCTTCACTCTGCGGTCCGACTCATCCCAAACCATCTCAATTTGGTTGTCGGGGGAATGTGGAGGCCAGATCATCTGATGCAGCACTCCATCACTCTCCTTCTTGTTCAAATAGCCCTTTCACAGCCTGGAGGTGTGTTGGGTCATTGTCCTGTTGAAAAACAAATGATAGTCCCACTAAGCCCAAACAAGATGGGATGGCGTATCGCTGCAGAATGCTGTGGTAGCCATGCTGGTTAAGTGTGCCTTGAATTCTAAATGAATCACAGACAGTGTCACCAGCAAAGCACCCCCACACCATAACACCTCCTCCTCCATGCTCCATGGTGGGAAATACACATGTGGAGATAATCCGTTCACCCACACCGCATCTCACAAAGACACAGAGGTTGAAACCAAAAATCTCCAATTTGGGCTCCAGTCCAAAGGACAAATTTCCACCGGTCTAATGTCCATTGCTCATTCTTCTTGGCCCAAGCAAGTCTCTTTTCCTTATTGGCGTCCTTTAGTAGTGATTTCTTTGCAGCAATTTGACCATGAAGGCCTGATTCACATTGTCTCTGATCAGTTGATGTTGAGATGTGTCTATTACTTGAACTCCCGTGAAGCATTTATTTGGGCTGCAATTTCGGAGGCTGGTAACTCTAATGAACTTATTCTCTGCAGCAGAGGAAACTCTGGGTCTTCCTTTCCTGTGGCGGTCTTCATGAGAGCCAGTTTCATCATAGCGCTTGATGTTTTTTGCGATTGCACTTGAAGAAACTTTCTAAGTTTGTGACATTTTCCATATTTACTGACATTCATGTCTTAAACTAATGATGGACTGTAATTTCTCTTGGCTTATTTGAGCTGTTCTTGCCATTATATGGACTAGGTCTTTTACCAAATAGCGCTATATTCTGTATACCACCCCTAACTTGTCACAACACAACTGATTGGCTCAAATGCATTAAGAAGGAAAGAAATTCCACAAATTAACTTTTAAGAAGACACACCTGTTAATTGAAATGCATTCCAGGTGACTACCTCATGAAGCTGGTTGAGAGAATGCCAAGGGTGTGCAAAGCTGTCATCAAGGCAAAGGGTGGTTATTTGAAGAATCTCAAATCTAAAATATATTTAGATTTGTTTAACACTTTTTTGGTTCCTACATGGTTCCATATAGTCACTATTATTCTAAAATGTAGAAAATAATAAAAATAAAGAAAAACCCTTGAATGAGTAGGTGTTCTAAAACTTTGGACCGGTAGTGTATGTCTGCATCCGTAGCTCTATAGTTGGCAATAAACACTCCTCACAGCCACCATCACAAACAGACTGAACACAGCAACATTCTCATAAGACTGCTGAACAATTATTCAAATGGCCACCGGACTATTTACATTGACCCCCCCACCCCCCCCCCCCTTTGTTTTGTACACTGCTGCTACTCGCTGTTTATTATCTACGCATAGTCACTTTACCCCTACCTACATGTACAAATTACCTCGACTAACCTGTACCTCCACATACCCCCTGTATTTATCGTCGTTATTGTTATTTTATTGTGTTCTTTTTGACTTTAGTTTATTGGTAAATATTTTCTTAGCTCTTCTTGAACAGCGCTGTTGGTTAAGGGCATTTCACTACACTTGTTGTATTCGGCGCATGTGACAAATAAAGTTTGATTTGATTTGATTGTCCAACTCCTGGAGAGAGGAGAGAGAAAATGTGGTATTAGAAGGCGGTGTACAGGCCTCCCGGGTGGCGCAGTGGCGCTGTACTGCAGCGCCAGCTGTGCCATCAGAGTCCCTGGGTTCGCGCCCAGGCAGGCTCTGTCGTAACCGGCCGCGACCGGGAGGTCCGTGGGGCGACGCACAATTGGCCTAGCTTTCACAAGATTCATGCCGCCAAAAAAACTGCTTGGCCTTGAGTCGATGAAAAGACGTTGGAAACAGCAGTGTGAGGAACTGACTTAGTGCAAAAAGACAACAAAAGCTTTCAGAGTGAAGAAAAGCAGATGGCCCATCAGTGTAAATCGTGCATTTAAGGTGGCGCTCCGTGTTCAGTGGGAGGCTTGGATGACAAGTGGGGAGAAATCCTTCACTAAAACGGGCCGCATGCGAAGAGCAACTTATGGTCAAGTCTGCCAGTGGGTCCTGACAGCGTGGAGCATTGTCAAAAAATCCACTATCATCAACAGGTTTCGAAAGGCTGGACTGCTGCGTGTTGAAGAGGGCAGCATGAGCTCAGCGACAATGAAGCTATTCAACTCCGACACCGAAGGATAAGACGTTTTGTCTATGTGCGGCTTATTTATGTACAAAATACATATTTTTTAATAATTCAGTGGGTGCGGCTTATAAGGGGGGTGCGGCTATTAAGGTGCGCTTAATAGTCCAGAAATTACATGCAGACTCAACCTGAATTCCACTAAACACATTTTGAGAACAAAATTCAAATAAAATGAAATGTTATTGGTCACACACACGTGTTTAGCAGATGTTATCACAGGTGTAAGGAAATGCTTGTGTTTTTAGCTCCGACAGTGCAGTAGTATCTAACACGTAATATTCTATCTTTATCAGTCAGACAGCTAGGAATTCTGTCATCTTCCGTTACCTTAGCAGTTTTATGCCACTGTTCAGTTCTAGGCCTATTTGTTTACACAGAGTATTTTCCTGGTTCAAAGTACTCCTTACCCTCACAGTGCACAGAGAACTACTATTTGTTTAGTGAGGGACTTATGCATGAAACATAGCAAGCACATAAAAGGTGCTTTACTGACACCTGCTAGACATTTGCAAAAATGTAAAAAACATTTTTTTTTTGCTTTGTCATGGTGGGCTATTGTGTGTAGATTGATGAGCAGAACAAAAACATTTATTTAGTTAATTTTAGAATAAGGCTGTAACGTAACAAGATGTGGAAAAAGTCAAGGGGTCTGAAAACTTTCCGAATGCACTGTATATTTAAAAACAAATACTTTTAGACTTTTACTCAATAAGTATTTTACTGGGTGACTTGTACTGGAGTCATTTTTTATTAAGGTATCTTTACTTTTACATCATCATTGGGTACTTTTTCCACCACCAGACCACTAATACTTATGACTTGTTCAAATGGGGGAACCAGATACATAAAATGCATTTTATTATGCTTTTATTATCTCTAAATGGTAAGACATATAATGTACAGTTGAAGTCAGACGTTTCCATACACTTAGGTTGGAGACATTAAAACTTGTTTTTCAACCACTCCACACATTTCTTGTTAACAAACTATAGTTTTGGCAAGTCGGTTAAGACATCTACTTTGTGCATGACAAGTCATTTTTCCAAAAATTGTTTACAGACAGATTATTTCACTTATTATTCACTGTATCACAATTCCAGTGGGTCAGAAGTTTACATACACTAAGTTAACTGTGCCTTTAAACAGCTTGGAACATTCCAGAAAATGATATGATGGCTTTAGAAGCTTCTGATAAGCTAATTGACATAATTTGAGTCAATTGGAGGCGTACCTGTGGATGTATTTAAAGGCCTACCTTCAATCTCAGTGTCTCTTTGCTTGACATCATGGGAAAATCAAAAGAAATCAGCCAAGACCTCAGAAAAAGATTTGTAGACCTCCACAAGTCTGGTTCATCCTTGGGAGCAATTTCCAAACGCCTGAAGGTACCACATTCATCTGTACAAACAATACTATGCAAGTGTAAACACCATGGGACCACGCAGCCGTCATACCGCTCAGGAAGGAGACGCATTCTGTCTCCTAGAGATGAACGTACTGTGTTGCGAAAAGTGGAAATCAATCCCAGAACAACAGCAAAGGACCTTGTGAAGATGCTGGAGGAAACAGGTGCAAAAGTATCTATATCCACAGTAAAACGAGTCCTATATCTACATAACCTGAAAGGCCGCTCAGCGAGGATGAAGCCACTGCTCCAAACCGCCATAAAAAAGCCCGACAACGGTTTGCAACTGCACATGGGGACAAAGATCGTACTTTTTGGAGAAATGTCCTTTGGTCTGATGATACAAAAAAATAACTGTTTGGCCATAATGACCATTGTTATGTTTGGAGGAAAAATGGGGAGGCTTGCAAGCCGAAGAACACCATACCAATCGTGAAGCACGGGGGTGGCAGCATCATGTTGTGGGGGTGCTTTGCTACTGCAGGGACTGGTGCACTTCACAAAATAGATGGCATCATAAGGGAGGAAAATTATGTGGATATATTGAAGCAACAACTGAAGACAGTCAGAAAGTTAAGCTTGGTCGCAAATGGGTCTTCCAAATGGACAATGAACTCAAGCATACTTCCAAAGTTGTGGCAAAATGGCTTAAGGACAACAAAGTCAAGGTATTGGAGTGGCCATCACAAAGCCCTGACCTCATCCTATAGAAAATGTGTGGGCAGAACTGAAAAAGTGTGTGAGTAAGGAGGCCTACACCCCTGATTCAGTTACACCCGCTCTGTCAGGAGGAATGGGCCAAAATTCACCCAACTTGTTGTGGGAAGCTTGTGGAAGGCTACCTGAAACGTTCGAACCAAGTTAAACAGTTTGAAGGCAATGCTACCAAATACTAATTGAGTGTATGTAAACTTCTGACCCACTGGAAATGTGATGAAAGAAATAAAAGCTGAAATAAATCATTCTCTCTGCTATTAGTTTGACATTTCACATTCTTAAAATAAAGTGGTGATCCTAACTGACCTAAAACAGGGAATTTTACTAGAATTAAATGTCAGGAATTGTGAAAACTGAGTTTAAATGTATTTGACTAAGGTGTATGTAAACTCCCGACTTCAACTGTAAGTATATAAATACTCTCAAATGAAAGGTGACATTCAGTACTGTCACCTCATATTAAACATTTGATCTCAAATCCAAATTACTGGAGAATAGAGCTAAAATTAGACTTTTATGTGAGCTCCTGGAGTTGTTTTTACTCTGCATTTTCACATACCTTTTCTTCTCCCATTCAGTCTCCTATGTTTCATGCATGTTTAAACCACACTCACACACCCAAAGTCCTGGATTGCATAAAATTGTATCAAACTAATATCTATGCCGAACAAAAATATAAACGCAACATGTAAATTGTTGGTCCCATGAAATAAAAGTTCTCCCATCCAAACGCACAAAAACTATATTTCTCTCACATGTTGTGCACCAATTTGTTTTCATCCCTCTTACTGAGCATTTCTCATTTGCTAAGATAATCCATCCACCTGACAGGTGTGGCATATCAAGAAGCTGATTAAACAGCATGATCATTACACAGGTGCAACTTGTGCTGAGGACAATAAAAGGCCACTCTAAAATGTGCAGTTTTGTCACACAACACAATGCCAAAGTTTTGAGGGAGCATGCAATTGGCATGCTGACTGCAGGAATGTCCATGAGAACTGTTGCCAGAGAGTGTAATGTTCCTTTCTCTACCATAAGCCGCCTTCAACATCGTTTTAGAGAATTTGGCAGTACTTGCAACCGGCATCACAAACGCAGACCACGTATAACCACGCCAGGCCAGGACCTCTACATCCGGCTTCTTCAGCTGCGGTATCGTCTGAGACCAGCAACCCGGACAGCTGATGAAACTGAGGAGTATTTCTGTCTGTAATAAAGACCTTTTGTGGGGATTGGCTGAGCCAGCTCCCCAGTGGGTGGGCCTGGCTTCAAAGTCCTTCAAGGCCCAGCCCAGTCATGTGAAATCCATAGAGTGGGGCCTAATGGATTTATTTCAATTGACTGATTTCCTTATATGAACTGTAACTCAGTAAAATCATTTGAATTGGTGCATGTTGCATTTATATTTTTGTTCAGTATACATATGGTGAGGACTGTAAGTCATGGATACTGAGTAAAAGGTGTGAGGATGGGAGCTGATGATTAACCTTACTGCAGTAACCACATTATTGCACAAGGAAATAGAAATTGCTACCGGTTTCCATGTTTTCATTCAGACATGATAACAGATCTGTATATAATAAGGTGCTCATAATAAAATTAAAAATATACTTTTTTTTGTCGCATACACCGGATAGGTGCAGTGAAATGTATTGCTTTACTGGGTCAGCCATAGTAATATGGTAGCCCTGGAGTCTCTGCCCTAACAATGGGAGTCGTTGTCTCGGCAGGCAGCAAGCGTAGGTCTGCTTAAGCCGATAGAAACACATTGCCTTATTTTGGCAAGAGATAACCCTCTCACTTCACCTCTTCCTCGCTGATAACAAGTTAACCATCTTCTAGAACCAGGAAATAGATACCAGGACAAACAGGAAGTGAGATTGTGATTGAGCGTACTTTGTATCAGGAAGGCAGGCCTCAGGGGTTCAGGGCAATCTTCTGGTACACTCACTTAGAGGCACAGCATTAACATGGAAGTTACAAAACTTGAACCACTGGCGTCTAACATAGTGTATGTAACAAAGGTGTTTCGGTGATCCACGTCATATGATGAGTAACCTTGTTTCAGACCTGAAGACTTGTGTTAGCTCCCCCAAGGTAATGTGGTGCTCAGATGACCTGGGTTTAAACCTGTTGGTCACATTATGCAAATGTCTCTGATAGTTAGGGCCAACCACACTGGGCCAAACTATAGTGAATACAGCACTGGAGCATTAGTGTTGTCAACTCTATTTTGGAACAAAGCCTCCTTCACTCACGCCGCAAAACTTACCCTAGTAAAACTGACTATCCTACCGATCCTCGACTTCGGCGATGTCATCTACAAAACAGCTTCCAATACTCTACTCAGCAAACTGGATGCAGTTTATCACAGTGCCATCCGTTTTGTTACTAAAGCACCTTATACCACCCACCACTGCGACCTGTATGCTCTAGTCGGCTGGCTCTCGCTACATGTTCGTCGCCAGACCCACTGGCTCCAGGTCATCTACAAGTCTATGCTAAGTAAAGCTCCGCCTTATCTCAGTTCACTGGTTACGATGGCAACACCCACCTGTAGCATGCGCTCCAGCAGGTGTATCTCACTGATCATCCCTAAAGCCAAAACCTCATTTGGCCGCCTTTCCTTCCAGTTCTCTGCTGCCTGCGACTGGAACGAATTGCAAAAATCTCTGAAGTTGGAGACTTATCTCCCTCACCAACTTTAAACATCTGCTATCTGAGCAGCTAACCGATTGCTGCAGCTGTACATAGTCTATCGGTATATAGCCCACCCAATATACCTACCTCATCCCCATACTGTTTTTATTTTATTTACTTTTCTGCTGTTTTGCACACCAGTATCTCTACCTGCACATGTTCATCTGATCAATTATCACTCCAGTGTTAATCTGCTAAATTGTAATTATTCACTCCTTTGGCCTATTTATTGCCAACCTCATGCCTTTTGCACAGAATGTATATAGATTTTTTTTTTCCTACTATGATATTGACTTGTTTATTGTTTATTGTTTACTCCATGTGTAACTCTGTGTTGTTGTCTGTTCACACTGCAATGCTTTATCTTGGCCAGGTCGCAGTTGCAAATGAGAACTTGTTCTCAACTAGCCTACCTGGTTAAATAAAGGTGAAAAAATAAATAAAAAATAAATAAAACTCAGACCAATCATTCCAGGGTATTACAAGTCAGTCCAAATGTTTGTTTCATTCATTCCATTCAGTGTTAGAAAAATCTCCTGCAATAGCTTCACTGCTTGCCAGGAGACAGGCCAAACCAATTTATGAAACCCATGTTCTAAATGGGTGAGGAGGCTAGAGACAGAGAGCGAGAGGAGCGAGAAAGAAAGAGAGGCCTACGTCGAGAGGACCTACATCCAGACCACAGCATCACCAGCCACATCCACACCCCAACCAATCAATACCCCGCAAACAAACCGTGCGCACACCTCATATAGGCCCCCCCAGATCAGACCTATGCCCCTCCTGCCCACCACTCCCACAAAGAGGGCTTCAACATGAAAGTCACACACACACTCAGGCTGTGAACAGGCAAACAGGCCCAACCCCCACTCTTACACTAGCCCAAGCCAATGGCATGTTCCAGATGCTAAGCAGGCTCTGCTCACACTTACTGGTCTGAGGCCAAACCACACAACATTGGACACTTTAAGGAACACAAAGCCTTCCCTATCTCATCCTGGAATATCCAAGGTCTGAGGTCATCTGCCTTTGGCCTGAAGAGCAGGAACCTGGACTTCACCAAATAAATCAGAAATACAGACATTGTCATCCAACAAGAAACATGGTATAGAGGAGAGGGACCCACTGATTGCCCTCTAGGTTACAGAGAGCTGGTGGTCCAATTCCTTAAACTACCAGGTGTGAAACAGGGAAGGGACTCAGGGGGTATGCTAATTTGGACAAGAACCTGACACCTTCAGCACACAGGGGGAAAAACATCTACCTGGAGGGGACAGCATTCCCTCCATTCCCCATATGCCCCCCTAGGCACAACATAACCAACAAAAACAGGTGACAATTCCTGCAGCTCTATCGCATGCTGGGTATGTACATAGTCAATGGTAGGCTTTGAGGGGACTGCTACGGTAGGTACACCTAAAGCTCATCTCTTGGCAGTAGTACTGTAGACTACTTTATCCCTGACCTCAAACCAGAATCTCACGCAATGTTCACAGTCAACCCTATCAGATCATAGTCTGAGCAATACTCAATCATGAGGCATCAAAGCCAAAGGAACTGAATAATATTAAGAAATGCTATAGATGGAAGGAAAGTAGTGTGGAAACCTACCAAAAAAACTATTTATAACAACAAATTTGTCACAGCTGTTGAAAGGAGAGGACCAAGGTGCAGCGTGGTAAGCGTACATTTTCTTTTAATCAAAAACTGCACTGCACTGCACTGCACTGCACTGCACTGCACTGCACTGCACTGCACTGCACTGCACTGCACTGCACTGCACTGCACTGCACTGCACTGCAAAACATAGTCAACTTCCCACAAAGAAAGGAGGGAAAGAGCTACCTAAGTATGGTTCCCAATCAGAGACAACGATAGACAGCTGTCCCTGATTGAGAACCATAGCAGGCCAAAAACATAGAAACACTAAATCATAGAAAACAAAACATAGAATGCCCACCCCAAATCACACCCTGACCAAACCAAATAGAGACATTAAAAGGCTCTCTACCGTCAGGGCGTGACAAAATTAAATCCCTTTAGACAACTTCCTGGACAAAACGTTTCACTTTAATAGTGAAGGTGTAAACTTTGTAGTAGAAAACCTAAACAGTATATTTGACCTCTCAGCTTCCCTTTAAAATCTAAACATTTCAAGCAGACAGCCTAAGAAAATGAACAACAATGACACATTTTTTCTTGTTTATTTCACTTTTGTTTATTATCTATTTCACTTGCTATGGCAATGTAAACATATGTTTCCCATGCCAATAAAGCCCCTTAAATTGAAAAATTGAGAGAGACAAACATCCCAGTAATAGTGCCCACTCCATCACATTCATTAGGAGGAGGTTGTCTATTTGAGAGAAAAAACATGTGTAGTTGTTACAATACTTTCATAATGCATCCTTCCAACAGCTCCCTGAAGAAATCACTGATCTCAAATGATTGGCCAGGTGAAAGGAAAGATTCCACTTTATAGCTTTCATACATCCAGACCAGTGGACCATTCAAGAAGGAGAGGAAGTGGGGATGAAATAAGGAAGGAAGGATGGAGGGAAGGAAGGATACATTTATCTGTTGGAACATGGTCACAGTCTCCGGGCGTACGAGCGACAGTGGGCGCGCGCACAAATACACACATCCCAGACAACACGCACTAAACCTCTGTCCAAACTTTCCTCCCCTTCAGTCTGTGCGTGCCTCGCCAAGTCGTGAGAGCGCAAGAAGAACTTTCCGCTCTCTAGCACGGCTAAATTCACGTTTTAATTCCGCTACCAAGGTTAGTAAATATCTTCTCTACACTGCACTCTATAATGACGAAAAGTCATTGTATTTATGTATTTTTTTTGTTATTTTTAGATTAGCCTGCTGTTTTATGTTAGTGTGCTTTTCACTCGAGGCTGTTTCAGCTTGTTCAGCAATCGGCGACCCCGCCTACCTCATCAGCTCTCTTTTGTTCTTTCTCCGTTCAATTTCATCTCCTGAACACAAGGTCCGCTCATTCCCCGTTTATTAATGCTAATTTGTATGAATATGCGCAGCTGTGGAGGTCTCAGTGCGGTGTTCGGGTTACTTTGGTGATGGGTGAGTTTAGAGGGCTGTCTGTGTGTAGACGATGTCGGACTGGGACCCATTTTTGTGCTGCCTAGTAAACAGCAGCTGGAGGAACGTGTGGTTTGGGTGGTAATTAGCTTAATGAGATTCCCTAAGAAACATTCGTCATCAATAACTGATTAATTTAAGTGGCTTTTGTGCATGTTCAGTTTGACGAATATTTAACCATTTAAACCCCAAATCTTACTGCGCGCATTACTTGAGACAATCAATTTCACTGTTTGCGCATTTGTCGTGCACTGTATTTGGAGCGCAACACAAGTGTGTGAATCTCTTGTTTCTTCGTAGTGCGTAGTTTGACTCCAACGCGTTTTCGAGGATTGTTTTAAATCGTCGCATGCACCGGCGGTGCCCATGGACATGTAGCCTACATACCACGCACGTGCGCTTGTAGCTCGGGGGACGGGGACGGGGGACGAACGGGACACTCACTATACGCTCCATAGAGCGGACACGTGATCCTGCACGGGATGGAACATAATGTTCCAATGCATCGAGGTCAATAGTGCCTCTTAACCTGTGTAGCACAACTTGGTTGGTGAAATTCCCCTAAGTATGATCCCAATATTTAACCATAGTAGTTTACCATTTTTGTCTCTGCAGAATTGCACCAACCATTTGCAGAATAGTGAAGTTGTTTGAAGTAAATGCACGTTGGTAATTTGTGAAGGGATTGGATAGGTTAAAGCTAGAATCCTTAATTGAAATAATAATAATAATTTATTTATTTCACCTTTATTTAACCAGGTAGGCAAGTTGAGAACAAGTTCTCATTTACAATTGCGACCTGGAATAATAATGGTCACCCCACCTGTATTTTGGTACAAACCTTAGGGATGGGCCTGGAGAAATGAAACCACTCTCAAATTCACAGAATGGGCTGGGTATGTAAGGACTGATGACCATCCATGATATCAAAATGAGTTTTAACCATGTTTTTAGGCTATACAGTGTTTGTTTACAAACATTGAAGTAAAACAAGCTTGTGTTTTGGGTTCTGATGGTGTATGACAGTTGAACTAACCTCACGAGGCATTTATAAGTTGTTATTTAAGAATCAGTGGGTGGGGGTGTGTGTGTGTGTATGTATGTATATATATATATATCTCTATCTCGATCTCGATCTCTATCTCTATCTCGATCTCGATCTCTCTCATTCATTTTATAAGTCCAAAAATGCATGTAGAAACAAAGGATTCCACTACTCAGAAGTTCAGTGACATGGACAGCTCACACTAATTATACCACATACAATAGAATGATAATGCAACTGCCAGTGGTGTAAATAATTCTGATGTGGTTGTCACATTACTGGTTCATCAGGGACAAGTCTCACCATGGTTCGATGATTATAAGCCAGCTCGAAATCCACAGTTTATTGTTGGTGACAGAGCAGAAAAACCACTTTGAGAAGTAGACTAAATGCTGTATCTCCTCCCACCCCTGACAGCATAAGACAAGTTGATTCAGATATTACACTCTACACCGTCTCCTCACTGGTGTAGCTTGTGGCGATGAGAGCGGTGTTCATCAGTTGGTAACTGTTAGTGTTTAAATACTGGAGAGTTGAGACCAAATCACAGACGCTGGACAGAGTGGATTTCAGTTGTAACAAAAGACAGTTTTAATGAGTCAAAGATATCTTGTCCCGCAGTTTTACGTGCACGGATCTAATTCATATAACTCGGCAAGGAGTCAGGTGAAAAAGAGACCTTATACAAAGGTTACATTCATTTTTATACATAGAATAAAGTAGGTGGAGTCTTGTCGTTTCGGTCTTCTGACTGGTCGGAGGGTTGGAGGCGGGCCTTGCTCTAGCCAGAGCGGGCCCCATTTTTGCACAGCAAAAGTCCTTTGCTCTTGGGACTGGCCAGTAGAGGGGGATGAGATGTGTGTTTATACAAGGAGATATTTGTGTCTGGAAATCTGATACCAGAGAGCAGAGGGGGTCGTGAAAGAAGAGAACAGAGGGGGTCAGTCTTATGGCTGGATGTATGTGTTCTTGCGATGGAATGTCTTTGTTTATATGAGCTATGTGTATGAATATTTATATAACATAACCAAACACTTATTTCCACTAGGGATGCACAATATATCGGTGAACATTTCGAAATCGGCCAATATTAGCTAAAAGTGCCGAAGTGAAAACCCAACGTCAAAGCTGACGTGCATACCTAATATAATGTAGGTACATGCCGTAATGACATTTTGCGCTACACGTGCAAGACCACATTCTTAACCTAGCCCACAATGTCTGCTGTGGGGATCGAGCAGTCAACAAGTTGAGTTGTCATTTGAAAGAGTAAGAACATTTCAGCGAGACAACTCAAAAGGCGAAATCCATTAAAGCCAAGATAATGGGATTCAATGCCCTTGACAATCAACTGTTCTCTGTCGTGGGTTCGCGGACTGGTCGGGCACCGGTACACACTACCAAGTGCGTTAATTTTCAGATGTTGCCCTACCGGAATTACTTAGTAATAGCGTCACTGCTATTAGCTTCAAGACATGCATACTATGGAACACAGTTTGGGTCTTTGCATTTCAAAAAAGATACAGTAGCACTGTCAAAGCTTTTTTTTTTAAAGTCTGAAAACACCAGCCACAAACGATGTGTTTGCCATACCGCATTGGTAATAAAGCATCATTTGTTCGACCGCAACTTCCACTAGAAACTGTAGTCAATTTCATTATTCGTAGCAATGCTTTAGGAATCCTTGTGAGTAAGTATTAGCTAGGTTGCCACTTGTTGTTCGCCTATTGAAATTGAACTTCAGTTAATGACAAATAACTATCCCGCTACTTAACCCTGTTGCCCAAAGCTAACGTTATAAGCAGCCAGCTAGCTTCATCTGGCCAGTGAGGCTCGACCGGACTTGGTTGTGTTGTGAAGCTAGCCACAATAAGGATTAGGCACAATAGTGGAATTTGCGGTTTGCATTCAACATAAAAGTATGTAATTGACAGTGATGCAAATTAAAACAAATACTTTTATTTTGAAGGCTAACCGCAATGTCCACTATTGTGGCTTGCTTCACATAGATGGGTCCGACCAACATTAATCAAATAAAAACTCTTTATAAATTAAGGTTATTTTAGATAACACCTAGCGAGCTAACTATATAGCTAATTAATAGCTACTGAAACAGATTGTCGTTTTGGTATGTTTTTGCGGAAGAACATTGTTTGCATCCATGGGCTAGCTAGATTTTATTTAGGACCAGTACTGTAGGTACTGAACTACCAGCATCATCGCATACGTATCGTTGTGACATGAAATAAGTGATGGTGTAATCAATGTAATAACTACGTTAAATTATGAACGCGTTAAATTATGTGGCGTGCAGTCATATTCATGTCCAGACACGTCAATGTTTTCAACTTGTCATACTATTCTTTTTTGACACGCAGTGACCCAAACGGCGTTCCGTACGCAGAGACCCAAACGGCGTTCCGTACGCAGAGACCCAAACGGCGTTCCGTACGCAGAGACCCAAACGGCGTTCCGTACGCAGAGACCCAAACGGCGTTCCGTAGCAAAGAAATGGCACAGCAAGGAAGTGAAAGAAATAGGTTTTGATTATGCTTTACTGGTACGGGGGACATGTGTTGTAAATGCCAACAAAAAACTTTTTGGTGACGCCTGATATGCAGTGCCTTAGACTGCTGCGTCCATGTGTGTTAATTATTTAACTGTACTAGAATGCTTAAGACTGTTACAATTTTAAATATCGGTATCAGGTTTTTTTTTTTTTAAAGGAAAATATCGGTATTGACCAAAAATGTAATATCGGTGCATCACTAATTTCCACAGTTAGTTTACTTGCTCTCACTGATGCCTATGATTTATGGCGTACTAAGTCAATAAGCACATCCAAACTGGGAACTGGTGCTGGGAAAATCAAACAAGGCACAAGGTCAGGGAAAAGTCCAGCACACACAACCTAATAGCTGTGAATGAAAGGTGAATGTATTTTATCCATTGTTGAGTTCATTAGCTCATGTGCTAGTCCGTGTCCAAGACGACAAACTAAATATAATTCTTTAAATTACTGATTCACCAGACCTGTTAAACCTGTAACATACATGTAAATGGACAGGTATACAGCCACCCTTAAGAAGCAGGACTTTGTCCCAGTTTATCTCGGTGCAAAGTTTGGGTGTGCAAATGGCCTTTTCCCCCTCTCCTGATCTGCTCGCTGTCGGGCCCTCTCCTCATGGTTGAGGTGTCTCTCTCACTCTGCCGGTCTCATTGTCTCCAGGTGCACCATGGGAAACAAGATCAGCAGAAGACGGGACACTGCACCAGCCGAGCAGAAGGCTGCAGAGGAGGCAATCGACACGCAGGAAGCTGTGGTGGAGGCAGTAGCTGATGCGCCAGTGGTGGTTGCAGAGGCGACTGAACCAGTAGTCGAATCAGTGCCAGCACTGGTACAGGAGGCTGAGCCAGAGCCCCCCAAGCAGCCAGAGACGGAGCCCTCATTGGAGGAGCTGGTGAGCGTCCCACTAGTAGCCCCAGCACCGCCTGAACCCGAGCCCCTGGTGTCAGTCAGCAAACCAGTGCCAGTCGTCCCGGAGCCAAAGCCAGTCGTCCCGGAGCCAAAGCCAGTCGTCCCGGAGCCAAAGCCAGTCGTCCCGGAGCCAAAGCCAGTCGTCCCGGAGCCAAAGCCAGTCGTCCCGGAGCCAAAGCCAGTCGTCATAGAACAGGAGGCTGTCCCAGAGCCAAACCTCTCCCAGGAGTTCCTCCTACAGCCAGTCATTCCAGAGCCCTTCCCCTCCCCCGCCCCTCTTCTGGACCTGGGTGTCCCTGAGCTGACCCCTAAGCCCCTCGATGCTCCCCCCTCCCACAGATCTGCCCCAGACCAGCCCACAGACCTGGGGGGTGCAGAATGCTATGACGACAAAGTAAAGGCTGCCTGGAATTCTGTCTCCGTCCCAGAAGAGTCCAAAGAAACCCCGGAGAAGCCAGCAACCATGGCGGAGAAGCTTCTGTGTGATGTCATGGGCAGCGAGCTGAGCAAAGCGGATTCTTCAACCACTTAGACCTGACGGCCGATGACATCATGGTCAATGATGTCATAGCAGACGACATTCCGGAAGGTGACGTGTCCACTGAGCTGATATGGGCGGAGAAAATAAAAATAAAAACTAGAAGAAAAAAATGGACAATGACGTTCTAAAAAAGGCAGACGCAGCAGAAAAAAAATTTATAAAAAAAGAGTACAACTTTGATCTGAGAAGGCTAAAGGGAAAACTAAGACCGTGAAGTAGCAATCAGATAATCTGAGACCTGGGATGTATTCCCTAGGAACCAAACAGAACCAAGCGTACGCAAACGGAATTAAACTGGGTGGGACCTACCTGAATTTGTCCAATAGAAATTCTAGTTTCTGTTGCGAAACATTTTGGAATAATGATTAGACCCCAGGTAATAGACATGCCTTTCTTTCTGAGTGTAGGTTGACTAAAGGGATTTGGTGATGGGTGGCCAGGGCAGAAGTGTACCCATCATCGCCCTCTGAGCCATATAGACATAACACTGCATAGTAGAACACTTACAGTAACTATGTGGTAACTATGTATGACAAGACGTTTGCCTTGGTGTGTACGCCTGATGAATTGTAACAACGTTTGAAATCGGCCTACATTCTATGATGTACATTCATGCTTGGACTCTCTCAATCCTTCCTCTTTAACTCTGAAACGGAGGTGACCTTATTATATTTTCTTGGTGGTGAGAAGTGGTTTGAAGGAATGTATTAAAGGTGATGGTCTGGTTGTGAAAATAAAATAAGATTGTTCCACCTTGAAGATGATTCTTTGTTTTCGTTCTTTTCTAATGTGGTTTTTAATCTTTAAAGAGGCTGAGGGCTGCAAGTGCATTGTTTCCAAGACTGACGTTTTCTATTAAGGCTGTTTTCAGAGGTTTATGTGCTGCCACTAATGCTGCAGCGATATGGCTCAGCATAACCAAGAAGATCAGCAAATAAAGATTACCTTAGTGAGTCAATTTCAATCCCTAAACATCAATACAGAGATCAGCAAATCAATAGGTGAATTAATTCTCTACATAATGACAGACCATCAGTTGTGGGCTACATTACATTTTTAACTGAACACTTGCATTTAGATGAATGAGCACTTGAGCAGTGCATCAAGTTCCTTCTATGCTCCAGTACACTCTTTCACTATGCAAAAAAACATTTCTGCCCCAGAAACAACTAGATAGTGGTTTTGCTTGAATAGAGCCCTTGGTTGTTCATAACCATTTCCTTATGGCTCATGTCCCTGTAGGTATGTAGGAGGGGACTACTGCAAGCATAGAACTAGAATTGTTGGAACAAACATGTTTAGTAAAGCAACACTAGGACAGTCTGGGCGTGGTTTGAGTGGAGAGGGAAAATGTGCTGTTGGCAGAGGTTTGGAACTCTCTTATTGGTCTAACTAATTTACTGCTTGGATATATCATCGTGGAAGGCCAAAACTCGCTCCCACTTAACAGGCTGAAATTTCAGGTGGACTTTACAAATCGCTCTTACACTAAAAGGGCATTGTCACAATTTCACAGTATTATTCTAACCTCCATAGTGTGGAAATATATGAAACACAGGAAAATCACTTTTTTACTGCCCTGGGCCTTTAAGATCCATGGCCAATACAGCATGTGGGAAGCATGAATGTGTTTCTGTGCTCATAGAACCCCTCTTGCCCCTCCTGCTCATCCTGATCACTGCTCAGGGAGTTCCCACTCTCCCTCAACACACACTGTCATTCCAACCCACATACACACATACATGCTGCGGAAGCACGTTCACATACATGCGCGTACACATACAGTGCAAAACATGTGTGCACATAGAGGAAGACCGAGCGCTCTCACAGAGTGAATTGGCGGTTGAATGTGGGAGTGGAGAGGGAAGGAGCGAGGAAAGGGGTGATAGAGAAAGGGGGGTGGGAGAAAAAGGAAGACACAGGGAATGGAGAGGGAAGGACGAAGGTTGGGAGAAGAGGGAGTGAGGGGGGGGAAGGGGGTTTCAGGGGTCTAAGTCAGTGGTCTCCAGTGTGACTGTGCTAGAGTGCAGCATGGGAAACTTTTCTACCCCCCCCCCCCCACTCTGAGAAACAACTCTTCCACCATGGATGTATTCAGTGGGTTGAAATGTTCAGAATGTTTCAGATGCAATATTGTATAAGTTGATTTACTACATGCTCCTCCCAGTGCTTCTATACAATAGTCATTCGATGACCACGCTAGAAAGGTCAAAGGTGTCAAAACTGATGAGCATGTAGTACATCGGCTGCTTGTTCTGCCGTTAAGGTTTGAGTTTACTGTTCAAATTGTAGTTCAAATGTGCTATACTTCTGTCCTGTCTAGTTTGGCCACATACTGACATACCAGTCCCCTTACTCATAAACCTCAGGGAGGATGTAGTATTACTGATGGAAATGTATAGTGTAGGGGCCTCCCGAGTGGCGCAGCGGTCTAAGGCACTGCATCGCAGAGCTTGAGGCATCACTACAGACCCGGGTTTGATCCCAGGCAGTGTCACCACCACCCATAGGGCCAGCGTTGTCCGGGTAAGGGGAGGTTCTGGCCAGGAGGGGCTTTACTTGGCTTGTCAAGCATTAACGACTCCTTGTGGCAGGCCGGGCACCTGCAGGCTGACTGCAGTCATCAGTTGAGTGGTATTTCCTCCAACACATTGGTGAAGCTGGTTTCCAGGTTTAGCAGGCGGGTGTTAAGAAGCGCAGTTTGGCGGGTCATGTTTCGGAGGACGCTTGACTTGAACTTGGCCTGTCCCGAGTCCGTTGAGGAGTTGCAGCAATAAGACAAGATTGAAATTGGGGAGATGCATGACTTGACCTTGGTCTGTCCCGAGTCTGTTGAGGAGTTGCAGCAATAAGACAAGATTGAAATTGGGGAGATGCATGACTTGACCTTGGTCTGTCCCGAGTCTGTTGGGGAGTTGCAGTAATAAGACAAGATTGAAATTGGGGAGATGCATGACTTGGCCTTGGTCTGTCCCGAGTCTGTTGGGGAGTTGCAGTGATAAGACAAGATTGAAATTGGGGAGAAAAAAATAAGACATGTATAGTGTAGAACCAATATAATTGTTTTTAATGTAGAATCCAGAATCTGGTCAGCTCTATTCACAGTTTACTCACTGAATACACCCCACATCGCTCCCCCAGTCTCTCCCTTATGACAGTGCAGACTAGGTCAGTGAGGGTATTTTGGTATTTTATTGGATCCCCATAAGCTATTGCGAAAGCAGGAGCTATTCTTCCTGGGGTCGACTCAAAACATGAAATATTACAGAACATTAATAAACAAGAACAGCTCAAGGACAGAACTTGTGGCCACACACACACTCCCATTGGTCAGTTTTGTGTTTCATCCATGATGATTAAGGATAGGATCTGGAGAGGGTAACATCATCATAGATCTGATCCTAGATCTGCCAGACATAGCAACAGTCAGACCAGCAGCCTGTTCTTCTCCAAATGTGATTCCTATCATTCCACAGGCTCTGAACTCAATAAACAACACTTCATATATCCACTCGAGATGTGGTCACCATTAGGGGATGGGCTACTGGCCTATTTTAATAGGAAGACATAGTGAAAGCAGCTAGTCATATGTAGGTTCATGATGTAGTCTGACTGGTGGTCGCTATTATCACTTCATTATTCGTTTTCTGAAGTAAAAAAACTAATCAGGGATTCCTGATTATCAGAAATCATAATATAAGCTAATTTAAATCATAATTGTCAAACATTTGAGTTTATAAAACCTCTGATATAACACAGGAGTATTGAACAGAAGTTTGACTCAACAGGTTCTTCTCACTAGCGATCAGAACCAACGTCCAATTGCTGGTAAAACTCCATGTAAGAAAAGTATGAGCTCCTGGAGTTGTTTTTACTCTGCACTTTCACATACCTTTTCTTCTCCCATTCAGTCTCCTATGTTTCATGCATGTTTAAACCACACTCACACACCCAAAGTCCTGGATTGCATAAAATTGTCTCCAACTCTAATATCTATACTGAACAAAAATATAAACGTTAAACGTTGGTCCCATGTTTCATGAGCTGAAATAGAAGATCCCAGAAATGTTCATATGCACAAAAATCTTATTTCTATCAAATGTTGTGCACTAACTTGTTTACATCCCTGATAGTGAGCATTCCTTTTTTGCCTAGATAATCCATCCACCTGACAGGTATGACATATCAAGAAGCTGATTAAACAGCATGCTCATTACACAGGTGCACCTTGTGCTCGGGACAATAAAATGCCACTAAAATGTGCAGTTTTCTCACACAACACAATGATACAGTTGTCTCAAGTTGAGGGAGTATGCAAATGGCATGCTGACTGCAGGAATGTTTGTCCACCAGAGCTGTTGTCAGAGAATTGAATGTTAATTTCTCTACCATAAGCAACCTCCAACTTCATTTTAGAGAATGTGGCAGTACGCCCAACCGTCCTCACAACCGCAGACCATGCTTAACCACACCAGCCCAGAACCTCCACATCCGGCTTCTTCACCTGCGGGATGATCTGAGACGAGCCACCCGGACAGCTGGGTTTGCACAAGCGAAGAATTTCTGCACTAACTGTCAGAAACAGTCTCAGGGAAGCTCATCAACATGCTCGTCGTCCCCACCAGGGTCTTGACCGGACTGCATTTCGGCAGTCTTAACCAACTTCAGTGGGCAAATGATCATCTTCAATAACCACTGGCACTCTGAAGTGTGCGCTTGACGGATGAATCAGTTTCAACTATACTGGATAGATGGCAGACAGCGTGTATGGTGTCGTGTGGGCGAGCGGTTTGCTGATATCATTGTGAACAGTGCCCCATGATGGCGGTTTGGTTATGGTATGGCCAGGCATAAGCTACGGACAATTGCATTTTATCGATGGCAATTTGAATGCACAGAGACAGTGACGAGATCTTTAGGCCCATTATTGTGACATTCATCCACAGCCATCAGCTTATGTTTCAGCATGATGGTGATGGATCTGCACACAATTGCTAGAAGTTGAAAATGTCCAAGTTCTTCCATGGCTTGCATACCCAGACATGGTCACCCATTGAGCATGTTTGGGATGCTCTGGATTTACATTACGACAGCATGTTCCAGTTCACGCCAATATCCAGCAACTTCGCATAGCCATTGAAGGAGCAGGACAACATTCTACAATCAACAGCCTGATCCACTCTATTCAAAGATGTGTTGTGCTGCATATAGGACCTCCCTTCTGTTTAATGCAATAGAAACAACTTCAGGAGATGACAAGTGAACCACCGTCTCAGTCTCAAGACATACATGAACAGTGAACAAAATTATGAAAAATGTCGAGTTACATTAATCATTTCCATTTTTCTATTCCAAATAATATTCAACTACTTCACATAGGCACCAGATCAGATCGGTCATTAATCCTCAATGAGTATTAAATTAACGCATTTCAAATAGATCTTCATGTAGTTTACTTACAGTAGTACAAAATAGAAGTTAACAATTTCAAACTGGGGATTAAATGTAAGTACTTCAAAACTATTACTCAATATTAAATTAGAGTATTTCAAATATATTACTGTGATGTACAATAGACAAATCAGTGTGTTCTTCTCAGATCTCAGGGAGAGGTTGAATCCATACCCTGGAATTTAGCCTGTGGGAGAGAAAGAGAAAATGAGAGGGAACAAGACAGAACGGGACAGAGAGACAGCAGGCTCAGTCGAATACTCACCAACTGAAATTGAAGTCAATGACAAACATTTGTAAAACCATTGTTGATGCCTGTTACCTGCAGGTGTTTGTATGTCTTGGCCAGATCTACATTGGTGCGCCCCGGCTGGAAGGGATAGGACCACAGGATGGTGTTCCAGGATAGACCAAACCTCGACACAGGTAACGCTCCTCGTCACGGCTGAATTTCCTCCTCTCCCTCTGTAGATGAAGAGAGGGAGGGAGAGAAAAAGAAAGAGGGCAGGGCTTAAATTGGAAAGACTGAATGTACGAGAATGCAGAGAACAGAAAGAGACAGGAAGAGGACATGAGACAAAACACAAATCAGTCATCATCCTCCTTTCCTTGGTTTTGCGACAGACAAACTTCCCTACTGAACAGGGAAGGAGCCACCATCACACAAACACATACTGGCATAGTTGTCTGCTGTCACATTGCCTGGTAACTAGAACACTAGCCATCCTATACAGTCCATCCACTATAGATTAACCTCCATTCAACACACACTTCTACAGAGACAGAGCTGGTCTCTCTCTCTCCTTACAGTCAGAGAGGGTTTTCCCATGAACAGAGTCTCCTGCTGATCATCAATGGCACCATCTTCCTCATGATCTGTTCTCCTGTCTGTGTGTGTCAACGAGAGAGAGAACATTATTCTGTGTGTGTGTGTGTGTGTGTGTGTCAGTCATAGAGAAAGAGAGTGAGAGACAGAAAGCAAAGAACTGATGTCACGCCTCATTGAGAGCAGAGACCAACAGTTGTCAGAGCGTATTGAACTAAACACAGACAATCTCTCCCTCTCTTCTCCATTGGAGTGACATTACGTCACTCGTCACACCTAATACAGCTGCCTGCAACCAGAACAATAGTACACAAGGGAGAGATTCAATGGCCAGAGAGGGAGAGAGACTGAGCAAGAGAGAGGGGCAGAGAAAGAACAGAGAAAAGCGATAAAGACAAAGAGGGCAGGGGGGTAGAGACTCTAGAGCCCACGAGAGGGCGACAGACAGAGAAAGAGAATGTAGTATTTCAAACAAAAAAAAGTGGATGACGAGGAAGCATGTGTTCAAAAAGAGAGGGCAAGAGTAAATCTAAATGAAGAGTGAAACACAAAAGACTAGAAGTGGACACTGCTACATGACATTGGGGAGGGGGGGGGCCTTGACAGCGCTATAACAGAGTTTAAACTAGCTAGCGTCGTACAGCTGTAGAGCTCAGTAACAGAGTGATGACTACTGTAGCTAGGAGCTAGTGTTGAACAACTAAGGCCGCTCTGGCCTGTGAGAACATTGGCAGTGGTTCAACATTCCTCTGTGCTGCCAGGAATATACTGGACACCAGGAATCTCACGAGAAACACACACAACCACAAATGCGCACACACACAGGCATTCAAGTCGCATATTGGTTATAACCTCAAAGCAGCCCGTCACCACCGTCGTCTAACTTATCCCATAACTATCCAATCTCCAACACCCATTTCAAATTTAGCCCAAATCTCAGCCTCTTTCTAACCCCATTCTGTATCCGAGCACAAGACTGACCCTAACCTCTGACCCCTTGCCATGATCGAGTGAGATACCCCCAATCATACCAGTGTAATTGTTGCACAACACCATAATGCATGATTATATAACCCTGACAGCTAGCAGGCATGATCAGAACAACTTCCAGAAGTAATATTTAAACACACACACTTCCATCCAAAAAGAAATCGAAACAAAACATACAGGATCACATTTCAACAAAAGCTTAATTTCCTTACCTTCAGAGGGCCGAGCCTTCTTCAAGGGAGTGAGACTAACATCTGTGTGTGTGAGTGAGTGAGAGAGAGAGGACATATTAGAAGCAATAAGGCTATCTCATTATGAGCCGGGTTAAATGAAGGCTAAAGTGCCAATGTGCTGCAGTGTGTTAAGTTGTCTGAACATCCTGTACCTCCTCTCTCCTGCCCCCTGCTGGTCACAGAGGAGACGCTCCTCATAAGACCACCTCTACGCACAGGAGTCAGGGTGATATCTCCATATGGACTACGCTTCTTTAGAGGGGTGAGACTCACATCTGACAGAGATGGGGGGGGAAGAGAGAGATGGGGGGGGGGGGGGGGGGGGGGCAGAGAGGGAGGAGAAAGAGCGCGATAGAGAATGATATAATAGGTTGTCGTTTTCCAACCCAAAGACAGAGGATAGAACTTTTGGTGAGATGGTGAATCTTACGGTTGTGGTCATTTCTGTGTTGTCCTCTGTGGGTTGAGAAGCTCTTCAGCAGGGTTCCTTTATGGATAGGAGTTAGACTGGCATCTGTTACAACAGGACACACATCACGTCAGATTGCGTCAGATCGTGTGTGTTCAGCACTTCAGAATTCTTACCTCTGCAGTTATCCGGGACGCTCTGCATCCCTCCCTCTCTCTGCTTGGTCGTGTGTGCGTCTCTCCTCCTGCATATTTCTCGGAGGCACTTTGTGTAGCTGTGTGTGGCCTGCTGCAGCACCATGTGCAGGTCACAGCTGTGAGGACAGAACCTCTGGAGGAGAGGGAATGACCGGCTGGTCACCTCACTGAACCGCAACCCACAGCCTGGGGAGATGGAAACAGCTGGGTTAACAAACAAACACACACTATACTGTATACACACACACACACAATACTGTATACATACTCACACACACCTGAGCACCTATAGGTGGGTTTATATGTGGTGACTGGAGTCTCCATTATTTTACGGATCTCACTGTCCAGCAGCTCAGAACACACAGAGAGGACATCTAAGAGAGGCAAGAACTATATTACTGTTGGGATTTGGTAAGAGACTGTTCAACTTTATTTCAGAACTGTAGATAAAGCGATAAACACAGTTTTGCATTGTCACTTTATCCCATTGACATGTAGTACCTTCATTGTCCAACAGTTTCTTCTGCCTGCCCAAACCTGACTTGCCTGGAGCTGGGCACTTGAACACTTGGCTAAACCCCGAACCACGAGGGAGAGAAAAACAGGTATATACAGAATTCCACTTCATTTCTTACATAACATTAAGATGAAACACTTCACTAGAATCATGTTTCAATAAATATAGCATTTGCATATTATGCAGTGTACTGACCTGTGTGTGTGTGTCTGGGAGTGTCCCTCTAGTGGCCTGGAGGAAGAGGAGGTGACCAGTGTTCCCGTCCCCAGACATACAGAACACCTCTCATCCTCTCCACCACTGGGCTGCCCCGCGACACCAGCTGTACCAAGTCCAGCATGGCCCGTGGCTGACACAGTCTGCCGTCTCCTCCCAGGGTGCTCGTCTCGGCGGTTCTCGGTCTGTGTGGTTTTGTCTTTCTCTGCCAGTGTGTTCGTGTAGAGAGGATAAGTGTTTCTCATAGCTGCCGAGCCCCTGTCCCTTTTCTTCTCTCTTTGTGTGTTTCCAAGTGTGTGCAGCGTGGTGCATCTTTCCTGTGCTGCCGGTGTGTTTCTGTGTGCTGCCCTGTCGCTCTCCCTCTCTTGATGTGTGAGAGAGTGTGTGCGGGTCCTCTTCTCTCGCTCTCTGCTGCTGCGGCTGTGTTTCTGCGGCTCCTCACTGGCTTGGAATACCAGTCTCCTTACACGCTAGTGGTCAAAACAACCACAACTTTTGACAGCATATCATACGACATGGTGGAGCTACAATATTGCTTGTTATACCTATCCAATCCTTTCAGGTGAACATGAAGTGCCTAGAGCAGACCTGGGCAACTCCAGCCCTCAGGGGCCTGATTGGTTACACTCCCAGCATTTTTAACTGAAGATCATGATTAGTTGATTATTGGAGTCAGGTGTGTTAGCTGGGGCAAAAGCGTGACACCAATCAGGCCCCCGAGGACTGGAATTGTCCAGGCCTGGCCTAGAGGGTAGGGGCCAAGGGTCTGTACAGACAATTGTGTGGGGACTGGACTGGAACCTAGTTAGACCCTCACCGTTAGGTCATGCCCTCTGTTTGTGGGTTGATTCTCCTCTCTCTGGTCTCGCTTCACTCGCTCTCCATCTCTACCCACCCTCGCTAAGACAGGAAGGACAGGGGTCTCTCTCTCGCCATCCATTGCCCTCTCCTCTCCTTTCTCTCCTCCCCTTCCATATCTTCTCTGTTGGCCCCTCCGCTCTACTCCTCTCCAACTTTCCTCACACCTTTTATCTCCTCCTCTCCTCTCCTGGTATGGTAAGGAGATGTGGTGGGGGGTTGGGGGGAGGGGTATGGGTGAGAGTAGCTCCTTCCTCCCCAATCCTGTAGGGTTCTGTTGGTCTGGAGGGTTCGGTGTGTCCTCCTCCCACTCTTCCTCAGCTCCCTGGGCAACAACCCCAACACCACACACACAAGATAAGAGGAAGACTTGTGTGTCTATATAAAAGCTTGGGGTTTGAGGAGTGTGCATGTGGATGAGGGACTGAGTGTATTTGCCTGTGTGTAGGGGAGAAGACTGATGTTTGTAGTGCCTTTGTAAAGATTGCTGTGTGTGTGTGTGTGTATTTAGTACACCTGAGCCTGTTGTCTCTCCAGCTGGTTGATCCTGTGCAGCATGTCTCGTGCTGACCTCCAGTATCCCTCCATGTCCACAGGGGGCTCCAGCTCCCCATTCTGACCCAGGGACACCCCCTGGACTGCACCACGCAGAGACACAGCTGGGAAGAGAGAAGGATGATAGGAGAGTGCTTTGGACATCAAATGGCTAGACTCACTTTAACAGACTCGCGGACCTTTGAACAGGTCTTTGTGTGTGTGTGTGTGTGTGTACACTCACTAGCCTGTTTGCAGGTCTGCAGTATGAACGTAGCAGCCTTCCTGAGCTCTTCGCTGGTAGACTCAGTCAGTAGAGTGATGATGAGGGACAGACCTCCACACTGTAACAACTGAGACTGGTGCTCCTCTGGAGGGGGGGGGGGTTAAATACTCTAGTAGTTATTCCAGTTATTACTGTGCGGTTATCATTGATGTAATATGGTCATTATTTGTTTCCAATTAAGCTGTGCTAGTTACCAGAGGCCTCAGTGCAGTGTCCCAGGGTGAGTATGATAATTAGCCTGCCTTGGGGATCCAGGATGGGGCTGGACAGCAGGGAGATGAGGGGGGGAACCAAACCATAACCTGCCAGACCTGACACCAACACAGCTACGCACAGAGGAGAGAATGGACTGGTTACCTGAGGAGCGCTGGTTTACATGGCTGTATGAGAGTGAATGAGTTCTATACAAGTGCCTAGGCCTATAGCAGGGATAGGCAACAGGCCAAAATCTTCCTGTGAGCAATTTATTTTTTGCCCCCCCAAAGTTTCTAGTAAAAACAAATATTTGTTGTGTGTTTTTGGCAACACAAAGTCTGTAAAATCATCAGGAATTCAGCAAAAAATGATTTAGGATATATGTGATTGTGTCTCAATGTGATCAAGGTATGAAAACTGTTATTTTCAAATACCATCTCCTTTTGGGTTTAGTTGTGGTCAATTTTCAGTATACAAATTCTTATGTTCCAGCTCCCCGACCCTCCGCTCTGACAAAAATCATCCCGCCGATGAATCTAGTTGCCAAGGGGGTAGGGGTTGATTTGCGATTCAGGGAGTGATTCACTCACGGTTGTCAGTGATGCAGGCTGACACGGTTTTGGTCATGATGACAGACAGCTGACAGGCCAATGGGCTGTGGGAGGCATCAGAGGCAAAGTGAATCAGCGTTTGGGTCAGAGTTCCGAGCCCGCCAACTCTGGAAAAACTCTCCTGAGCACAATCTGATAGAGAGAGAGGGATCCAGAGGGAGAGATAGATAGTGAGACACAGAGAAAGGAGTGAAATACAAGATAATGGGAGTTCAATAGATAAACCAAAACTGTTCTCTACACTGTAGTATCTACAGACTAAAAGCATCCATCCATGACACGAGAGAGAGACCTTCATCTGAACAGTTAGTGAAACGTTGTCTAAATCAAAACACTCCAAGATACTGTAACCTCTACAGACTGAAGGTCTGCATCAATCCTTCACATCTTTGTCAGGCCATCATGGAAATAGAACCAACAACACTACACTTATAAAACTAGTCGGATTACAATTACAAATCATCCATTGCAAGAGCAACCTAGATATTCTGTGTGTGACAGACAACTTAAGCAAATCTTTGAAAAAGGCTAACCGGCCATTTTAAATCACAAGATATAGATACATATGTAAGTAACAGACTCCAAACAGTGTCAGTGCATCATCCCGGTCTTACTCACGGTTGTTGGCGACCGTCATGGCTATGAAGGAGCAGATGGGCTGAACCATCTCTGCCTGGGGGTGAGAGAGCTGCTGCAGCCAGGACTTGACCAGGGGGAAGGCTGACACACAGATACGCTGGCTCTCCTCTAGGGAAAGAAAGGGTTAAGACATGAGACAAAAATAGTTTTCTTCCTTCGATTTCCCTTCTGTTCCATCTCTCTAAAACATTAACCTACTGCAAGATACACACATGCATGCGTAACCACAGTTGTTTATTTTATGTTCAGCTGCATAGAACACTGTACAAGGACACAAACATACACACAGACACAGGTGTTACCATTCTGGGGGTTGTTGACACAGCCACAGAGAGCACTGGACACAGAGGTCCAGAGTTGGAACAGCTGAGTGATGTTCGCAGGTTTCACTGTGGCCTTGCCAGAGAGAGGGAAACTAGTCCTGCGGAGAGAAAAATCAATCAACCTGAACTGGAATTGGTGTTGTCCTATATAGTTTCAGTGCTATTTGTATCTACTGCTCACCTCGACCATTCAGGTCTTCTGTAAAAGTAAATTAGTTCTCCATTTGGAAACTTCTGCCTGAAAACCAGTGGTGCTATTCAGTGTTTACCTGAACAAGTCTAGCAGGATGTCCAGACAGCCAGAGGTCTGAGCGAAAATCTGTCCAGACCCTAAAGCAGCACACACAATCACATTTAATGTGTAATATACAGTGATTTCACATAAACATCCCAAAGTGCCTTACAGTAACGTGGCCTAGACCCCAAAGATCAAGCAGTAGCACAGTGGCAAGGAAAAACTTCATGGAAGGAAGTAACCTTGAGAGGCACCAGACAGGGGAGCCCAAGAAGGGGCGGTCCATCCTCTGGCTGTACCAGCTAAACACATGCCTGTCATGACAATCACTCCCTGTCCAAAATCAATTCTCAACTGCAGCGCTTACTGTTGTTGGCGACGAGGACAGAGATCAGGTAGACAGCTACTCTCCTCTGGGTCAGTGGGCTGTCCTGCTGCATCAGACCATCTGTCAGATCACTGAACAGCTCCCTCCTACACAAGGCCTGCTTACAGTACACTACACACACAGCCTGTTTACAATTCACATACAGCATCAGATAACCTGCTTAAAGTACACTACCAGTACACACACACCATTAGCCTCTGCCAGCGTTCCCAGTATGAAGAGAGAGGTCTCCCTGACCTCTGCGTGAGCACTAGATTTGGAGAGGTTGTACACAAACACCACCCCTCCAATCTCTCTGAAGAAGTTCACATTCTCCTCTGAGAAAGAGAGAGAGAAAATCAGTGCCATTGCATAACTGTTAGATTTATAGACAAATTGACAAATATATCTTTAGGGGATTTGCTGTGTGTGTGTGTGTGTGTGTGTGTGTGACCTCTCTGTTGACAGATAGAATAGATGGTAAGAAGAGCTTGTTTCTGTGAATCAGGACATCTCATCTGGTACTTCAGACACTCCAGCAACAAACTCAGATCTGTCTTCGTGGCTGTAAAGTAAAAATAAACTCATGGAGATACAGACAAAACCAACAAATAAACCGTCAAGTACTGTAGTGTAACTTATAGAAGTCCATCAACTACGACCAACACTCACCATTATGTTTGCTTACGCTGGAAACATCCTTTTCCATCTTCAATGGATATGCTTCGTGAAATAAGGACGCTAGCTAGCTAGAACAGATGTTCCAAAGATATGAATCTGTGCAGTTGCCGTAACAGCTAGCATGAAAGCAGTCAGATTGCCGGCGTTGTCACACTGCGAACTCTCCTCATGAGCGACCGCACTGAAATCACTTAACGTTAGCTAGCTAGCTACTTGCCAATTCATAATTTCACTACATTAATTACAATTCAAAAGTATACTCTTTTACATTGTCATTTGTCCTTTGCTGGACTCTAAACAGATGTTAAGGTGCTGCTGTGTTGCTGGATGGTTAAAATGACAATGGATGGAAGTTGATTATAAATTGCCGCTACGATGCCATCGTTTCTGATTGGCCACAGTAAAGGGATGCTTGATTTGTAGGGGAAGGCGGAACGAAGCAAGGTAGTTAATTAGCTAACAACGCCCGCGTTAAAACCGAGTCAATGGTTAAACATGAGCTAAATACCACACAGATACGAAGGCAGTTTGAGACGTGGCACCGTTTTCTGCGAGAGGAATAGGTAGGATTCGAGCGCTGAGGGGAGAAGCGGGAGACATGAGTCGAGCGGTTACGGGGAGGACGAACAGAGTGATGCCGGCATCTGTCAACTAAGCTAGGAATAGGGTTGTCACTAGTTATCACAGTCACAAAGTTATAAATCCCGCCTTTTATACAATTTATCTTTGGGTATTCCGGATGGAAATTGAGAAGTTTTTTTTTTATTGTTCCCGGAAATGGAATGGAATCTAGCGACTTTTTCTGGTGTTAATGGAGATTCTGACGTGAAAGCACGTGTCCCTGGAGCAGTGTTGCCAACTTAGCGACTTATCGCTATATTTAGCGAGCATTCAGACCCCTCTAGCGACACATTTTCAAAAAAGCGACTGGCGACAAATCTAGCGACTTTTTCTGGTGCTTTTGTAGACTGACGTGAAAGCACGTATTGTTCTTAATCTTCTCAACTTGCAGCGGGTGCTGCCGTGGGTCTCGTCCCAAAACACTCACAGGCGGCCCAGTCGTCGCGCTGCAGTCAGAGCAGGAGATCTTCATCCCTCCTCGTCCAGACTGCAAATTAATCGCACATGCGGGAAGCCGCTGGCTGATCCCGCCCTGGTCTACATTCAGGGCGTGATGTAAATGTAAAATGTTCTTTGTATATTTGTCTAAATAAATCACTGCATTTGACTCACACAGCCTGTCACTTACTCACCTTGTCCACTGTGTGTGTGCCTCTCTGACATAAGCTAAACGTCTAGCTGGCTAGCTCATCATGTCTCAGTCTAAACTGTACAGTCCTGGCCAAAAGTTTTGAGGATGACACAAATATTAATTTTCACAAAGTCTACTGCCTCAGTTTGTATGATGGCAATTTGCATATACTCCAGAATGTTATGAAGAGTGATCAGATGAATTAATTGCAAAGTCCCTCTTTGTCATGCAAATTAACTTAATCCCCCCAAAAAACATTTCCACTGCATTTCAGCCCTGCCACAAAAGGACCAGCTGACATGTCAGTGATTCTCTCATTATCACAGGTGTGAGTGTTGACCAGGACAAGGCTGGAGATCACCGCTGATTGAGTTCGAATAACAGACTGGAAGCTTCAAAAGGAGGGTGGTGCTTGGAATCATTGTTCTTCCTCTGTCAACCATGGTTACCTGCAAGGAAACATGTGCCGTCATCATTGCTTTGCACAAAAAGGGCTTCACAGGCAGGGATATTGCTTCCAGTAAGATTGCACCTAAAACAACCATTTATCGGATCATCAAGAACTTCAAGGAGAGCGGTTCAATTGTTGTGAAGAAGGCTTCAGGGCGCCCAAGAAAGTCCAGCAAGCTCCTGGACCGTCTCCTAAAGTTGATTCAGCTGCGGGATCGGGGCACTATCAGTGCAGAGCTTGCTCAGAAATGGCAGCAGGCAGGTGTGAGTGCATCTGCACGCACAGTGAGGCAAAGACGTTTGGAGGATGGCCTGGTGTCAAGAAGGGCAGCAAAGAAGCCCCTTCTCTCCAGGAAAAACATCAGGGACAGGCTGATATTCTGCAAAAGGTACAGGGATTGGACTGCTGAGGACTGGGGTAAAGTCACTTTCTCTGATGAATCCCCTTTCCGATTGTTTGGGGCATACGGATAAAAGCTTGTCCGGAGAAGAGAAGGTGAGCGCTACCATCAGCCTTGTGTCATGCCAACAGTAAAGCATCCTGAGACCATTCATGTGTGGGGTTGCTTCTCAGCCAAGGTAGTGGGCTCACTCACAATTTTGCCTAAGAACACAGCCATGAATAAATAATTGTACCAACACATCCTCCGAGAGCAACTTCTCCCAAGCATCCAGGAACAGTTTGGTGACGAACAATGCCTTTTCCATCATGATGGAGCACCTTGCCATAAGGCAAAAGTGATAACTAAGTGGCTCGGGGAACAAAACATAGATATTTTGGGTCCATGGCCAGGAAACTCCCCGGACCTTAATCCCATTGAGAACTTGTGGTCAATCCTCAAGAAGAGAGTGGACCAACAATACAATACAAACAAAAATCCACAAATTCTGACAAACTCCAAGCATTGATTATGCAAGAATGGGCTGCCATCAGTCAGGATGTGGCCCAGAAGTTAATTGACAGCATGCCAGGAAAGATTGCAGAGGTCTTGAAAAAGAAGGGTCAACACTGCAAATATTGACTTCGCATCAACTTCATGTAATTGTTAGTAAAAGCATTTGACACTTATGAAATGCTTGTAATTATACTTCAGTATTCCATAGTAACATCTGACAAAAATATCTAAAGACACTGAAGCAGCAAACTTTGTGGAAATTAATATTCGTGTCATTCTCAAAACTTTTGGCCACGACTGTACACTCAAAAATACAGAAAGGAGTGGGAATCAAATCCTGAATTCAAAGCCTGGTTGAAGCCATTTATTGGAGATGGTACACGGGCATACTGCCTGCATTGTAAGGCTGATTTCTACGCCAAACTTAGTGATGTAAAAAAACACATGACAACTCAAAAACATACTCAAAAGGCAAAGCCTTATAACAGTTCCACCCAAAACAAGCTGCCATTTATAGTTTAAAAAATTGACTCTGCAAAAAAGGCTGAGGCCACCATGGCATGGCATTAACTATCGCTGAACACTGTTCCATGCTGGCATGTGATCACATTGGAGAAGCATGTAGAGCTTCTTTCTCCGACTCCACTGCTGCTACCTACTTCAAAGTGCACGGAAATTATTAATGGTGTTCTAGCACCATACTTTCTGAAAAAGTTGGTTGCAGATATGGGTGACCAGCGTTTCAGCCTCCTTCTCGATGAGTCCACGGATGTAAGTGTTTCTAAGTACCTAGGGGTTGTGATAACGTACTTTAGTGACACCAAGCAGACAATTGTGTCATCATTTCTAGGGCTTGTTGAGTTGGAGGGAGGAGATTCCAAATCTATAGCCTGTGCTGTTGTGGCTTTCCTCGAGAAGTGTTGTCTTAAAAACTCCTGGGAATAAGGACTGACAATGCCTCTGTTATGACGGGGATTAACAATGGGGTCCATAAAGTGCTGAAGGAGGAGTATGGCTTCAAATATCTGGTTCTTATTCGCTGTGTGTGCCACTCTCTGCAGCTTGCTGTAAGTAATGCTTCCAAATACACCATCCCCGTAGTGTGGAGTACTTGGTACGAGATACTTATAACTGGTTTTCAGTGTCTCCAAAGCGCAGGGAGGCCTACAAGGCCATATATGAGACCATCAACTGTGTGGGGAAACCTTTACAGATAACCAAGGTGTGTGCCACATGTTGGCTCTCTATTGAACCCGCGGTTTCACACATTTGGACCAGTGGGGGGAGCTTAGGCTGCATTTCGCAGTCACCAAGTCCAGTGAACACTGCTACATGGCTGAGGTTTTATACTCCATGTACAGTGATCTTCAAAACATATTGTATCTGACTTTTATGAAGTCAGTTCTGGGTGAGGTACAGTTGGCCATCAAAGTTTTTAAGGGAGAGCAAGTAGATCTTCTTAAGCTACTTGACAGTTTGGTTAGCCTGATCAAGTCTGTGAGCAGCAGGGTGCTGAATCCACTGGCAAATGTTGATGTTCTCAAAGGGCCAATAGATGGATACATCAGTCCCAAACCATACCTTGGTTACCTTTTTGAGTCAAAGGCAGCTGAGCTCCACCTTGCGCCTGAGGATGAAAACAATGTCTGAAAGGGGTGTGTAGCCTTCACCATCTCCCTCACTAATGAGTTGAGGGTGAGACTGCTGGACACATCGAAGAATTGCAGTACATGTCAGTTTTCAATGTGGAGGAAACTCTAAAGCACAATAAGAGCCTTGGAGAAATATAAAAAATAGCCAAGCTCCTTGGCTACTCACCTGCAGAGATAGGCAAGATTGTCCAGCAATGGCGTTCCACCCATCTTGGTAAATGGAATGAGACAAAAAACACACTGGGCTTCTGGAGTGAGATTTGGAAGTTCAGGGATGCAGCTGATATCAACCCGTTTCAAGAACCTGCCATGGCTGCTGTGTCTGTGTTGTCCTCGCCACACTTGAATGCTGAAGTCGAGAGAGTATACAGCCAGATGAGTGTGTAAAAAGCAACCTTAGAAATCGGATGTTCTTGCAGACCCTTAACTCCATTCTGTACATTCAATATGGGACTGAAGGTGTCTGGTGAGGCTTGCTATGAGCACCAGCTGCCTGATAATGTTTTTCAACTTTTTGGCACATCAGCTGCTTA
Organism: Oncorhynchus mykiss; assembly: GCF_057628025.1. Classification (NCBI taxonomy): domain Eukaryota; kingdom Metazoa; phylum Chordata; class Actinopteri; order Salmoniformes; family Salmonidae; genus Oncorhynchus; species Oncorhynchus mykiss. The sequence continues at coordinate 33,871,098 of NC_143022.1, read as the reverse complement.
CTCATTTAAGTCAGCTCCCTTTACCAAAATGACGATGACCCACTCTTTCTGTGAGCCAGCACATCTTGTGTGTGTGGAGGGGGTTCTGAAAATTAAAAAAAATAACCGAATTAGGGCCAGACTAGTTACCATAATTTTCTCACATTGCAATTGACAGTTGTTTCTATTGTTTCTTTTGGGTCCATTTAGATTGTTCATTTAGAGTGTATACAAAAACATGTAAAAAAATGTTATGGTTAAAAATGTTCATGTTTTACTTGTTGTGGACCATAAGGTTAAAAACCAAACCAAATTAAGAAAATTGAACTAAAAAACAAAAATCAATCAAATAAAAAATCAAATAAAAGAGACACCGCCAGTGTCTCTTTTGGGTCACTTTTGCAGGTCCCAAGCCTGGATAAAGGAGGAGGGTTGGAATTGTGACATGAAAAAAAACAAGAATCGACAGAAGAAAGTTCATTTGTAGTTCTAAACATATTAGGGTGTTTTTTACTCACTTTTTGTCTCTCCCACAATGTTATTCCTCTCTCCTACAGCATCCATCACAATTACATGCACATGGCTAATTATGCAAATTAGGTGATGATGTAATTTAGTGACTTTTAGGACAGCCAATAGCTACTTTACTTATTGAGGAGTTGGCAACACTGCCCTGGAGAAGGCGGGAAGGAGATGGCGGTCAGGCGTAGTGCAGTATTATCATGAGGAGACGTATACGTTGAAAACAGAGGAGGAATGGAGGGATATGGAGCGGGAGAGAAGGTATAAGAGAGAGGGAAGAAGGTCTAAGAGAGAGAGGGAAGAAGAGGGTGAGCTTGAGTCAGATAAGAATGGTTGAAAAAAGGGAGATGGTTTGTTAAAGAAGAAGGGAAGAAAGTGAAGGGAAGAAAGTGTAAGCAGAGGGAGGTAAAGACAGGAGGAGAAATGGAAGTGAATGAGGGTGAAGTATGCACCGAGGATCAGGATAAAGAAGAGTCTGTGACAGTAGGAGCGAGGTTTATGGAAAAAGGGGACTCCATTTGTGGTTTCACAGTGGGTGAAAAAAGAGTTGGGTCATGTGGAATCAGTGAGGGTAACCAGAAGTGGTCTAGTGATAATTGTTTGTGTTTCTGTTGGGCAGAGTAAGAATGCGCTCGAAGTAAAACTAATGGGGGCAAAAAAAGTTAATTGTTTCATTCTCAAGAAAAGTGATAACTGGGGTAGCAGTAGATATAAAAGTTGACTAGCTGAGGGCAAAGATTCCCGGTGTATGTGATGCTCGTCAATTGATGCGACGCAGACAGGTTGGAGAGAGTCGGGAATCAGAAGAGTCATTGTCTGTTCTTTTGAGTTTGGAAGTTGAGTCTTTGCCTGACACAGTGAAGTTAGAATATATAAGTTATCCTGTACGAGCGTATGTGCCGAATACATTACGATGTTACAGGTGTCAAGCTTATGGGCATGTGGCAGCAGTGTGTAGGAGGGAGGGTCCAAGGTGTGAGAAATGTGCAGAAGGGCATGAGACAAAGGGATGTTTAGAATTGAGGAAAGTAGTGGAATGTGTTAATTGTAGGGGTGCCCATGGGGCTGGGGATCAGAAATGTCTGGTGCGAGAGAGGCAGGTTGAGGTTTCCAGGGTTAGAGTAGAGCAGAAGTTGCCATATGCTGAGGCAGTGAAGAAAGTAGAGGAAGATGGGTTAAGGGGGAGGAGTAGTAGAGATGTACCATTACAGAGGGATAGGCCAAAAAGTGAAATAAGTTTCAGTAAGATTGGATTTTTTGCATTTATACCAATGCTTATCAATTGTACTGCAGGGATGGATCGGAAGTCTCAGAAAAGTGAGGTTGTGGTGGTATTTGGGTGTTCAAGACTTGACATCAGAAGAGTTACAGGGTGTGTTAAGTGGTGATGTCCCATCCTTTCAGGATGATGGCATGAGGTAGGAATAAATACATTTAATTAGTGGAGTAGGATGGTGTTAAATTCTGTATATCATTTTGAAAATAGTGAGTGTAGTGTTAGATGGTAAGGTATTTATTTAGTACATTTTTATTATTTTTTCAAGCAAAGTATAAGGGAGTTGTACTCCAGTCTAGTAGGTGTTGGTAATGCAACAAATTGGATGCCAACCGCTGTTAAACCTCATAGAAGATGAAGAAGACAATTTATCTTTTGAAAATGTGATTTTCACACTGCTAACCTTATGTCTAACCCTTACCATTAATTATGATCAAAAATCCCATTTTTGTTGTCATTCACTTTTACAATAAACAATGATGACTTTGTGGTTATAGTAACTAGTGGAAATCTAGGATCAGGGAGGTGGAAGTTGGATAATGATGCTGCATTCCTCCATACTATGCTTTCCTGTAAAACTTCAGGACCACGAAGGAGAGAGTCGGGGAGAAACTATAAGGACACAGCTGACGCTCAGATCGACTAGCAAAAACCTAACGCTAACCATTACCTTAACCTAACCTCGTCGCGAACCAGGCCCGACAACATTGTGATTTTGGAGGTATGGCAACACGAGACTACCCAAACCCTAACCTAATTTTGATACATTCTGAAATGAAATCGTTTGGGCGTCAGGCTTCTGTGTCCTTATAGCCTTTTCCTCAGGACCCCGAGTTGCTCTCAGGTACGCGGTTTGAGACCGGGGCTAAATTAGTTTTATACTGGATATGTGGTTCTCTCGCCATAGCTATTGTATTGAACCAAGCATTCCATGACTATGAAAATTATATATTCTGAATCAGGTGAGGATGGGAGATGCATCCAGCTACAGCCTGTGGCTAAAACTAACATGCTGCTCTAGAGGAGACCAAAACATAGCTGCCCCCTGTAAAACTAGAATAGTCCCAGTAAGCAAAATTACATTGAAAAGATGTCTAAAATACATATTTTCCAGACATTGAAGTTTAGTTCAATTTAGGTTTTGAATTAAAGTTGAAAATAAGTATTTTCGGGTGTTTAAAATACGTATATTTCCAATGTTGAAAAGGCATTTTTGGTTTGGATTTGGCTTGACTCCTATCACATCGCTTCAAGAGAAATGCACAATTGACAGAAACAACCTCATTTGTTGCATCTCGTTGTGTTGTTTCCCTCCGGTGGCTAGCTAGCAAAAATGGTCCCATTCTTCAATTAGCCATAGATGGAGATAGGGATTTGGACTTGTGGTTTTACTTAATTCTCCATACTGGCCAATGATTATAACCGCAATTCTGATCCAACCATAAATGCATACACATTGTGCCCCTGGACTGAGAGGATGGAAGTTCAATATGTAGCTAAATGTAGGAGGCTAATGTTGCACATGAAAGGAAGTAATGCTAGCAAGCAAGCATTTTAGCCAGGTAGCCTATAAGACAATAAAAAATAAAGGGTGTACTGTATGACAGAGTATAGACTTTTTTGTCAACATGAAAAAGAGGATGATGGCATTGGCGTTTCTGTACAAGTAGGGTGAGTCAACATGTTTTTTCTACTTGCATGCATACGCACACAGAAATCAGAACCATAGACCTTCACATCCTATTTAGGTTACGTTGACCGAACTAAATCTTTTTTGGTAATTTTTTGGTTGTCACTGTATTAGACTAAGCATAGCTACAGTATCACCCTCAGGCACTTAAGGAAATCATGAATGTCATTGATATGTTGGAATTAGTGGATATATGGAGGCTTAAATACCCTGACCTAGTTAGATATTCATGGCGGAGGCTTAATCAAGCTAGTCGTCTTGATTACTTTCTTATGTCATTCTCTCTGGCACCAAAAGTTTAAAAAGTGTTGATAGGGGACAGAATGCAGTCGGATCATCACACAATTGACATCATATATATATTACTCTTACATAATTTACACGTATGCGAGGCTATTGGAAATTTGATCAAAGCCTACTGGATGATAACTTGTTTTTAACTAGGACAGAATCATTTATAACTGACTTTTTCCGACATAACATAGGAGATCCCCTTATTGTATGGGCCACTTTTAAATGTGCCTTTAGAGGCCATGCAATTCAGGACTCATCTATAAAACAAAAGCAATTTAGGTCGAGTCTATATTAACAAAGGAAATTGAAGGACTAACAGTACAGATAGATAGCAATAAAAACTGTACCATAGAGGCTCAGAGTAACTTAGAGGAAAAACAAAAATAAATGGAGGAACTTATTCAAGAAAGATCCAGTGTAATATATTTTTTTAAATAAAGCGAACTGGAAGGAATATTAGGGAAAACGCACCAAATTATTTTTCAATCTTCAACATAGAAATGCTACCAACATTTTTTTACAGACATTTGTTACAAATGATGGAGTCACTCATGATTCACCAAACAATATTTTGAAAGAGGAAGTAAAGTACTTTAAGCATATGTTTTCGTGTCAGTCTCCTCCATCTCCACTAACCGAAGCTAATTGTATAAATTTCCCCCGTATTAATAATGTAAAATTAACATCTGTACAGAAAGACTCATGTGACGGCCAAATTACAGAGAAGGAACTTCTTGATGCAATTAAAGCCTTTAACTCTGGGAAAACTCCAGGGCTGGATGGCATACAAGTGGAGGTATACCAAACTTTTTTTTATATACTCAGAGGACCGTTATTAGCATGTTCTAACCACTCCTATAAAAATGGTAGATTGTTGTACACTCAACAACAAGGTCTGATTTCATTATTACTGAAACAGGATCCAAGTGGTACATATAAAGATACAGTCCATTAAAAAAATTGGAGGCCTCTTACACTTCAGTGTTGTGATGCAAAATTTCCAGCTAAATACTTAGCGCATAGAATTAAAAAGATTTTGTCAGATATTAGTCCTCCTAATCAGACAGTTTTTTTTACATGGACGATACATTGGAGATAATATAAGACAAGTACTGGAAACAATAGAACACTATGAAATGTCTGGGAAACCAGGCCTGATTTTCATAGCTGTCTTTGAAAAGGCTTTTGATCAAGTACGACTGGAGTTTATATATAAATGCCTGTAATATTTCAATTTTGGAGAATCTCTTATAAAATGGGTTAAAGTTACGTATAGTAACCCTACACGCAAAATAGTAAATGATGGCTGCATCTAGGGTTGCAAAGGGTCAGAAATGTTCCGGTAAATTTCAGGAATTTTCCCGGACCTTTTCCATGGGAAGTTAAGCCCTGGAATCTGGGGAATTTTGCTTAAAATCATCAAAAAAGTTAGCTTATAACAGTGACCCTTTTTTGTGGGATACACAAGGCAATTAATTCTAGGTCTTTTGGCATATTTTGGTTAAAGTATCCCCAATTCAATGGAATTGCAACCCTCTGCATGTACAGTACAGTACATTCTCCCTTCACATGTGCTCTTCCATCACATGTACAGCTGATTCAAGATCTTGCACATTAATGAGATGCTATTGAGCACGCGCTACTATACTGTCTGAGCCAAGGACTACATGCTTTCTGGTATGTTTTGATTACAATACTGGGTGGGAATATTTTATATGAAATACATTTTTTGTTAAATAGTAGCCTACAGCAAAGTGTGTTTAAACCATTTTCTAACTTGTTAATTTCTGCTAGTTAGTTTTTGCTACAATGTGGGTTTTAGCTTGCTTGAGCCTGCTAACTGAGGAGTGTTAATTCACCTGTTTCCATACATGTTTCATTTTAAAACATTTATTTTACAGTTGTTTAATCTAACTGCTAACTATTTATCTGTACATGGAATTGTATTCGTTTTGTTTAAAAAAAACAAATCTTAACAGGAAAATGCAATGGGCACTATATGTGTGGAGACATTTCACTGCAGCCAATGTAGAAGGAAATGCTGTGTACATTTGCAAATACTGTGCCAAATCATGTGAAGAATGCAACAAAGATGGAGTCATCTGGCCAAGTGCATAAAGTTCCCTCAGCGCTCACAACAAGCAACCACTGACAAAATATATTTTCAATTTAAGGTAAGTTTTGTCCCTTGTATGATCTAAATTGATATTGTTTCATGATGATACCATCTATTGTTTCATATTTGTGAAAATCTAAAACAGAAAATGGACACAATTCGATAGAAATCAGAGGTAGGAATATGTAGGCTATAAGAATATGTTGAAGGCTAGCTGTATTGGGTGCAGACTTTTTTTAAACATTCAAATAGCTCCTTGGTCATGTAACCTCAACCAAGGTTCCGAATGTCCACTGACTACCCTTCTATATTGCACACCCTTTTGACACTTCATCTCAGGTGATTTGACATTTCAATATCGCCTTGGTTATGTGACCTACTGACCTCAAACAAGGTTCAGAATGTACACTCAGTGGGTCTACATATTGCACACCCTTTACTTTGTCCATTTTACATTTATTTTTCAAACTAGAATTTCAATAGCTCCTCGGTCATGTAAATTACACACCTAAGAAGTGTGCAGTGGATATATGTATACCCATACTGCATAACCTCTAGTTTTGTATCTTCTATATTGTTGTACATTAATAGTTTGACAATTAGGGGGTTCAATCCAGTGTTGTATTTACCCTTTTCTTTCATATTTATCTGTGATAAATTGGTCGTTTTGAGTACTTTTATTTTCCCTTTCCTTAAGTCTTTATTTTGCCACAGTATTTAACAGTGGTACACAATAGGACAGAAAGAGAATATCTCCCTTCATCGTTAATATCAACCATAAAGGAAAAAGGGCAAAGTATGAGAGTCATGTTATTAATTGTCCAAAGCAGACATGGAGAGTGAACTGCACAGTCAGTAAGGTAGGCTGTAGTGGGTTCAGGCAATACATATACTGAACATGTAACCACAATAATGGTGGCCAGATAATCAATGAATTAAAATTAAATATTGACAAATTAAACAAATTGTAGACCTTTACTATTTTCCAAAATGTCAGACACTTTACGTCAAATACGTACAAAACATTTCAGTGTTAACTTCCTCTTTTCCTGGTTGATGTACATTACAGAGCCTCTTCAGTGTGGATGGGGTATAGCATACATTTTAAACAAAGACATCACTTCCAGTTTGTGTTCTTCACTCTATTGAACTCATTTGTATTCATCCCTAGGTACAGCACATGGAACCACCGTTGGCATGCAAAACATTCAATCTAAAACAGAACAAAGCGTAACAGTTTGACAGCGTGACAGTTTCATCAGAACGTGCTTAAAGTCATATCACAAAGACCACAGATGACAGTGCCCACCATTGTAAGCACCAATGTGTTTTGTCAAAATATGATCTGAAAATGTCAGTTGTTACAGATACAAGTATTCTGTGTGTATCCTGGGTGTATTTCTTTTCTCTCCCCCTACTCACAGATGGCAATCATTCCCCAATCAGTCGCTAATCAGAAGACACCTGCTCCTTTTCTCCTACCCAATCACAGTTCCCTTCCCTTGGTTTAAAAACCCTGTCAGTTGTTCTCTCTGGAGCAATCTCTGTAAATGCCATATGTTTGTAGATCTAGTGTGGTTTAGGATACATGTCACTTTGTCCCCACGTGTGAGTATTGTTTTTGGTTATGGTGTTTGATTGATGTTGAGAAAAGGGGGTAACCAGACAGGTCGCCCATTGGCATACACTACCTGTAGGTAAACTTTGGGGGGGGATTAATCATTATGCAACTTAATGGGTCATTGTCACATATTAGGGAGATTATGTATCATAGATAAGGTGTTGCTGACAATACTGTTTACATCTTCACCATTTACTTTAAAGTGACAGAACAAGGGCCATAATTATTAAAGTGTGTGTCATCAGAAACATTCAACTCCAATTCCAGTTAACTCCATGATAATATTTAATATTCTTAGACTTGGTTAGGTGCACATCTAATGTACTTCTATGTTCATCCTTCATACTGTATGACATTTATTTTTACATGATATGTTTAGAATTGTGATTGAAAAATCCTTATTGTCATGTTATGTCTAGTATTTATTACCTCACCCACAAACCATTTGTGGGGTTGCAGGGTGCGACTACTTCCCGGAGGAGAACAAGAGACAAGACGACTGGATACCGGACCCCTTTAGAGTGGAGATGGGACGCGTCACGTTGCCAAGCAACAAAGAAAATCTGATGGTGGAGCTGTCATTTGATCGCGGACTGAGCATGCACTTCCCTGAAATGACACCACGAAAGTTCTGGTGCAGCGTAATGGGATAGTATCCTGTTCTCGCCTGTCATGAAATCAGAATCATGCTACCGTTCAGCACTACCTATCTGTGTTAAAGTGGCTGAAAACTAAAGTTATGATTCACTATTTTAATTATTATTGTTAATTCATTCTGACATGCATATGACATTTTATTGAACTGGTTAAAAACTTACACCTTTAAAAAAAAAATGTAAGGTTGTGAAACTATTGACATTGTAATTGATGATTAAGAATTTCTGCTGATTGCTGTTTTTTCTATTTTTAAACACTGGTATGTGTTACTGTTCATTAACATTATTGGACTGGTTTTGATGTCATGTTCTGAGTCTGATCATTCCTTACACCCACTCCTGAACTGGTCACCTAATTAAATGGCCTATTCTCTTCAACTGATAATAAAAGTTTGCTCAGTTAATATGGCTGTGTAATGACTTTCTTTAATACCATAATTGAGAGCCTATTTTGCAAGTGAAGCCTTCCCAAGAAGGTAGCTGCAACACAACATTATAAAATGTAATCATCGACAGTTCATAATGTTGGGTCGCGACTCAATTGTCATTGTCAAATTTGGGTCCCCAGGCAAAACCAGTTGAGAACCACTGCTGTAGATGACATAATAGGCAGGACAAGGAGTGGGTGTGGCCTTGTATGCTGATGATGTGGCTGTATGGAAGAGAGGTGGGAATGTGAAATATGTGATGAGGAAGATGCAATAAGCTGTGTGAGTTAATGAGGGCCGAACAGGCAACTGCTCAGTATCTGACCGAAATGTTCTACAGTGTATGGCCCAGTACATCCCTGTGGCCAAGCTTCCTGACATCCAGGACCTATATACTTGGCGGTGTCATAGACTGTTCTCTCTGCTACCGCATGGCAAGCGGTACCGGAGCGCCAAGTCTAGGACCAAAAGGCTCCTTAATAACAGCTTCTACCCCCAAGCCATAAGACTGCTGAACAATTAATCAAATGGCCATCCAGACTATTTACACCTCTGCTACTCGCTGTTTATTATCTATGCAGAGTCACATTACAAATTATCCCGACCTGTAACCTGTACCCCCGCACATTGACTCGGTACCGGTACCCCCTGTATATAGCCTTGTTATTGTTATGTAACTTTCTTGTGTTACTTTAAGATTTTTTTTATTTAGTAAATATTTTCTTAACTATTTCTTGAACTGCATTGTTGGTTAAGGGCTTGTAAGTTCACATTTCACCTGTTCTATTCGGCGCTTGTGACAAATACAATTTGATTTGATTTGAGATATTCAGGTTCTGTTGGGCTGTAGGGAAGTCAAGTCCTTGATCCGGGCAAAAGGGCTCGTTCTTTGGTAAAGGTAGTAATTTTATCATGTGCACCGGTCAGTTGAGGAAGAGGTGGGGAGTATGGGATGTAGGAGAGAGGATGTTGTGTGGAGCAGACCAAGGTATGGGCATACAGGTTTGAATGCCACATTGTGGACGATAGAGCGACATGAAACAGGTCTGTGTGATGAGTGTTCAGTGGAGGAAATGGTGGAACATGTGTTGATATTTTGTGAACTGTATGGTTTAGAAGTGGTATCTAGGGCTCTATTTCACTTTCTTAGAGGAACAGGACTGAAGATAATTAAATGTAGGTATGACGTGACTGGCCTCACACTCCAGTACAGTAGTTGGCAGTGTATGCACCTTTAAAATTGGACGGCTCGTCAACCCCCAATCTCAAAGAAGAAGGTGTCGATGACAGGCAAGCAGTAGCTTACCTGTCTTGTTCTTTTGGGCAGCTGGCACACACCGCAGCAGTCGATCTGAGAATGGTTTGATTTACACTTCTTCACTCGTTAGATACCTGATTCATTATTATACGTCCGATAAATATCGCTATCTAAGTATCGCTTGCAAAGCATTCGGTGGACAACTTCGCTTGCTATTCTGCGCACATCAGTGGTGGCTAGCTAACACCGGCAGTCTGTTTGGTCGTATTCATCTAAGCACACCGTAGCATTAACTGTTAAAGTTAACCCAAACGGTGTAAGTAACGTTAGCTAGCGACGTTGCATAACGTTGCTACAGTGTGTGCACTAATGAGCACGATCTGATGTAGGCTAGCAGGTTACGTTACTGTATCCTGTTTATATTTTAGCTAGCTAGCTAACGTTACCTGAATTTGTTTCCACATTAAATCTACATATATAGCCAACTTAGCGCTAGCTGCACCAAACATGTGTTATAACGTTAGTGCTTGCATCTTGTGTCCGCGCTCTACTTGAACGACAAAAGTAGCTAGCTATTTCCACTCCCAAATCCGATAAGCTTAATCAGGTGTGCAGGTGATAATTGCAGACATTTTATTGATTAGCCGCTGTTTTCTAGGTCTGAGGCACATCAGAGCCTCTCATCCTCAAGCCTTCGGATGTCTAGCCATGTGTGTGGCCGCATCCTTCTGCGAGCTGCAAGCAGCACCCTCAGCCCTCTCTCTCCCCAGGTAGGTGCTGTCTGAGAGATCAGAAACACCAAAGCGTTCAATCAGTGACTGGTTTAGGACAATTGTCTGCGAAACCAGGTGTTTGCACTCAGCAAGTAGACTAAATAACATTAATGGATGACTTGGATTGCAGCCCTTGGAGGGAGCGAACGCTTGCACTATCGATGTAAATGCTGGCCTGTCATTATATCTATCCATTCCTTCTCCTGTCTTTCTCTTTTGGCCATCATGCCCTCTACTCCTCCATACCCTCCTGCCCCTCCCCCTCTCAGTGGCCCAGTCTGACCCAGCGAGCCTGCCTCTCCTCCTGGGGCTGCTCTGTGTCTGGTGCTAGGTGTAGGTCTGGGGCCACCATGCGCTTCCTCTCCACCCGTCAGGACCTGGACTTTCAGCTGAGCCGTGTCCAGATCAGCAGCATCCTGCGAGCCAACGAGCAGGTAGCACTTATTATAATAATCACTACGTAATCATATAAAGCAGGAGTGTTCATTTCCCATCTGTATGTGGGCCACTTCAGGATGCACATTTTCGTTCCACCCCAACAAAATTGCACCTGTTTTAACCTATCATTAATGCCCTTGGGTAGTTGAATCAGGCGTGATGGCATTGGGCTGGGCTTTCTCAGGACCGAAAACCCTTGATATAAGCCATCAAGCAGGAGAATGCCTTTTTCTAATGAAGGTTGTTGATCTAGTACAGTCTAGTATTTTTCCATGGAGTGATTTTGGTATATGGTCTGCATTCACACCCTGTCTGCATCAGGGTGCATGGCTCACCCCTAACCAACATGTTTTAGGCATCATTTATTCTCCAGTTATTTAAATACAACCTATTGTTCTGTCTAACCCAGGCAGTGAGCATCCCTGAGTTTGATGGCCGGGGTCTCAGTGCTGTGAGGAAGTTTGAAAGCAACCAGCTGGCAGCTAACACCCCCAACGAGGACCGCCGCAGCGCAGCCACCTGCCTACAGGTGTGTGTGTGTTGCTAGTTACAAACAAGCAGGAGAATGCCTAACATGCTCCCCCAGTTCCTCCTGCTCTCTCTCCCCCAGACTAAGGGAATGTTATCCAGGATGTTTGACAGTCTCTGTTCCCCAGACTAAGGGCATGCTGTTCGGGGTATTTGATGGTCATGGTGGCTGGGCGTGTGCCCAGGCGGTCAGTGAGCGTCTGCTGTACTACGTGGCGGTGGCCATGATGTCCCAGAGAGGACTGGAGGAGCTGGAACACTGCATGGAGCAGAGCAGGCCTGTCCCTCCCATCCTACAGTGGTACAAAAACCACGGAGACTACAACTACAGAGAGTCAGCCTCGCTCTACGTTGAACACCTCCGGGTCTTCTGGCAGGAGCTTCTGGACAGCGAGGAGCACGGCGACGGAATGAGGTGGGGCTGTGTGTGGACGTTGTGAGACAATGAGCATGGCATGAGGTGTGGGCCTGACTCATCTCTCTGATTGTTAACCAACTGTTTTTGTCTTCTGGTTCTTATACGTCTCTCCAACCCTCTATCCTCCTTGCCTCCCTCCCAGTCCGCCTGATGCTCTTTATTATGCCTTTAAGCGTCTGGACACAGACATCTCTCTGGAGGCCCAGGTCCCACACTCTAGCGACCTGATAAGGAGTACTGCCATACAGGTGTGAGTGTGTGCCGTCCACCTCATTCAAGATTAATCAGGAATTTCAGATTTTCTCACCTAAATCAGCAATGCTATTGCCTGGGTCTGTAACTTATTGTGGCAATGGATCGGTGGCAATTCTCCCCTGACTTTCTCTGTTGTGTTTAACACATCCAACTAGGTGGCGTTTGCTGGCTCCACAGCCTGTGTTGCCCACGTGGGCACTGAGGGGATCCATGTGGCGAATGCAGGTAGGGTGGGATATACGCTGAGTGTACAAAACATTTAAGAACACCTCTTTCCATGACATGGACTGACCAGGTGAAAGCTATGACCCCTTATTCAAATCAAATGTTATTTGTCACATACACATGGTTAGCAAATGTTAATGCGAGTGTAGCGAAATGCTTGTGCTTCTAGTTCCGACAATGCAGTAATAACCAACGAGTAATCTATTAATTCCAAAACTACTACCTTAATACACACAAGTGTAAAGGGATAAAGAATATGTACATAAAGATATATGAATGAGTGATGGTACAGAACGGCATAGGCAAGATACAGTAGATGGTATCGAGTACAGTATATACATATGAGATGAGTAATGTGGGGCATATAAATATAAAGTGGTTAGTGATACACGTATTACATGAAGATGGCAAGATGCAGTAGATGACATAGACTACAGTATATACATATACATATGAGATGAGTAATGTAGGGTATGTAAGCATTATATTAAGTGACATTGTTTAAAGTGGCTAGTGATATATTTTTACATCAATTTCCATTATTAAAGTGGCTAGAGATTTGAGTCAGTATGTTGGTAGCAGCCACACAATGTTAGTGATGGCTTTAACAGTCTGATGGCCTTGAGATCGAAGCTGTTTTTCAGTCTCTCGTTCCCTGCTTTGATGCACCTGTACTGACCTCGCCTTCTGGATGATAGCGGAGTGAACAGGCAGTGGCTCGGGTGGTTGTTGTCCTTGATGGTCTTTATGGCCTTCCTGTGACATCGGGTGGTGTAGGTGTCCTGGAGGGCAGGTAGTTTGCCCCCGGTGATGCGTTGTGCAGACCTCACTCTCCTCTGGAGAGCCTTACGGTTGTGGGCGGAGCAGTTGCTGTACCAGGCGGTGATACAGCCCGACAGGATGCTCTCGATTGTGCATCTATAGAAGTTTGTGAGTGCTTTTGGTGACCAGCCAAATTTCTTCAGCCTCCTGAGGTTGAAGCGGCGCTGTCCGTGACGTGTACGCCGAGGAACTTAACTTACTACCCTCTCCACTACTGTCCCATTGATGTGGATAGGGGGGTGCTCATGTTTTTAAGTGGGAGAACTTGCACAATTGGTGGCTGACTAAATACTTTTTTGCCCCACTGTAGGTATTTCTCTTGTCCAGATGGGTTAGGGCAGTGTGGTTGCGATTGCATCGTCTGTGGACCAATCGGGGCGGTAAGCAAATTGGAGTGGGTCTAGGGTGTCAGGTAGGGTGGAGGTGATATGGTCCTTGACTAGTCTCTCAAAGCACTTCATGATGACGGAAGTGAGTGGTAGTCGTTTAGCTCAGTTACCGTAGCTTTCTTGGGAACAGGAACATTCTTATTGATGTCACCTGTTAAATCCATTTCAGTTAGTGTAGATGAAGGGGAGGAGACAGGTTAAAGAAGGATACGCCTAGAGACATGGATTGTGTGTATCATTGAGGGTAAATGGGCAAGAGTAAAGATTTGTGCTTTTGAACAGGGTATGCTTGTAGGTGCCCGGCGCACCTTTTTGAGGGTGTCAAGATCTGCAACTCTGCTGGGTTTATCACAATACACACGGGAAACTGTTGAGCAAGAATGGTCCACCACCCAAAGGACATACAGCCAACTTGACAAAACTGTGGGAAGCTTTGGAGTCAACATGGGCCAGCATCCCTGTGGAACGCTTTCGACAGCTTATAGAGTCCATGCCCTGACCAATTCTGGCTGTTCTGAGGGCAAAGGGGAGTGCAACTCAATATTAGGAAGGTGTTCTTAATGTTTTGTAAGCTATCTATAATGGGATTGTATCATGATAACTCTGTGACAATGACACTCTTAAATTACTCCCCGTTCGCAACAAATGGACATTAAAATACTATACTATTATTTTCTTCTTTGAACACAAGTTATTTTCTATTGTGTGGCGTAAACTTAGGTGACTGCCGTGCAGTGCTGGGGGTGCAGGAGGAGGACGGGTCGTGGAGCGCCTTACCTCTGTCCCAGGACCACAACGCACAAAACGAGGCTGAGCTGGGAAGGCTCCGAGCCCAGCACCCCCCCTCGGAGAGGGACACTGTGATCACTGACAACAGGCTGCTGGGGGTCAGAACACACCACCACTATCACATAATAGTTGTTCGATCAAATACTGTAGATTTATTTGTATATCATAAGAAAGACCAGGCTGCGCTGGAGACTGAAACGGTGGTCACTGGTGACAGACTCATACAGTATAGTTACCTCTGCATGTATTCTGTGTGACTAATTCTCCATCTCGTGATCTCTAGATCCTGATGCCTCTGCGTTCGTTTGGAGACGTAAGGTTCAAGTGGAGCCTTGAGCTGCAGCAGAGTGTTCTAGAAAGCCTGGAGTCTGGAATAGAACTGGACTTCCTTAACCTCTACCAGTACACTCCGCCCAACTACCTGAGCCCGCCCTACCTGGACGTGGCGCCGCAGCTGACCTATCACAGCCTCCGACCGCAGGACCGCTTCCTGATCCTGGGCTCTGACGGGCTGTGGGACGAGATGAGCTCTGAGGAGGCGGTTCGGCTGGTGGGCGAACACCTGAGTGGGATTCATCTACAGGTAAGGATGAGAGGGTGTGTGTGAGGGCTTTAGGGAGAAACTTCTTACAGGTGTTTTTTTGTCTAGGTGCATATATCCAATTATCAGTTCTATTGTCGTAAACCGTCATCCCTCTAGGCTCCAATCTCCCCCACTGAGAGACAGTTGAACCTGGGCCAGATGCAAGAGCTGCTGTGGAAACGCCGTGCCCTTGCCATGCCCACCCTGGACCCCAATGCTGCCACACACCTCATCAGACATGCCCTGGGCACCGGGCAGTATGGAGAGCTCTGCCAGGAGAAACTGGCATCTATGTTGGCTCTGCCTGAGGACCTGGCACGCATGTACAGAGACGATATCACAGCTACTGTGGTTTATCTGAACTCTGATCTGGTCAGACAACACAGGTAATGCAGATGGGGACACACAAGAACATAACATTTTTACAGTAAAGATGGTATACTTCAACTCATGCCTGGTCACATAACACACACACATTTCTTGACAGTTGTTTACTTTACCCTACGGTGAAAACATTTGCTGCGTACCTAGGCCTAATGCTCAAACACTGCTCGCAGAGAACTGAGTGGCATTGTATTAGTGTTTTTCAGATGGTTAAATAAACTCAGCAAAAAAAAAACGTCTTCACTGTCAACTGCGTTTATTTTCAGCAAAGTTAACGTGTAAATATTGGTATGAACATAACAAGATTCAACAACTGAGACATAAACTGAACAAGTGACTAACAGAAATGGAATAATGGGTCACTGAACAAAGGGGGGTCAAAATCAAAAGTAACAGTCAGTATCTGGTGTGGCCACCAGCTGCATTAAGTACTGCAGTGCATCTCCTCCTCATGGACTGCACCAGATTTGTCAGTTCTTGCTGTGAGATGTTATCTCGCTCTTCCACCAAAGCACCTGCAAGTTCCCTGGACATTTCTGGGGGGAATGGCCCTAGCCCTCACCCTCTGATCCAAAAGGTCCCAGACGTGCTCAGTGGGATTTAGATCCGGGCTCTTCACTGGCCGTGGCAGAACACTGACATTCCTGTCTTGCAGGAATTCACGCACAGAACGAGCAGTATGGCTGGTGGCATTGTCATGCTGGAGGATCATGTCAGGATGAGCCTGCAGGAAGGGTACCACAAGAGGGAGGAGGATGTCTTCCCTGTAACGCACAGCGTTGAGATTGCCTACAAGCTCTGTCCGATGATGCTGTGACACACCACCCCAGACCATGATGGACCCTCCACCTCAATCTCGCTCCAGAGTACAGGCCTCGGTGTAACGCTCATTCCTTTGACAATAAACGCGAATCCGACCATCACCCCTGATGAGACAAAACCGCGACTCGTCAGTGAAGCGCACTATTTGCCAGTCCTGTCTGGTCCAGTGACAGTGGGTTTGTACCCATAGACGACGTTGCCGGTGATGTCTGGTGAGGACCTGCCTTTACAACAGGCCTACAAGCCCTAAGTCCAGCCTCTCTCAGCCTATTGCGGACAGTCTGTGTACTGATGGAGGGATTGTGCGTTCCTGGTGTAACTCAGACCGTTGTTGTTGCCATCCTGTCCCGCAGGTGTGATGTTCAGATGTACCAATCCTGTGCAGGTGTTGTTACACGTAGTCTGCCACTGTGAGGACGATCAGCTGTCCGTCCTGTCTCCCTGTAGCGCTGTCTTAGGCATCTCACTGTACGGACATTGCAATTTATTGCCCTGGCCACATCTGCAGTCCTCGTGCCGCCTTGCAGCATGCCTAAGGCACGTTCACACAGATGAGCAGGGACCCTGGGCATCTTTCTTTTGGTGATTTTCAGAGTCAGTAGAACGGCCTCTTTAGTGTCCTAAGTTTTCATAACTGTGACCCTAATTGCCTACTGTCTGTTAGTGTCTTAACGACCGTTCCACAGGTGAGAAACTGTGTTTTTAACCTTTTACAGTGGTCCGTGAAGTAAATTTGGATTTTTAAGAATTCTTTGGAAGACGTGGTCCTCAAAGGGACGTTTCTTTTTTTGCTGAGTACACATGAAGTTCTTTTTAGCTTGAAACTCCTACATTTAGGTGAATAACCATGATGTTTTATGTGTGGATGTATGCTGATAAAACTGTAATTATTTACTGCATAGTCCCAAAGCACAATCGGAGCTAAGTGTTTCACAAGTCTTGACTGGGTACCACATCATACTTGGCCATAGTTTTAAATAAATCCTATTTTCTTATGAACTCTGGTGCACTTCCTCACTTTTTACTGAGTCTGATAAAATCTTAAATATATTTTCAGAACTATGTTTTGTATTTGTTACCTGGTGTTAGTTTGGTAAACCTGCTATGTATCATATTTTGACTATTTGCTGACAATCTACAGTCCACAAACTGAATGTTTCATTGTTATTGGCATATGCAAATTGTACTCGTAATGCCAAGTTAAGAGTAGTCCGATCAGGGGATGAAGTGAAATTGTTCATTGTTTGCTGTAAATGTTTTTTTCAAATCACGATTTGAACTTTAAATCACTTCCTGAATGAAAATATGTTAATGTTAACAAAAACCCTTCAATTCTGTTAGTTGTTTGCCTGCCTGTGTTAGGTTTGAGTTTTCTTCATCTACTGTAATGTGTCTGCAAGTTACTCGTCCTCTGCTCTCTCAAATCCTGTTTTCCTCTTAGGATTTTTAAAAATGTATTATGCTCGCCTCTCCCACAGGGATTCTTTAGTGCAATTAACACTGGAGCAGAGGCTGGACGAAGTGTACTTTTTAGTCACATGTCTGTATTGTCAGTATTTTAGGTCACAATGTACCATCTGTTTCAATAAAGGACATTTTGGTTAAATTAATGCAATTCCCTTCAAAATGGGAAATTAAGGCCTTGTTTTCAGTTGTTCTCATTTGAACTTCAAACATTTCAATCTTCCTGTGCCACCACCACTACTTTATCTTGGGTAATTGTTTCATGTACAAAATGAACAAATTTAAAATAGTCAATTTTTTTCTGTTCTCTATTGACAATGAAGCTCTTCAAATTTGGAGAACTGTATAAACTGGAAGTGTTTTGTCAAGATCTGCTAAAATCTTGTAGGGTGTGCCAGATAAAGCCAATTTGGGGCGGCAAGTAGCCTAGTGGTTAGTGTTGGGCCAGTAACCGAAAAGTTGCTGGATCGAATCCCCGAGCTGACAAGGTTACAATCTGTCGTTCTGTCCCAGAACAAGACGTTTAACTCACTGTTCCCTGGTAGGCCACCATTGTAAATGAATAAATCTGAATTTGTTATTAGCTGACTTGCCTAGTTAAATGATAAAAATTACTTTTAAATGACCTTTTCAATGTTTACTCTTAAAATCCATGTAAGATGTAAGTCATATACAGTAGTCTGTCAGTGTAACTGTCATTACCACTCAACTCCTTTATGAACATTCTGAGGAACATTCTGAGGAAGCAGCTGGGCAATTAAACTGTAGGACTCCCCTAACATTTTGTTCTTGAATGTTGTGAAATGAAATAAAGGAATTTGTGTCCTACTGTTACCCAGCTGCTATACCTTAGTGTATTTATGCAGGAGTTGAGTCGTAATAAAGAACTAATAAACAAGAGCACAGAAAACGACAGGGTTGTTTGGGGATGGTTATAAGGAAGTCTGTTAGTTTCACTTCTACAGTCGACTAAGTGCCTTCAGAAAGTATCCATACCCCTTGACTTATTCCACATTTTGTGTTAGAGCCTGAATCTAAAATGGATTACATTTTTTTGTTGTTGCTCACCCATCTACACACAATACCTCCTAACAAAGTGAAACATGTTTTTAGAAATGTTAGCAAATGTGCTAATTACAGAAATATCTCATTTACAAAAGTATTCATGCCTCTGAGTCAATACATATTAGAATCATATTTAGCAGCGTTTACAGCTGTTAGTCTTTCTGCGTAAGTCTAAAAGCTTTGCACACCAGAATTGTACAATACTTGCATTTTATTTTTTTCTTCAAGCTGTCAATTTGGTTGTTGATCATTGCTAATCCTTTTTCAAGTCTTGCCATCAATTTTTCAAGATAATTTAAGTCAACTGTAACTCGGCCACTCAGGAACATTCAATGTTGTCTTGGTAAGCAACTCCAGTGTATATTTGGTCATGTGTTTTAGGTTATTGTCCTGCTGAAAGGTGAATTTGTCTCCCAGTGTCTGTTGGAATGCAGACTGAACCAGATTTTTCTCTAGGATTTTGCCTATGTATTCTATTTATTTTTAGCCAAAATTACTCCCTAGTCCTTGCCGGTGACAAACATACCCATAACGTGATGCAGCCACCACCATTCTTGAAAATAGGAGTGGTACTCAGTGATATTTAGTTTGCCCCAAACATAACACTGTATTCAGGACATAAAGTACTTTTCTTAGCCACATTTTTTGCAGTTTTACTTCAGTGCTTTATTACAAAAAGGATGTGTGTTTTGGAATATTGTGATTAAGTAGAGGCCTCCTTCTTTTCACTATGTCATTTAGGTTAGTATTGTGGAGTAACTACAATGTTGTTGATCCATCTTCCCATTTTCTCCTATCACAGCCATTAAACTCTGCAACTGTTTCCTTCGTCTCTGGCATTTTAGTTAGAAAGGACGCCTGTATCTTTGTAGTGATTGGGTGTATTGATACACCATCCAATGTGTAATTAATAACTTCACCATGCTCAAACATAACATTGGTCATTATGGCCAAACAGTTCTATTTTTGTTTCATCAGACCAGAGGACATTTCTCCAAAAATAACGATCTTTGTTCCCATGTGCAGTTGTAAACCGTAGTCTGGCTTTTTATGGCGGTTTTGGAGTAGTGGCTTCTTCCTTGCTGAGCAGCCTTTCAGGTTATGTCGATTATAGGACTCATTTTACTATGGATATAGATACTTTTGTACCTGTTTCCTCCATCTTCACAAGGTCCTTTGCTGTTCTGGGATCTATTTGCACTTTTCGCACCAAAGTACGTTCATCTCTAGGAGACAGAACGCATCTCCTTCCTGAGAGGAATGACGGCTGCGTGGTCCCATGGTGTTTATACTTATGTACTATTTTTTGTACAGATGAACGTGGTACCTTCAGGCATTTGGAAATTGCTCTCAAGGAAGAACCAGACTTGTGGAGGTCTACAATTTTTGGCTGGTTCCTTTTGATTTTCTCATGATGTCAAGCAAAGAGGCACTGAGTTTGAAGGTAGGTCTTGAAACACATCCACAGGTATACCTCCAATTGACTCAAATTATATCAATTAGCCTACCAGAAGCTTCTAAAGCCATGACATAATTTTCTGGAATTGTCCATGCTGTTTAAAAGCACAGTCAATTTAGTGTATGTAAAGTTCTGACCCACTGGAATTGTGATTAAGTGAAATAATCTGTCTGTCAACAATTGTTGGAAAATGACTTGTGTCATGCACAAAGTAGATGTCCTAACCGACTTGCCAAAACTATAGTTTAACAAGAAATTTGTGGAGTGGTTGAAAAACAAGTTTTAATCTCCAACCTAAGTGTATGTAAACTTCAACTGTAAGTAGAGCGCCATAGCCAGAGAGAGAACTTTCTTTGAGGCATTGTAATTGAGATTGTCACCTGTAGAATTACATTTACTAGAACAGCCATGCCCATTCAAGTCAACATTCCAGGACAGTTGGACCAGCAACCATCAACTAAACTGACATTACATGTGCCACATCAAATTCCCACACCAGCTCTGTCAGGAGGAATGGGCTAAAATTCACCAATTTATTGTGGGAAGCTTGTGGAAGGCTACCCGAAACATTTGACCCAAGTTAAGCAATTTAAAGGCAATGCTACCGAATACTAATTGAGTGTATGTAAACTTCTGACCCACTGGGAATGTGATAAAATAAATAAAATCTGAAATAAATAATTATCTACTATTATTCTGCCATTTCACATTCTTAAAATAAAGTAGTGATCCTAACTGACCTTAAACAGGGAATGTTTACTAGGATTAAATGTCAGGAATTGTGAAAAACTGCGTTTAAATGTATTTGTCTAAGGTGTATGTAAACTTCAGACTTCAACTGTATGTGCTGGCCATAACTGATATCTGAGATGTGAGTTCACAGATCCAGGAAGTGAAATGTTATAGGTCCGTGAAAGCCACTCCTACTCTGCAAACAAGAAACTAAATGTATCTCTGACGCTCAGTCTTTTTATGTGTTTCAAAATGGCAGAAGCCATGGACTCGGTCAGTTGTTCGATCTGTTTGGAGATACTAAAAGATCCAGTGACTATTCCCTGTGGACACAGCTACTGTATTGGCTGTATTAAAGGCTACTGGGATCAGGAAGATCGGAAGCTTGTCTGCAGCTGTCCCCAGTGCAGACAGACCTTCAACCCAAGGCCTTTTCTGAACAGAAACACAGTTATGGCTGAAATGGTGAAGACACTGACAGAAAAAAATACTAAAAAGAAGAAGAAGAAGAAGACAAAACTCCAAACTGCTCCTCCTGCTCACTGTTATGCTGGACCTGGAGATGTTATTGTGACGTCTGCACTGGGACAAAATTAAAAGCTGTCAAGTTCTGTCTGGTGTGTCTGGCCTCTTACTGTGAGACACACCTCCAGCCTCACTATGAATCTCCTGCCTTTAAGAAGCACAAGATGGTCAAGGCCTCCACACAACTCCAGGAGAATATCTGCTCTCATCATGACAAACTACTGGAGGTTTACTGCCGGACAGATCAGCAATGTATCTGTCATCTGTGTATGTTGGATCAACATAAAGGCCATGATACAGTCTCTGCTGCAGCCGAAATAGCTGAAAAACAAGTAAGAACCTTAATTCACTTGCTTAAATATTAAGAATTACAAAATAGGGGATGGTAGGGGACGCCATGTGCGACTGACGTGTTTTCCGTTTGCTCCCGTGGTATTCTTAAAGTTTGAATTCTGCAGCAGAACCGTATTTATTTTCAAATATTAATTTGGTGATCCCTTTCCGTAAAAAACAAGACTACTTTGCTTCCGAATGTCAGCATGTCGACCAAACATAAGGCCAAGAGCATGACTTTGAGAAAACCAGACGCGCTCTCAGGTTGAATTGTTCAGTTCTAATGTTGTCATTCTGTCTTTTTAGTTTTTTTTCTGTTTTTTTTTTCTGTACTTTTCCCAAACATTTACCACCGTACATTATTACTCTGAGACAAGTTATTCAAAGGGTTTTGGGCGCTCATTGCTTTTCCATTCTATGCTCTTAATGACAGGGTTGAATAAGGGGAATGCCCAGAGGGGCCGAAATAATACGATCAAGTACATTTCTTGGAATACCAAAAGGGGTTAACAACCCGGTGAAGCGTAAGAGGGTGTTGACACACTTAAAGGGTTTGAATGCAAATATTGCATTTCTACAAGAGACTCACTTGAGGACTGGTGAGCATTTTAGGATGCGTAAGGACTGGGTTGGTCAAGTGTTCCACTCGAACTTTCATAGTAAATCAAGAGGTGCTGCTATTCTGGTTGATAAAGCTACTCCCTTTGTAGCTTCTGAGGTTATTGCTGATCCTAAGGGACGATATGTCATAGTAACCGGTGAACTGTTTTCTACCCCTCTTGTTTTGGCTAGTGTTTATGCTCCCAATTGGGATGACACAAGTTTCGTTTCTTCCTTTCTGTCTGCTATTCCCAATTTAGATTCTCATTTGTTGATTTTAGGGGGGGATTTCAACTGTAAAATGTCCCCAGTTCTTGACAATTCCTCACAAACAAATACAGGCCCATCTAAATGTGCCCTACTTATTCAATCCTTTCTTCAGAAATATGTTATGTTTGAGGCCTGGCGTTTCCTACATCCTACAGATAGACAGTATTCCTTTTATTCTCATGTTCATCAAACATACTCCCGGATTGATTACTTATTTTTGGCCAAAAAACTTCTGCCTAGTCTTCGGCGGTGTACTTACGAGAGTATTGTTATCTCTGACCATTCACCATTAGTGCTTGAACTAGAGTTTCCCCAGTGACCTCCTATGTGTTATCAATGGCGTCTCAACCCCATTTTACTCTCAGATAAGGAGTTTGTCAATTTCATTTCTTCTGAAATCACCTTATTCCTAGAAACTAATTCAACACCAGGTATGTCCTGCTCTACCATATGGGAGTCTCTCAAAGCATACCTACGTGGCCAAATTATTTCTTATACAGCCGACCAAAACAGAGTTCGCTCCCAGCGACTTCGGGACTTGAGCGAGTCCATAGCCACATTGGATGAGAAGTATGCTACGGATCCTTCCTCTGATCTGCATAAAGAGCGCCAACTACTCCAATCTAAATTTGATGAGCTTTCTACCAGGCAAGCTGAACAGTTACTCTTGCGAGCTCGATACAAAGTCTATGAACTAGGCGACAAGGCCAGTAAACTCCTTGCGCATCAGATCCGTAAATCTGAGGCCTCATGTTTAATCCCACAAATAAGGACCCCGTCTGGTGCCACCACAGTTATACATAAAGAGATCAATGATCAATTTAAACAATTTTACTCTTCGCTATACACCTCTGAATCCCCTCAAGACCCCTTGCTGATTGACTCCTTCTTTAATGGCTTGAATATGCCTTCAATTGATACAGACTCCCATGACTGTCTAGAAGAAGAATTTAGCTTGAGGAGATTGCAACAGCAGTGTCCGCAATGAAAAGTTGTAAATCACCGGGTCCGGACGGTTTTCCAACCGAATTTTACAGGACATTTTCTGGTCTGCTTTGCCCATTCTTGTCTCGACTATTTGCAGAGTGCCTCAATACTTCAAAGCTACCGCCTAGTCTTTATCAGGCTTCAATTTCATTACTACTAAAGAAAAACAAAGACCCCCTGGAATGTGGATCCTATCGCCCAATCTCGCTTTTAAACTGTGATTACAAAATCCTAGCTAAGCTTTTAGCCATCGGTATGGAAGGCTTGCTGCACCAAGTAATACACTCTGACCAGACTGGCTTTGTGAGAAATAGGCATTTATTTTTCAATATTAGGCGCCTTATGAATATACTGTACTCCCCAGCGTCGGAGGACCCGGAGGTGGTGGTCTCACTTGATGCCGAAAAAGCGGTTGACCGCGTTGAGTGGGATTACCTAACAGCTGCCCTTTATAGATTTGGCTTTGGCCCAAAATTCATTGCGTGGATAAAGATTCTTTATTTTTCCCCCATGGCTTCGGTACGGACTAATAACTTGTCCTCTGACTATTTTCCCTTGCACTGCGGATCCAGACAGGGTTGCCCACTCTCCCCCTTGTTTGCTTTGGCAATCGAGCCTCTCGCCATTGCACTACTCTCTAATGATGCCATTCAAGGCATAATCAGGGCGGGCTGGGAGCAGAAAGTCTCGCTATATGCTGACGACCTCCTTTTGTTAATCTCCAACCCCAATACCTCATTGCCACGTGCCCTATCTGTTCTTAAAAAGTTTGGATCAATCTCCGGGTACAAGCTGAATCAAGGCAAGAGTGAGCTTTTTCCGGTAAACAAGGCTGCTTTAAAGTGCTCTTTTACAAGTTCTCAGTTTAGGATTGTCCGGGATCAATTCACTTACTTGGGAGTAAAAGTGACAAGGAAATATTCAAATTTGTTTCAGGAAAACTTTGTTGCTCTAGCAGACAGATTGTTTCAATCTTTTATTTCACTGGATCAAACATTCATGCATTTTATTTGGGATGGCAAGATACCACGGATTGGTAGAAAACATTTACAGAAGTCTAGGTCATTGGGGGGTTTAGCTCTACCAAATTTTCAGACATACTACTGGGCTGCAAATTTCAGAGCCGTTCTGTACTGGCTGCAGACTGATCCTACTGGCCCTAGACCACTATAGGTCCAGATGGAGTCTGAATCGTGTAAACCTGCAGCACTTTCCTCTGTGCTGTGCTCGTCTCTCCCAGTGTCCCTAGGCAAAAGGTGTGTCAACCCAATTGTAAAGCAGTCTCTTAAAATGTGGAATCCGTTCCGTTTAGCCTTTAGCCTCCGAGGCTTTTATCTATCAAGCCCAATCAATCAGAACATTTTATTTCCTCCATCTTTGAATGATGGGGCTTTTGGCATTTGGCACTCACTAGGCCTCTCCTCGCTAGCCCAATTATTCTTTGATACATTTGCCTCTTTTTCTCAGCTGCAGGAGAAGTTCAATCTCCCCCAATCCCACTTTTTCCGCTATCTCCAGACTAGAAACTTTGTCAGGGCTAACACACCTGGATTTCCCAATAGGCCTGCGAATACAGCTATAGAGAGCATATTGGAGCTGAACAAGCTTCCTAGGGGCACAATTTCAGATGTATATGCAATCATTCATGACTTACAGAACCCTTCTTTGGTGCCTTTAAAGACTCGATGGGAAAAGGATTTGGGGGAGGAACTTGGGGAAGACGCCTGGGAATCTGTGCTGCACAGGGTGCACTCGTCCTCTTTTAGCACTAGACACAGCCTCATTCAATTCAAGGTGGTTCACCCTATCCACTGGTCGGGGGCCAAACTTGGAAGAATATTCTCTGATTTTGATCCTACCTGTGTCAGATGTAAAGTGGAACCAGCCACACTGTTGCATATGTTTTGGGGCTGTCATAAACTGTCAGGTTTCTGGGAATTAATATTTAAATGTTTCTCTGATATATATGACACTGTTATAGATCCGTCTCCCCTTACAGCCCTTTTTGGAGTACTGCCCATGGGTACTCCCCTATCAAGAATCCAGTCGGACACTGTTGCTTGTACAACTCTTTTAGCTAGACGGCTAATGCTACAGAACTGGAATATGGCAGCTCCCCCATCTTATAAATATTGGGTGAGGGATGTGTTGTGCTCTCTGAAACTAGAAAAAATTCAATTCACGTGGGAACCCCAAACTGTTTGATGAAGCTTGGGCTCCATTCCGGTCTTACTTTAAACAGTCTATCCTCTGATGGCATTCCAATTAATACTAAAATAAGTCTGTGACTTAAGGGTTGGAGGAGCTTCTCTCTGTGTTTTTGCTGGGGGGGCATTAAGGTCCATGTGCTTATTGATTGTGATCCGCAGATGCCTTGTTCATCTATTGCCAGCAGCATACCACCCTGCATACCACTGCTGGTTTGCTTCTGAAGCTAAGCAGGGTTGGTCCTGGTCAGTTCCTGGATGGGAGACCAGATACTGCTGGAAGTGGTGTTGGAGGGCCAGTAGGAGGCACTCTTTCCTCTGGTCTAAAAAATATCCCAATACCCCAGGGCAGTGATTGGGGACACTGCCCTGTGTAGGGTGCCGTCTTTCGGGTGGGATGTTAAACGGGTGTCCTGACTCTCTGAGGTCATTAAAGATCCCATGGCACTTATCGTAAGAGTAGGGGTGTTAACCCCGGTGTCCTGGCTAAATTCCCAATCTGGCCCTCAAACCATCATGGTCACCTAATAATCCCCAGTTTACAATTGGCTCATTAATCCCCCCCCTCTCCCCTGTAACTATTCCCCAGGTCGTTGCTGCAAATGAGAACGTGTTCTCAGTCAACTTACCTGGTAAAATAACGGATAAATAAATAAAAATCTTGCCCAGGCAGAGACTGAAGTGTGAGGTTATTTTTACATTTTGTTCACGCCTACATGAATAATCATTTAATTTTTTTATTTTAAAGCATTGTAAACTTTTTTTCTGTCCAGTGGATGGTCGGTCTGTGGCCATGTCTCTCTGTGAGTGGTTGCATTTCTCCACCCTTATCCCTTGACTGTTTACAGGAACAATGGTTAGGTGTTTGCTCTGTCTCTGTACTATAGATTGCCCTTTAACCTCTGTAGCCTTCTGCCTGGTGTGTTTAACTTGTCTAAAGTATGGTATCTTTAAAGCAATTTTTTTATTTGTATTTTTTTTCTAGTTGAGTATATTGCCTTGTCTGTGTGTGTGTGTGTGTGTGTGTGTGTAAAACTTAATAAACAGTTAAAAAAAATAAAACAACGGACAATGTACCTTATTTGTATCTGAACAAGGACGAATTCCATTTATGAACTTGCAAAACAGGAAAAAATACACATAACCCTTTTCCTTCGATAAGACATGGACATTGACATGCCATAAAGTCTGACTATCATTCATTAGAACAGAAAAATAATGAATTAAATGACATTTGTTTCTCTACAGAGGCAGTTGGGGGAGAAATCTAAGCAGAGAATCAAGGAGAGAGAGAAGGAGATGCTGGAGGTGAGACAGGCTGTGAAGTCATTCAAGGTGAGTTTTGACCATTTGTGACCAAGCGCCTCGATTCGGTCTTATGTAGCAAAACATTTTTATACCAACATTTGAAATTGTGTTTTTTACATTAGATAAAAGTAGAGACACAGAGCTAGAAAATGGTATATCATACACTGCAGTTAACGGACAATGGGAAAGTAATTCTGCTTTGAAATGTTATTAACTTGTAACCCCACTTTTGAGAAAATGTCATTTTGAATGTTTTGGTACATACTGGAGAGCTCTTCTTTGTCTACACCCATTCAGCATCGTTCACACCCTCTTAAGCATTAGCCCCACCCATCTCTAAGGATTCACATGTGAGGCCATGTGGTAAACTCACGCTAAAATCTAAGTATATTTGTCACATGCATAGGATACAGGTGTAAACAGTATAGTGAAGTGGTTAGTTGCATAGTAGCAACATCAAAAACAGAAAATATCCTGAAAATATTTTATCATTAGTAGATGATGCTTACCTGACACACGTGTCTAAATTGATTGGTCATGTGAAGGAAATGCTATAACCCTCCCACGGCCACATCTACTAAGTGGGTCACTATTGTCTAGACATGTACACATATTCATGAAATATAGTGGTTGGCCGTATTCATCCCCAGACACACCTGGCTAATTTAATGGGTCATGTAATAATCAGGGTCCTTTGTTTAGACATGTAGCTAGCTAGCTAGCTAGCTAGCTAGCTAAACAATGAACTAGCATAATCCCAACTCATACTACTAGCAATACAAACATTGTCATAGATGTAGTATGAATCTGCAGGTAGCTAAAGCTAACAAACTAGGTTCAGCGTTAGCTAGCTAACATTAGCTATAACTAGCAATGCAAATTAATTTTCTGATTCAAATAATATTACCTCACAGATCATACATTTAACATTAGCAACATTTGCTAACTAACAGTACGCTTTAACTTGCAATAAAAATGATTTTCTGACTAAATTAGAAACATATCTGAAAATGTAGCAAGACTCTTACCCATATACATGGATGATCGCTTCACGGCAGAGTGGAACCATTTAACTCCATTTGTTTGTAGCTGGCGTTACATCTTGTTTGGACAGCGTTGTGTCTAGTCACTCTGGTTCACACTGACCGTGGCCTGTGCAGAAATGAACCCATCACTTTTTACAACTGATCTGTCGCTAGTGCCTGTTAAATTCAGGGCATCAATGTTGTTGAGAAAAGTACTTCTCAATGGCTAATGTTATATGTTTTAAAAACAGCACGGTAGAAAGGACTGTCAACACATATTGAGCAGCTCACGTATAAACAGATGCGTGCTACATGGCAGACCAATCCAAACTCATCTCCCGGCATTTCCAGCCCATCCATTATCTCAGCCAATCATGGCCAGCGGGTAGGCTCTTGTCTTTTTCTGTGGCAAAACGAACTAGGCTCGTAATTTAACAATTGTATTCATATTTTTGGATGGAATACAAGTTTGTTATTAAGGCAAATGAAAGTTCACATGTTCCAGAAGGCATTTCTGCCAAAAAACACATTTTGATAAAAAATAAATGTTTATGTTCGAATGCCACTCCTGAGAAGTAGTGATGTGCGACATGCTCCTAGTTTCCTGAAACAAGTCACATTTACATGCTTTCACTTAGCAGATTGTCCTTTCTAAGTGACTTACTATTCTTAAACTAAAGTCCAGCAAAACTAGAGCCAGTTAGGAATCCATGGAGGGCCACATTCCCATCCCACTGAACCTCACTGTGGGGAACAGGCTGTCTGGAGTTCTGGTGAGAGCTGAGTGAATGGGGTGATTAAAATCCCCCCCACCTCTCCTCTTTGTGTGTCCTAACAGCACTCTACACAGGCAGCAGTTGAGAGTAGTGAGAAGATCTTTAATGAACTGATCCGCTTCATTGAGGGAAGGCGCACTGAGGTGAAGGAGCTTATCAGAGCCCAGGAGAAGGCTAATGTGAGTCGGGCTGAAGGACTCCTGAAGCAGCTGGAGCAGGAGGTGGCTGAGCTGAAGAGGAGAGAGGCTGAGCTGGAGCAGCTTTCACACACAGAGGATCACATCCATTTCCTCCAGGTGACGTCACTGTCCATTGCAGCAGGTGTCTCTAAAGGGAAATCTTTAATTAAATTATTTGAATCTATAAATTGTGCCTTCCTGTGTTATACTTATGCTAAAACGTTTATTCTGTTCTACTGAGCCATTCATTTTATGTTCGTATTCTTACATTTTCTTATTTCTTAGAACACTCGCAGACCCCACAAGGCGGGGGGCATAAACAACAAAAAACATAGCACCAGATAGCATATGAACACGTCATAAGCATTTATTTATTTATGACAGGAAATTGGCTTTAAAACTGCAAAAAAAGTTCTCAGCCTCATGGAAAAATGTGTAGAATAGCAGGAAATTAGTTCTAAAACAGCAGTTTATTGGAGGTGGGGATACTGCGCTAAGCCTCTGGTCTACCTGCAAGTAAGCATTTTGTTGGATGGTGTATACCATGTGTATCCCATACGACTAAATAAAATAAAACTTTAAACTAATTTGTGTTTCTCAATAATCATTTTCCTTTTTTCCTTGTCTTTGAATCTAGAGCTTCCAGTCTCTCTGTGTCCCTCCTGGGTCTGAGACCTTACCCAGCATCACTATCAACCATCACGTCTCCTTTGAGGATGTTATGAACTCTGTCTCTGAGCTGAGAAACCGACTTCAAGATATCTGCGCTGGAGAGATAATTATGTTGTCTGTACAAAGTAAGGACACATCTTCTTAGACCACATTAAAATATGGGATTCAATCAATTGCCGATGGTTACGTTCCTGATAGGGCATTTGATTTGCACTGCAGTGTGTCCTAAATGGATGGAGTTGACTCTTAATTTAGAATCTGGTAGTGCCATGGGAAATTAAGCCCTGGAATTTGGGGAATTTTGCTTAAATTCATTTTAAAAAGTTAGCTTATAACAGTGAACCTTTTTTGTGGGATACACAAGGCAATTCTAGGTCTTGTGGCATATTTTGGTTAAACTATCCCCAATTCAATTGCAACCCTCTGCATGCACTCTTCCATCACATGTACAGCTGATTCTCAAGATATTGCACACTAATGAGATGCTGTTGAGGTAAGTTTTGATTACAATACTGGGTGGGGTGAATATATTTTATGACATACATTATTTTTTGTTAACTAGTAAATAGTAGCCTACAGCAAAGTGGGTTTAAATAATTTCTAACTTGATAACAATTTCTGCTAGTTAGTTTTTTTCTACCATGTGGGTTTTATTTTTTTAATTTCACCTTTTATTTAACCAGGTAGGCTAGTTGAGAACAAGTTCTCATTTGCGACCTGGCCAAGATAAAGTATAGCAGTGTGAACAGACAACACAGAGTTACACATGGAGTAAACAATTAACAAGTCAATAACACAGTAGAAAAAAAAGAGTCTATATACAGTGCCTTGCGAAAGTATTCGGCCCCCTTGAACTTTGTGACCTTTTGCCACATTTCAGGCTTCAAACATAAAGATATAAAACTGTATTTTTTTGTGAAGAATCAACAACAAGTGGGACACAATCATGAAGTGGAACGACATTTATTGGATATTTCAAACTTTTTTAACAAATCAAAAACTGAAAAATTGGGCGTGCAAAATTATTCAGCCCCCTTAAGTTAATACTTTGTAGCGCCACCTTTTGCTGCGATTACAGCTGTAAGTCGCTTGGGGTATGTCTATCAGTTTTGCACATCGAGAGCTTAACATTTTTTCCCATTCCTCCTTGCAAAACAGCTCGAGCTCAGTGAGGTTGGATGGAGAGCATTTGTGAACAGCAGTTTTCAGTTCTTTCCACAGATTCTCGATTGGATTCAGGTCTGGACTTAGACTTGGCCATTCTAACACCTGGATATGTTTATTTTTGAACCATTCCATTGTAGATTTTGCTTTATGTTTTGGATCATTGTCTTGTTGGAAGACAAATCTCCGTCCCAGTCTCAGGTCTTTTGCAGACTCCATCAGGTTTTCTTCCAGAATGGTCCAGTATTTGGCTCCATCCATCTTCCCATCAATTTGAACCATCTTCCCTGTCCCTGCTGAAGAAAAGCAGGCCCAAATCATGATGCTGCCACCACCATGTTTGACAGTGGGGATGGTGTGTTCAGCTGTGTTGCTTTTACGCCAAACATAACGTTTTGCATTGTTGCCAAAAAGTTCAATTTTGGTTTCATCTGACCAGAGCACCTTCTTCCACATGTTTGGTGTGTCTCCCAGGTGGCTTGTGGCAAACTTTAAACAACACTTTTTATGGATATCTTTAAGAAATGGCTTTCTTCTTGCCACTCTTCCATAAAGGCCAGATTTGTGCAATATGACTGATTGTTGTCCTATGGACAGAGTCTCCCACCTCAGCTGTAGATCTCTGCAGTTCATCCAGAGCGATCATGGGCCTCTTGGCTGCATCTCTGATCAGTCTTCTCCTGGTATGAGCTGAAAGTTTAGAGGGACGGCCAGGTCTTGGTAGATTTGCAGTGGTCTGATACTCCTTCCATTTCAATATTATCGCTTGCACAGTGCTCCTTGGGATGTTTAAAGCTTGGAAAATCTTTTTGTATCCAAATCCGGCTTTAAACTTCTTCACAACAGTATCTCGGACCTGCCTGGTGTGTTCCTTGTTCTTCATGATGCTCTCTGCGCTTTTAACGGACCTCTGAGACTATCACAGTGCAGGTGCATTTATACGGAGACTTGATTACACACAGGTGGATTGTATTTATCATCATTAGTCATTTAGGTCAACATTGGGTCATTCAGAGATCCTCAATGAACTTCTGGAGAGAGTTTGCTGCACTGAAAGTAAAGGGGCTGAATAATTTTGCACGCCCAATTTTTCAGTTTTTGATTTGTTAAAAAAGTTTGAAATATCCAATAAATGTCGTTCCACTTCATGATTGTGTCCCACTTGTTGTTGATTCTTCACAAAAAAATACAGTTTTATATCTTTATGTTTGAAGCCTGAAATGTGGCAAAAGGTCACAAAGTTCAAGGGGGCCGAATACTTTCGCAAGGCACTGTACATTGTGTGCAAAAGGCATGAGGAGGTAGGCGAATAATTACAATTTTGCAGATTAACACTGGAGTGATAAATGATCAGATGATCATGTAGAGGCACTTCCAAGCAAGGGCTTTGGGATGGAGATGCAATATGACAGTCGTGCCAACATATCTCATCAGCCACTTGGTGGAAGGGACTTTGTGGATCTGAGGCTCCTCCCCCTGTTGCCTCCATCATCCTCCAAATACCACCAACACCAGCCACCTCAGAGTGCAGCTGGTCCTTGTTTGGGAACACACACATCAAAGCACGCAACAGGTTTACCAATACAAGGGTTGAAAATTGGTGGCCATCCGGGCAAATTGGAGGCTTTTTGAGCCTGACAACGAGCCATCCTCAACAAGGTTGGAAAGTGACAGTGAAGATGAGGCCTCAGAGTTTGATGTTCAAGAGGTGGACATTGAGGAGGTCCAGGGAGAAGACATGGAAGCCTGAGAGGAAGACAGTCTAAACTAAAGCTTGGTTATCATTTTACAGACGTATGTTGAAAACGTTTTTGGGAGATGCGATGGATCATTGGGGTCATTCAAAATTCCCTTTCTATTGTTGTTCAGTGAAATCATCCCATGTGAAGAGTCATTCAATTAAAGTTGTCAACTCATTTAATTAAATTTCAATTCATAACTAAAAACTTTTTTACATTTCTATTGGAAGGATTTAATCATTTGCAATTATGTCTACTTATGATAAGGTAAAAGGTTTATGTTTCTGTTTCCATATGTAATAGTAAATATATCCGATGCAAAACATCTGTATAATTAGCATATATTTCTGTTAATTCCCCAATTCCCATTAATTCCCGCGGAAAGTTTCCGCCTCTGAATATTCCTCAATGTGCAACCGTAAACCTGATCAGTCTGGAAAGACCAGTCATGTTTGATTCTCTCTATTTTCATAGTGTCAGGACTTCACATTGTCCCACCTCCTGTGCCCAGGACCAGAGAAGAGTTCTTGAAATGTGAGTTAAACACACACACACACACAAAAACATACTTTTTTTTATTCAACAATACCCACTGACATCTTGAGTTCATCTTCACCACAGCTTTTCTCTCATATATTCACAGATTATTGCCAGCTGACTTTGGATCCCAACACACCAACTCAACGTTTGTATCTGTCTGAAGAGAACACAAAGGTGGCATACAGTCGTGAGCGCCAGATCATACGTCCTCACAATCCAGAAAGATTTCATATGTGGCACCAGGTGCTGTGTAAAGAGGGTCTGTCTGGGGCCTGCTACTGGGAGGTAGAGTGGAGTGGGATGGTTACTATAGCAGTCTCATATAAAGGGATCAAGAGGCACGGTGGAACAGAGTGTTGGTTTGGGAACAATGATAAGTCCTGGTGTTTGGTATGTTATTCAGATGGCTGCTCTATCAGGCATAATATGGCACCATTTGAGTCACGTTTGGGATTTAAAAGGGACTTTGATAAGGACTTTACAAAAGAGATTAAAATCCCTGTCGCGCCCTCCTCCAGAGTAGGAGTGTACCTGGACCACAGTGCAGGAACTCTGTCCTTCTACAGCGTCTCTGACACAATGACCCTCCTCCACAGAGTCCAGACCACATTCACTGAACCACTTTATCCTGGGTTCTATTGTAATTGTGATTCATCCGTGAAGATAATTCCTTTGCCTTAACACTACATGTGTACAATCTTCACATACCAAACAAAAAGTAATCATAATTTACTGTAAATCTGATACATTAAAAAAGGACACTAAAGAAATGACAGAAATAAGTGTTATCGACCATAATCAAATTTGACAACTCATTTTTAAGTAAATGTAAAACTTTAAAAGGAAAATGACAATGAGTAACATTTTCTGATCTGAAATGCAAAAAGCAACTGTTACTTACAGTAACAGCATGATGTATCTCCACTTGAGATGAGATGGTGGAGATCATTTATGCAGACCTAAAGTAAAGTCAACAATGCATGGAATTAAATTATGTATTGTGTTGAATTTTGTGGATTATTAACGGTTTGAAATGTTATTTCTTTTTGATAAACTCCCTTGTAACCTTTGAGGGCTGGTTAGTGGACAGAAAAGGTAGTCGTCACCTTTAGAGAAGAACAAATTGCTTTATCAAACCAGGAGAGGACAGCAGTGAGTCAGAAAGCTGAATTTATTGGCTGTCTCTAAAAATGTTACTAGCTGTCTCAAATCTCATTGGAGGAGGTCAGAGAGAATAACCTCCTGGATCCTCTCTTCAAATGTGCTTTGAGAGGAATTTAGAAAACCAGGATAGAGGAAGCAAGGGTATGACAGCTAGTAACATTTTCAGACACATCCATTGCATCTAATCTCTTTATTTTTCAAGCAGCAAACAAACTTGATTTTATGAGGCAAATCATGCTGGATTTGTTTTGCTGGATCGCTCTCTCTTTCTGAAAGCTGCCTATTCCTGTCTTTCGCTCAGTGCTCTCTGGGTTTTTAATTATTTGAACTAAACCCCCACCAGTGCTTAGGCTTTGATTGCAAAGCTTTATATTTGACTAAATTAAAAAAGTGGGGGAAACACTGTCTAGGCAAGAGTGTATTTTAAGTAGAAACACGCAGAATACCGTGTGTGTAAAGCTCTCATTGAGCAATCACCACCAGGAGATTGAACTGCACAGCAAATAATAAATCCTCAATCTTGTCTGTTTTTCCTTCTGGTTCCAAACCGTTGCTGATTTTCAGTTTAATGTTCTGATGCTGTAGTTCTTCACCAGGAGAGCAGGATAGCAACACAGCAGAGTGCCAAATTGACTCATCTCAATATTACACCACGTTTGACATCAGAAAAACCTTTTTGAATGAACTATCCCTATAAGTGTTTTCTATTTTTACTAATGATCTACCACTAGCCTTAAACCAGGCCTGTGTGTCTATGTATGCTAAAGATTCAACCTCATACACGTCAGCGGCCACAGCTAGTGAAATCACTAAACAAAGACTTGCAGTCAGTTTCAAAATGGGTGGCTAGTAATGAACTAGTCCTGAATATGTTGAAGACTAAGAGCATAGTATTTGGTACAAATCACTCCATAAATGTTAAACCTCAGCTGAATCTGGTAATGAATGATGGCTGTTGAGTGGCTGTTGAGCAAGTTGAGCAGACTTAACATGTTGGACTGTAAATTGTCATAGTCAAGGCATATTAATTAAATTGTTGTAAAGATGGTGAGAGGTCTGTCTGTGATAAAGAGATGCTCAGCATTCTTAGCACCACACTCGACCAAACAAGTACTGCAGGCTCCCATTTTATTTTGACTTCTGCCTGAATATATGGTCAGGTCTTGCAATGAAAAACCTTGGAAAGCTGCAGCTGGTCCAGAACAGAGCTGTGTCTTGCTCTTCACTGTAATCAGAGGGCTAATGTCAACAATATGCCTCTCGAAACTCTCTTCGCTCGAAGTATAGAAGAGAGTGACTAAGTTAAAACACTACTCATTTTTGTAAATATTAATGTGTTAAAAATTCCATACGGTCTATTCATTCAGCTGACAGACATACAGTTGAAGTCATAAGTTTACATACACCTTAGCCAAATACATTTAAACTCAGTTTTTCACAATTCCTGACATTTAATTCTAGTAAAAATTCCCTGTCTTAGGTCAGTTAGGATCACCACTTTATTTTAAGAATGTGAAATGTCAGAATAATTGTAGAGAGAATTATTTATTTCAGCTTTTATTTCTTTCTTCACATTCCAAGTGGGTCAGACGTTTACACTCAATTAGTATTTGGTAGCATTGCCTTTAAATTGTTTAACTTGGGTTAAACCTTTCGGGTAGCCATCCACAAGCTTCCCACAATAAGTTGGGTGAATTTTGGCCCATTCCTTCTGACAGAGCTGGCGTAAGGTTAGTAGGCCTCCTTGCTCGCACACGCTTTTTCTGTTCTGCCCACAAAGTTTATATGGGATTTAGGTCAGGGCTTTTTGATGGCCACTCCAATACCTTGACTTTGTTGTCCTTAAGCCATTTTGTCATTGTCCATTTGGAAGACACATTCACGACCAAGCTTTAATTTCCTGACTGATGTCTTGAGATGTTGCTTCAATATATACACATACATTTCCTACCTCATGATGCTATCTATTTTGTGAAGTGCACCAGTCCCTCCTGCATCAAAGCACCCCCACAACATGATGCCTCACGGTGCCTCACGGTTGTGATGGTGTTCTTCGGCTTCAAGCCTCCCCCTTTTTCCTCCAAACATAGCGATGGTCATTATGGCCAAACAGTTCTATTTTTGTTTCATCAGACCAGAGGACTTTTCTCCAGAAAGTACAATCTTTGTCCCCATGTGCAGTTGCAAACCGTAGTCTGGCTTTTTTATGGCAGTTTTGGAGCAGTGGCTTCTTCCTTGCTAAGCGGCCTTTCAGGTTATGTCGATATGAGACTCGTTTTACTGTGGATACTTCTTGCTATAGATACTTTTGTACCTGTTTCCTCCAGCATCTTCACAAGGTCCTTTGCTGTTGTTCTGGGATTGATTTGCACTTTTTGCACCAAAGTATCTCTAGGAGACAGAACGCGTCTCCTTCCTGAGAGGTATGACAGCTGTGTGGTCCTTGGTGTTTATACTTGCGTACTATTGTTTGTACAGATGAATGTGGTACCTTCAGGCGTTTGGAAATTGCTCCCAAGCATGAACCAGACTTGCGGAGGTCTACAAAAACAATTTGAGGTCTTGGCTGATTTCTTTTGATTTTCCCATGATGTCAAGCAAAGAGGCACTGAGTTTGAAGGTAGGTCTTGAAATACATCCACAGGTACACTTCCAATTGACTCAAATGATGTGAATTAGCCTATCAGAAGCTTCTAAAGCCATGAATTTTCCAAGCTGTTTATAGTCACAGTCAACTTAGCGTATGTAAACTTCTGACCCACTGGAATTGTGATACAATGAATTATAAGTGAAATAATCTGTCTGTAAACAATTGTTGGAAAAATTACTTGTGTCATGCACAAAGTAGATGTCCTAACCGACTTGCCGAAACTATAGTTTGTTAACAAGAAATGTGTGGAGTGGTTCAAAAACGAGTTTTAATGATTCCAACATAAGTGTATGTAATCTTCCGACTTCAACTGTACTTATCCCTCCAGGCATGCTACTAGGGGTCTATTCACAGTCCCAAAATTCAAATGAAGTTAAAGCAACGCACAGGATTTATAGAGCCATGGTCAAATGGAGATCCCTGCCATCTCAAATCATTAAAGCAAACAGCTAAATTAACTTTTTTTTAAACAGCCCCTCACAACACAACGCCTCTCCACTTATTGACCTAAATAACTTGTAAACCTAAGCATATGTACTGCTGTATGAATGTGGTGTAGGAAAAATAAAATGTAAATTGTTGAGGTGGAAACCATTACATTTTGAGTGGGAACCCTTTGCACCTTTTTGCTTGTCTGGAAACTATTAGGTTGAAACTTTAGCGGGAGGAAACTACACGATTCAAGGTTGCTGAGCTCACATTAGGGGGAAATAGCGGGAGTGATACTTCGGTGCAACTCCATATGCAAGAGATTACATGTTACCCCAGGATACCCATGTCAGGCAGGAACTGTAGATGACAAGTTAGCTATATTCACGTCAGGGGAATTTAGTGAAACATTGTAGCTAATGTCAAGTGGAAGAACAAAGGACACGGATGATTCCTGATGTTGTGGGATGATTCCTGATGTTGTGGGATGATTCCTGATGTTGTGAGATTCTCTCCGCTGTTTACAGAACAACTGGTGCTGTGAGATTAGAATATCAGGATATCAAGACCTGCTTATCCTGCTGAAAAAAACAGCATAGACCAGCCTTCGTTGTGTTTTTACTGGTGACCAGCCTTCGTTGTGTTTTTGCTGGTGACCAGAATTCGTTGTGTTTGTACTTGTGACCAGACTTCGCTTTGTTTTTGCTGTGTACCAGCCTTTGTGTTTTTACTGGTGACCAGCCTTCGCTGTGTTTTGAACACTGGTCGCCCACAAAACCAGCACCATATCACATTTGCTGGCTTGCATACTGATGTCTAATGCCTTTTGGAATCCAGCCGCTGAGTGAGGATATCCAATAATTTGAACTTTCATTGACACACAATCAGCATTCAGAATAA
Organism: Oncorhynchus mykiss; assembly: GCF_057628025.1. Lineage (NCBI taxonomy): Eukaryota > Metazoa > Chordata > Actinopteri > Salmoniformes > Salmonidae > Oncorhynchus > Oncorhynchus mykiss. The sequence continues at coordinate 33,832,644 of NC_143022.1, read as the reverse complement.
CTGCCAGGGTTAGAAAAATGTGTAAATGAGACTACCAAACCATGGTAGTCCATAATGGTTGCAATAAGTCCAACTAACACACACTGTTTGTCTAGATGAAGTTCAGATCAAATTTGATGACCAATTTATGCAGAAATCCAGGTAATTCCAAAGGGTTCACATACTTTCTCTTACCACTGTATTTCTTTCCTTGTGCTGTACTTGTCTATTAATGTTATGTATTACAAGTACAAGTAGAACAATGAGCCAGATGTTTCACCAGATGTATACATTTGAAGAATCTGGTTGGCATTTCCACTCATCACGAATATGGTGATGAGAGGAATCCCAGTGGCTGACAGTGGGAGAAGGTGGAGCGGGATGAATTTTGTCTGACATTCTGCACATTTTGTCATCCATGGAACATTTGATCTCAATACCGCTTTCTGTTCCCAAAACTAAAAGAGTGGACTAAGTTTGGTTGACTTTACCCTTTGCCAAAGTTTCTAAAAGGTGCATTGTTTAGGAGTGCAAGGGCGAATTCAGTTATTTCACACTTGCATTTCAGAGAGTAGGTGTTCCTTAACGGAAATATGCAAATACATGCTAGAACGTGCCAATAGGATCTCGCTAGGGCGTGCTTGGCTCTGCCCATCTCCTTGCTTATTCTGCTCACTATGATTAATTTGCTCCCATTGGAAATGACAGACAAGAATGAAAATGGCACCGGAGGATATGGCCGCCGTTTTACGGTCTCCTAATCAATTGTGCTATTATGTGGGGTTTTTTCGCGATATTTGTCAATTATTTTGTACATAATGTTTCTGCAACCGTATCTTACGGAAGAAAAGAGCTTCTGGATATCAGGACAGCGATCACTTACCTCCGATTAGACGATGATTTATTCAACAACACCAAGCAGGACTCACACGATATTCTCCAAACACCCCACTGGACAGACATCCCAATTATTCGCAAAAGGAAGCGACGCAGAGGATGAAGAGCCGGATGCCTCGTCCGGACCCGCAGAAGAAAACTAGGAACGCTGCCGTTACCGTCAATATTACTCGCCAACAGTAATACCTTTAAACAGGTCAACATACACAAGGCTGCGGGGCCAGACGGATTACCAGGATGTGTGCTCCGGGCATGTGCTGACCAACTGGCAGGTGTCTTTACTGACATTTTCAACATGTCCCTGATTGAGTCTGTAATACCAACATGTTTCAAGCAGACCACCATAGTCCCTGTTTCCAAGAACACGAAGGCAACCTTCTTAAATGACTACCGACCCGTAGCATTCATGTCCGTAGCCATGAAGTGCTTTGAAAGGCTGGTAATGGCTCACATCAACACCATTATCCCAGAAACCCTAGACCCACTCCAATTTGCATACCGCCCAAACAGATCCACAGGTGATGCAATCTCTATTGCACTCCACACTGCCCTTTCCCACCTGGACAAAAGGAACACCTATGTGAGAATGCTGTTCATTGACTACAGCTCAGCGTTCAACACCATAGTACCCTCAAAGCTAATCACCAAGCTAAGGATCCTGGGACTATACACCTCCCTCTGCAACTGGATCCTGGACCTCCTGACAGGCCGCCCCCAGGTGGTGAGGGTAGGTAGCAACACATCTGCCACACTGATCCTCAACACTGGAGCTCCCCAGGGGTGCATGCTCAGTCCCCTCCTGTACTCCCTGTTCACCCACAACTGCATGGCCAGGCACGACTCCAACACCATCATTAAGTTTGCTGACGACACAACAGTGGTAGGCCTGATCACCGACAACGATGAGACAGCCTATAGGGAGGAGGTCAGAGACCTGGCCGGGTGCTGCCAGAATAAGAACCAATCCCTCAACGTAACCAAGACTAAGGAGATTTTTGTGGACTACAGGAAAAGGAGGTGGAGCAGGTTGAGAGCTTCAAATTCCTTGGTGTCCACATCAACAACAAACTAGATTGGTCCAAACACACCAAGATAGTTGTGAAGAGGGCACGACAAAGCCTATTCCCCCTCAGGAAACTAAAAAGATTTGGCATGGGTCCTAAGATCCTCAAAAGGTTCTACAGCTGCAACATCGAGAGCATCCTGGACCGGTTGCATCACTGCCTGGTACGGCAATTGCTCGGCCTCCGACCGCAAGGCACTTCAGAGGGTAGTACGTACGGCCCAGTACATGACTGGGGCTAAGCTGCCTGCCATCCAGGACCTCTACATCAGGCGGTGTCAGAGGAAGGTCCTAAAAATTGTCAAAGACCCCAGCCACCCCAGTCATAGACTGTTCTCTCTACTACCGCATGGCAAGCGGAACCGGAGTGCCAAGTCTAGGACAAAAAGGCTTCTCAACAATTTTTTCCCCCAAGCCATAAGACTCCTGAACATCTAACCAAATGGTTACCCGGACTATTTGCATTGTGTGCCTCCCCCCAACCCCTCTCTTACGCTGCTGCTACTCTCTCTTTATCTTATATGCATAGTCACTTTAACTATGCATTCATGTACATACTACCTAAATGGCCCGACCAACCAGTGCTCCCGCACGTTGGCTAACCGGGCTATCTGCATTGTGTCCCACCACCCGCCAACCCCTCTTTTACGCTTCTGCTACTCTCTGTTCATCATATATACATAGTCACTTTAACGATACCTACATGTACATACTATCTTAATAAGCCTGACTAGGTGTCTGTGTTTAGCCTTGCTACTCTTTTTTCAAATGTCTTTTTACTGTTGTTTTATTTCTTACCTACACACACACACACACACACCTTTTTTTCACACCATTGGTTAGAGCCTGTAAGTAAGCATTTCACTGTAAAGTTTACACCTGTTGTATTCAGTGCACGTGACAAATAAACTTTGATTTGATTTGAACAATCTTTAGTATTATGTCCTGTTTTATGTTTTGTGTGGACACCAGGAAGTGTAGCTGCCTCTTTAGAAGTAGCTAATGGGATCCTAATAAAATACAAAAAAAATCCTTGTTGGAACCTAGCAAGTCAACAAAACCAATATCTCAAGGATGGAATGTCAATCTCTGCTAGCAAAAACTCCTCTAATGTCCTAATGTCTCTGCTAGCAAAAACTTCCTTTCTTTTTCCCCTCCTCAATTCCTTCTGTATTCCTGTTCCTCTGTGAATCCCTCTCATTTCCTTGTTTCTAATTAAATAATTTGGAAGGAGTCTTCCTGGTACACGACACCAAGTCAAAGACTTCTGACCAGGTTGACCCTAGTTTGAGTAAGGGCCACCCTCTTATTAGAGAATGATTGTGATTGGCCATTGAGATCAAATGGCAGACGCACGGGGGGGACTACTTGAGTAAAGAGATCACACAGAGCAAGACATATGCACGAACACAGACAGCCATACGCTCAAAGGACCAACATCAGTGAGTGGATTTGGGAGGAGGAGTGGTTCTGGTGATGAAGTGAAGGAGGATTTATTTATTTTGAGTCACACAGATGGTCCGATGCCAGATCCCATAGTACACCACAAGTGTGTGTGTGTGTGTGTGTGTGTTTACCTTCTAGGCTTTTAATCTATTTTCTTTGCAGTAAGTTGGAAATCTTCCATTGGGAGCTTTTGTTCTGTCTAGAGCAGAGATTAATGTACAGCTGGGCAGAGTTGGTACCCAGTCTCCTCAAATAAATTATGTGGTGTACAAACTGTGTGTGTGGTAAGTAAATAAAAAAATTGGTATATAACACCTTTGAATTATAAAGGTAAAACTTGAAATCTCTCACTCCCCAATTATCAGACTCCTCTGTTTCTCTCTATCCGCCTCTCATATGCACATATGCAAACACACCTGCACACACACATTTTTCTCTCCTCCAAACACAAGGAGAAGAGGAACTCGACTCAAAATGTATTTAAGTCCTGCTAGATTTGCCTGACAAACAATATGCAGAACAACATGCTGCTACTTCTTTGTTCCTCTACTGTGACTGTGCCATCATGAAAGGATGAGCAGAAGGACATCCATTTGCCTAGAGATTCATTCTGTTAGGTTCTATTATTAGAGTAAGAAATCGACGGACACTGTGAAAGCCTAAACCAAGTTTATTCTTCCCAGAGGGTCAGTACAGCTGCATTAGACAAAGACATGGTTTCCCCCGTGGTAGTATACATACCCCACTTTGGGTGGAGTCTCCTCTATATAGCTAAACATTGCATATTTTTTGCTAGGCAGGGAGCTGAGTGATATGGGCCTTAAATGGTTCCTCCCCTTATCAGTATTGTCACATGTGACCATTTTCCCTGCACTCAGCCCCTCCCGAGCTTCATTATGGCACCGCTCATGTCTCTTTTATAACTAATGATTAAAAATAGTTAAAAGTCAGAAACCAAACCTATCAATTCAATCAAAGCCACACTGTGGTGTTTATAGTAGTGTAGGCTACAGTATGAGATTGTTCTGAGAGGAGGAAAGAGATGAATTAAGGAATTCAGAGAGAGAGTTAAGAAATAAATTGTGCGTTTTGTGCCATGTCACTCACTATAAGGTTGTGCCGGGCAGATTAGAAACAAAAATGAAATCTTAAAAACCATCAAGCTAGCATTCTAAGAGGAGAAAAATACACACAAATTTTTGTGTGTATGTCAGGTTTGTTTGTGTTTAGTGTATGCTTATGTCTGAAGGAGAGAGATATACAGTAGAATACCAAATAAGGGCAGGAACTTGGTGTGGCTGTTGCTCTGATTTTTTGGAATTCTTAGGTGGCACAGAGCTACTGCTGAGATCTTCTGCCTGTGTGTGTGTGTGTGTGTGCGTGCATATGAACAGTACATCTTCATCTTCAACAGTCTGAGTGTGGGTCACAGTCAGGGTCAGGGATTACCTCCTGGGGGTTAAGACAGATGGGAATAAACCACCACTGTAATTAACAGGCTGTGTCATACTATGATAATGAACCATGACTGTAAGCCCATGTGATACGGCTGGTTTGTTTCTTCATGAGCTACAACGCAGAGAGGTTTTACTCTGCTTAAACCATGACTAGCTGTCACTCTGATTCCCAGAAAATACTTAAATACTTTGACTTTCCTGTTTAAACAGTCATCAGGATGGCACTGACCAGTAATTTACTTTTATTTTTTATTTTTTATTTCACCTTTATTTAACCAGGTAGGCAAGTTGAGAACAAGTTCTCATTTACAAATGCGACCTGGCCAAGATAAAGCAAAGCAGTTCGACACATACAACAACACAGAGTTACACATGGAGTAAAACAAACATACAGTCAATAATAAAGTAGAAAAATACGTTTATATACAATGTGAGCAAATGAGGTGAGATAAGGGAGGTAAAGGCAAAAAAGGCCTAGTAAATACAATATAGCAAGTAAAACACTGGAATGGTAGATTTGCAGTGGAAGAATGTGCAAAGTAGAGATATAAATAATGGGGTGCAAAGGAGCAAAATAAATAAATAAATAAATGCAGTAGGGGAAGAGGTAGTTGTTTGGGCTAAATTATAAATGGGCTATGTACAGGTGCAGTAATCTGTGAGCTGCTCTGACAGCTGGTGCTTAAAGCTATTGAGGGAGATAAGTGTTTCCAGCTTCAGAGATTTTTGTAGTTCATTCCAGTCATTGGCAGTAGAAAACTGTAAGGAGAGGCGGTCAAAGGAGGAATTGGTTTTGGGGGTGACCAGAGAGATATACCTGCTGGAGCGCGTGCTACAGGTGGGTGCTGCTATGGTGACCAGCGAGCTGAGATAAGGGGCGACTTTACCTAGCAGGGTCTTGTAGATGACCTGGAGCCAGTGGGTTTGGCGACGAGGATGAAGCGAGGGCCAGCCAAGGAGAGCGTACAGGTCGCAGTGGTGGGTAGTATATGGGGCTTTGGTGACAAAACGGATGGCACTGTGATAGACTGCATCCAATTTATTGAGTAGGGTATGGGGGATATTTTGTAAATGACATCGCCGAAGTCGAGAATCGGTAGGATGGTCCGTTTTACGAGGGTATGTTTGGCAGCATGAGTGAAGGATGCTTTGTTGCGAAATAGGAAGCCAATTCTAGATGTAACTTTAACTTTTTTTTAACTTTGACATGAAGTAGCAGCTAACCCTGATCCACAACCAACACAGAGAAATCTAAAATGTTCATTGCTTGTACTTCCTTCCTCCTTAACAGTGTTTAAGTTATTTTCTCCAATGAAGTCAGCTACAGTGGAAGGAAAACTGACTAGCGTAAGTACTTCAGTGGATGTGCCCACCATGACATGATGGTGACTTTTCATTCGAGGTGCCCACCCGACATTGTTTATTTACTACCATGACATGATGGTGACTTTTCATTCGAGGTGCCCACCATGACATGATGGTGACTTTTCATTCGAGGTGCCCACCCGACATTGTTTATTTACTACCAAATGTTCAAAAACAGTCCTTTACCACAGTAATTCAGTTTAAACTACCTATTTCTGACCATATGTGACAGACCTTAAAGAGAGGAAACAAAGTTCCATTCTTATTTCCTGTCTGTACAATGACAGATTGAGGGAGAAGAGATGGAGGAGCAGTACCTCATTATAAACACAGAACAACAAGCTCTAAGCCATCCGATAAATCCCTGTTGAAAACTATTGTGAAATACAGTATGTGGAATCAGTCACTTTAGGATTAAAATAAATCGGTCTCCCCCACGCCAGCATACCCACCCTATCCAATCCTATCCTTGCACCCAGCTCTTTAGTGCTTGGTTGACAACTTGATATTTTTCCTATTTTTATTTTTCTGTCCCTTAATTTTATTGTTCTTCTTCTTTATCAATAGAAAATGAATAAATACATTTTTTTTTTCAGAAGCATTGCAATAAACACTCAGCCATACAACTGGCCACATTAAGAATGTTAATTTAAATCAGTCAAAGGTCTTTATGAAGCCCTTTTTACATCAGCAGATGTCACAAAGTGCTTATAGAGAAACCCAGCCTAAACCCACAAAGAGCAAGCAATGCAGAAGCACGGTGGCTAGGAAAAGCTCCCGAGAAGGCAAAAACCTACAGTCGTGGCCAAAGGTTTTGAGAATGACACAAATATTAATTTTCACAAAGTCTGCTGCCTCAGTTTGTGTGATGGCAATTTGCAATATACTCCAGAATGTTATGAAGAGTGATCAGATGAATTGTAATTAATTGCAAAGTCCCTCTGCCATGCAAATGAACTGAATCCCCCCAAAAAACATTTCCACTGCATTTCAGCCCTGCCATAAAAGGACCAGCTGACATCATGTCAGTGATTCTGTCGTTAACACAGGTGTGAGTGTTGACAAGGACAAGGCTGGAGATCACTCTGTCATGCTGATTGAGTTCGAATAACAGACTGGAAGCTTCAAAAGGAGGGTGGTGCTTGGAATCATTGTTCTTCCTCTGTCAACGATGGTTACCTGCAAGGAAACATGTGCCGTCATCATTGCTTTGCACAAAAAGGGCTTCACAGGCAAGGATATTGCTGCCAGTAAGATTGCACCTAAATCAACCATTTATCGGATGATCAAGAACTTCAAGGAGAGCGGTTCAATTGTTGTGAAGAAGGCTTCAGGGTGCCCAAGAAAGTCCAGCAAGCGCCAGGACCGTCTCCTAAAGTTGATTCAGCTGCGGGATCGGGGCACCACCAGTACAGAGCTTGCTCAGAAATGGCAGCAGGCAGGTGTGAGTGCATCTGCACACACAGTGAGGCGAAGACTTTTGGAGGATGGCCTGGTGTCAAGAAGGGCAGGAAAGAAGCCATTTCTCTCCAGGAAAAACATCAGGGACAGACTGATATTCTGCAAAAGGTACAGGGATTGGACTGCTGAGGACTGGGATTAAGTCATTTTCTCTGATGAATCCCCTTTTCGATTGTTTGGGGCATCCGGAAAAAAAGCTTGTCCGGAGAAGACAAGGTGAGCGCTACCATCAGTCCTGTGTCATGCCAACAGTAAAGCATCCTGAGACCATTCATTTGTGGGGTTGCTTCTCAGCCAAGGGAGTGGGCTCAATTACAATTTCGCCTAAGAACACAGCCATGAATAAAGAATGGTACCAACAGATCCTCCGAGAGCATCTTCTCCCAACCATCCAGGAACAGTTTGGTGACAAACAATGCCTTTTCCAGCATGATGGAGCACCTTGCCATAAGGCAAAAGTGATAACTAAGTGGCTTGGGGAACAAAACATAGATATTTTGGGTCCATGACAAGGAAACTCCCCGAACCTTAATCCCATTGAGAACTTGTGGTCAATCCTCAAGAAGAGAGTGGACCAACAATACCCCACAAATTCTGACAAACTCCAAGCATTGATTATGCAAGAATGGGCTGCCATCAGTCAGGATGTGGCCCAGATGTTAATTGACAGTATGCCAATTAACTTGCCAATTGACTCTTTGCATGAACTTCATGTAATTGTCAGTAAAAGCGTTTGACACTTGCTTGTAATTATACTTCAGTATTCCATAGTAACATCTGACAAAAATATCTAAAGACACTGATGCAGCAAACTTTGTGGAAATTAATATTTGTGTCATTCTCAATGGCGCCCCCCTTGGGTTGTGCCGTGGCGGAGATCTTTGTGGGCTATACTTGGCCTTTTCTCAGGATGGTAAGTTGGTGGTTGAAGACATCCCTCTAGTGGTGTGGGGCTGTGCTTTGGCAAAGTGGGTGGGGTTATATCCTTCCTGTTTGGCCCTGTCTGGGGGTATCATCGGATGGGGCCACAGTGTCTCCTGACCCCTCCCGTCTCAGCCTCCAGTATTTATGCTGCAGTAGTTTATGTTTCGGGGGGTTAGGGTCAGTTTGTTATATCTGAAGTACTTCTCCTGTCCTATCCGGTGTCCTGTGTTTAAGTATGCTCTCTCTAATTCTCTCTTTCTCTATTTCTTTCTCTCTCTCGGAGGACCTGAGCCCTAGGACCATGCCTCAGGACTACCTGGCATGATGACTCCTTGCTGTCCCCAGTCCACCTGGCTGTGCTGCTGCTCCAGTTTCAACTGTGCTGTCTGTGATTATTTGACCATGCTGGTCATTTATGAACTTTTGAACATCTTGGCCATGTTCTGTTATAATCTCCACCCGGCACAGCCAGAAGAGGACTGGCCACCCCACATAGCCTGGTTCCTCTCTAGGTTTCTTCCTAGGTTTTGTCCTTTCTAGGGAGTTTTTCCTAGCCACCGTGCTTCTACACCTGCATTGCTTGCTGTTTATTGTTTTAGGCTGGGTTTCTGTACCACACTATTTTGATATCAGTTGATGTACGAAGCGCTATATAAATAAACTCGATTTGATTTGGCCACGACTGTAGAGAGGAAACAGGCTGTGAGAGGTGGCCACTCCTCCTCTATTTGTGCCGAGTGGGGGGGATGGTTAGAGATGAAAATTGCACGCCCAGTGAACATGTCAGGTTTCCATAGCCGCAGGCAGAACAGTTGTAACTGGAGCAGCAGCATGACCAAGTGGACTGGGGACAGCCAGGAGTTATCAGGCCAGGTAGTCCTGAGGCATGGTCCAAGGTTTCAGGTCCTCCGGGAGGGGAGGGAGAGAGAGAGAGAGAGAATAAGAGGGAGCATACTTAAGTTTACGCAGGACACCAGATAAGATATGAGAATTTCACCAGATATAACAGACTGACCCTATCCCCCCAGCACATAGACTATTGCAGCATAGATACAGGAGGTTGAGGCAGGGGGGGTCGGGAGACACTGTGGCCCCGTCCGACGATACCCCCGGACAGGGCCAACCAGGCAGGATATAACCCCACCCATTTTGCGTGAGACACTGATGCGATCTTCTTGTCCGGTTTTGCACCCCATCTGGCTTGTGGGCCACACCCACTCAAGTCGAGGAACGTGACGCACCCGTCCTAGGGACGGTATGGAAGAGCACTAGTAAGCCAGTGACTCAGCTCCCGTAATAGGGTCAGAGGCAGAGAATCCAGTGGAGAGAGGGGAGTCGGCCAGGCAGAGACAATTAAGGGTGGTTCGTCATTCCAGTTCCTTGCCGTTCACCTTCGCACCCCTGGGCCAGACTACACTCAATCATAAGACTTACTGAAAAAATTAGTCTTCAGTAAAGACTTAAAGGTCACATGGATAGGCACACCATTCCATAAAAATGTAGCTCTATAGGAGAAAGCCCTGCCTCTACCTGTTTGATAACAAATTCTAGTGACAAAAATAAGACCTGAATTTTGTGACCATAGCGTATGTGTAGGCATGTATGGCAGGAACAAAATCGGAAAAATAGGTAGGAGGAGGTCCATGTAATTTAGGTGAGCAGTAAAACCTTGAAATCAGCCCTAGCTTTCATTGGAAGCCAGTGTAGAGAGGCTGGCACTGGAGTCTAGCAGCCATTTTTAGCACTAACTGAAGTTTATCCAGGTAGCCGGCATTGTTATGAAGATAAAGGAATGCTGCCATTGAAATATTCTTGATATGTTGGTCAAAAGAGAAGTCAGGGTCTAGAATAACGCTGAGGTCCTTCACAGTTTTATTTGAGACGATTGGACAACCATCAAGATTAATTGTCTGATAAAACAGCAGATATCTTTGTTTTTTGGGACCTAGAATTCGCATCTCTGTTTTGTCCGAGTTTAAAAGTAAAACATTTGCCGCCATCCACTTCCTTATGTCTGAAACACAGACTTCCAGGGTAGGCAATTTTGGGGCTTCACCATGTTTATTCTAAATGTACAGCTGTGTGTCGTCCTCATAGCAGTAAAAGTTAACATTGTGTTTCCGAATGACATCACCAAGAGGTAGAATATACAGTATAGTGTAAACGGAACCTTGAGGAACTGCGAAACGTACAATTGATTTGGCAGAGGACAAAACATTCACAGAGATGAACTGATATCATTCCGACAGATAAGGTCTAAAGCAGGCAGGAACTTGTACGCGTAGACCAATTTGGGTTTCCAATCTCTCCAAAAGAATGCGGTGATCAATGGTGTCAAAGCGACACTAAGGTCTAGGAGCACGAGGACAGATGCAGAGCCTTGGTCTGACGCCATTAACAGGTAATTTACCATCTTCACGAGTGCAGTCTCATGATGAGGTCTAAAACCAGAGTAAAGCATTTCATATACATTCTTTCCCTGTACAGACACTGTTCATTTCAATTCTCTTCTGACTAATGAAGAATTTGTTGTATTATTTCACTGTCTGTCCGTCTCTCTCTCTCTCTCTCTCTCTCTCTCTCTCATCTAGAGATCCCTCTTTGTGTCGCTATATCGCACTCTGAACTCTGCTGCTAGTGGCTGTTTGTGAGGAAAACATACAGGTTTGTGTTTGTGGTTGCATGCGTGTGTTTTAGCAATCGATTCCCCAACATCTTAGTACCAAATGACACTCACAGCCTGTCTATTCGGTCAAAACAAAAGTAATAAGGGGAAAGCAATCTGGATAAAGCTTTAACCATCACTGTCTGCTCAGTCTATCCGCGCCTGTGCACGCGAATGTGTGTTGCCAGCTGAGATATTCAGCCAAGAGTTTGTATTCTCAGAGGATTTGCTCTGTCCAGTTACTGGCACTCTCTTATTAATTCAAAAGGCAGTTGCAGTGCTGAGTAAGAGTCTTGAACACAAGCAGCATTGAACTGAAGTAAATGATTCATGCCCTTGTAGAAATACATTCTTACTAGAATCAATCCCAAAAATCCCAAAAGCTGATTTTAATTCCCTTACCATAGATGGTGTGTGTGTTTGTGTGCGTGCATGTGTTTGTTTGTGTCCATGATTGATAGCACACCTAGTGTCATTTCCACTGGAACCACAAACACTTACTGTGTGATTTACTGCCATTACAATCAGGTGAAGAGGACAGAGAAAGAGAGAGTGTACGTGTGTGAGAGTGAGACACAGAGAGAGAGAGTGAGAGAGAGGGAGAGAAAATGAGGCAGAGAGAGATAGAGAAGGAGGTAGAGGGATTGAGAGGGAAGGGGGAGAGAGAGGGGGAGAGGATTTTGGTTAGTTTGAGAATAATAATTGCATGATTTATCCTTCTACGGTATGTATGTAGGTAATATAGTAGAATGTTATGAACCGACACTGAATCGTAGGAGCTAACTACTAGCTATGTAAAAGTTGGAGGGAAGAAGGCCCAGTGCTGCTTACCTGAGATGCCATCATCACACAGTCCTTCTTCGTAGGTGTCCGCTATGATTTCCTTGGTGTCAGAAAAAAGTTGCTTTCAGAACAATTCTTTTTGATTGAAAATAAAAAAAAGTTTTTGCTCTTGACAGAAAGACACAAATGTACCTCCATAGCATATAACAATTTGCCTGTGAATAACCACACCTTCATACAAACTTGCTACTGTATGCAGAATTCTTCACGCACAACCAAAGATGCTGCCATATCTTGCCAGCACGCCCACAAGCGAGCCAGTCAGGCGTAGAATGACGACTCGTGGAAGAGGGAAAGGAACGAGATGGGAACAACAACAATTTGTTGCAAGTTGGAGAGGGGGGCTAATAGCTGAACAATAGACTATTCAACCTTTACTAAAGAATTGTCTCATAGCCGAGCTAGGTGTGAAACCCCCCTCCTATCACAGACCATATTTCCCTAACGACCAAGGGGTAGCTTGCTGCTCAATGTAATAAAGGAATGACTTTTCAAGTAAGTTACCTTACACGTTATGTTGGCTGACAATTTGTTAGCTACGCTCTCCTTACGAACCACATAGCATATCATTATGGCAATATGTATGTTAGCTAGCTACCTAAAGTTCGTAGTTATACATCAAACTTGCCAGTATATTAACTATAGGCTATCTACCCAATGTTTGTTGACTTGAATATTCCCGTCATTCTTAGCTTAGCTAAATGGTATAGTCGTTGTGCGTTCTCAAAGTTCTCGTAAATTCGCTTTGGCTATCTACACCGATTTCAGAGCACTCTCATCTGAGTGTACCAGAGTGCAGAATAATTAATTTCCGAGAACCCAACACCCGTTGAATATGGCTGGTGTCAGTAAATGTTGGCAAAAAAGTTAAATGAAATTGTTTCCAGCAGCACAGTTACATTCACAATTGCTCTAGTTAACACGAAAACAGCCTTACCAGCTCTGCTAGGGCAAGTAAATTGGTCAGAGTGGTCTCATGTGTGTCTGGAAGTAGCTAGCAAGCTAGCAGACATTAGCTTGAGTGCTTAACTGCCGGTGTAAGGTTAGAACACTCAAATCAACCCTACTCCTCAGCCTGAAAGTCCAGTGTGCGCTCCGAGAGCGAAACGGTCTGAATTTACAAACTGACAATCTGACAATTCAGAGCGTGACGTACAGCGCCATATTTTCTGTCCATCCTAACGGAAACTCTGAGTTTTTTTTCCATGGAATAGAAACACCATAATATTAATCAAATTAATTAAGCAAGTACCAGTTAAAAGTTTGGACACACCTACTCATTCCAGGATTTGTATTTATTTGTACTATTTTCTACATTGTAGAATAATAGTGAAGATATCACAACTACGAAATAACACCGGTCTCCCACGTGCCCCACATTCTGTAGTACAGACATGGCCTGCTCTCCGTATGTAAGGAATTAGGCACTTTCCTATGTTTACTACAGTATGTATTGTAGACTGCACAGTAGCCTAATAAGCAAATAAACACATTTTGTTAATAAAATGATCAAAAAGTGATAAAAAAATACTCTTTCAAAACGCAGATGTTAGTTTAGTTATGGATCCATAACGAATTACTATGGGAATAAATATCACTGATTTACAGAAATATTGGAACAAAGTTGTCTAATGAAGGCAAACAATTTAGAATCCTCCAATCCTGTAGCCTACTCCCGACCGTCACGTTGTACAGCGCCATATTTTCCATTCCATCCTAACGGAGACCCTGAGGGTTTCGTTTTTCGTTATTCTCTGAATAGAAACAACATAATATTAATCAAATTAATTAAGCCAAATTTCTTAAAATCAATCCCATATACTATGTTATTACAAAAAAGGTTTTAAATTCTCTGGTAATACCAATACGGAATACAATACAATGCTTTTCAAAGATGCCCTCTAGTGGTCAAACTAGCAATAACTTGCAGTAACAGAAAAAATGCCCGACAATTAAATGACGTGCCACAGAATGCTGCGGCAGCCCGCAAGGTGTGCCGCAGTATGGCACAACATTTAAAGGAGGAACCACTGTATACTAATGAAGGATGTAAGAGTGAACTGCCTCCCATGCCAGCAGCAGTTCAGAAGAGGCAGTCAGTGTAGTCTTGAACAGTACAGTGGTGTTGGTGTGTATGTTTATTACAGTGTAATAGAGTGAGAGAGAGTGCACCAACCAAGGATTCACAAAATGGAAACAACACCAAATTGAGACTATGCGTGCAGAATTCTGCAAAATGATCCTCTGTGTACAATGTAAAACACCAAATAAAGCATGCAGAGCAGAATTAGGCCGATACCCACTAATTATCAAAATCCAGAAAAGAGTTGTTAAATTATACAATTACCAAAAAGGAAGCGATTCCCAAACCTTCCATAACAAAGCCATCACCTACAGAGAGAATCTCGGAAATAGTCCCCTAAGCAAGCTGGTTCTGGGGCTCTATTCCAAAACACAAACATACCCCACAGAGCCCTAGGACTGCAACACAATAAGACCCAGCCAAATCATTAGAAAACTAAAAGATCATTACACACATTCGAAAGAATTTACAAAAAAATTGAGCAAACTAAAATGTTATTTGGCCCTAAACAGAGAGTACACAGTGGCATAATACCTGACCACTGTGACTGACCCAAAATTAAGGAAATCTTTGACTATAAACAGAAAGGCCACCATAGGCAGACCTCGCTTCAAGAGAAGACAGTCTATGTGCTCACTGCCCACAAAATTAGGTGGAAACTGAGCAGCACTTCCTAATCTCCTGCCAAATGTATGACCATATTAGAGACACATATTTCCCTCAGATTACACAGACCCACAAATAATCTGAAAACAATTCCCAGTTTGATAAACTCTCATATCTATTGTGTGAAATACCACAGTGTGCCATCACAGTAGCAAGATTTGTGACCTGTTGCCACAAGAAAGGGGCAACCAGTGAAGAACAAACGTTATTGTAAATACAAACCATGTTTATGTTAATTTATTTTCCCTTTTGTGCTTTAACTATTTGCACATAGTCACAACACTGTACATAGCCGTACTATTCCTCTGGAACTTTTGTAAGTATAATGTTTACTGTAAATGTTGTATTGTTTATTTAACTTTTGTTTATTATCTATTTCACTTGCTTTAAGAATGTAAACATATTTCCAATTCCAATAAAGCCCTTCAATTGAATTGAGTGTAATAGATGCATAATAAGAACAATGTGCTTCTGGCACATCCTGTGTGTGTGTGTGTGTGTGTGCGTGCGTGCGTGCGTGCGTGTATGTGTGCGTGTGCTTGTGTGTCAGAGAGAAAAACAGACAGATAGACACTGCTGAAACAAAAACAATTGAAAACATGGTTATTTGGTAATTAAACAATCAAATCAAAAATAACGAAAGTTGGTTATCCCTATTAATCAAACGCTCGAAAAAAACGAAGGAGTAAAGGGAGTTATGGAGGGAGGGGGGGGGGGTGCATGCGCGTTGAGCGACTGCGGTGCCTGGCCAGCAGTGTCCAATCTTTAAAAAGGGCCGCAGCCAGCTAGTTCCGAGAGAGAGAGAGAGAGAGAGAGAGAGTATCTTTCTCTGAATGGCTGAACCTACAAATTAAACATAACTTTTAGTTTCATGTTTCTCAAAACAAGGCTATACCCATCTACATAAAGAAGCAATATTTACAGGGACTTCATCACTTCGTGGGATTTTTATTGAACAAGTAGCCAGTTTTGGATAATGATGATTTCCGTTAAGTTTTTTTCCTTATTTGAGATGACAGGGATTCGGAGTCGTTGATCAATTACATTGTATATGTCTATATTTAGAGCTTTTTACAAAAACACGTAGCAGTGTCTTATCCGCGGCGATGTAGTGTAAATTGCATTCTACGAGGAAAGTTGTGGTTTGTAAAAGTCGATTCTAACGTTTTACCCTGAAAAGCGTAAAGGAGGCGGGTATTAAAGGAAGAAAGCAAGGAACGAAGAAAAGCTTTGTAGCCTAGCAAGCCATCCTGTGAGGAAACTGAGCGGAGGAGGAGATGTACATATGTGAGTTTAGACTGGGTGTGGGTGTGTGTGCCAACTGTCTTGTCAGCCTCTTTCTTGATGTGGTTGTTTTGCTGGTCGGCCTCTGTTTGCGTGTGTGTTGTGTTTGCGCGCGCGCCTTCATGCGTTTGTGTATCCATTTCCATTTCATTTTCATCAGCAATGAATGCTCAACTGACAGACTTTAGTCAGAGGCGCATGATGCCCACATCAGCTCGTGGTACAAAACTGGGTGATTCAGTGCGCAAGCGGCCCAGTGATGCTGAAGTGACAGCTCCCTCAGCGCGCTGTCTCTTTCCACACACACTCTGTAAAACACCAGTAGCAGATGTGCCGCTGATGGTCCTCGGGTTTCAGAGTGTGTGTCTTTTTATTCTTTATCCCTCAAACTCTCTCTCTCTCTCTCTCTCTCTCTATCTCTCTCTCTCTCTCTCTCTCTCTCTCTCTCCTGATTTACTCTCTATGCCCTATTCAACCCCCATCCAGTCTGGGTAGCTCTCTTTCTGATAGAGGAAGGCTTTGCATTGGCACAGAAAACCAAAGGTGGGTGTGATCTCATTTATATGGCAGAAATGTGTTCTATTTAGGGTGAATGTTTGTTTTAATTCACTGAACAAAAACATAAATACAACATGTAAAGTGTTGGTCCCATGTTTCATGAGCTGAAATAAAATATCCCAGAAATGTTCCATATGCACAAAAATCTTATTTCTCACAAATTTTGGGCATGTGGTGGTTCATTTCTTTACTATCAAATGAGGAGAGACAAACTTATCGCACAAGTCAGAGTTATACTTAAACTACATCTTTAATAGCGAGAGCTTGGCAATAGCAATGGCTTGTCGACGAAACACCGTCTCTGATGATCCTTTGAGAGCGGCAACACAAAGGCTACTGAGATCTTTCATAGGAAAGATACACCCCTTTCAACCTACATGACGAACAACAGATAGATAGAATGGGTCACAAGGTTAAGATTTGTATGAAAGATATCTATAATACATAGCAGACAGTATCTGCTGTGTCAACAGTTGTCATTGTATAGAGACCAGTGTCTCCACTCCAAACTGGAACCATCTCTCCCTGGTACCATATAGAACAGAAACATTAACTCATGCTCTGGAATGCTCTTTAGGTTTTATCACCCAAAGACATCGTAAATCTTCTCTGTCAGTGTTATCTCCCAGAGGCCCATCCTCAGTAGAACACACACACACACAAAAGCTATAAGAATACTCTATTCTGTCGAATAAAACAACCATTTGATGCAATAGAAGTATTATAACATAATCTTGCAATTTCTCTCACAGGCACAAATGTGTTTACATCCCTGTTAGTGAGCATTTTTTTATTTGCCAACATAATCCATCCACCTGACAGGTGTGGAATATCAAGAAGCTGATTAAACAGCATGATCATTATACAGGTGCACCTTGTGCTAGGGACAATGAAAGGCCACTCTAAAATGTGCAGTTATGTCACATAACACAATTCCACAGATGTATCAAGTTTTGAGGGAGCGTGCAATTAGCCTGCTGACTACAGGAATGTCCACCTGAGCTGTTGCAAAGAATGTAATGTTCATTTCTTTGACATAAGCTGCCTCCAACGTCGTTTTAGAGATTTTGGCAGTACGTCCAACCAGCCTCACAACCGCAGACCACGTGTATAGCGGTGTGTGGACGAGCGGTTTGCTGATTGCTGTCAACGTTGTGAACAGAGTGCCCTATGGTTGCGGTGGGGTTATGGTATGGGTTGGCATAAGCTACGAACAACGAACACAATTGCTTTTTATCAATGGCAATTTGAATGCACAAAAATACCACGACGAGACCCTGAGGCCTATTTTTTTTAAGCTATCTGTGGCCAATAAATACATATCTGTATCCCCATTCATGTGAAATTCATAGATTAGGATCTAATGAATTTATTTAAATTGACTGATTTCGTATATGAACTGTAACTCAGCAAATTTTTTGAAATTTTTGCATGTTGCGTTTATATTTTTGTTCAGTATATTTTATATCTGTCACATTTTATAAATGTCACAGAAACTCAGTTGTGATCGGTTCAGTTTGTGATGTCTTTCAAGGAATACATACGTTAATTCATGTGTGTTAATTTCAAGTTTGGAAATCAAACTAAGACAGTGCTTTTGGGGTCATCCCCATTATATAGAAGTACCCTCATAATCAAGCTGTTTCTACACCTGAATAATATCGGTGACATCACTGTACTAATAAATACTTCCTGGTGTGTGGTGTGTGATTGTTTTTTCCATGGCATCCGTAGACTCTCAGAATGTGGGTAAGATTTCCCAGAATGCCCGACAGTGTGGCACCTGGATCAGAAACATCAACGGGGGGCAGTTCAGCTCTCCAAACTACCCTAAAATCTACCCTCCCAACAAGGAGTGCCTCTACATACTGGAAGGTAACACACGCACGCACGCACGCACGCCCACACACACACACACACACACACACACACACACACACACACACACACACACACACACACACACACACACACACACACACACACACACACACACACACACACACAAACACACACGCACACACAGATTAAAACGCTTACATATTTTGACACAGAGCGCCTTTTTACCTTGGCCAAATAGTGACACCTACTCTCCTTCCCCTCCCAGCCCTGCCCCGTCAGAGGATCGAGCTTCTGTTTGATGACATCTTTTACATTGAGCCATCCTTTGAGTGTCGTTTCGACCACATCGAGGTGAGAGATGGTCCGTTCAGTTTCTCTCCTCTGATCAACCGCTTCTGTGGCTCCTCCAGCCCAGGCCTGGTGCTCTCCAGCGGACGATTCATCTGGATCCGCTTCTCCAGTGATGAGGAGCTGGAGGGACTGGGCTTCAGGGTCCAGTACACCTTTACCGCAGGTAATTTACCTAAGCCACAGCTAATGAACCACAACACACCTTTTACACAGGTAATACACTTCTATACTTACCTTTACCGCAAGTAATTTACCTGAACCACAGCTAATGAACCACAACACACACTTTTACTGCAGGGAGTGGCTAACTCAATCCAACATAACACATCTAGGCATCAGGGTCCAGTACATATTTTCTGCAAGTAATTTACCTCAACCACAGTTAGCACTTTACTGTAGGTAACACATCTTAGGAGCAAACATTGACTTCAGCTTTTTTATTATGTTCAGACCCAGAGTTTCACCTCCACGTGGGAGGAATATTAAATCCTATTCCAGGTAATTCATCAACACTTTAACCACTTCTTCAACTAGATAACAATAATATTACACTTTATTTAACTGGATTTAACAAGATCATATGTGTTTCTTCAACCCACCCTATCACCTCTCTTTCTCCCTGTCTTTCCCTCTCTCTCCTCCCCCCTCCCCCCTATCTGTCAGACTGTCAGTTTGAGCTAAGTGGAGCTGATGGTATGATCCGGTCCGGTCAGGTGGAGGAGGAGGACAAAGTCAAACCTGACCAGGCGGTCGACTGTATCTGGACCATACGAGCTCCGCCCAACTTCAAGGTCTATTACACCTCTATGACATGTCTCAACTCTCTACATCTAAATATCTATATCTAACAATCTATATCTAAATACCTACAGTGCCTTGCGAAAGTATTCGGCCCCCTTGAACTTTGCGACCTTTTGCCACATTTCAGGCTTCAAACATAAAGATATAAAACTGTATTTTTTTGTGAAGAATCAACAACAAGTGGGACACAATCATGAAGTGGAACAACATTTATTGGATATTTCAAACTTTTTTAACAAATCAAAAACTGAAAAATTGGGCGTGCAAAATTATTCAGCCCCCTTAAGTTAATACTTTGTAGCGCCACCTTTTGCTGCGATTACAGCTGTAAGTCGCTTGGGGTATCTCTCTATCAGTTTTGCACATCGAGAGACTGAAATGTTTTCCCATTCCTCCTTGCAAAACAGCTCGAGCTCAGTGAGGTTGGATGGAGAGCATTTGTGAACAGCAGTTTTCAGTTCTTTCCACAGATTCTCGATTGGATTCAGGTCTGGACTTTGACTTGGCCATTCTAACACCTGGATATGTTTATTTTTGAACCATTCCATTGTAGATTTTGCTTTATGTTTTGGATCATTGTCTTGTTGGAAGACAAATCTCCGTCCCAGTCTCAGGTCTTTTGCAGACTCCATCAGGTTTTCTTCCAGAATGGTCCTGTATTTGGCTCCATCCATCTTCCCATCAATTTTAACCATCTTCCCTGTCCCTGCTGAAGAAAAGCAGGCCCAAACCATGATGCTGCCACCACCATGTTTGACAGTGGGGATGGTGTGTTGCTTTTACGCCAAACATAACGTTTTGCATTGTTGCCAAAAAGTTCAATTTTGGTTTCATCTGACCAGAGCACCTTCTTCCACATGTTTGGTGTGTCTCCCAGGTGGCTTGTGGCAAACTTTAACCGACACTTTTTATGGATATCTTTAAGAAATGGCTTTCTTCTTGCCACTCTTCCATAAAGGCCAGATTTGTGCAATATACGACTGATTGTTGTCCTATGGACAGAGTCTCCCACCTCAGCTGTAGATCTCTGCAGTTCATCCAGAGTGATCATGGGCCTCTTTGCTGCATCTCTGATCAGTCTTCTCCTTGTATGAGCTGAAAGTTTAGAGGGACGGCCAGGTCTTGGTAGATTTGCAGTGGTCTGATACTCCTTCCATTTCAATATTATCGCTTGCACAGTGCTCCTTGGGATGTTTAAAGCTTGGGAAATATTTTTGTATCCAAATCCGGCTTTAAACTTTTTCACAACAGTATCTCGGACCTGCCTGGTGTGTTCCTTGTTCTTCATGATGCTCTCTGCGCTTTTAACGGACCTCTGAGACTATCACAGTGCAGGTGCATTTATACGGAGACTTGATTACACACAGGTGGATTGTATTTATCATCATTAGTCATTTAGGTCAACATTGGATCATTCAGAGATCCTCACTGAACTTCTGGAGAGAGTTTGCTGCACTGAAAGTAAAGGGGCTGAATAATTTTGCACGCCCAATTTTTCAGTTTTTGATTTGTTAAAAAAGTTTGAAATATCCAATAAATGTCGTTCCACTTCATGATTGTGTCCCACTTGTTGTTGATTCTTCACAAAAAAATACAGTTTTATATCTTTATGTTTGAAGCCTGAAATGTGGCAAAAGGTCGCAAAGTTTAAGGGGGCCGAATACTTTCGCAAGGCACTGTATATCTCCCCTCTTTAACAACTCCCTCCCCTCCCTCCATCCATCTGTTTCTCTCTCCCTTTTTTCTTGGTCAGATCTACCTGCGGTTTCTGGAGTACCAGCTGGAGAATTCGAACGAGTGTAAGAAGAACTTTGTGGCCGTGTACGACGGCAGCAGTGCCATAGAGGACCTCAAGGTAGGAGTTGGAATGAGAACTACTTCACTGACTCACTCGCTCACTCACTACTATGCAGTAATACATATCATTCCCACATTGTACCCATTCATAATAAAACTAGAGGAGAGTTAGCACTAATCAACATGAACTACTCATCGGAATAAAGCTTGTGCAGTGATGCATGTGATAGTGAGTTTATTGTTGTCATACTTTTAGTTTGTCATATCATCATGTTTTATCGTTTTAATGAATTGTTTATTTACTGTGACATCACGGTCGCTGCAGGCCAAGTTCTGCAGTACCGTGGCCACTGACGTAATGCTTGACAACGGGGTGGGCGTGGTCAGGATGTGGGCCGACGAAGGCAGCAGACTCAGCCGCTTTCGGATGCTCTTCACGTCTTTCGCAGACCGTGAGTCCATCACGTTCTTTCTGTCTTTCTCTTCACCCCTTTCTTCACCTGTTTGGCCTACCATGAGTCTATCACCCACTCACTTTACCTCTCTATAACTCTTTCTACCTCTCTCTTTCCCTCACAGGCTCACTCTTTCCCTGAATCTGTCTTACGCTTCCCCTTTCCCGCTTTCTTCATCTCATCCTTATCTGCTGTGTGTCTCTCTCACTTTACCTCTTTGTACCTCTCCTGTATTTCTATTGCTCATACTTACTTTTTTTTTTATCACTTTCGTGATTTTTTTTGCACGTCTGTGGTACATTTTCACAACTCTTAAGCACAAAAATCAAAACAGATCATCGAAATGGCTGATGTTTCAAAACTCTAAGGACATTTTCAACTGACTGAGTACAACAAAAAGATTCACAAAGTCACTTGTTCACTGCACCAAATCACTCTTTAAATGTAGATACATATTCAATCCAAGTATCTGCTTTTCAAAATTCTATATTCACTTTACTTTTGATATAGTTTTCTTATAATTTGTTAACAATACAATTAATTATCACTTTATCAAACTACTCAAAACTGGTAACTACTGAGCCAAAATGATGTAGTGCCTAGTTAACGTATATAGTTTGATAACTGCTGAACACTGTCAAATTCTATATTTCTACCTCATAAATGTATCAATTTGACATCAATTTATGTTTGAAGGTTAAACCAAATCATATATGGATGTGACTCAGGTGTATCAATGAAATTCAGATCATGTGTGGAATATATTGTTATACAACCCAGGTATTCCAGCTGTGCATTTTATACTACACTATAATTACAAATGGTAGCAAATAGTGACTTTTTCCACTATGTGTTACCATTTTGATTTATAGTGTAGTATAAAATGCACTGCTGAAATACCTGGGTTGTATAACAATATATTCCACTCATTATCTGAATTTCATTGATACACTGTAAGCTGAGAAACAGGTGATACTGTATTAGTTGACAAGTCACGTAGAAAAGGTGATCTTGTACAATGTTCCATTGAGTAGAAATCAGTGGAGGCTGCTGAAGAGAGGACAGCCCCTAATAATGGCTGGAATATAGTGTAATGGTATGGAGTAAATGGAATGATATAAAAACCCATGAAAACCAAAAGAAATGTGACACCATTCCATTTACTCCGTTCTGGACATTATTATGAGCCATCCTCCCCTCAGCAGCCTCCACTGGCAGAAAGGGCTTACAAACCGTGGTTTTACCGTAGCCGTCATTGTAAAATAAGAATTTGTTCTTAACTGACTTGCCTAGTTAAATAAAGGTCAAATAAAAATACAAAATATAAAGTAGCCAACTGTTTAACAATACCCCTATTTCTGATGATTTGTCCTATGTACTATATGTATTGTATGGTGCATGCCAAATTATAATCAAATACTATATGGAATATATTTACCATCTACTACTTGGTTCCATTCTGCACTGCAAAAACTACAGTTTTGCAATGTGTATCTTGTATTTTTTGCTATTGGCTTTAATGGTAGTTAAAATAACTAAATGGTGAGCCTATCATTATCTGATGTATTGGTGACCGAATGAAATGTTCTCATGGTATTTCACAGAAAACATTTGCATGAATCACTGATGAATGATTTTGCATGAATGACTCAGTGTTGAAAGATGTGTGAAACCCCAACGAATGCACAATCAAACGTTCTGAACATGCAATAGGGGGCATTACAAATTCACCACATACTTGTGAAAATAGCACCAAAGCGAGTGTAAAAAACTGTAACATAATTGTATCCTCTTGTAGCTGAGACTTCACATAGCTGTTTCAGATTTGTTTTTCTCTTACGTTATAGGTTTACATACACTATATATACAAAAGTATGTGGACACCCCTTCAAATGAGTGGATTCGGCTATTTCAGCCACTCCCATTGCTGACATTTGTATAAAATCGAGAACAAAGTCATGCAATCTCCATAGACAAACATTGGCAGTAAAATGGCCTTACTGAAGAGCTCAGTGACTTTCAATGTGGCACCGTCATAGGATTCCAACAAGTCAGTTTGTTAAAATGTATGCAATGCTAGACCTGCCCCGGTCAAGTGTAAGGGCTCTTATTGTGAAGTGAAAATGTCTAGAAGCAACAACTGCTCAGCCACAAAGTGGTAGGCCACACAAGCTCACAGAACGGGACTTCTGGGTGCTGAAGCACGTAGTGCATAAAAATTGTCTGTCCTCGGTTGCAACACTCACTACCGAGTTCCAAACCGCGGTTTCCGTGGCCAAGCAACCACACACAAGCCTAGATCATCTACTATGCCAAGCATGGAGTGGTGTAACTCTTGCCCCCCCCCCCCCCCCCCCCCCCCCCCCCCCCCATTGGACTCTGGAGCAGTGGAAACGCGTTCTGGAGTGATGAATCACACTCAACCATCTGGGTTTGGCAAATGGCAGGAGAACAGGAGAACTACACCTGCCCCAATCCATAGTGCCAACTGTAAAGTTTGGTGGAGGAGGAATAATGGTCTGGGGCTGTTTTTCATGGTTCATGCTAGGCACCTTAGTTCCAGTGAAGGGAAATCTTAACGCTACAGCATACAATGACATTCTAGATGATTCTGTGCTTCCAACTTTGTGGCAACAGCTTGGGGAAACCCTTTCCTGTTTCAGCATGACAGACAATGCCCCTGTGCACAAAGCGAGGTCCATGCAGAAATGGTTTGTCGAGATCAGTGTGGAAGAACTTGAATGCCCATGATTTTGGAATTAGATGTTCGACGAGCAGGTGTCCACATACTTTTGGTCATGTAGTGTAGCATAACTGTGCTAGTAAAGGTTACAACTAACATAATGGCTCGTCATATCGAATAACTAAAAAATGATTTGTGTGTGTGTGTGCTGTGTGCGTGCGTGTGTGTGTTGCAGCCCCATGTTCAGGCGACATGTTCTTCTGTCACAGTAGCATGTGCATCAACAACTCTCTGGTGTGTAACGGGGTGCAGAACTGTGTCTTTCCCTGGGACGAGAGCAACTGTAAAGGTCAGACACATGTTATGTTATACTGTGTTATATTTTCATAATATCATCTTCATATTTCACATCAAGAGGAAAAACACATTTTTGTTGGACGATTCCCGGAATCAGTAGGGAATGAGCAGGAAATCCAGAATCCTCCCACCAGGTTTTCTAAGAATTTTGCAAAAGTTACCGGAATTTTGGAACCCTAAGTCTCTCGTTCTCTGTCTCTCTGTAGAGAAGAAGCCAAAAGGTATATTCCATCACATTACTAAGACCCATGGGACAATTATAGGTGTGTCTACAGGACTCGTCCTCCTCCTCCTCGTCATCTCCATACTGGTGCAGGTCAAACAGCCCCGCAAGAAGGTGTGTAGCAACCAAATGTTGACAAATATTACAAATGATGTTTGACAGTCAATCGTCTGTGTGTGAATGAACAACATTCGTAAAATGAAGCACTTTACTATTCTACGAGTGGCATGGGTCTGGGTCGTCGAGAGAGAAATAAAGTGTCTATCCCGCTTGTGGGATCCTAACCCTTGTATGTTAACAGGTGGTGGCGCGGAAGAGTGCCCTTTTCAATCGAGCGGACTTCAAGGAAGTGTTTGAACCTCCGCACTACGAACTCTTCTCACTCAGAGAGAAGGTGGGTTTAACATCTAGACTTAATGATATATACCAAACCAAAATATAAAAGGCAACATGCAAAAATGTCAACGATTTTTCTGAGTTACAGTTCATATAAGGAAATCAGACAATTTAAATAAATTAAATCTATGGATTTCATGACTAGGCAGGGGTGCAGCCACAGGTGGGCCTGCAAGGGCAATGGCCCACCCACTGGGGAGCCAGGCTCTGCCAATCAGAATTTGTTTTTCCCCACAAAAGGGCTTTAATTACAGACAGAAATACTCCTCAGCACCCCGGTTGGACGTACTGCCAAATTCTCTAAAACAACGTTGGAGGCAGCTTATGGTAGAGAAATGAACATTACATTGTGTGGCAAAAGCTCTGGTGGACATTCCTGCAGTCAGCATACCAATTGCAATGATCATGCTGTTTAAGCAGCTTCTTGACAGATTATATTGGCAAAGGAGAAATGCTCATTAATAGGAATGTAAACAAATGTGTGCACAAAATTTGAGAGAAATAAGCTTTTTGTACTTTTGGAACATTTCTTGGATTTTTTATTTCAGCTACATGTTGGGTTTATATTTTTGTTCAGTGTAGTTTATTATGCTACTGATGTTTTAATCTTGCATTTTACTTTGCTTTACTTAGTTTATAAAGTAGTGATGATGATGATGATGATGACGGTGGTAAGGAGGATGATGACGATGATCACTGTATGAAGATGGTTATCATCATCTTTGTCATCCTAAGGAGTTGTCTACGGACATAGACCTACCAGAAGAACTCCAATCTCTCAACG
This sequence comes from Oncorhynchus mykiss, assembly GCF_057628025.1. Classification (NCBI taxonomy): domain Eukaryota; kingdom Metazoa; phylum Chordata; class Actinopteri; order Salmoniformes; family Salmonidae; genus Oncorhynchus; species Oncorhynchus mykiss. The sequence goes on along the minus strand of NC_143022.1, from coordinate 33,806,264 downwards.
CTCTGAGACGTTCCTCCACCACTTCCCGCTGCATCCATGAGCACCACTGTGGCTCCCAGACCTCCGCCAACCCCAGCCGACGTGCTTCCTCTGTGGGCATAGGATCCATGGAGCTCCCCTTCCGGTGCGAGTTCACCCAGGGTCAGCCAGGCTCCCTACCCTCTCTGAGAGGCGTCAACAGCAGCCTGAGGAAGAAGAGCTGGCCTAGTATGAAACAGGTAGGACTGGTGGGAGGCGAGGACCTGGTGGACCGGGTAAGGGGGAGGGAGGATAGGGTGATGGAAGAGGAGGAAGAAGAGGAGGTGGAAGGAGGGAAGTGTGATGTGTATGTACGCAGAGGGATGAGCATGAGATCCATCTGTGAGATGTCTCAGCAGAGATCGATGTCCATGGACTTCTGAGAGAGAATGAGGAGAGGAGGAAGGGGACAGAAAGGAGGATGTGGTGGAGGAAGGAGAGAACATTTGTGATAGAAAAACAATCAGTATCGCTTGACACATTTACTATGAAGGAAAATAGATTGGACCCCAACCCCTAACCTAGACACTATCTCTGAAACTCCGACTATCCTGTTGCACTGGATCTACGAGTTAAAGGCATCATCTGTAACTTCGATCACCGTTAAAAAGTACACCCTGACACTTTTCTGAAGGTGACAATCTGGTATGCAAACCACAAGTATGACAACCAAAAACGAAGAGGAACAGGAACACACTGATGTTTTGTTTTAAGTTAATTATGTTTGTATTTCATGTTTTTGCCACAGGGAAAAGAGAATTGATGGAGTGTGTCCTTAACGTCGGCCTCCTTTAACAAATACTGTTCCAAGGCTGGAGACAGGCCTTATAGTGTGAAGTTCTTATTTATTTCATGACATACCTCACTGTGTATTTTTTCCCTAAAGGTTTTTTCTCTCCATTTGTTGATTTTGTATTCATAGTTTTAGAGAGGATAGTTGATGGAGAATTGTGTTTACGGTTAGCACTGGATGATAATGATGAAGGATGCCTTGTATCATTGTGTTGTTGTTTTGTTTTGATAAATTTTGTTTTGTTATTGAATCTATTAAAGAATGTGGCTCTTGGTGACTGGGGTGAGTTGATGGTGACTGAACCATGTGGCTGTGGTAGATGAGGATCAGAGTGAGTTGGCCATGGTTTCCGTTGAACACTCCAACACCCACCCCTCTCTCTGCTGAGACAGCATGGTTTTATGAGGCTTCCTGTAATGGTCTGTCACACCACTACGCAGGCAAGAAAGCCCCTCTTGAAACCCTGACTAACACAACCAAGCAATATACAACCAATAAACAACCAAATGTACAAACAATATACATACTGTAGACAGTGAGCGCCAAAAGTATTGGGACAGTGACATTTTTTGTTGTTTTGGCTCTGTACTCCAGCACTTTGGATTTCAAATGGTACAATGACTGCAAGGTTAAAGTGCAGACTGTCAGTTTTAATTTGAGGGTATTTTCATCAATATCGGGTGAACCGTTACAGCACTTTTTGTACATAGGAACCACATTTTAGGGGACCGAAGGTATTGGGACATATTCACTTATATGTGTATTAAAGTAATCAAAAGTTTAGTATTTGGTCCCATATTCCTAGTGGCTCTACAAACTTGTTGGATGCATTTGCTGTTTGTTTTGGTTGTGTTTCAGATTATTTTGTGCCCAACAGAAATGAATGGCAAATAATGTATTGTATAATTTTGAAGTCACTTTTATTGTAAATAAGAATAGAATATGTTTCTAAACACTTCAACATTAATGTAGATGCTACCATGATTACGGATAATCCTGAATGAATCGTGAATAATGATGTTACAGATGCACAAATATCATACCCCCAAGACATGCTAACCCTATAACAATAATAGGGGATGTTAGCAATTGGGGGGGGGGGGGGGGGGGGTATCAATATTAGCCGTAATCATCGTAGCATGCACATGAGTGTAAAAGTGTTTAGAAATATATTCTGTTCTTATAGTGATTGTATCATTTCAAATCCAAACTGCTGGAGTACAGAACCAAAACAACAAAAAATGTGTCACTGTCCCAATACTTTTGGAGCTCATTGTAGCTTGCCAGAACCACCCTATGGGCAGTGGTTGGTTGGCTGAGATTACTTCTCCAATCACGTGGGGGAGTTTTAGAATAGATGGTCTGTATTTAGGATATTGATGTGGATACCATTTACTTCCATTTTTAATCTCCCCCAATTGAATGCATGAAATATACAAGCAAAAATGTATTTACATTTGAGTTATTTAGTTATGCAGAGCTACAATAAGAGCATTACCTACCTCAACTAAGTTGGGTAAGACAATGATATATGACTACTAAGGACTGATATAAGCCTGGGAATAAAACACAGGTCCTCCCATCTAAGTTACAGCATATTAAGACACATTAACCAGAAAATACTTCAGTGATGAGTCAGAACATAGCTCTTATTCAAAATAATTCACTGCCAGCAGGACTGTGAACTAACTCTCTCTGTCGCAAGCACGCACGCACACGCACACACACACGCGCACGCACGCACACACACACTTGTACCTGCATGGTATGAGGACAATGAGATATGTCATTACTGATGGTATGTGACCCATTTGAGTCAGACTTGGTTTGGTAAACAGAGTAGATGAAGGTTTAACAAACGTGAAGCCTTGGGTCTGGTGGCTCACATCCAACTTATTCTCCATGAAAGAGGATGGCTTTGTCATAACGTGTTGATTACTGCTCTATGTAGGTCACTCATATTGTATTAATGCTCTAACAGTTGCTGTGTTTGATCTTTCGTTCCATAGATATGGTATGAAAGAATGACCCATAGTGTTTTATTGCCAGGGCATTTTATTTCTTTATCTTATGACATATAGTTCAATCAAAGTAGACTAATTGCACTGGTCAACTTTGGGCTGCTACATCATTCATTGAGTAATTTCTTTAATGTGCAAAAATAATAATTTGGGACTAAAGTCTTTAGAAATATCTAAATTGTGTTTTATTTTTTATTACATTTATTTAACCTTTATTTTAGCAGAGAGTCCCATTGAGACCAAGGTCTCTTTTTCAAGGGAGCCCTGCATGAACACAATTGATACAGTGTACAAAATTCAAGCATACAATGTCATAAAAACATACAATATTACAAGCAATTTTTTTAAAGCAATTTAAGAAGCAAACACATTCCTCAACACTGAGTTTCTCCATTAACAAAAAATACAATTAACTTCTACTGGCTTAATCTATTGATGTAATTAATCATTAAAATAGTAGAACTCACTTTATTTAAAAAGCATACACAGTATTCACTAATGACCTGATTCACAGATAACATAATCACATGCAACTAGAACTTTGGCATAGATGATCCATGTCAACGGCAGACATGCGCTGAAAAGTTAAGCACGCAACTGTGCACTGATCTCAAATCAGAGTACAGCCTGCTGAAAAGTTAAGCATGCAACTGTGCACTGATCTCAAATCAGAGTACAGCCTGCTGAAAAGTGAAAAGGCACAGGACCTAACTATGGCTTTTTGGCTTTTTGTCTCTGTAGGAATTCACACTTTTCACCCCTGTCTCAGCACATGTGGGCCAGAGACACACACAGGAAGTACAAACACATACAGGAAGTACAGATGTTAAAACATTCATAGATTTCAGTTTCAGACACAGCATGAAATAACAGTATTGGAGATGAGTTATTTGAAACAGGAGGAAGAGGGGTTATTTGATTAAGTAAAGCTCAATTCAAAGTTCACAGCTGCAATAGTCCACTGGCCTATTATAACATACAACATATAGCAAGTCTCATATCTCCAAAAGCGTGAACATACAGTGGGGAGAACAAATATTTGATACACTGACGATTTCACAGGTTTTCCCTACTTACAAAGCATGTAGAGGTCTGTAATTTGTACCTATGATAAAAAATTACAGACCTCTACATGCTTTGTAAGTAGGAAAACCTGCAAAATCGTCAGTGTATCAAATGCTTGTTCTCCCCACTGTATGTCATAATGGACCGGCAGGCTATTGCAACTTTACTATATACACTATATTTACAAAAGTAAATGAGTGGATTCGACTATTTCAGCAACACCTATTACTGACAGGTGTATAAAATCAAGCACATAGCCATGCTATCTCCATAGACAAACACTGCCAGTACAATGGCCTTACTGAAGAGCTCAGTCACTTTCAACGTAGCATAGTCAGTTCGTCAAATTTCTGCCCTGCTAGGGCTGCCCTGATCAACTGTAAGTGCTGTTATTGTGAAGTGGAAACATCTAGGAGCAACAACGGCTCAGCCGCGAGATGGTAGGCCACACAAGTTCACAGAACAGGACCGCTGAGTGCTGTCCACGCTTGCAACACTCACTAACAAGTTCCAAACTGCCTTTGGAAGCAATGTCAGCACAAGAACTGTTCATCGGGAGCTTCATGAAATGGGTTTCCATGGCTGTGCAACCACACACAAGCCTAAGATCCCAATGTGCAATGCCAAGCGTCGGCTGGGGTGGTGTAAAGCTCACCGCCATTGGACTCTAGAGTAGTGGAAATGTGTTCTCTGGAGTGATGAATCACGCTTAACCCTCGAGCAGTCCGACAGACGAAATAGTGGAGGTCAAGTCACTGTTTGTGAAAATAAAATAATGACGAGACTTACCAATCAACTTGTAGATAAATTGTCTCTACTCCATGGCTCTAAAGTTAGTGAGAGAGAGCAGAATTGAAATAGCTATCTAAGAAATCTAAAGTATAGCTCAATTGTTACATGGATTACTTTTAGCAGTAAATAAACAGAGAAGAGGTGGACAATTGGAATCTAAACATTGAGGTGAAAATAGAGAAAAGAAGAATGTCAACACAATAAAATAGTTTTTATCGCTGTCGAGATGATATCAGGAAAAGCTACGACTCTCTCCCAGAGCGCCCGGGTCTTTCTGCCTTGGGCTCCAATGTGTATGACTATTGACTTTATGATACATTATCAATAACGCAAATTAATCTCCATTTCCATACATTTGGTTTCCATGCAAAAATGTTTTGTTGGATTTCCATGGAGAATATACTTCAATATTGTATAATAACTGTAAAGAATGCTATTTTATTTTATAGAAAGTTCAAACAATACATTATGTGTTTAATGTCTGGGTTAAGTGCTTAGCTGGTGCAGGGCAGATCTCATGTTTTTCTTAGTTCATTGACCAGTCTAATGGCTACAGCAAAAAACATTTCCTCCTGTTAGTCTTACAATGGGGGCAGCAGAGGAGCCTTCCAAATGGCAGGAGTTCAGATGCGGGATTGAGGATTTGGATTCCATCACCCAAGATTGCATAATATGGGCCTTCCTAAGAGTTTTCTGTCAGGCTTGCTTGACCTTGGAGCTGAGGTTCACAATACTTTGAATGTCAATATTCAACCAATGATCTTAGGGATTTGGGAAACAAAATGTGTCCTTATAAAGTGTACCTTGCCATGTCAAATAAAATGACAACACTGACCTTCTGACTCCAGCGAGTGTGTACCAAGGCAAAATAGGTAAACACAAAGACCTACTATGAAACTTTCCATTTTCCACAGACTGAGTCTGTATATCTCTTTGTGTAGGTAACCTAGTAGTCAAATGATGTGTTATATAACACCTTGTCCTGATCAACCACTAAAACGTCATATAGTACCTACCCTGGGTCTCTCTGGCTAACCATTAACAGTGGTTTAGTGTCAATATAGAGTGACCTCTCGACCTGAACCACTGTTGTGTCTGCAGGGAGGTGTTTATATTAGGAGGGATAGGGTGGGGCAGAGTGATTGAGGAGAGAGGTTGTGAGGGAAGGGGTGTATGTGGTACTTATGATATTGGGGTGGGGGGGTTAGGCTTGGCCCTTAAGACCCTCACAAACTTCTACAGATGCACCATTGAGAGCATCCTGTTGGGCTGTATCACCGCCTGGTACGACAATTGCACCGTCCGCAACCGCAGAGCTTTTCAGAGGGTGGTGCGGTCAGCTCATTGTGTTACCGGGGGCACACTGCCTGCCCTCCGGGACATCTACAGCACCCGGTGTCACAGGAAGGCCAAGAAGATCATCAAGGACCTCAGCCACCCGAGCCACGGCCTGTTCACCCCATGAGGGGGTTAGGACAGGTCCATCAAAGCTGAGACCGAGAGACTGAAAAACAGCTTCTATCTCAATGCCATCAGACGATTAAATAGTCACCACTAGCCGGCATCTGCCCAGTACCCTGCCCTGAACTGAGTCGCAGTTTCTAGCCAGCTCCCGGCTGGAGTGTTGTAAAGCTCGCCACAATTGGACTTTTCTGGAGTGATGAATCATGCTTCACAATCGGGCAGTCCGACAAACAAATCTGGGTTTGGAGGATGCCAGGAGAATGCTACCTGCCCCAATGCATAGTGCAAACTATACATTTTGGTGGAGGAGGGATAATGGTATTGGGCTGTTTTTCACAGTTAGGGCTAGGCACCTTAGTTCCAGTGAAAGGAAATCTTAATGTTACAGTATACAATGACATTCTAGACAATTCTGTGCTTCCAACTTTGTGGCAACAGTTTGTGGAAGGCCCTTTCCTGTTTCAGCATGACAATGCTCCCTTGCATAAAGTGAGGTCCATACAGACATGGTGTGTCGAGATCGGTGTGGAAGAACTTGACTGGCCTACACAGAGCCCTGACCTCAACCCCATCGTACACCTTTGGGATGAGTTGGAATGCCGACTGCGAGTAATACGTAACCGCCCAACATCTTCACCTCACTAATGGTCTTCTGGCTGAATCGAAGCAAGGTGCGTGACCTTAATCTTTTAAACTCTCATGTCTCTCATCACACACTTTCACATGTATAGTCACACACTGACTGGGCCTGACACAGCACAAAATCCTATCTCATTTATGTCACCACTTGACTCAGCACTCCGATGTCTGAAGTCATTATGATACAAGGTCACCATAGGACTAAACCATTTTTTCCTTAGCTTACCATAAAAGAGATGAGGAGAACATCAGTAGAATGGGACTGGGTAAGAATGCATTTATTGTACAAATAAACATCATAACAACATGTTATGACAAGTTCTCCTGGGATTTTACTGACCACAAAAGAAGGTATACTTGTCAAAATATAATAAAGCACTGGTCAACAAATAAATGCAAAATGACTCACATTCGTATTTTTCTACTTTTATACACATGTCAAACAGTATTCCCTTTAAACTGCACGCAGTAGCTTGAGACTGCCCCGCAGCTCCACCAGGACTGCCTTGCAGAGCACAGAAGAAATATCAGCCCACAGATAGAAGCAGGAGATTGAACTTCACTCAACTTTCTAGCGTTTTCCCTGTTAGTTAACACTATCAACGTTTCCCTTTACTGTGGCAATTGTGACCAAGTGAGTTATTAGCCCAGTTATAGATAATGTGCAGTCAGCAATGGGAGAGTGATTCCTTCCTACAAGAGCACAACATGTCAACATTTCTAGACATCTCTGAAAAGCTAGTCAAATAAAGAGCTTTTTTGTCTTAAAGGGGCAGTGTTGTAATTTGAGACAGGCATGAATAAGCGTAGTAGACAATAGGCAGAGGGTAGCACAATTTGTCTGATTCTCTGTAATAATGGTATTAGAATAATAATGCATTTTATTTGGTTTCTTGAATTAAACAACACAACAACATGTTCAGTCCCCTCCGTGTCTGAAGGACAAGTGGATAAACAGGTTCATGTCAAGCCCTGCATGTTTTTCTTCTAAACTCTCATGGAATGCAGGCCTACATTGAGCATCACACATTGCTACTGTAGGCTGAATGATAGAACAGCTATTTCCATGCGTTATGGGATGCATTTTCTCCATTGTTTTTCATGGTAGGCCACTCTGGTAGGCCTATATTATGATCAAATAGCAACAGTAGCCTACTTGGCCACTGTTAAAACTGTAACTTAAAGCGAGTACAGCCTCAGTGTGCACAGTAAATGCATGCTGGAAGATGCACAGAATTTTCACAACATTCAAGTTTGCGCTCAGCAGACCCGAAATTTGCTAAATGCCCCCCCAAAATCAAGGGATCATTGATGTCAAATGATAGAATAAAAAACATACCCCTGATCTTTCTTCAGTTTGTTCAGGGTGATACTATATTTACATTGACATGTTTGTCATTTATTAGACGTTCTTATCCAGAGTGACTTACAACCTGATACAAAAGCCTGTGAATGTGTACAAATGTGTACAAAACTGAACGTGTACAAAACTTGCTATTCTTGCTAGTTACATTGTTTGCTATGTTGTAGACAATTCCTGCCGTAGTAACTCTAGCTATCTATTGGAAATTGGGAAAGGGGCCCATCCCCCAACCCTTAAGGAAGTGCTTTGTAAACCATATTAATCAATGAATTAATCAAACGAGAATCATTGTCATATCATGTTGACTTCTATTATTCTCCGGCCCACCTGGCTCTACAACTCATCATAATAATCACCTTATCAACCCTTCTTACAGAAAGAACACAGTACTAAAAATATGATATGAAAGCATTGAAGATTATTTTCAGAATAAATAACAGTAAAATAAGTACATCATAAACTCCATTGTCTTGGCTCCAGAGGAATGAAGTTCTCCCTAGAAACGGATCTAAGGCCAGTGTTGAATCGCTTTCCTCAATGGTGAAGGTTAGTACTTGAGCAGGGAAAACTCTTTCTAGATCTGGGCCAGAGGGAGAATTCCACCAGCAGCATCTCTCGAGTCTGGGTTAAGGGCTAGAGGTCAGGCGTCAATGGGCGCCCCCAAAAATGGTGGATAGATGAGATGTCCCACTCAGGCCGTTTACCATTGACCAACAATGGTCAGTTCCTTTCTGCTTAAGGGGGTGGCTCTCCCATAGCACCATTGCATTAGTAGCTGGGTTTGGTCTGTTTAGTTTATTGACTGTATATGAACCAGAAAAAACTAGCGAGTGGAATGTCTCGCTTCCTCTTCCGTCACTCTGGCGGCCCCCTCAGTGATTCATCGAAGAAGGACAGGGGGGCGTCTTGGCTGAGCAGGGGCATCCTCTCTCCAAGCACAGCGTCTCTGAAGTTTGGTCGTCTCCAGGCGTAGACTACACTGTTCAGACAGCCCTGCAGCGACACCGTCACCGCCTGCAGCGACACCAAGATGGAGTATAGTGGGTACCCAACCAAAAAAATCTGTATTTATTTTCACACAATGTTTTGCCTAAATCCAATGACATGTTGACGTTTTTTTGTTGATTTCACATTGAATTCACGTTAGTTGACTACTCAACCAAATGTCAGTCAGTTCAAAGTCTAGTTTTGATTTACATCTGTGCCCAGTGGGTAAGGATAAAGCATTATGGGTGCTTATCTAGTGTCATTATTAATTTGACATAGTTAAAGAACGCTCTCTAGGGGAAAGGGCAATTCATTCTGGGTGATGGCATCTTGTTAGGGCTATGTATGTCTGCAGTCAGCAGTGAGATAGTTGTACAGAAATACTGACCTGTATAACATAGAGGGGGAAGAGCTTCTCTTTAGGTATGTCTGGCATCACAGACAGGACAACCAGAAGAAGAGCTGGGGACAGGGAACAAAATAGGAGGTTGGAGATACACGCAGACAATGTGTGTGTGTATCAGAGGAGGCTGGTGGAAGGAGCTATCAGAGGACAGGCTCATTGTAATGGCTGGAATGGAGTAAAACACACTTTTCCATGTGTTATATTTGTTTGGTACACTTCCATTGATTCCGTTCCAGCCATTACAATGAAACCCGTCCTCTTATAGCTCCTCCCACCAGCCTCCTATGGTGTGTGTGTGTGTGTGTATGTGTGTGTGTGTGTGTGTGTGTGTGTGTGTGTGTGTGTGTGTGTGTGTGTGTGTTGGGATGACTTTGTGTACCTGGCGTCCAGCAGAAGATGATAACCACAATCATGTAGCGAACAGTGGAGAACACACCCCTCAGTCTTTTCCTTGAACGTGCGTCTCCCTCCACAGGAAATAGTCCCTCCTCGTACCTGCGATACAAGCTGTCCACCTTGTAGTAAACCACCTGCACAGGTACAGTACATCACTCATCATTTTCATGATCATCCTTCTTCATTACATTGGTTGTAAACTACTTAAACTACTGTAAATGAACCCATGTTGATATGGTAACTGTATTGTGTGTTGTATGCTAGACTAGTGAAGATGTCTGGTACTTACCGTGCAGCACACCAACACTAGTATCACACTGAAGAAGAGGAAGCATCGCATGAACATGTCATGGATCTGTTCCTGAAAAAAAAAAAAAAAGGTCTCATTCAATATGCTCTCCAGTCCCTTCATAAACACACAGATACAACCCAGGTGGAACCAGGTATTTACTCACAATATCTGAGCAGTGGTCACTCCAGACATGCAAGAAGAGGATACAGCTAGGAGGAAACACAATCACAGAGAGACGTGAGATAAGGAATCCATTTCATTCATACGATTTGTTTCGCAAGAGTGTCTACATTTTCTCTCATTCGTGTCATAAGACAAATCTTGACAAAGACACACACACACCTGGTGCAATATGTGCTAACTTCACTGTGGTTTGCTGTCCCGTGTCCGGCTGGTACCAAGTCCGCTGTGGTCAGGACTAAAGACATTGTGTACGCAAAGTACATCACCAACGGCGTAAACCTGTTGGGGCACCGCACACACAAACAGTTAGGGACATATGCTGCTTTTAACACACTACGCAGATCAGTTTGGTTAAATCCAGGGACATTTTTAGTTGGAAATTAAATAGTGACTCACCACACAAGTGTATTTACAGGCAACACCACCACCCTTCGTCTACACTGGGACTGGGGGGAGAGAGAGATGTTTGATTTTTAGAATGAATCAAACAAAGTCGAGGTGTGTGTGTGCCCTTGGTGGAGGGTTGGGACCTCACCTCTTCCTCTCTTGGTCTCTCCCTCCATCTCTCGACAGCTTGCTTTGACTCCCAGGCATACACTACCACCAGCAGAAACGACACACAGTAAAATGTCTGGAACAGAGAACACACACACACACACCATACACACACAAACACACACACACAAAGTTAAATGTATAGACAAAAAAACACACAGTAAAGTGTCGAGAACAGGAAGCGCACCAGGTAAAGGTCTGTAATAGAAAAGGACAAGCTGTAAAACTGCTTCTTCACACTCTGTCTCTATAAACGACACAGCATAATGTCATGCTCCATGACATAACACAGGATAGAACAGTTCCTCCACCCCAGATGTACTGTGTGTTCTGTCTGCCCTGCAGATTCATCTGCTGGTATGTGAATGTGAAGTCTAAACAAACATGAACTAAAATGCTTTTAAAGTTGGATCACTCGCACTGCAGCACTCAAAGACAGACTATGTACAGTATCTATGCCTTATCTATACCTCAGTCTAGAGGTGAGCACACAAGCATTCTAGTCTTTTCATGAACCACATTTCAAGTAATTCATAGATCTGTAGTGCGTCTCAAAGCTGTAGAGTGTTTTTTAAGGAGACCACGTACAAAATTGAACTCGATTGTATCTACAGAACGTTCATTCTAAGTTGAGGATTGTTATAGTGCACTATCCCTGCAAATAAGAACCACAGTAGGCTGGCTCACCAGTGACAGAGGCAGTAGGTGTTTACAGATTAACACACTGTCGGTGAAGCTGTCGGTCTCATTCATTGCGTTGGTGAACATCAAGGTGGCTGCTGCCAACAGATCAGCTACAGCCAGCTGGACCAGGGGATTCACCTAGAGAGACACAGGCGCGTGTTAGCAAAACTAAGAGAAAATGACAACAACATTGTACATCAACGGCCACAGAATATAGCCTGTCTAATGTGCTTGAGGTAAGTGGGAATAGACTTGATATCATTCATAGCCGTGGTGTTACAGCGTCTGTAAGACTGTGTCCAGGGTCACGTTGGTCCCATCACCAACATTTCTGACGGTGCTCTGGATGGGTTATTGTATGTTTAGACTTCATGGACATTCAGTAAATAGTTTGTACTGGTACTGTTCGTTCCCTGTTCTATAGTTCAGGTATTATTGTCCCTTTGTCCAGCCAGCCTTTGTGACCCTACTAGAATATTCCTCTGACTTTAGCTAGAGTTGATAGAGCACACAGTCCTATAGTTCTGCCTCAATGAGGGAGTATAGACACAGGCAGACAGACAGATAGTAGCCTGGGCCACGTTCAGCTGGCCACAACGTTTCGGGAAACATAATGATTATGTTTTGTAGAAAATACATTTAGAGTAAGGAATCATGTCAGCTCTATTCATGACTATTCTACCTGCAATGTTCAGGTAGTTACATCCTGAGTGAGCCTGGTAGACAGATATTTAGCCAAGACACCGCCTTGGAAATAATTTTTACAATAACTAAGTTGCATTATCACACTCACACACACACAGGTACACATAAGCACACACACACAAACATACACACACACACACACACACAAGCACGAACACACACACACACACACACACACACACACACACACACACACACACACACACACACACACACACACACACACACACACACACAATCAAACATTCTCTTCTCATCCACCCACCTGTTCTTGTAAGTGCCTCCTCCTTGCGATGGAAACCACCAGCACTGAAAAACTCCCAATCAAGCTGTACGCAGAAAGTAAAATACCTCAATACTGACTGTATAAAATTGTAGCACTATTACATAACATTCAAACATTTCATCCAGCATGTTCACAAAGGTTGTGATGGAGAATAATTACAATCAAATTGAAACAGAAACCCATGAAATACAATAAAGAAATATAAAATCCAATATAAAATGTAATGTACTGTAAGCCTACACTTGACCAATAAACCATCGGAATAACTAGCAGGTATGCCTGACGTAGATGGATTTAATTGAGCACACTGCCCATGAACTCTCTCACTCTCTCTCACACACACACACACACACACACACACACACACACACATTTGTTTTACTATCATTGTGGGGACCAAACAATTGATTCCCAACTCTTAACCTTAACCCTAACCCTTAACCTTAACCCCAAACCCCTAATCCCAATTGTAACCCTAAACATAAACCTTAAGCCTAAAATAGCCTTTTTACTTGCGGGGACCAGCAAAATGTCCCCACTTGTCAGAATATAACTTGTTTTGCTATCCATGTGAGGACTTCTGGGCCCCACAAGGATAGTAGAACCAAAAACACACACACACACACACACACACACACACACACACACACACACACTGTGGAGGGGGCTTGGTTGAGGTTATTTAGTAAAAAGGGGGAGCTGTCCAGCCGAGTAGGTGCTGAAATGGGAGGCTAACAACTCAAAAATCACTCACTCATCTCAATTCCTCTGCAATCAGATATAGGCTACATACATTCAAATATAAGAAGTCAAGAAAAAGAACAAGGTAGTCTCAAAAATTACGTATATAAAACATGACCCAAAATAAACGTAACAAATCAAGCGTTTCTTTGCAGCCAAGCAACAAACTCCTCATCTGCTATGCAGGCTTAAATTGCACTATGGTAGTGGTGTAACGAGCTATGGTTAGACATAGAAACATAGTGCTTATATTTTTCTATGGGCCCAGGCTATGATGAGTTAGGATACATTCAGCATTGCGTTATTAACATGCATGTCAGGTTGCTCAACTGGTCTAACTGGCAACACAGAAGAAATATGAATCTGAAAAGATGGGAGGCCAACCGTGTTATTATGACTTGACACGTGAAGTCAACTTCTCAGTGGTGTAGCTTGCCAGTCTACATTTTCAACAGCAACAAACTAAAATATGTTCTAGACTAACCTACTATAAATTGGTTTGATTTGAAAACACATAGGTAAAGCTATTTTCACTACACTTAAGAGCAGATAAATGTAGAAACAGCTAGACCTAAATGTCCTCAAATCCTAGCCAACATGAACGCAACACTTTACATTCATGTGTCACAGATAGCCTAAGGGTGTTTGAAGTCAGATGTGCTTACCTTAACGACAGAGATACTAGGTACACAGTCGAGAGACCAGTGATCTAAATAAAGGAAGAACATTCAAATCAATTCAATAGTGTGTTAAAATAGCCTCCTATATAAAACAGACTGAGCCTGGGCTTATAGCACCAATGCAGCTCTGTATGGACCTCTGTATGGATCCACTAGGCCTATAGCTATACCTAAAATGTAAATAGGTTTAGGATACACATCAATTTACTTGCTCTAATCAGTAAAAAAATATTTAATACCTGGTCGTTACTTAAAGTTCCATTCGAAGGATCCATAGTGAATGAGCCACACAATTGCCACCTTGGCAAAGTTATTCAAAGCGCACCTGTCCTTAGCCTGAAATAAAGAACGCGTTATCCATGTGGTCCACAGCACAAAAGATATGATTCTTTCCATAAATCTGAGTGGGTTATTAACAGACGGCCCCGCCCATGGCACAAAGATATCTGCACCTTGGACCAGTCTGTCACGTGTCCACTTACCTGCACAACGAAAAGCCCCGCGGCAAGGGACAGGTGAAGGAATGTCCCCTCGGGAATGCTGTGCATGGCTTTCTTTTGCCTGTCAATGAACCATGACTCATACAGGTTTGGAGATTTTTAGAAAAGGCCAGAGAGGGAAATGCATCCTTGCATAACCTGGAGATTCCAGAATATGGGGCCATTGAAGTTATTTCTTTATGGGACACACAAATATAGGAGAAAGGAGGAGAAATACTAAAATGCAGTAAAAACATTGTTTACTCTAAATACCCGGATAACATGTTTCTCTGTGATGGTAGACTGTGATACTAGGTTAGCTGCCCTAGGTGTCTGTTACACGCTCTATAACCACTGTGATTATTATTTGACCATGCTGGCCATCTATGAACATTTCAACATCTTGTAGAACAATCTGGCCTTAATGGCCATGTACACTATAATCTCCACCAGCACAGCCAGATAAGGACTGGCCACCCCTCAGAGCCTGGTTCCTCTCTAGGTTTCTTCCTAAGTTCCTGCCTTTTTAGGGAGTTTTTCCTATCCACTATGCTTCCACATCTGCATTGCTTGCTCTTGTTTTAGGCTGGGTATCTGTATAAGCACTTTGTGATAACTGCGGATGTAAAAAGTGCTTTATAAAATAAATGTGATGGATTGATTGGGGCAGCACACTCCTGATAACACAGAAGTCTCAAGTTTTGCACAACTATTGCACAGAATATTCTCAGTTAGTCTGGTGCACGTCGTGCGTGCAAGTTTGTTTAAAACAATCTCTATTATGTGTGACATTGGTCCCTGCCCATTGCAGAAACAAACACATGACATCCCTCACACTTGAGAATTTAAATACCAAAGATGAATTATATACACTACATGACCAAAAGTATGTGGACACCTGATGTCGAACATCTTGTTCCAAAATCATGGACATTAATATGGAGTTTGTCCCCCCTTTGCTGCTATAACAGCCTCCATCCACTCTTCTTTGAAGGCTTTCCACTAGATGTTGGAACATTGCTG
This sequence comes from Oncorhynchus mykiss, assembly GCF_057628025.1. Classification (NCBI taxonomy): domain Eukaryota; kingdom Metazoa; phylum Chordata; class Actinopteri; order Salmoniformes; family Salmonidae; genus Oncorhynchus; species Oncorhynchus mykiss. The sequence goes on along the minus strand of NC_143022.1, from coordinate 33,790,692 downwards.
TGGGGACTTGCTTCCATTCAGTCACAAGAGCATTAGTGAGGTTGGGCACTGATGTTGGGAGTCTGCATTCAAATTAATCTCAAAGGTATTCGATGGGGTTGAGGTCAGGGCTCTGTGCAGGCCAGTCAAGTTATTCCACACCGATCTCCACAAACCATTTCTGTATGGACCTCGCTTTGTGCATGGGGGCATTCCCATACTGAAACAGGAAAGGGCCTTCTCCTGGCATCCGCAAAACCCAGATTAATCTGTTGGACTGGCAGATGATGAAATGTGATTCATCACTCTAGAGAACGCATTTCCACTGCTCCAGAGTCCAATGGTGGCAAGCTTTACACCCCTCCAGCTGATGCTTGGCATTGTGCATGGTGATCTTAGGCTTGTGTGCGGCTGCTCGGCCATGGAAACCCATTTCATGAAGCTCCCGAAAAACAGTTATTGTGCTGACTTTGCTTCCAGAGGGAGTTTGAAACGTGGTAGTCAGTGTTGCAACCAAGGACAGAATAATTATGTGAGTTTATGTGGCCTACCACTTCATGCTGAGTCAATGTTGCTCCTAGACATTTCCACTTCACAATAACAGCACTTACAATTGACCAGGGAAGCTCTAGCAGGTTGAAAATGTGGCATCCTATGATGGTGCCACGTTGAATGTCACTGAGCTCTTCAGGAAGGCCATTCTACTGCCAATGTTTTGTCTATGGAGATTACATGGCTGTGTGCTCGATTTTATACACCTGTCAGCAACGGGTGTGGCTGAAATAGCCAAATACACTAATTTGACCACATACTGTCCACATACTTTTGTACTTCTATATACATGCAGCACATCGACTATTCCTCGGGAAATACTGACCAGAGGGTCAATCTGATGTGACATTGCAATAACAGCGTAACCGTGTTGTAAGGACATCTGGTGCCACACAATTGAACTGCATCTTGCTGGCAAAAGCAGTGTGCACAAGTTACCATTTAACATAATTTTTTTATGTGATACAAATGAGTAGTGTTGGATCGGTCGAACCCGTAAATGCAGAGTTGTTTTACTTACGATAATGTTTGTCAAGACAAATGGTCTTGCATTAGTGCGTTAATATTATTGCTGTTGTTTAATTTCCATCACCACGTTGAACCCATTGTATTACTAATAAAGTTGAGTCAAATAGATGACGTCGGGAGTTCCACGTTGGCCCGGACGTGGCAGCAGCATCAGAGGACAGAAATAAACGATTCTTGCTTTGGGTGTCACAAACATAACGATTCACGCCTCGTCTCAACAACGACAAGAATTTAGAAAAGCTTTGCTTAAAATTTTGACATTCACTCACAACATGGGGCTTCTCATCTCGTCAGTTTTTACCAGACTGTTCGGCAAGAAACAGATGAGAATACTTATGGGTAAGTGTCAGCTGAGTCTTTATTGAGTAAGTAGCCCATGAAGAAAAACAGATTCGTTGGACCCAAAAGATTTAGCTTGAAGATTCAATAGTAACGGTAACAAATTAGCTACGTTAGTTAACATTTAAAGTAACGTTAGTAAATATTTGGTAGTGTTGCTAACTGCTATATTACTGTAGCTAGCTAACGTTAACTTAACTCACTCGTATTTCATATGTCACAACGATTCATGCGATGATGCTGGTGAAGTTGTTTCGCGCACCTACAGTGCTGGTCATAAAAAAAACTATTTGTTTTGTTGGTTCATTGTGTCAACTAACTTACAGAAAGTTCATAGCCAACTAGCTAACACAAATACCTATCTACTCTAGCAATGTTTTCTTTGAGTAGTTTCTCTTGAGTAGTTTGTTAGTTCTAGTTAACGTTAGCTAGCCATTTTAGCTTATCTGTCATTTGAATGGTGGATTTTCGTGTCTTTAATCAGCTGTATCGATATGGACAGTCAAGTGTCAATGCGACAGTGTAGACATGTTTGATTGCTCGCTCATGCTTGCAGTTGTATGTGCGAATGAGATCTTGTTATTTTAATCATAACGTTGTTTGTGTTTTCTCAGTTGGCTTGGATGCTGCAGGGAAAACCACTATCTTGTACAAACTGAAGCTGGGAGAAATAGTGACCACCATTCCAACTATTGGTAAAACACACTCAGTCACACCCACCACCTTTCACCCTCCAGTCTCAGCTGATTCCTACTCGAATTACCTTTGTTGATGATCACCATAGCTAGGTATATTGGAGTCACTAATCACATTCACAGAGTGTACAAAACAGGAACCCCTGCTCTTTCCTTGACATCGACTGACCAGGTGAATCCAGGTGACAGCTATGATCTCTTATTGATGTCACGTGTTAAATCCACTTCAATCAGTGTAGATGGAGACAGGTTAAAGATGGAATTTTAACCCTTTAGACATTGTTTGTGTGTGCCATTCAGAGGGTGAATGGACAAGACAAAATATTTAAGTGCCTTTGAAATAGGCATGGTAGTAGGTGCCAGGTTTACGGTGAGTGTCAAGAACTGTAAGGCTGCTGAGTTTTTCACACGCAACAGTTGCCTGTGTGTATCAAGAATGGTTCTCCACCCACATTAGATCCAGCCAACTTGACACAACTGTGGGAAGCATTGGAGTCACCATGGGCCAGCATATCTGTGTTCCTAATGTTTTGTACACATTGTATGTAGCCTAATATTGACATCCATAAATTGTGGGAGTGACATTTAAACCCAATACATGCATACATACAGTCCACCACACACCCTCAAAGTTTCCAAGGTGATAGCTCATGTGACGACAATTGTTTTTGAACACTGGAAATTAGAAATGTCTATTTGTTTAAGTCCCTTAATGGTGTGGGTGACAGGCTTTAACGTGGAGACGGTGGAGTACAAGAACATCTGCTTCACAGTGTGGGATGTGGGTGGTCAGGACAAGATCAGACCTCTCTGGAGACACTACTTCCAGAACACACAGGTAAACTCACGCACCAAAAGGAAACCGGGGAGGCTACACCACAGCCTGCTCTTTTATTCCTCTTATGTAATGCCTCCGGGCATCCTCCTGACTGTCCCTGCCCTGCTCTGACTTTGTGTTCCTCCCTCAGGGTCTGATCTTTGTAGTAGACAGCAACGACAGAGAGAGAGTGGCGGAGTCTGCAGAGGAGCTCTCCAAAATGGTGGGTACAGTGCTCTAGATTAAAATAAAAAATATTGGTGGTCACACTGGTGCTCACAAATTACACTGGTGCTCCCATCTTTAAAAAGTTAGAAGCACCACATGACATTTAGGAACACCTGAAAATGTTATTTAAATGTTTTGTTTTTTAATTCAGAGCCTATATTGGGCCTAAATTAATTATAGCTGCTCTTGACACCTGTTGTGCTCTAGAAACGAATATGTAACATTGTAAATTAGAGCTGAACGATATATCGGTGAACATATCGGAATCGGACGATATTAGCTAAAAATGCCAACATCAGTATTGGCCGATGTCAAAGCTGACGTGCATACCTATATATCGTATGTACGTGATGTAATGACGCCATGTAAAATTTTGCGGCACACCTGCAACACAGCATTCCTAACCTAGCCCACAATGTCTGCTGTGTGGATCGAGCAGTCATTTGAAAGAGTAAGAATTTCAGTGTGACAACTCAAAAGGCAAAATCCATTAAAGCCAAGATGATGGAATTCGTTCATCAACCGTTCTCTGTCGTGGATGATGTTGGCTTTTGCCAACTGGCTGAGCACCGGTACACACTATCAAGTGCGCACATTTTTAAATGTTGCCCTTCCGGAGTTATACAGTGATAGCGTCATACATACTATGGAACACAGTTTGGGTCTTTGCTTTTCAAAAAAGATACAGTAGCACTGTCAAAGCTGTGTGAACAAGCAAACGCCGGCCACGAAACGTGTTTACAATACCTATTTGGTAATCAAGCATAATTTGTTCGACCGCAACTTCTGGGGTAGCTAGCTTTAGCTTGGTACCTAGCTAGTGCCAATACAACCAGCCTGAAAACAATGACCAGTGGAAACTGCAGTCATTTGAATTATTCTCACTTGTTGTTCGCCTATTCAAATTTTAATTCTGTTCATGAAAATAAATAGCTAGCCAGCCACTTAACCCTGTTGCCCAAAGCTAACGTTATAAGCAGCCAGCTAGCTTCATCTGGCCAGTGAGGCTTGACCGGACTTGGTTATGTATTGTGAAACTAGCCACAATAAGGATTAGGTACAATAGTGGAATTTGCGGTTTGTCTTCAAAATAAAAGTATGTAGTTGACAGTGAATCAAATGAATACAAATAGTAGAATTATCTCATACTTTTATTTTGAAGTATAAGAACTGTCTTATAAATTAGGGTTATTTTTAGATGACTCCTAGCTATATAGTTAGCTAGCTAAACTGTTGAAACAGAATGTTTTACTATGTTTTTGGGGAAGAACATTGTTTGCATTCATGAGCTAGCTAGCTTTTTATGACCAGCACTGTAGGTGCACGAGACAACTTTACCAGCATACGTATCGAATCGTTGTGACATATGAAATACGAGTGAAAAAATGTGTTAAATTATGTGATGTGCATTCATATTCAGGTCCTTGGTCAACAAGCTTATTTGACACATCAAGTAGTGTTATTTAACGTATCTTTTTTTGACATGCAAAGACCCAAATGGCGTTCCATAGCAATCCTGGTTGAGAATGAAACGACTGAACAAATAAGCGACGAAACAGCACAGCAAGTAAGTGAAAGAAATAATGGGGACATACGTAAATGCCAACAAAATAACTCTTTGGTCAGTGCGGTGTGCGTGTGACCTTTATTTAACTAGGCAAGTAAGTTAAGAACAAATTCTTATTTACAATGACGGCCTACCCCGGCCAAACCCGGATGAAGCTGGGCCAATTGTGTGCCGCCCTATGGGACTCCCAATCGCGGGCGGATGTGATACAGCCTGGATTTGAACTCGGGACTGGAGTTATGTCTCTTGGACTGAGATGCAGTGCCTTAGACCGCTGCGTGTATGTGTTAACTTTAACTGTACTAGAATGCTTAAAAGTCTGCAAAAATGTTAAATCGGTATTGTTTTTTTTGGGGCAAGGAATGTAATATCAGTGCATCACTATTGTGAATACATTAGTTTATTATAAATGCTAAAATGTTGATACAAATATCTGGATATACTGGTAAAGTTACCAGACGGGTATACGACAAAGCAGGATCAATGAGTTAGCCAGTTAACTTTGATAAACAACCAGAAATAACTACTGATTTTTCTGGTTCGTTGGTGGTTGAGTCAATTAGACCATGCCCATTTCACGCTTATCCCACCCGAAAAACGTTATTTCAGAATATTTAGGCAAGTTAGCTGGCTAATTCATTGATGCTGCTTTGTAGTATTCTACTGTAGTTAGCTAGATAGCCATTGAGTTAACATGGCTGAACAAAGTGTAACAAATGGTTAACAACGTCAACGTGCGAGTAGTTTTAGAATGACCCGCGACATGATTTATCAATGTGAAATGCGCTCTGGGAAGATACATTTTGAGCTGGTAATATGGGCCGGATCTTTTGACCTGGTTGGTCTAGAAATGAAGCCGTTTGCGCTGCAGTAATGGTGCACCCATGACTCTTATGAATCGGCACACATTTGTTTCTCTAGGGCACTCGGAAACAACGGTACATCAAAGCTTAATCATTACAACAATTATCTGGGAGGTTTTTCACACAGTGCTCCCAAAATAAAACTCCTGATCAGAGCAAAATATTTAGTCTCCTGTGCAACCAAATTAGTTGCACTTTAGAGCCCTGGGTAGGAATATTTACTCTATGTATGATATGTAGCCAGCTAATAGTAGGTATTTTTAGTGTTGGTATGGTATGTAGGCCTATAGGCCTGGTCTGTTTTATTTATAATTGACTGGACATTGCAACTTGGTGGGGGTGCACACCCCCATTTACATCGACAGGGCTGCAGTGCAGAGGGACAAGAGCATCAAATTCCTCGGTGTCCACATAACTGAGGACTTAACAGGGTCCTCTCACACCAGAAGGGTTGTGAGGAAGCCACGGCAACACCTCTTCTCCTCAGGAAGCTGAAACGTTTTGCATGGCCCCTCAGATACTCAGGAACTTTACAGCTGCACTATTGAGAGCTGACTGGTTGTACCACCGTCTAGTATGGCAACTCCACCGCCCATGACCGGAAGGCCCTACAGAAGGTGGTGCGGATGGCCCAGCTCCCAGGACATATATGCCAGCCGGTGGAACAATTGCCCAAAACTCCAGCTACCTGAGACATGGGCTGTTCTCCATACTCCCGTACGGCAGGCAGTACTGGTGCATCAACGCTCAGGCAGACTCCTAAACAGCTTCTATCCCTTGGCCATAACTGTTAAATGGCTAACAACTACTACTCTCCCACAGACCGTCCAAACTGACTCTATGCCCATCCACAGGTCTCTACACACTCAGACACAACTTACACTGCTGCTAAAATGATTATTGATTAGATGTATTACTTCCTTAAGCTGCTGTAGATTGCCAATACCGTTAGTATTTATCCTGTTACTGGTCACTATTACCCCTGTTTACGTGTGTGTATACACTACTGTTCAAAAGTTTGGGGTCACTTGTAAATTGACTTGTTTTCCATGTAAATATACATGAAATTAGTTGCGAAATGAATAGGAAATATAGTCAAGACATTGACAGGGTTATAAATAATACTTTTTAATTGAAATAATTGTGTCCTTCAAACTTTGCTTTCGTCAAAGACAACCTAGTTGTCAATTTGTTGAGGTAATCTGAAGAGATTTCACCCCATGCTTCCTGAAGCACCTCCCACAAGTTGGATTTGCTTGATGGGCACTTCTTACGTACAATACGGTCAAGCTGCTCCCACAACCCCTCAATAGGGTTGAGATCCTGTGACTGTGCTGGCTACTCCATTATAGACAGAATACCAGCTGACTGTTTCTTCCCTAAAAAGCTGTTCTTTTGTCCTGTTTGAGAAGAAAGTGCTTTGTTTCTGGCCATTTTGAGCCTGTAATCGAACCCACAAATGCTGATGCTCCAGATACTCAACTAGTCTCAAGAAGGCCTGTTTTATTGCTTTTTTAATCAGAACAACAGTTATCAGCTGTGCTAACACAATGTGCTATTGGAACACAGGAGTGATGGTTGCTGATAATGGTCCTCAGTACACCTATGTAGATGTTCCATTAAAAATATGCGATTTCCATCATTTTCATTTACAACATTAACAATGTCTACACTGTATTTCTGATTAATTTGATGTTATTTTAATGGACTAAAAATGTGCTTTTCTTTCAAAAACAAGGACATTTCTAAGTGACCCCAAACTTTTGAACGGTTGTGTATATAATTGGTATATTACCAAAAGTATTTATATATTCATGCTACCAGTCACTTTTTCAGCCCTGTTTGCTTGAATAGTCTACTACCAGTCACTTTATGTATAAACCCACCTTAACCACTCCTGTACCTGCACATTGAACAAGGTACTGGCACTGACATGTGTATATACTTGTGTTCCTTTTACAATAAACTATGACGAGTTATTCTATCACTGCATTGTTGGGAACGCCCTCTCAAGGTAAGAATTACACTGTACTGTTTTACACCTCTTGTGTCCTGTGCACGTGGTGAATAAGCTTTGAAACTTCGTATCCCAAACCTGCGATCTAATCACTCTGCCCCCCCCCCACCCCCCCCCCCCCCCCCCCAGCTCCAGGAGGATGAGTTGAGAGAAGCAGTATTGCTGGTGTTTGCTAACAAGCAGGACCTTCCCAACGCTATGGCGGTCAGCGACCTCACGGACAAACTGGGACTGCAGAGCCTCCGCAGCAGAGTGGTGAGTCTCACTCACGCCCGTGTAAACTCCGACAGACATACACGCACACTCCTCAATGTTTTTATTTCTCACTCTTCCTCCTTAGTGGCACGTGCAGGCGACCTGTGCGACGCAGGGCACAGGACTGTATGAAGGACTGGACTGGCTTTCCAACGAGCTGTCCAAGCAGTAATACCGGACATCACAGACAAGAAAAGCAGAGCACGATAGAGAGGATGAGAACACCTCGGAGAGAGACTGAAACCTTTAATGAACTTTGGTCTTGAAGAACCTGTGCCCCTAGAGTGGACAGAACTTGTGGACAATGCAATCAATACCTATTGGAACATGTTATGTTACTACTCTTTTTACTTTATTGTCATCCCTTCAGATACTTGTCTAATCTTCACATTTTCCCCAACCTCATGTCTCGCAGCAGATAAACTGTCGCTCTGTTGCATGTTTAGAAATTGCTGCTCTGAGACACCTTGAAGACGACCCCTCTTTCCTCTGCACATTGTTCAGCTGGGTCGAAGTTGCCCCAAAACGCTGATCCTGGGTCACTTTTTTTTATTTTTATATGCTTATGGTTAAGATTAGGATTGGGTGTGTTGTAATCTGATCCTAGATCTGTGGTTAAGGGCAACTTCTACCTCAAACTGTTCAGCTCCACTAGACTTCATGGACATTTTCATTGAAACAACCTTACCCCTCACCCCTGTGACCTCATTGCCATTCTGTCACCTCGGTAAGGACAGAAGCTTCTAGAGTGAGATGAAGACACTGATGCCATAAACCTCAAGATGTTTGAGGAAGTTTTTGTTCCCTGGGAGCCAAATGGAACTCCTTTTAGTGAATGGAACCACTGGAAACAGTTGGCTCCTGGTACTTCCTATTTTCTTCATCTAATTGTAGAGTAGGTTTGCTCTGGGTTTTCCACATGTCCTTTTTATTTTTTATGCAATAACCCATTTCCTAATGTGCTTTGATCTAAACTGGGAATCTGAAATGGTAAGGTAGTTGCTGCCACTAAGCATTGAAACGGGCTGAATACTTTTTCATCCACCTTGTGGTTCAGGTTAGGATGGGTTATCTGATGTAGGAGCTGTGTTTAGGTACAACTTCTACCTCAAGCAAGTTGAAACCACACAAGGCTGTTTTGTGAGAATAAGCAGCACCTAACCCAGACTGTGCCTGTTCTAATACTTAAATGTTTTCTTCCCTCCTGCCCTTCCTTGAAATGTATTAGATTTAAGAAGTACTGGCTTGAAACAATGCAGTGGAAACCTTGTCCTCACTTGACCAATCTTTGATAACCTGAAGGAAAGGAAGCAGAAATTGTGTTTTCTAAGCATTGGAACAAGGCCAATATCAGTGTTGTATAGTGCAGGGGCATGCTTTGGTTCAGCTGCGCATGATTGTGGTTAGGTGTGCTCTTCTGGCTGATTTTGCACACTTAATCTGACTCTTCCACACACCCCTACTCAATCTCCCTGGGCTAGGCATACATTCCAGTTGACTGACTGCTTCTGGAAGCTGCCTCACAACTTTGAATGATCTGATAACTAACTGTTTTACAAAAGATCTCTAATAAATTCACCTGTTAAATTGTGTTTTTCTGAGGATTTTCTATGTCTATGTTCATGTGTTCTGGATATTTCAGTATACGTCTGTAATTCTCTGTAGGTTGCGTTGAGGAATGTGTAATGTACTCGTGCTTCATGTTTGGCAGCCAAACGCTTTAGGTCTCTCTGGTGGAAGTGAATTTGCTTCTTTCTGGTATTCTTTCTGGTATTGTTCCAAAGCCAACAGTAAACAAACCTTTGTGTGACTATGCACATTCACTTGCCTGGCTGAGTGGTAATCTGGAATTAGATGAAATGAGGACCAAACTGATGCAAATGACTTCTGTCTAATGTCCTTGCTGTCACACGGTGCCTCATTCAAGGTTTACCAAAAATATAGAGGGGGTGTGACACCATAGTCCACACTACCACATCTCGGTTTAGGGTGAAGTTGCCCATAGACACTGATCTTGGGACAGTTTAGCATTTCCCCCTGCTAATGGTTAGGATTTGGGGAGGGGAAGCTGATCCTAGATCTGTACCTAGGATAACATCCTGGAGCCCATGTCTCTTCGGCCTTCCTATTGGTTGTAGTGCTGTACATCAACTAGAATAATCTTTAGTTTTTCAGGTACAATGATACCACACCAGTTGTCTTAGTTTAATGGAAATTGGGCGGCAGGTAGCCTAGCCGCGGGCCAGTAACCGAAAGGTTGCTGGTTTGGATCCCAGAGCCAACTAAGTGAAATCTGTATGTGCCCTTAACCCTAATTGATCCTGTAAGTTGTGGATAAAATCATCTGCTAAATTTGACTTTCTAATGTGCTACGCAGCTGAATCAAATAACCAACTCATCATCATGCTTTGATTATGTGAATCAGCTGTGTAGTGTTGGGGCAAAATAACTAAATGTGAACTCGGGGTGTCCCAGGACCGAATTTGGAAACCTGTAATAGAGGACTAAAACCATCAGACAGATCTTGACATGGCAGTTGTTATCCAACAGAGGGGGTAGTTAGCATGGTAGCGTGTGTGTGTCAGCCCAGGTAGTTTCTGTTGGGAGGGGTTGGGTACAAGCTGTGTTTGTGCTATGTCAGTACTATGAAATGTGATATCTTTTTCTCAAATTACAGATAAGTAATTTATGGAGTAAAGAGAGTGGATTGGTCAAACAATACAGTAGGAATTATCCTCATTCACAAGGGTCCTTTTATTTGTGTAACAGCAAAGACCAACATGTTGAGTCAAATCAAATGTTATTTGTCACGTGCTTTGTAAACGACAGGTGTAGGCTAACAGTGAAATGCTTTTGCAACAATATAGACATTCAAATAAATCAAATGAAATAGTGACAAGCGGAATACACAGTGAATAACAATTGAGTACAAATAACATGGCTACAGTGTATGTACAGGGAATACCAGTACTGAGTCGCTATGCATGGGTACGAGGTAAAGATACTGTAGGAAGGGGTAAATTGTCTAGGCAACAGGATAGATAGTAGGCAGTGGCAGCAACGTGTGTGTGTGTGTGACGTCAGTATGCATGCGTTGGGGTGTCAGTGTAATTATGTGTGAGTGTGCATAGTCAGTGCAAGAGTCAAAAAAGAGTCAATGCAGATAGTCCAGGTAGTTATTTAGGAGTCTTAAGGCTTGGGGGTAGAAGCTGTTCAGGGTTCTGTTGTTTCCATACTTGGTGCATTAGTGAAGAGAACAGTGGCTTGGGTGACTGGAGTCTGACAATTTTTTGGGCCTTCATTTGACACTGCCTGTTATAGAGGTCTTGGATGGCAGGGAGCTTGGCTCGAGTGATGTACTGTGCCGTACTCACCACCCTCTGTAGTGCCTTGCGGTTGGGTGCCTTGCTGTGATGCAGCTAATCAAGATGCTCTCAATGGTGGAGCTGAGGACCCATGCCAAATCTTTTCAGCCTCTTGAGGGGGACTAGGCGCTGTCGTGCCGCCTTCACAACTGTGTGGGTGTACGTGGACCATGTTAATTCCTTAGTGATGTGGACACTGAGGAACTTGAAACTCTCGACCCACTCCACTACAGCCCCATCGATCTGGATGGAGGTGTGCTCGCGCCTCTGTTTCCTGTAGTCCACGATTGGGTGAACAGGGAGTATAGGAAAGGACAAGCACACACCCCTGAGAGGCCCCTGTGGTGATGATATTTTCTGATGTCTTGTTGCCTACCCTCACCGCCTGGAGGTGGCCAGTCATGAATCCAGTTGCAGAGGGAGTTTTTCAGTCCCAAGGTCCTGAGATTGGTGATGAGCTTTGAGGGGACTATGGTGTTGAATGCTGCGCTATAGTCAATGAACAACATTCTTACATAGCTATTCCTTTTGTCCAGGTGGGTGAGGGCAGTGTGGAGTGCAATAGAGATTCTGTCATCTGTGGATCTGTTTGGGCAAATTGGAGTGGGTCTGGGGTTTCTGGGATAATGGTGTTAATGTGAGCCATTACCAACCTTTCAAAGCACTTCATGGCTACGGACGTGAGTGCTATGGGTGTGTAGTCATTTAGGCAGGTTACCTTAGGGTTCTAGGGCACAGGCACTATGGTGGTCTGCTTGAAACATGTTGGTATTACAGATTCAATCAGGGACATGTTGAAAATGTCAGTGAAGACACCTGCCAGTTGGTCAGCACATGCCCGGAGCACACGTCCTGGTAATCGGCCCCGCGGCCTTGTGAATTTTGACCTGTTTAAAGGTCTTACTCACGTCGGCTACGGAGAGTGTGATCACACAGTCGTCCGGAACAGCTTGCCTCGAAGTGAGCATAGAAGTGATTTAGCTCGTCTGGTAGGCTCGTGTCACTGGCAGCTCGCGGCTGTGCTTCCCTTTGTAGTCTGTAATAGTTTGCAAGCCCTGCCACATAAGACGAGCATCAGAGCCGGTGTAGTATGATTCAATCTTAGCCCTGTATTGACACTTTACCTGTTTGATGGCTCGTCGGAGGGCATAGCAGGATTTCTTATAAGCTTCCATGTTAGAGTCCTGCACCTTGAAAGCGGCAGATCTACCCTTTAGCTCAGTGCGAATGTTGCCTGTAATTGATGGTTGGAGTACGTACGGTCACTGTGGGGACGATGTCCTCGATATACTTATTAGTAAAGCCAGTGACTGATGTGGTGTACTCCTCAATGCCATCGGAAGAATCCAGGAACATGTTCCAGTCTGTGCTGGGACTACCTGACATGATGACTCCTTGCTGTCCCCAGTCCACCTGACCGTGCTGCTGCTCCAGTTTCAACTATTCTGCCTTATTATTATTCGACCATGTTGGTCATTTATGAACATTTGAACATCTTGGCCATGTTCTGTTATAATCTCCACCCGGCACAGCCAGAAGAGGCCACCCCACAGCCTGGTTCCTCTCTAGGTTTCTTCCTAGGTTTTGGCCTTTCTAGGGAGTTTTTCCTAGCCACCGTGCTTCTACACCTGCATTGCTTGTTGTTTGGGGTTTTAGGCTGGGTTTCTGTACAGCACTTTGAGATATCAGCTGATGTACGAAGGGCTATATAAATACATTTGATTTGATTTTATGAAAACCTGCTCCAGAGTGCTCAGGACCTCAGACTGGGGCGAAGGTACAACTTCCAACAGGACAACGAACCAAAGTACACAGTCAAGACAACGCAAGAGTGGCTTCGGGACAAGTCTCTGAATGTCCTTGAGTGGCCCAGCCAGAGCCGGACTTGAACCTGATCGAACATCTCTGGAGAGACCTGAAAATAGCTGTGCAGCAACATTCCCCATCCAACATGACAGCGCTTGAGAAGATCTGCAGAGAAGAATGGGAGAAACTCCCCAAATACAGATGTGCCAAGCTTGTAGCGTCCTACCCAAGAAGACGCGATGCTGTAATCGCTGCCAAAGGTGCTTCAATGAAGTACTGAATACTTATGTAAATGTAATATATATCATTTTTTTTGCAAAAATAAAGAATCTTAGCCTGTTTTTGCAGTGCCATTATGGATTATTGTGTGTAGATTGATGAGGGGAAAAAACAATTTAACCAATTTTAGAATAAGGTTGTAACATAACAAAATGTGGAAAAAGTCAAGGGGTCTGAATACTTTCCGACGTCACTGCATGTTAACATGGGCTATTTTGAGCACTTTTCTGGGATGCTTGTTTTCATTGCTTTACTGAGAAGCTTAGCAGAAGTAGAAATTCTCATGTTATTTATGTTAGTGCAGGATGAGCTGCACACAGTGGACTTCCTAACAGGGCACACGACCTCAGTGCTAACAGCATAAATCTGGTTCATAGGCACGTTTGCTGCATACAATAGCGGTAGGATCAGCAGGGGCATTCAGGGCAGTTAGAGGGAAATAAATTAGGTTAATTAAACATTGTGTCTTCCAATGCCCCTCGTATAATGTACATTTGCTAAAGCATTATGATGACTCAGTGACACAATGGCATGGGTTAACTGAGCTGGGCTTGGATCATTGATAAGTCATTGTCTCAACGCAGCCTTATAATGCTGTGAAAGGATCCAGGAAACCAAATGATTTGGGTGTTATCAGATAGATCCTGGAACATATTCCAGTCTGTGCTAGTGAAACAGTCACTGGTACTTCCTGTTTGAGTTTTTGCTTGTAAGCAGGTAGAAGGAGGATAGGGTAACGGTCTGATTTGCCAAAGGGAGTGTGAGGGAGGACCTTGTATATATTTCTGTGTGTGGATTAAAGGGGATCTAGAATTTTCCATTTCCCAGCACTGGCCACGAGAAATGCCGCCTCTTAATGCCAAATGTATTGTGCTTACGGCCCTATACAGATCATTGAGTGCCAGCATTGGTTTGTGGTGGTAAATACTATAGACCGCTACAATAAATATAGATTAAGACTCTCTTGTTAAATAGTATGGTCTGTAGTCGTGAGGTATTTTAACTCAGGTGAGCAAAAACTTGAGACCTTAACATTAGAGAACACGGACCAGCTGTTGTTAACAGAGACAGACCCTTCCTCCCTTTGTCTTGCCGTCTGGTTCTGACAATGCATAGAAGAATCAGTCACGACTCTGAGAGACATAGGATATTCCCGTTTTTCAGGTCCCGTTAGCAGGATAGTCTCGAACGGCTCATCCAGCTTGTTCTCCAGTGACTGCACGTTCGCCAATAAAGGAGGGCAATGCATTCTATTTGGTCGCCGACCTAATCTCGTCAGGATGCTGCCTCGCCTGCCTCTCTTTCACTTCCACTTCCTCTTTTGAGTCCAGGGGATTATGACCGGGTCTGGAGTAAGCAGAATGATAATAAAACGTGTAACAAAAAGTAAAATGAAGATGTGATTGCTGATGTGAAAGTTATATAAAGACAGAGTTTTATGTTAAGAGTTGTATTGGTCTTTCATTGCCATCTAAAAATAAGAGTTGTACTTGTTGAGAAGGGTGCCTAGAAACCTAGTAACCAGACACACACCCTGTCTTGAGAAAAGGGAGCAGGGAAATTAAACTCAAGACAGACTTTACTGGAAACAAAACTGAAGGGAAAGACTTTTGTGGCAAATAGCCATTGTGCTCAGCGTGTGCATGAGTCAGCACACACCGCAGAAGGCTGCTGAGGGGAGAACGGCTCATAAAAATGGTTGGAACAGAGCAAATGGAATGGCGTCAATGGAAACCATGTGTTGGATGTATTTGATACCATTCCACCTATTCCACTCCAGCCATTACCACAAGCCCATCCTCCCCAATTAAGGTGCCACCAACCTCCTGTGACACACACACAAACAATGTGGGCTGAGGGTAAATTAGGTGCTTTCCTGTGGCCCTCTGCATTGACAGTTGAGGAGGAGGGGAGGGTTTTTTCAGAGAATAGATGGATGATGCAACGTTTGATCTGTCCTTTTTATTCTGCGGAGCCCTTGGCTAAAGGGTTCAGGGGCGAGTTTCTTTTCCATAGAGATCTAATAGCTTGTATTGTTTTATTGTTTAATGTGCTTTGTATGTAATTCACTTTGCATGCATTTCAATGTCATCAAACCAAAATATTGTATTTGTGTTGTTCATTTACAGTTACACGGAAAGGCTACTGTTTTGTCTTTAGAGTAATATTGCTATAGTACAAGATAACTTTGACAATAATATAATATATGGTAAGAGTATTTGTTAAACATCAATCCTGAACCAGGAAGTGTCAGTGTCGCCTACGTCACTTACATCTATGTGTGTCCTTCCCTGTGATGCAGTACTGGTGACCCTCTGTCAGGTCACCATGGAGTTCCCACTCTGTCTGCTTGCTTTGTATTTTATTGTACCTCACATCCGCAACATGAATGTGCCTGTGATGAATAAACATTTTATGGACAATAAAGATTAATAGAATTCAAATGAACCTGTAAACATACTAAATTGTAGGGCCAGAGTTGCCTTGTGGACTAGCTGTGACTAAAACAAAGTATTGTCCCACGGTGACAAGGAGGAAGAGAGGAGGCTCCCAAGGGGAGATCACTGGGTCCCTGACCATGTCCTGAGGGGTGTGTTGGGAATCTGTTCACTAGCAGGTACTGACCCTCAGCATGACCTTTCAGGACCTGTGCCCGGTTTCCCAAAAGTATCTTGATGCTAAGGTTCTAAGATTAACTTAGCCTTAAGATGCTTCTGGGAAACCGAGCCCTGGTCGGTCGGGCCTGGTGAGCAGAGCCAGGTGACCTTGACGCACCGACGAACCCAAGCGCTAGACACCCGAAAACACCTAGGACGACAAGATGAAGCTCATCCAAAGCACAAAGCTTATATTACTTACCTGAATACTGAAACAATTAATACTTACCTGAATACTTAAACAAGCAATGTAACTAAATAGAATGCAGCCAGATGAAGAACCATTATTTTCTTTATTTTGGTTGGCTTCTGGTTGTCCGTGTTTCGGCAGCTCGTGGGGGAACTGCTGATTTAAACACAATCCCAAATACACTACAAGGCTGAAAGCATGATTTCCTTAAATGTTTTTAAAAATGAAAATAAAAATGGAAAGAACCTATGCGACATGAACAAACTTGCCTGTGTCATTTGTTTTGTAGTTTTGCCATTCAGGTCTCTGATATTGATTCCACATTGCAGAGAACTACTGCAAAATGATACATATAGATAGTAGTGTAGTGTAAGTAAATGATATCAAATCTACTTGACACATCCTTGAATTGATACATACTAACAATTTCATATCAGTCTCACTGCATTATTTTATTCATACTTTTTTGAAATTAGCTTCATGTAGGCCAAGATTACCGTGTAGTTTAGAGCCTTCTCTGGTTTTATACTTCCTTGAATGGGATTGGCCTCTCTCCTGCCACGCACGCACACATACAGTGCATTCAGAAAGTATTCAGACCCCTTGACTTTTTCCACATTTTCTTACTCTACAGCCTTATTCTAAAATTGATTAAAAAACTATTTTTAATACACACATATAAATAAGGTATTTTTGTGTTTTATATTTAGTAAATTTGCAAACATTTCTAAAAAACTGTTTTCACTTTGTCATTATTGGCTATCAAGTATTCAGACCATTTGCTATCAGACTCTAAATTTAGCTCAGGTGCATCTTGTTTCCATTGATCATCCTTGAGATGTTTCTACAACTTGATTGGAGTCCACCTGTGGTAAATTCAATTGATTGGACATGATTTGGAAAGTCACATCTGTCTATATAATGTCCCACAGTTGACAGTGCATGTTAGAGCAAAAACTAAGCCATGAGGTCAAATGAATTATTCGTAGAGCTCTGAGACACGATTGTGTTGAGGCACAGATCTGGAGAAGTGAACCAAAATATTTATTCAGCATTGAAGGTCCCCAAGAACACAGTGGCCTCCATCATTCTTAAATATAAGAAGTTTGGAACAACCAAGGCTCTTCTTAGAGCTGGCCGCCTGGCCAAACTGAGCAATCGGGGGAGAAGAGCCTTGGTCAGGGAGGTGACCAAGAACCCGATGGTCACTCTGACAGAGGACCAGAGTTCCTCTGTGCAGATGGGAGAACCTTCCAGAAGGACAACCATCTCTACAGCACTCCACCAATCAGGCCTTTATGGTAGAATGACCAGATGGAAGCCACTCCTTTGTAAAAGGGTCAGGACAGCCCACTTGGAATTTTCCCCAAAACAGGTTTTGACTCTCAGAACATGAGAAGCAAGATTCTCTGGTCTGATGAAACCAAGATTGAACTGTTTGGCCTGAATGCGTTACGTGTTACGTCTGGAGGAAACCTGGCACCATCCCTACGGTGAAGCATGGTGGTGGCAGCATCATGCTGTGGGGATGTTTTTCAGCGGCATGGACTGGGAGACTAGTCAGGATCGAGGGAAAGATGAACAGAGCAAAGTACAGAGTGATCCTTGATGAAAACTTGCGCCAGAGAGCTGAGGACCTCAGACTGGGACGAAAGTTCCCCTTCCAACAGGACAACGACCCTAAGCACACAGCCAAGACAACGCTGGAGTGGCTTCGGGACAAGTCTCTGAATGTCCTTGAGTGGCCGAGTCATAACTCGGACTTGAACCTGATCGAACATCTTTGGAGAGACCTGAAAATAGCTGTGCAGTGGCTTTCCCTTTCCAATCTTACAGAGCTTGAGAGGATCTGCAGAGAAGAATGGGAGAACCTCCCCAAATACAGGTGTGCCAAGCTTGTATCGTCATACTCAAGAAGACTCGAGGCTGTAATCGCTGCCAAAGGTGCTCCAACAAAGTACTGAGTAAAGGGTCTGAATGCTAATGTAAAAAAATACATTTTTGCTTTGTCATTATGGGGTATTGTGTGTAGATTGAGGAAAAAACTATTGAATCCATTTTAGAGTAACACTGTAACGTAACAAAATATGGAAAAAGTCAAGGGGTCTGAATACTTTCTAAATGCACTGTACATGTACGCACGTCATAGTTTGGTTCTTTTTTTAATACACAATTACGGGTTCTAAAGAGGCAGGGGCTCATCTCATTCGCCAGTTCGCCACTGGAACCAATAAGTGATATATCTCAATTATTATCTGTTAACCAGGATTACGAAAGTAACCTTGAGTTTTGTTGTGTTGTGTTTGTTCAGCACCTAGTAACCAAATAAGGCACACCCTATCTGAGAAATAGAGGCAGTGCAAAAAATGAAACTTAAAGATGGATGTTGATGTACAACAAAACAGACAAAGAAAGAAGTAAAGCTTGCTGACACACACACACACACACACACACACACACACACACACACACACACACACACACACACACACACACACACACACACACACACACACACACACACACACACACACACACACACACACACACACACACACACACACACACACACACACAAACAAACACACAATGCAGGCTGCTTGTCTGAGGCAGGGCTAAACAGTTCAGGGTATAGGACGAGGGAGAGTAAGAGGAGGAGCAGGAGCAGGAGAGGAGGGGGAGGAGTAGGAGGAGGAGAAGAGGGTTCTCAGGGTATATAAGGAAGATGCAGTGATTCATCTGTCCTTTCTATCCTGCGGACATGTCTGCTGAAGGATTCAGGGGTGAGTTTTATCTCTATAATGATGAAGAACTTACTGTAAACATTGACCTGTGTTATTTGACCTGATGAATATATAGTTGAGTTTACATTAATTTCAGCATAATTATTGCTTTTATTTTTTAAAGTAAAGTTGATATGACAAACAGGAATGTTTTTTAAAACTTTTAAAAAACGTTTAAAGTACATTTCCTGTATTATGAA
The DNA here is from genome assembly GCF_057628025.1 of Oncorhynchus mykiss. Classification (NCBI taxonomy): domain Eukaryota; kingdom Metazoa; phylum Chordata; class Actinopteri; order Salmoniformes; family Salmonidae; genus Oncorhynchus; species Oncorhynchus mykiss. The sequence goes on along the minus strand of NC_143022.1, from coordinate 33,771,572 downwards.
TAAGAGCAGTACAAGTAGAAGTATAATGTGATGTACAGTCATTATCATATGCTGTTGTTGTTTAGTCAGAGAGTAGCAGATTTATTGAGAAAATATGAAAAATAATTCAATGAATAGCTTTTGAATTATTGATAAACCATGTAACACATTGAATTCAGAATCAGAAAAAGAGTCTGAAAAAAGGGAAGTGACCATGTTTTGTAATTATTGACTGTGTCACATCTAAGTCTGTCATTCCTTGTGTTTCAGGGCTGGTGACCATAACCTTTTAACAGGTCACCCATGGAGTCCCATTCTGTCTGCTTGCTATGAATCATGTAAATATCTCTGTTTGAAGTATCTCTGTAAAATAATATATTACTGTTCAGAGATGTCAGGTCCTAGATAATGTATCTGTAAAAAAAGGAGACAAGTAGACTTCCTTTTTATTGCTGTAAATCAAGAAATTTCTCACAACTACTCAGAACTGTCAATAAGTCTGTATTGGGACACGTTCAATGATACGTATCAAGACCTCTACCGCTGCTGTTTTCTCTGCCACTCCCTTGCATCACCACTGATAAAGTACTGTTTGATAAAGGTTTATTAGCAAATGTGAAGGTTTTGCTGTGGTGAAGGTTTATGAAATGTAGTACTGAACACAATCTCTCTTCCCACAGTGAGGAGGAGGAGGAGGAGGAGGAGGAGAAGAAATCCTGGGCTAGACTAAGGGCGGGTCGCGCCTCCCCCGCGACCGTCCGGTCATGAGAACACTACACATCGGGTGCGGCCTTCACTAGGGAGTAACGCAACAGTGGTGCTGCCTACCGCAGGAACAAGGCCGGTGCGTCGAGTTCCCATGCCGGGCCAGCAGGGGGTGACGTGTGCAGAGCCAGTGCTGCAGAAATGCAGTGACCTCGAAACAACTAACCAAAACTCAGACTACAGAAGCAAAACCACAAAAGCCAAAACTACTTTCCACTTCCCCTTTTCCCTTTGGCTTCTGGTGGTCTGCGTGCTTGGTTAGGTGGGCTCGAGGGAGGGGCCTGCTGATAAACACAATCCCATAATAGATTCACCTAAAAAGGCTGTACGCAACATTTACTGTAAAAACCAATGAAAATGTGAAAATAAAACTGTAAACACATGCAACTTTAACATGTTTTGTCCAGTGTCTGTTGTTTCTATGTGTTGTTTATTCCATATTATAAACCGAGTGGTTCGAGTCTTGAATGCTGATTGGCTGAAAGCTGTGGTATATCAGATCTTATACCATGGGTATGACAAAAAATGACTATTTACTGTTCTAATTACATTGGTAAGAAGTTTATGATAGCAATAAGGCACCTTGTGGGATTGTGCTAAATTGCCAATTTTACCACCCCTCCTTGGGCCTTATTGCTTAATTGTATCCTTTCACCAAAATATAGTATGTTTGAATTCTCTATCGATGTGTTAACCAAGTGAGTCTTTCCCTCATCGGTCCTACTAGTATTAGTTAAATTCAAACGTAAGAATGGTTTATATGAATTGTTATAGTAGGATTAGTTTTGATAGGAGTTTTAGTGCCAATTATGTTACAGACAGGAGAACAACAGGCTGACAACAGTGACACAACAGTTCAGTAACATACATATAACTATGAGAACTGTCATTTGCTCAATATGGGCACAAGGTCACTAGCCATTAGCAGGTATAAGGTGCATTAGTGGGTGGGTGCCAGCTGGGTAGTCAAGAGTGACAAAATCCTAGTTTACATTTATTAACATCTGTAGTTTTAGAAGGTCTCATCATGAGACTTGAGGCTCATGCACCCCACTGGTGTGACTTTTCAAAATGTCCAGGGGAAATAAATGATTACAAAGGAATGCAAAGTACAATTACACAATATTTGATAATAACATAATATTAATCATCAGATAATGTACAGTGTACCTTTCTAAAGACAAATAAAATATAAAGTCTGCCTTTGTAAGATATTTCTCTGACCATAGTTTCAAATGTTTAGTAGTGTATTGTGCTAAAGGCCTTTTAGCACTTGTAAAGGGTAAGAGTTGGTACAAATACACCTCTTATTTCCACCTTCCAGTTGATTGTATTCCTCCAGATGACAATAATGCAGTAAACACCAGCCTGTACACTCAGCCAACAGAGTAGATGACAATAATGCAGTAAACACCAGCCTGTACACTCAGCCAACAGAGTAGATGACAATAATGCAGTAAACACCAGCCTGTACACTCAGCTAACAGAGTAGATGACAATATTGCAGTAAACACCAGCCTGTACACTCAGCCAACAGCGTAGAGGATGTATTGGCTCCACTAACTCCATGGCAGGTGTGTCAGGTGTTTTCCAGCAGAGGTGTCAGGCTTTTCCAGTAGAGGTGTCAGGGGTTTTTCAGCAGATCCATTGGAGGGTGAGTGAGTGAGTGAGTGAGTGAGTGAGTGAGTGAGTGAGTGAGTGTGCATGTTTAGTATGCACTGTGCTCAGTCGCACTTCACTGAGACACACCCTTTCCCATCTGTTTTGTTTCCAGAAAAGTCGGTCTGAGTTTCATTTCACAGGGGAGGTGGAGACTCAGGTTTTGTTGCTACCCTGCAGTATAAAATCCACACACGGCTCGCTCTCCTCAGTCCTGCAGTCCCCTGCTGAACGCCATTATGGTAAGCTTTGTGTTTTTTGATTGCAACAATGACAACTTCTATTTTAAGAACAGTCCAATATATACCAGCAACACATAACTACTTACACTGTAATACATTGTATTGCTACAAAATACTGTTTAGTTTTAAATTTGATATTTTGTAAAAGTGATCAGTTGTATCATTCTCACTCAAATGTACAGTCAACATCACATGATAAAGGATCTCTCACACACACTGCATAACTGATAAACATGTTCTATCTGCAGACGACCACAGATGAGCAGGATGAAGAGGAAGATGAAGATTACAAGTATAATTACTTTTTATAGTGTACAGTCAGTCTACTGCCAAGGGTAGCGCACCGGGTTCCTTTGTGGAACCGGTGGGCAGAAGTCCATCTGAGGCACTGAAACAGGCCTTAAAACTAGGAGGAGGAACTCCTTCCAGATGAGGAAGGACTTAACCTCGAACAAAACAGACTATCACTATGCTATGTGAAGGTACTTGAAGGAATTTCTGAGTGGCTCAGAACATTTCAGGGTTGCTGCTTTGGCTAATGGTTAGGATTGCATAATTTACTATATGAGGATATTATGGTTGTAGATATCTTTTCAATAATGTAAGATATGTAGATGCATCTAACCTCCAAACCCAGGATCTCTCCTGAAATGAAGCCACAAGTCTAAACTCCCATCTTCTGCTGTGTCATGCAAAAACTGCATCACAAACCACTGAAAGGCATAAAAGAGAGCCACTAGGAGACAGGAGGGCAGAGTTCCACCTGAGGTACTGAAGATAAGACAAGATGTCTACCAGGCCTTAAAGGGAGAAGCGGCGCCTACCAGATGAGGAAGGAGGACTTAAGCCTTGAAACCATGAAGCGAGAAGACTCTCACAATATGAAGGCACTTTATTATGTTAATCATAACATGATACATAATTTCTGTTGTACCTTAAACCAATGAACATACTGTATGTTCAACTATCACAATGCTATGTGAAGCAATGTGAAGTGTCTCAGAACATTTCAGGGTAGCTGCTTGCCCAAAATGGTCAGGATTGCATAATTTCCTATATGAGGATATTATAGTGGTATACCTTTTCAATAATGTAAACCATGCATCTAACTGATAAATGAGGAAATAGGACTTAAGCCTTCTATACTTCAAGTGAGAAGACACTCACAATGTGAAAGCATACAGTTACAGGGTATAAATAATATAATAGTATGTTTATTATCGAACCATGTTTACTTGTGCTGTTATTACCGATGTGAAATGGCTAGCTAGTTAGCGGGGTGCGCGCTAATAGCGTTTCAATCGTAACGTCACTTGCTCTGAGACCTTGAAGTAGTTGTTCCCCTTGCTCGGCTTTTGTGGAGCGATGTGTAACTATGATTCAAGGGTGACTGTAGTCTATGTGTGCAGGGGGTCCCTGATTCGAGCCCAGGTAAGGGCAAAGAGAGGGACGGAAGCTATATGGACTATGTTCAACTATAACTATAAGGATTTCTGTCGCTTGGTTTTGTGGCTAAAGGGAACATTTGAGGGTAGTTGTTCAGGATAAAATGGTTATGATTGCCTATATTTTCATAATGTATTATGAACATAATTTAGGGTGATTACACATGTTCATTATTAATGTATATGTAGATACAACTAACTATCAAAGCCAACATCTCCCTTCACTTGGAGCCACATGTTGAATGTCCCTTCTTGTGTTTTACTTGTTTTGAAATAAATGTTTTCTTTCATTCTAATGTTGTCTGTACTTTGTATTCAAATTAATGTAATTCCTGTGAGATTAATGTGCAAGTACTTCCATGCCTATCATTATTGCTGAAACCTGTTGAACCATGATATTACTATGCCTAATTTACTTGCTTTGTTACATATTACTCACGTAAGATCAGTGAATCTTACTCCAAGAAAGGAAATAATAAAATTATTATTGTTAAAAGTATTCGAAAGGGCTGTTTGACAAACACACTTGTCCGTCGGCAAAACCCTCCGTACTGGAACGTAAATTCACAAGCTATGATATGAGAGCATTTGCCCATAGAGAATGATAGAGGCCGAAACGCCATTGAAGGCGTCCACTATTTGCATGTAGTAGAAAACTGGGTGGGACGTCCAACATCGTTGTGACCATGTTGGAGTGATGTCCAACCGGGTCATCAGAAGGGTGGGTCACCAGGAGGGGTCAGCCAATCGTGAAGAAGAAAACGTTCTAGAGATTGCCTCAATTGTCCTACATATGCTGTCAAATACCCTAAAATAGCATAGATACAAAGATGAGTCACCTATCCATCTCTATGCAGTTGCTTTACTTTAGCCTCGGTTTGGCTGCAAGTTTGACATTTTATCTGCTGTTTGAAACAATAAGGCACTGGTCGCAATGGAGTCTTTTGTTAAGTTTACAAATCAAAGTCAAGGAAGGGATCGTATTTTCAGGTATGTCATTGGTAAGTTAGCTAGCTAAATCGTCTTATTTAGTAGAAAGCTAACGTTAGCTGTCTGCAGTAATTTAGCTAACTCATAATTTAAAAGTTAGGGTTGAGCATAATTCCAACCTTAGCTAGCTAACTAATGCCAATGTTATCCATCATTAATTTGCTGCAACAAGTTACACCTCTTTGTTAATGTAGCTTGCTGACTGTCAATCTAGCAAGTCAGATCAGCTTAGACTGAAAAGGAGATCATCATACAAACTAACGTTATTTGATACATATTGCTCCCGAGTAGCTCAGTGCTAGAGGCGTCACTACAGACCCTGGTTCGATCCCGGGCTGTATCACAATCGGCCGTGATCGGGAGGGCGGCGCACAATTGGCCCAACGTCGTCCGGGTTAAGCCGTCATTGTAAAATAAGAATTTGTTCTTAACTGACTTGAATAGTTAAATAAAAGTAGACATGGTTGCTGAGATGTGTCTAATGGTCATAATGTCTATTGCTTGTATTTCAGGACAACCCAATATGCATGTGCCTTGGTGAAGTATTTGCTTCGCAATAATTCTGCAAGGAAAGAGCTTGTTGTCAAGCTGCAGAGTCTGGAGTCCAACATGAGTTCTGGAAGGAAATGTGAGTTTGTACAACCTTCACCACCACCAACTACTACGTTCCCCAGGGACATACTGTAGCTAACTAACCTTTTAGAACAAGTGTTTTTGAAACGAGCTGTAGGCTAATTATTATTGGATGGCTTTATTGACTAAGTGGAGAACATTTTGGGTATCAGACCCTCAACCACTCGGAAGAGTAGGACCCCTAGGCTGTTTCTGCAATTGCATAAGAGACTGTTAATAGTTACATAAGCAGATATTTTCCCCAGCCATAGGTCATATAGGAAAGCTGTCGTTCTATTCCTGGGAAGAAGCTCTAGTTTTGTGCTGACAAATATTTGGTTCAACAATCAGTCAAATGTAGCTTACTTGATGATAACTGTTTTCATTCATGAGCAAGTGCTGAATTCTGTCCTTTTATGTTCTTTGTTTCAGTGTTCAGACTGGGGAACACTGTGAATTCCATTGACGCTGCCAAGCGAACCTTGCAGCTCTCTGACCCTGTGTTGCGCCTCTGCCTTACTGTGGCGAACATCAACCGCGCCCTTTACTTTATCTGCGACAATGTGCTCTGGGCCAGAAATGTTGGCCTTGTCCCTGGTATCGACAAGGAGCGCTGGAGCTTGAATGCCTCTTGTTGCTACTTCATGTCCCTGGTTATGAGTCTGACCAGAGATGTTTACGTAATCACCCAGACTATGGTTCAGAGAACCAGAGAGAGGCAGTTTCAGGAGAAAATGGATCAGCACCTCAATGACAACCCTGATGTGGCTACTGTTATTGTTCCTCAACTGGATGCTTTTCTGTTCCTGCTTTTCCAGAGTCTTAAAAGCCATCCCTCGGTTACCCTTGACACACTGAAAAACATTTGTGATATTTTCATTCCACTGGACAGGCTGGGTGTGTACCGGTCAAACCCAGGAGTGGTGGGCTTTTGTGGGCTGATTTCATCTCTCTTAGGGATAGTGTCAGTCTTGCACCCCAGTTTGAAAATCCAACCGTAACCTAGAGTTGAAGGAAAATGAAAGGAGCAAGAATTATGAAATGAAGAGAAGCCATACACAGTACAATGGGCAGATGCCAGTACTAAGGTTTATAGTCATTTTTCAGGGGTACTATCCTACTTTTAATCACTTCAGGGGAAGTTGCATGCTAGCAGAAGTTCACTGATTACAGCAACCCCTTCAGATAGCAATTAGGAGCTTAAAGGGCAAACACTTATGAGTAGCCAATGTTTATGATTACTGTTAGGACCAGCAACAGCTCATAGGTGGATCCATATGTACCTTTTTAGACATTTTCAAAATTAATATATTATGAAGGGAACTTTGCAGTATTTAGGAACCACAAAGACAAACGAGGCTGGACAGGGATCTTAGTCAACTTTGTTTTTCTAGTGTTTATTTGAGCACGAGGAGGTTTGTGATATATGGCCAATATACCACGGCTAAGGGCTGTTCTTATGCACAACGCAACATGGAGTGCCTCAACACAGCCCTTAGCCGTGGTATATTGTCCATGTATCATAAATCCCCAAGGTGCCTTATTGCTCTTATATACTGGTTAATGTATTTAGAGCAGTAAAAATAAATGTTTTTTCATACCCATGGTATACGGTCTGATATACCATGGTTGTCAGCCAATCAGCTTTCAGGGCTCGAACCACCCAGCAATTTTTAATTGAACGTAGAGCACTGTAGGTGGGGGCCATAATGCTTTATTAGCTAAATAACTTGACGGATCATGAGTTGCGTGATTCAGCATTACCACACTGTCTCCTGTATGTCTTTGATTCTAAGGCCACTTTGTATCAGGTGAATTTGCACAGCCTGTGCAATTGATAAAAGGAAGCATTCACGTTGGAAATAAGGCCCTTATGATGTAGAATATAACTGATTGAAATGAACACAAATTCAAGTGTACTTTAGATTGTGACCAATTGGAGCATTTACTAAACAAGTTTTGTTAATGTCTTGTGTAATTGTCAAATCATGTACAGTATGTTTCTTTATCGTTGTTTAACTATGTACCAATACATGAAACACTGATGTTTAGGCCACTCCTGCCTTTTTTAGTTACAAAAATCTTCCTCTTAATAGATGCTGTTCAGCATACATAGTCTACCTCACTTTTTAGATGGTCTGCATTTTGTATTCTGCCTGGGATATCAACTATGGCAGGGATATGGCCTAGAAATCAGTATTTCTCCAGCGCTGTGAAATGTTTGTAACAAACACTATGGTTATAGAATGAAATCAAAGTTTCAAAAGGTTCTAATGAGTAACACTAATCAATAGTTGTAATGTTCTGTTTATCATGAGAAAAGTACAAAAAGTCTATGCAAATAATGTATTCCATAATGGAAGAGCCTTATTAATACTTAATATATTTCTATGCATAATGCAATGTAACAAAATGGATTGAATTTGACCAAACCTGTTCAATAATAAAATAGATTCTGTTGACGTTTATGCTATAATTCACAATGCATATGTAAAGTTATTGGAAGTCCTGAGTTGGACAAAGTTAAAATAACATAAGTTAAAAACCAAGCATGTTTGATAAATGGGGCCCATGGGACAGAAAAATATTGTAACACAAAGTAGATGATATTTTGGTGTTGAAATGCATTTTTTTTTAATCAGATTGCAAAAGTTCAAAGTAATGCATTATTGCTCAAGGTTCCCTTTCCCCACATTGCTAATATTTACCTAATTTTTTAAAGGTAATAACCAAGGTTACTTTGATGATTTGGGAAATAAGTGCATCTTATCCAAACATGGAGAATATTTGTCGTTTGCTTAATTGATTTTATCTAAAGTTGTGCAATTTTCCCCAAACTACTCGGCAAAAAAAGAAATGTCCTCGCACTGTCAACTGCGTTTAATTTGAGCAAACTTAACATGTGTAAATATTTGTATGAACATAAGATTCAGCAACTGAGACAGACTGAACAAGTTCCACAGACATGTGACTAACAGAAATTGAATAATGTGTTCCTGAACAAAGGGAGGAGCCAAAATCAAAAGTAACAGTCAGTATCTGGTGTGGCCACCAGCTGCATTAAGTACTGCAGTGCATCTCCTCATGGACTGCACCAGATTTGCCAGTTCTTGCTGTGAGATGTTACCCCACTCTTCCACCAAGGCACCTGCAAGTTCCCAGACATTTCAGGGGGAAGTGGCCCTGGCCCTCACTCTCTGATCCAACAGGTCCAGAGGTGCTCAATGGGATTGAGATCCGGGCTCTTTGCTGGCCATGGCAGAACACTGACATTCCTGTCTTGCAGGAAATCACGCACAGAATGAGCAGTATGGCTGGTGGCATTGTCATGCTGGAAGGTCATGTGAGGATGAGCCTGCAGGAAGCGTTGAGATTGCGTGCAATGACAAGCTCAGTCCGATAATGCTGTGACCCTCCACCTTCAAAATCGATCCCGCTCCAGAGTACAGGCCTCGGTGTAACGCTCATTCCTTCGACGATAAACGCGAATCCGACCATCACCCCTGGTGAGACTAAAACGCGACTCGTCAGTGAAGAGCACTTTTTTGCCAGTCCTGTCTGGTCCAGCGACGGTGGGTTTGTGCCCATAGCCGATGTTGTTACCGGCGATGTCTGGTGAGGACCTGCTTTACAACAGACCAACAAGCCCTCAGTCCAGCCTCTCTCAGCCTATTGCGGACAATCTGAGCATGGAGGGATTGTGCGTTCCTGGTGTAACTCGGGCAGTTGTTATTGCCATCCTGTATCTGTCCTGCAGGTGTGATGTTCCGATCCTGTGCAGGTGTTGTTACACGTGGTCTGCCACTGCGAGGACGATCAGCTGTCCATCCTGTCTCCCTGTAGCGCAGTCTTAGGCATCTCACAGTACAGACATTGCAATTTATTGCCCTGGCCACATCTGCAGTCCTCATGCCTCCTTGCAGCATGCCTAAGGCACGTTCACACATATGAGCAGGGACCCTGGGCATCTTTCTTTTGGTGATTTTCAGAGTCAGTAGAAAGGCCTCTTTAGTGTCCTGAGTTTTCATAACGGTGACCTTAATTGCCAACCGTCTGTAAGCTGTTAGTGTCTTAACGACCATTCCACAGGTGCATGTTCATTCATTGTTTATGGTTCATTGAACAATCATTGGAAACAGTGTTTCAACCCTTTACAGTGAAGATCTGTGAAGTTATTTGGATTTTTACAAATTATCTTTGAAAGACCGGGTCCTAAAAAAATGGATGTTTCTTTTTGAGTTTATAATTGACATTTTGACTAAAGTAGAGAATTGTGTGATGTACAGTCAATATTTAAGATGTAGGCTGCCGATAATATCAGTTTGTGATGCAAGGAATTCCAATAAACCTGCTGCAATGTCGCCACCTTAAGGAAATAAGAATTTTAACTCAATTCTTGATGAAAAGCTTTATTCTTTGTTTTTAGAGACAATACATGTTGTAGGAACAGTAGGTGATAAAGCATCCCCTCCCACTGAAAATTGCAAAAATATATATTCCATTTCCCTTTTTCCAAGGAGAGGCTTCTCGTCTGCCTTATAGACTGAGAAAAGTGTGCAAAGGAGGAACCAAAAAAAGAAAACATTAAAAGCAATAAATAGTTACACAAATGTTCTCATAGGTAGACTGCAGTGACATACTGGACGAGATTTCATTTCACATTTCTTTTGAGACGTTTAATTGACCAATATCAACAAAGTAAACGCACCAGCAAAAGCAAGACAATTACCTTAAAATAATCTTAGAGTTGTTTGATTTGTAAGCAGTATTCAGATGAAATTTCAAGAGCACATTGTGGGTGTCATAACAGTTTTTAAAGGACCTTTAGCCACGAAGCTGTAGACCTACACATGAAAAATACAATTTGGGGACCAATAATTTGAGTGCATACATTTGATTTCAACTGCATGTTATGCAATAATATCAATTATGAAAGATAAGAACATTATGTAAACACCAATGTGACTCAGAGTTTCCTATTAGAAGGCACCTAGCTAACTCCTGCATATATCACAATTTGCACTTATTCAGATGACCAGCCTCTATTGCTCAGTCCAATACTGGACACAGAGACAGTGGTATATATGCTGGTCTCATATCTGATCATGTGCTTTCCAGAATACCACAGTAGCATACATTTCATTTAGGACATTTAGAATTCAACATTAAAAACTAAACCAAACTGTGACAGAAGAACTCTGACATTTACATGTCAGTGATGAATCTGGTCAAGTCAAGCACTTCTGACAGACCTTTCACATAGACACTTATACATAGCTCTTGAACCAGGTGGTTTGTGACAGTGGTGCAGAATTGTACTGGATGAGAAAAGGCCCTTAACACAATCACAATAATTGTTTCTACTCTATTCATGATTATCAAAAAGATCCACAGACCACTCATATGGATGAGGGAAATGAACAGAAATGAACCTATGACAAACACAAAAAGGATGAGGGGCTCTATTCAATCTAACGCTGAAGCATTATAGGCTGCATTACAGAAATGTAAAGGTCATTTCTGATAGAGACGACATATGCAGCGATTACCATAACTACAGTCTGCACGAACGCTGGAACATTGCCTTTAAAATGTCAATCACTCTGTAATGTTGACTCATTAACCTGGCTGATGTGACCCACGTGACTACACAGCGAGCTGTGACTCATCGATGTTAGTAAGACTAAGGACTCACATGGTAGAGAAGGAATACATATACATTGTATTCTAACACAAAAAAAATGCTCTGACATAACGTAATATTGAACACATCCATGAACTTAAATTCAGAATTTCCTTAAACCTAAAAATAAGTGAACTAAAATACGTGATCCTGAAACGTGTATATGCAGATAAAAAGTATAGAAAATTCATATCAGAGACATGGAAATGTGTGATGGGTATGTTAAGGCAAAAATGAACTTTATCTTCCCATTTACACCCATCTTAAGACAGCAATTAAGTAGCAAGATTGTGTACACTGACAGTCACATCGACTTCAATACTGCGTTTAAGAGTAGTCACTGTATCTGATATATATATATATATATATATATATATATATATATATATATATATATATATATATATATATATAAAAACACACACAGTACCAGTTAAAAGTTTAGACAGCTGCTCATTCAAGGATTTTTATTTTTACTATTTTCTACATTGTAGAATAATAGTGAAAACATCAAAACTATGAAATAACACATATGGAATCATGTAGTAATCAAAAAAGTGTTAAACAAATCAAAATATATTTTAGATTCTTCAAAGTAGCCACCCTTCGCCTTGATGACAGCTTTGCACACTCTTGGCATTCTCTCGACCAGCTTCACCTTGAATGCTTTTCAAAAAGTCTTGGAAGCATTTCCCACTTATGCTGAGCACTCGTTGGCTGCTTTTCCTTCACTCTGCGGTCCAACTCATCCCAAACCATCTCAATAGGGTTGAGGTTGGGTGATTGTGGAGGCCAGGACATGTGATGCAGCACATCACTCTCCTTGGCCAAATAGCCCTTACACAGTCTGGAGGTGTGTTGGGTCATTGTCCTGTTGAAAAACAAATGATAGTCCCACTAAGCGCAAACCAGATTCAATGCAGAATTATGTAGTAGTGGTAGCCATTCTGGTTAAGTGTGCCTTGAATTCTAAATAAATCACTGACAGTGTCACCAGCAAAGCACCCACGATCTCTTTGCAGCAATCGATCATGAAGGCCTGATTCACACAGTCTCCTCTGAACAGTTGATGTTGAGATGTATTTGTTACTTGAACTCTGTGAAGCATTTATTTGGGCTGCAGTGTCTGAGGCTGGTAATTAATGAATGTATCCTCTGCAGCAGAAGTAACTCTGGGTCTTCCTTGCCTGTCGCAGTCCTCATGAGAGCCAGTCTCATCATAGTGCTTGCTGTTTTTTGCGACTGCACTTGAAGACATTTTCCGAATTGACTGACTTTCATGTCTTAAAGTAATGTTGGATTGTCATTTCTCTTTGCTTATTTGAGCTGTTCTTGCCATAATACTGACTTGGTCTTTTACCAAATAGGGCTATCTTCTGTATACCACCCCTAACTTGTCACAACACAACTGATTGGCTCAAACACATTAAGAAGGAAAGAAATTCCACAAATTATATTTTAACAAGGCAGACCTGTTAACTGAAATGCATTCCAGGTGACTACTTCATGCAGTTGGTTGAGAGAATGCCAAGACTGCAAATCTGTCATCAAGGCAAAGGGTGGTTACTTTGAAGGATCTCACATATATTTTGATTTGTTTAACACTTTTTGGGGTTATTACATGATTCCATGTGTTATTTAATAGTTTTGATGTATTCACTATTCTACAATGTAGACTATAGTAAAAATAAAGACAAACCCTGGAATGAGTAGGTGTGTCCAAACTTTTGACTGGTATTGCAATCATGTATGCATGTAAGTAATATAGCTCTCTACAAGCCACAGATAATGAACTGTATGAAATCCCAGGTAATGATACATCCAGAGAGGCTAAGTTAATGTGGTCCAGTTTGTTGAAAGGCATTCACTCCAACACATCCATATGTTGGAATGGAACATTCACCGTTTCAAACGGAAAATAAAACTGTCCTATCTTGGCAATCTATATTGTTTGTGGAGGTGAAATCTAGTGAACTGCTACAGCAACACAATGAAATGCCACAGTATTGTCCTACAAAGCAGTGTCGACAGCAAGAGTGAAGAAGTTCACACACATCAGAAAATAGATCTGTGAGATCTCATCTTTGAACAACAGGATGGACAATCTTATTTAGGAGGCCCTGAATCCGGTTGGAATCAGCAGACACAAGCAGCTTTAAGGCATTGCATTTAATCACTGCATGGACGCAACCCTATGTTTCTTGCTGGACTGAGAATGCATTCACAAGCAGAAGCTGATAAAAAGGGCTTCAGGAAGTACTGTTAAATGCTCTGGTACTCCACCCAGTCTCACAAATGTAATGGACTATTGATCGAGGTAATAAAAGATTTGTTAATATTGTATGAACTTTATTACCATCAAAGGTTAGAGCATACTGGCTCAAACAATGAAAACCATTTACTCTAAAAGGATAAGTAGGTAATAGAATGCCACAACAATCTTGACAAATGTTCTATTAATTGTGCTTGATTGCTCTTCTTATTCAGAATAGTGTTCTTTCAGTAACGATATAGTGTTTTAAAACAGAAATATGGGAGTATACTGTATGACTATGATGGCACTTTCCTCTATCCTACACATTTCAGGAGGCAATTCCCCTTGCCCATATTTGATGAAGCAGAAAGCCATAATTACTGCCAACAGGAACCACAGACTGAATGTGATGTTTGGGTTAGAGGCAGATGTATAGGATGTTTGACTGGCATGTCCGATTAATGACATGCACTGCATCATTAACTTTAACAAAGATCAATTATCATCTCAAACAGTTAAGTTCATGTTCATAGATGTCTAAAATATTTCCACAGAACATTATGTTTAGGCCACTCCTACTTTTTTACAATATTCCTCTTAATATCTGCTGTTCAGCGGCTCAGCATACATAGTTTACCTTCTTTTTTAGATGGTCTACATTTTGTATTTTGCCTGGGACATCACCAATGGCAGGGATATGGCCTATGAGGCAGTATTTCTCTACAGCGCTTTAAAACATTAGTGAAATGTTTCTGTAACGTAACAAACAGTATGGTTATAGAATGAGATATACGTTTCAAAAGGTCCTAGTGATTAACACTATCAATAGTTGTAGATGTTTTCGGTTTATCATGTGAAAAGTAGAAAAAAAGTCTATGCAAATAATGTATTCCACAATGGAAGAGCATTACTAATACTGATTGAAATGAACAACAAGTTCAAGTGTACTTTAGATTGTGACCAATTGGAGCATTTACCAAATAAGTTTTTTTGTTAATTACTTAGCTAATTGTCAAATCATGTACAGTATTTTTCTTTGTAATTTTGCATTGTTTTTTTTAAAACTATGGATCAATACCTGAAATGCTGATGTTTAGGCCACGCCTACCTTTTTACAGTTACAATATTCTTCCTCTTTATAGCTCCTGTTCAGCATACATAGTCTACCTCCTTTTTTAGATGGTCTACATTTTGTATTCTGCCTGGGACATCAACAATGGCAGGGATATGGCCTAGAAGTCACGTCTAAGGTATTTCCACAGAACATAAAATATCTTCCAGTTTTCCCTAATCTTAATCCAGTGATTACAACCCTCTCTATAGGAATGAAGACTTTATATAAGTATTTTACATCTATACATTCAGTGAAATAGCAAACAACAAATTGTACTGGGTACTTAAATATAGCATTGATAGAAGACTGGGTATGAAGAGCATTTGTTCTTATCTGTCCTTATGATTGTACCATCAAACCAATATGCCTTTGTGTGTAGTCATGATAATAGACCAAACGATAAAAGCATTTGGGCAGGAGAGTTCATGTACATTTTGCATTATGGGTAGAAAAAGGAATTTGGCTTCAATTGTGTCATCTTATGATTTATACACCACAACAAATTCCAGTCATTACAACCCTCGCCCTCAACAACAAAAACATGAAAGGGTTTCACTTGCTCACAAGTTGCTGGTCTTGGCCCACTTCATATAAGAGAACATCGCTCCTCTCTCCCATCAACACTGGGAGGAGTGAAGTGAATGTGTGATTCATATGCGATTCCAGGTCACTCCAGGACCCAGGCTTGGCTGGGCAGTCTTTTGGTCCACGGGGAGTCTTTTGGTCCATTGATACAGTAACACCCTGTGGCAGCAGGGTGCAGGCCAGTCACTATGAAGGGGCCTGGGTACGGTCATAGTCCAGGATCAGACCTTTGATGTGAGAAAGTTTCTGATGCAGATACTCGCATCGCTTCTTCTCTTCCCGGTAACCAGGGAACTTCTGTAAAGTCAAGGCAGAGGGGTGTCAGAGAGCTGGCATTACGGTGACATGGTCAAGGCAGAGGGGTGTCAGAGAGCTGGCATTACGGTGACATGGTCAAGGCAGAGAGGTGTCAGAGAGCTGGCATTACAGTGACATGGTCAAGGCAGAGGGGTGTCAGAGAGCTGGCATTACGGTGACATGGTCAAGGCAGAGGGGTGTCAGAGAGCTGGCATTACGGTGACATGGTCAAGGCAGAGGGGTGTCAGAGAGCTGGCATTACGGTGACATGGTCAAGGCAGAGGGGTGTCAGAGAGCTGGCATTACGGTGACATGGTCAAGGCAGAGGGGTGTCAGAGAGCTGGCATTACGGTGACATGGTCAAGGCAGAGGGGTGTCAGAGAGCTGGCATTACGGTGACATGGTCAAGGCAGAGGGGTGTCAGAGAGCTGGCATTACGGTGACATGGTCAAGGCAGAGGGGTGTCAGAGAGCTGGCATTACGGTGACATGGTCAAGGCAGAGGGGTGTCAGAGAGCTGGCATTACGGTGACATGGTCAAGGCAGAAGGGTGTCAGAGAGCTGGCATTACGGTGACATGGTCAAGGCAGAGGGGTGTCAGAGAGCTGGCATTACGGTGACATGGTCAAGGCAGAGGGGTGTCAGAGAGCTGGCATTACGGTGACATGGTCAAGGCAGAGGGGTGTCAGAGAGCTGGCATTACGGTGACATGGTCAAGGCAGAGGGGTGTCAGAGAGCTGGCATTACGGTGACATGGTCAAGGCAGAGGGGTGTCAGAGAGCTGGCATTACGGTGACATGGTCAAGGCAGAGGGGTGAAGAGTATATGGTAAAAGATGATCTGATCCTAATAAGATTAATATCACTGGTATAAGTTCAAGTTATTTGTGATATTCATACAGGCTACAGTAGACAAGACCGGCTATACAATAATTAAATTATATTTCCTGCTCATGTGTTACTTACTTTCTTATACTTTCTGTATTTCTGCAGTATTTGCTCCTCCATGAGCTGTAAGGGTGGAAAAATAGAAGACATTTAGTAAGTCCTTGAAAGTACATCAAACCAGGTCTTCAACTGTTTAACCAGAAGTGTTTTGTGTTGTGTGAGTGGAAGTGATGTCAGTTCCTTGCTCATACCTTGTATTCCTGTGTACCGGGGGACAGAGTGTTTATCTTGGAACCCAGCTGAACAAACATCTCAGTGATGGTACCGATCTGGTCGTGCAGGGCCCTATACTCATCGTACTCTGCACAGAAATCCTGCTTGTACTGTTGTCGCTGTTCTGAGGCTGTGATGGTGTTGTACTTTCTGGAAAGAGAGACCAACATCTTGTGAGCTGTCATTTCAACAACCAACGTGGAAATAGAAACATTCATGGTTCTTTCCAGAAGGTGGCACTGCAGATTAGCAGAGTGATGGCCTATGACTCCCCAATGATTTCATAGAGATTTAGAAATGTAAGACAGATACTAATAATTAAGTGCTTACATTTGTCCCATTTCACGTACAAGTGTGTATTATACACGTGTGAATTGGACATTTGTTTTTTGCATATCCCACTCCCCTTGAGATACCCTCAGAGAGTGGGGTCACGGCTAGGGATCTGCCATTATAGATGGCGACACTGGAGCAATTAGGGTTAAGTGCCTTTCTCACGGGGACATCGATGCCTAGTAAATTTTCGATTACTGGCCCAACGCTCTTAACTGCTAGGATACCTGCCGCTCCTAGATTATTTGTTTTCTAAGTCACTCTCTTATTTATTTTTTAACACAAAACATAAAAATAAAAAACAGCATACAGGTGCACACAAACATCAATGACATCAGACTCCCCCCATGGCCACATGGCCTCAAACTGCATCATTTTGTTTCTCTCTATCACCCACACACTTTCAACATTTGACCTTTCCATTGTGTGGAGGATTGGTTGATTTCCAGTTTAAGTAGACGTTTTTTTCAAGATGATTGACAAGACAAGTATCGTCCAACACATTGGGTCTCACTACTCACTCAGATGCATGTATTGAAATATGCAGACAGATGGATTAAAAGTACATTTGCATTGTAATACTTCTGACAGACAACTTTCTAACTCCGCTCATAACTTTTAGACTTCATAGCATTCCCAGAAGGACTGGATTATTGAGTCATTGTTAGTTTTACACTTATTAAGACATGACTCTGCCTTTGTGCTGTAGGATTTGTAAATGTTGTCTCTTGTATAATAAATTCTACACATTCCCATTAACTGTTTCCTCCAGCTTGTGCCAATATCAGTTATTTTTAAGTCTTGGTTCCAATAGTAAAAAAAAGAAAAAAAAGAGAGATTGTCAGTCGGATAGGCTGCAAGGTTTTGTATATCTTAACTACACTACATGACCAAAGGTATGTGGACACCTGCTCGGCAAACATCCCATTCCAAAATCATGGGCATAAATATGGAGTTGGTCCCCCTTTGCTCCTATAACAGGCTCCACTCTTCTGGGAAGGCTTTCCACTAGATGTTGGAACATTGCTGCGGGGACTTCCTTCAGCCACAGGAACATTAGTGAGGTCGGGCAATGATGTTTAGCGATTAGGCCTGGCTCGCAATTGGCGTTCCAATTTATCTCAGAGGTGTTCGATGGGGTTGAGATCAGGGCTCTGTGCAGACCAGTCAAGTTCTTACACGCTGATCAACAAACCATTTATATATGGACCTCGCTTTGTGCATGGGGGCACTGTCTCGCTGAAACAGGAAAGGGCCTTCCCACAAAGTTGGAAGCACAGAAATGTCTAGAATGTCATTGTATGCTGTAGCATTAAGATTTCACTTCACTGGAACTAAGGGGCCTAGCTCGAACCATGAAAAACAGCCACATACCATTATTCCTCCTTCACCAAACTTTACAGTTGGCACTATGCATTGGGGCAGGTACCGTTCTCCTGTTATCCACCAAACCCAGATTCGTCCGTCAGACTGCCAGATGATGAAGCATGATTCATCACTCCAGCGAACGTGTTTCAACTGCTCCAGAGTCCAATGGTGGTGAGCTTTACACCACTCCAGCCGACGCTTGGCATTGCGCATGGTGATCATACGGTTCTGTGCGGCTGCTCGGCCATAAAAACTCTATAGTGAGGGTTGCAACCGAGGACAGACAGTTTTTATGCACTACAGACCTCGGCGGTCCCATTATGTGAGTTTGTGCGGCCTACAACTTTGCGGCTGAGCCGTCGTTGCTCCTAGACGTTTTCACTGCACAATAACAGCACTTACAGTTGACCGGGGAAGCTCTAACAGGGCAGAAATTTGACGAACTGACTTGTTGAAAATGTGGTATCCTATGACGGCACGTTGAAAGTCACTGAGCCCTTCAGTAAGACCATTCTACTGCCAATGTTTGTCTATGGAGATTGCATGGCTGTGTGTTCGATTTTATACACCTTTCAGGAACAAGTGTGGCTGAAATAGCCGAATCCAATAATTTGACTGACCCATATATATACACACTGCTCAAAAAAATAAAGGGAACACCAAAATAACGCATCCTAGATCTGAATGAATGAAATATTCTTATTAAATACTTTTTTCTTTACATAGTTGAATGTGCTGACAACAAAATCACACAAAAATTATCAATGGAAATCAAATTTATCCACCCATGGAGGTCTGGATTTGGAGTCACACTCAATATTAAAGTGGAAAACCACACTACAGGCTGATCCAACTTTGATGTAATGTCCTTAAAACAAGTCAGAATGAGGCTCAGTGACCTCCCTACAACGCCTGGGCCAACTCCTGGACAGTCTGTGGTGCAACGTGGCGTTGGTGGATGGAGCGAGACATGATGTCCCAGATGTGCTCAATTGGATTCAGGTCTGGGGAACGGGCGGGCCAGTCCATAGCATCAATGCCTTCCTCTTGCAGGAACTGCTGACACACTCCAGCCACATGAGGTCTAGCATTGTCTTGCATTAGGAGGAACCCAGGGCCAGTCGCACCAGCATATGGTCTCACAAGGGGTCTGAGGATCTCATCTCGGTACCTAATGGCAGTCAGGCTACCTCTGGCGAGCACATGATGGGCTGTGCGGCCCCCCAAAGAAATGCCACCCCACACCATGACTGACCCACCGCCAAACCGGTCATGCTGTAGGATGTTGCAGGCAGCAGAACGTTCTCCACAGCGTCTCCAGACTCTGTCACGTCTGTCACATGCTCAGTGTGAACCTGCTTTCATCTGTGAAGAGCACAGGGCTCCAGTGGCGAATTTGCCAATCTTGGTGTTCTCTGGCAAATGCCAAACGTCCTGCACGGTGTTGGGCTGTAAGCACAACCCCCACCTGTGGACGTCGGGCCCTCATACCACCCTCATGGAGTCTGTTTCTGACCGTTTGAGCAGACACATGCACATTTGTGGCCTGCTGGAGGTCATTTTGCAGGGCTCTGGCAGTGCTCCTCCTGCTCCTCCTTGCACAAAGGCGGAGGTAGCGGTCCTGCTGCTGGGTTGTTGCCCTCCTACGGCCTCCTCCACGTCTCCTGATGTACTGGCATGTCTCCTGGTAGCGCCTCCATGCTCTGGACACTACACTGACAAACACTGCAAACCTTCTTGCCACAGCTCGCATTGATGTGCCATCCTGGATGAGCTGCACTACCTGAGCCACTTGTGTGGGTTGTAGACTCAGTCTCATGCTACCACTAGAGTGAAAGCACCGCCAGCATTCAAAAGTGACCAAAACATCAGCCAGGAAGCATAGGAACTGAGAAGTGGTCTGTGGTCCCCACCTGCAGAACCACTCCTTTATTGGGGGTGTCTTGCTAAATGCCTATAATTTCCACCTGTTGTCTATTCCATTTGCACAACAGCATGTGAAATTTATTGTCAATCAGTGTAGCTTCCTAAGTGGACAGTTTGATTTCACAGAAGTGTGATTGACTTGGAGTTACATTGTGTTGTTTAAGTGTTCCCTTTATTTTTTTGAGCAGTGTATATATATATATATATATATATATATATATATATATATATATATATATATCCTTTTCTGACTCAAATCAGATTCCCTCAATATTGCGCTGATGTCCAAAAGATTTCAAATCGAAATTTCGTGATATGAAACTTAAGTTACATGCATGTAATAATTTTATAATCTACATTGGACAGACTAAAATTGCATCTGAATTCTGTAATGGAAATTATGTATTTCCTATTGTAATTTATGGTTATCATGGCTTTAGTTTTCCATGTGGACCAATTTAAAAATCAGTGAATTACGAAAAGCTATCCAAGGATTGTTCCATTCGGTTGTGTTTTATGGGAGTGATATTGGCTCATGTAGAATAAGTACATTTTTTCCCCATATTGTTATAGTGTACTTAACTAGGAAGTTCTTAATGTTCTTAGCTTTAGCCTTTGAAAATAGACACGTGAAAAGATAAGTATGTGCATTTTCAATTTGTACGCATTGCTCTTCTTTAGTGCATTTAACGATATGGTCGCAAGTAAACACCTTGGATGGCGAGTTGATACAATTCCAAGTCTGAAAGGTAAAAACACACTCAGACTTAGAAAGATGTAAAACCTTCCTTTTTGTTTTATGAGTTGTATTTGCCTATATCAAGTCTGTTATGACCGAGTAAACTTTTTTAAATAATGTCTTCGGTGGGGTAATTGCTATTACCGGGAATAAATATACAAACGTTGGGAGCCATATCATTCTGAAGAGGTTTATTCGACCTGGAGGATTGTTCCATTTAATTAGATATGTTTTCATATTGTTGAGTAATGGGATAAAGTTATTTTTATACATTTGTTGTTACTTATTAAGCATCCTAAGTTTGTGGTCCACTTAAAGGATTACTGTAGATCATGAGTTATTTTTTTTAGTTGCCATAATTTCGGGGGTTTTCCATATTCATTTTATATCTTGAGATTTTAGAGTATTCTGAAAATATTTTTAGCAAGGGGGGGGCATTGAGTTTTCAATATTGGTCAGGTATATCAGAAGATCTGCAAATAAGTTTTGTTTATATTAATATTTTCCAATACTGATTCCTGTTACATTTGTGTCCTGTTTAATTCTTTCTGCAATTGGTTTAATTGCCAGTGGAAACGGGAGGGGGGAGAGAGGACATCCCTGTCATGTGCCCCTTTCTAAAGCCATTTCATTAGATAATGTATTATTTGTGTATATTTTTGCTTTAAGACATTTATATAACATTTTTATTAAATGTATTATTTCAGCTTGAAAGTTACTAAAGTTTTGAATAGAAAGGCCATTCAAGATGTTTGAAAGACGTTTTGGCCTCAACAGCCATTATTGATCTATCGATATCATGTTTTTTTGCGTATTGTATGTATTAAACTGAAACATGTTCTTTAATTTGCGTAAATGTTTTATATACCCTGTCTGGTTGATAATACTTTTGCCATTGTACTGCTTTTGAGCTTTGTTATTATTTTGTCAATTTATAAAATGTATGGGTCTGTAATCAACAGGGGGTTCTCCAGATTTTCCTGGTTTGATATAACTGAAATAACTATTTGATACACGGAACTAGGAAGCCATTTGTCATTTGTGTAAATAGTTTGGCGCACATTTGGCCCAGCATCGTCCGGGTTAGGGGATGGTTTGGCCGATGTAGGCCATCATTGTAAAATAAGAATGTTCTTAACTGACTTGCCTAGTTAACCTTTTATTTAAGAATATATATAGATTTATTTTAAAAGGCCATTACTTTGTCCCAAAATGTTAAATAGAATTCTATGGGAAAGTCGTCCATTCCTGATGCTTTTCTCCACGCAAATACTTTAGTGTCTAATATTTCATTTTGGCTGATCTTTGTTTTTAGTGATTCTTTTTTTGTCTACTGATAAATGCTTCAGGGTTGTTGAGTCTAAGGCTGTAGGATCAGTCCAAAAGTTGTTTAATTTTGATTGATATAGATTTTCATAGACGCTTTTAAAATGGTCATTAATCGCATTGATTCTAAATAACGCATTTGTATTTTTCATCTTTTAAAATTGTAACTGGTTTGGCATGTATTCATTTTGTGAGGGCTGCGAGATGTTAACCAAGCTTATTTGCCATTAGTTAATATGCTTTATTTGAGTTTAACCTGTAGTTGTTGGCTCTCTACAAAAGTAAAATGTCACTGCTTAAGTTCAGACATTTAATTTTCTTCTTTACAAGAAGTGTATTTTGAATGTTTTTTTAGTTTTTTTATAGTGATTTCTGGGCCTCCCAAGTGGCACAGTGGTCTAAGACACTGAGGCATCACTACAGATCCGGGTTCAGGTCCTGGGCTGTGTCGCAACTGGCCATGACTGGGGGACCCATGAGGCGGAGCACAATTGGCCCAGCGTCGTCCGGGTTGGGGGAGGGTTTGGCCAGCTGGGCTGTCCTCGTACCATCGTGCTCTAGCGACTCCTTGTGGTGGGCCGGTGCGCTAGCTTCGGTCACCAGCTGTACAGTGTTTTCTCCGACACATTGGTGGGACTGGCTTCCGGGTTAAGTGAGCAGTGTGCCGTGTTTCGGAGGAAGCATGGCTCTCGACCTTCACCTCCCCCGAGTCCGTACGAGAGTTGCAGCGATGGGACAAGACTAACTACCAATTGGATATCACAAAAAATGGGGGAGAAAAAAGGTGTAAAAGTACAAAAATAAGCACTGTGACATCTGGTCATGTAAAATGGGCTTTATAAATAAATGTGATTGAATTTGATTGCTACAGTAGATGGCAGCATAGGCCTCTCCAACCAAGCTCCTCTTGAAATATTCAATTTCTCATAGAAATCTTTTTTAAACTCTTGCAGGAAAACCACATCTGCTGACAATCTCTTTAAGTGTTCAAGAACCATATGCTTTTTTTTTTTTTTTTAAATGTATGGAGCCTGTGCACATTCCATGTAATAAGTTGGATACTTACTTGTATAAAATCAAAGTTAACCTTGTCTGTTCTGTCGGTCATTGAAGAACTAGATATAACAATTCAGCAGACATTCCATGGAATGGGAGAGTCATAATATGAATACATAGTCATTATATACATTACAAATACAGTATAGATTGTGTGGGCATGTGGGCTGAGCAGACATTTAACAGAGAATACACAAAAAACAAAGCAAAGGTGTTATTTTTAGGGATTTTAAGCTCCAACTCATCTCCTAATGTACCAAGATTATGTAATTTATATATTGGAGAAAGACAACCACTTAAGTATTGTGGTCAGTTTGTATTGCCTTGTAAATTCAATTAAAGTATAGTGGATGATAGGTCTCTACTTGGGGAGAGTGAGTCCACCAAGAGACTGAAGTGAGATGAGTGGAGGCCCCACACAAAACTGTCTGTCTGATGCCCTCCCAGTCACCTCGTCCCAATTTCTCGGATAGAGCTCCTCTCCACTCTCAACAATAGCCACCATTGAATCTTAGCTATAATAATAATAACTCGACATACTCTCCTAATCTGTCCAGAACCCTTATTTATTTTACAGCAGGTTTGCAAGTCACAAAAAAAAATCCAATTACATTGTTATATAGTTAAATCCTTCCGACTCTCTCCCAAGCCCATTCCTTTCCAACTCCCCCTCCCAGTCCCCCCCCCCCCTTTACCTCACCCAAGCAAAGCTTGTCCCAGCCTCCCATCCAAGTTTGCCCCAACCTCCCATCCTTGCCCACAAAAGCTAAGCTTGTCCTTCCCTATCTCCCACCCTTGCACATCCAAGCCAAACTTGTACCAACCTCCCAACTTTTCCCACCCTTCCTACTGCTCAGACACACTTACACCCATCCACTTACTCATCCATTCTCATTATTTCCCACCCAACATCCATCCTGTATCCACACACCCATTCTCTCCCATACCTACTCACCATCCCTCACACACCTACTCACCATGCCTCACTTTTCCCACACACACACACCTATTCACCATCCTTCACTTTACCCACACTTTCCCTTTTGACTTGTCTTGTCAGTGTCCATGTAGCCCATTGGCGTTGGCTACTTATGTCGTTACTTCATAGAGGAAAACAATTACTTGGAGAAAGTATAGGTTGTATTGGGGGAGGGGGAAAGGATATTGTCTCAACTTAAGAGAAGCTTGTTTTTTCCTACTTGACTAGGGATTCACCGGCGCTTATGAATTCCATCCTTTGCGTTCCCTTCGATACCCACAGTACTGCCGGGAAGCAGAGCTGAGACTTGATCCCCTTTTTCTCCAGTGTCTGATCGAAATGTATTCCTTCGTCTCTCTCATCCTAGTTGACAAGTTGTAGATTACAATGATTGGGTATTTAGCGTTCTTCTGTCTTCTGGTGATAGATTCACATCCAGTTCCTCTGATATCAGTTTGACCACTTAGCTGGAAAGGTCTCCTTTTTCCTCATCTTCCAGTGAGGACAAAATACTCTTTCATCCAATTCATCTTCTGAATTCTGAAACTTGGTCTCCAAAAGGCTTGTTTTGTCGTCTTGACCGTTCATGTGCACGTCTTGTTTGTGTGTGACTGACACGACAGCATCTATTGTCTTTTTGAGCTAATCTCATTTTGTAATAACAGATTGTAGCAGTTTGTTTTGTTGTGCATTGAGAGCGTTTTAGCCATGTTTTCCTAGATATCCTTCAACTGTTCATTACACGAATTTGCATCTCCAAGCTGCTCCTTATCTTTTCCTCCGGGGAAGCCATGGCTTGTTGGACTCGTGTCACCGCGCCACTTTACCAGCTGATTGGGTGGCTTTTGTACATCACTGATCGCTCACACTCACCCAGTTGCTTGGGGATATGTTAATTTATCGATTTTAGAGGCTTGATTTAAACTTTGTCTGGTTTCAACATATAACATATAGCTAGCTACTCACACCCCATGCGTCCTATCGGTACGCGCTTGCGCCTCATCTTTTTAAGTCGTTCTCAGTGAAGCTGTGCTATTAATGCACATTTGACAGACCATTTAAAACTTCAAAATGTTCCACTATTTATGTGAATGTTTTCAAGCCAAATCCAGACCTTTTGGAACAAATCACTTTCCTTTCACAACAAAAGTGACTAAAGTAGTAATACCATTAAACATAAACATTGGAGCAACAGATGGCAGAAACGGAAACTGAGACTGAGACCTGAGACCACATACTGGTTTCACTTGTACCATGTTTACAAAATGAATGGGTTTCACATAACTTATCAACCTAGAAGTACAACTCAGCAACCCAGGGCAATTCTGGAGAACTTGTCAATGAAGCAGTGTGTTTAAACTTACATTAAAAATTCGGGCAGCTCCTCCGGTGATGTACGAGTGACAGGTGTTTTAGCCCCCTCATTGTCTGGAGATAAAAACAAGCAGAGAGAAAAAAAAGTTCATGTAATCTGCCAATGCAAATGTGATAAAACTCATATCATACCAAGGCTGATGGAGTCGTTTATCACTACTACGGATAAGAGACCTGCTAACAAGGCAGGCAGTGACGCCAGAAGCGCCCCAGATTGGGAGTCAGAGCAGCCTGCTGACTCGATGGACCGTGGGTCACCCAGCTGTTCCACAGAATCATCTACACACTAGCCAGGGAAAGGGATGGGGGTTGCTAGCGGAAGCTTCATACACAGCACCCTTACCACTGGAAATTCTCTTCAGATCATTGATTTGTCGCCACTCTGTTTAAAACCTACAGCAATTCACTGTGAGCCGTATATCTAGATATGTCACCTAAACTATTGGGGACCGATCCCTTTGAAGTTTCAAAATACTTTTCTAGAGCAGGTTGTTTTTTTTACTACTGTAATAAATATGGGTTAGGAAAACAGACATCTTGACTGGGTTTTTACTACTTTGCAAATGGAAAGTTTTAAGGACAGTGTTTATGTATACGGAGAGTGTTTATTCGTATTTATACAAATACTGGGCAGTCTTTTCTGTAATCTTGTTGGCTCAAATACACTGATTAGATGGTTATTGTAAATGATTAAACTTCTGATTTCAATGCGGTCATAGACCAGTGGTGCTGTAAATATATCCTTTGATGTCATTACTGTATCATTATCAACATGTTCTGTTTCTGCTATCATTATAGTCAACAAGGCCTCAAAATGATATCATTTAGTTGAAAATTACATTGGGAAAGAGATGATGCCTGTCTTACCAGTGATGTTTTCCTGGTTCTGTTTCAGGTCGGGACTGTTCTCTATCCAGTCCTGTTTTAACCGCTTCCTGTCCTTGTCTTTGTGCTTCTTGGACTTCTTCTTTTTGTGCTGGCCGTTGGCTAGCTGCTGGTCGGTGCAGATGGAGGGCTCAGTCTGTGGAGCCTTGGGGCTTGGTACTGCTAGGCCTGGCTCTGTCCTCTCCAGCTTGGGAATACTGGAGGAGCAACCCAATTTATGCCTTGTGTAGAGACCATTAAGGCTCTCCTGGACGTGATTGTTGGTTCTCTCAAACTCTGTTTTAGTCTGTACACTGGTGTTGCCTGGACCAGATGAGCTACGGGCTCCAAAGGTGCCAAGCTGTCCATTGGAAGGAGACTGCAGAGATAAACTGTGGTCTAATAGTCTTTGCTTCTTGGGGGTCTGATAATCAGATAGGTCGGAGGGCACGGGGCGTTTCTATGAGAAGGGTAAAGAAGAGGTTTTACCTGTAATACAACTTAGCGAAGACCAACTTACCCTACATTTGAAAGGAATGGCTCCTCTACATTAAAACATCATAACTGGCTCCTGAAAATGTCAGTGACTGAACTGCCTCCAGCACTCCAATGAATAAAAAGCAGATGCTACCAAACCAAGCAACTTTCCTCTCATTTCTCCTTTACTCAAGCTTATTCTGCAGTCAAAAGGCATGACACTATTCAAACATAAATTATTTAACCCCTGAAATGAATCTGTGCATTCTCTTATTTCTAATCAATCTCAAGCTTTTAAGAAAAACAATGAGTAAGGGCAGGATGTAGGAATTCTTTTAGAGTTAGGTAGGAGAGTATTTACCACAGAGGGAGTCTTGACCGGGCTGAGTTGTGACGGAGAATCCGCAGGGGTTTTGTGGAATGAATGGTTTGACTGGAAACTCTTCAACTGGCTACTGCTGCTCAGTGGCTGCAGTTTCCTGCAACATTAAAAGGGGAAGACATTTTTACTTTGCTATTCCGTTTATGTTAGGGCAGATAACCCAAGCTTAACTCATTTTTTTGACAGATTTATTATGTTTTATTCAACGTGTAGGTCTAATCCGGAATGCAGACTGGTTAAAAACTCATTTTAGCTGGTGTCAATTCCACAATTTACCACTGGCTAAATCTATGACTTTTAAAGGCCTATTTACTCTGTTCCATTTGTGTAATCCACTGTCTTATCAGCCCAGGCAGGGAAGTTACACACTTTATCTCCACTATATATAAAAAAAGCATCTAGACATGATCTCACATTTCTTTTAGACTAACATTTAGTTTTCAACAGCGGAGATTTGTATAAACATTGCGGTCAGTCTCCGATATTTGCAACATTGTTTCTATATTCAAATTCAATCTTCAGCTGTCCCATAGTAATGTTAAACGTGTCGGGAGTCGGGACAGGCAGGCAGCTGTTCTCATCCCGTCGAAATCAGCATTGTTCTTTGTATATATCCATACAAATTATCAATAGAAAACATGAAAAATGAAACAAAGTGCAGCTAGTTTGCCGTCGTTCCAGTTTCAGTTTGAAGTGATTGTGTTAGCTAGCTCCTCTGAACAACAGCGTGCTAACAAGAGAGCACATTTCCTACGGCAGGCGAAATTTATTTGAGTACATCCATAACAATGTCACTAGAAAACAGCTTAAACAAACGCAAATGCAGCTACTTCGTTGTTATTCTGGCTGCACTAGTGTTTGACGTGGCTGTAAATTAGCTCGCTAGCAAGCAAGGGATAAGAATGTTGCCAGTCAGGATGGCAGTGGAACATTCAGAACGAACGACTGGGTCCATAGATACAGAACATAACGACTGAATGAGTCTGGCAACCAAACCGATAGAA
Source organism: Oncorhynchus mykiss (assembly GCF_057628025.1). Lineage (NCBI taxonomy): Eukaryota > Metazoa > Chordata > Actinopteri > Salmoniformes > Salmonidae > Oncorhynchus > Oncorhynchus mykiss. Next base: position 33,742,960 of record NC_143022.1, on the reverse strand, counting down.
CGCCGCTTGGGTAGCAACCCTAGGTGTGTGTTGGGACTATATCTTGTGGAAGAATTAAATAGTATGAATAAATTAAAACATGTTATATGAAAATATGTAAATCATTATTTGAATATGTTGGTAACTGGTTGTATAAACGTGAGAATGCCCTCGAAGCCGGTGTTTGGAGGATATATTGGCACGGTTTGCCGGTCCTCAACTTTTTCTCGGGCCTAACACCCGTGCCAATATATCCTCCAAACACTGGCTCCTCTGGCATTATCACTTAAGTAAATAATGGTTCAAACTCCAATTGCAATTGCATGGTTTACAGAGAAGTGAGCGAGGTGGGGCCATGTTAACAGAGGAAAACACAACACAAAACAGGTTGAACCGGTTGGTTACTGCAAAGTCCACCTTGACGCAGCTGTTCACATGAATATTGCATTAGAACAAATAGACCACATTGTCAGACAGATGTTACACTCCCATTATCTACACTTGACCTCAGGGTGAAACTGACACATTTTTCAGCATGTTTCAAAGTGTTAGGCTGTTTGTAGTGTTTCTAGGTTACAGAACACAGATTACATCTGCAAGAGGCAGGCACTAAGACAGAGCGGTGTCCAGTCACTTCAGTGAGGAGAACAATGGTGCCAGATGCAGGCTCTGTTAGGCCAAACACTCCTCTCTCCACTGGCAATCTGCTTCCTCCAGCTCCTTCCTCACAGAAACCTCACTGGAATCAGAGTTCCATCATACCTCCCACAGCAGCCACATGACCTTTTCAACTACATGATCAATGGAATCTCCTGGAAGCACCACTGGCTTTCAGGACATTCCAGACATGAGACCCTCTGACAGACTAGGCTTCCAGCAATATGGTTGCTTTCTGGGATAAACTATAAGGAAAGGCTCTGATATCGAAAACAATTGTTGTTTTTTTAAACGGTCATACACTGATGAGCCACATCAACCTTACCTTGTACATGCAGCAAAACAACATGTCCACTTCCATTCAGAGCTCTCTTTAGAACATCTGAGTAGTGTAAACAGAATGAAAACAATAAGCAGGCAGGAGGTCCATCTAAAAAAGCTTATGAAAGCCACCCCCTAACTGACCAGTGGCAGGATAGGACACGTACTTAACGTGGGATGACGTCCACTCTCATTCTGAACAGCTCAGCCAGGCTACCTTCCTCCACATTAATGCTATTTGACAACACCAAGCAGAGAATATTTCTCTCCCCGCTTTGATGTGCCCATTAAGAAATTCATCTGTGTAGAGAAATAGTCATTTAGAGTCTCGCCTTTCACCATGATCACAGCAGCCTGCCACAGTAATCCAGTAGTCTCAACGGCAGCACGTTGTCAAAAAGCATCAGAGCACCCTGCTACTGAGAAGAGTTAATCATCCAATTACTGACGCTTAAAGGTTAAATTAAGATAAACTACAGATTCGGGGACTCTCCGCCATGACACCAACATGTTGATACAGGTACATATTTAAATATTCAGTGGTGAAAATGTGAAGGAGAGTATGATGGTAGAGAAGACAGGTGAGTAGAAGTACAAGCCACACCCACCTGGCCAGGAGCCTATGGATGAGCGGCTTCTCTTCCTCCAGGTAACCGGGCCAATCCTTTTGGACGTGCCTGTAGAACTCATCCTTCAGAGTAAAGCTGTGGTCTTTGTGGTTCAGTTTAGCAACCTGCAAATCATTGACAAACACATTTGAACCCTCTGTCCCTGTAGCATTAAAATACACTTTTGACCCCGGTTAAAAGACAGGCTCAACTGGCAGACTATCAGAATAATAATACATTGTTCACCATGTAATTGATAGCAAACACAGCAATTACACGAGCACTGCACCAAGTTAGTGCTAAGTCAGTCACAAAAACAGTACCAAATCTAGTCTACCCAGAGAGCCTCTGTGACAGACGACATCCATTTGTCAGAGTAGTACTGGCCTGGCTGGAGATACCCCACCCTCCCCGGTGGAAACACTGTCTTCTCCTCCAGACATAATTAAAGCACAGCTCTAATTACAGCTACCAGTAGAGGCAGTAGCAGCAGCGACACAGTCGCTCCTTGTATGACTGCACTGGGACTCCCAAACATACCCAGAACAGGAAGTACGCCTCAAATATACCAACTGAGATCACTTAGCTGCTCAACATTTGGTTGTAAAAGGAGCCATTAGCATTAGATTCAGAGTGGATGTAGAGAGCGAGCGAGGGAGACAGAGCGGCTACACTACAGTGTTTCCATTTGGAATCCCTGGAGGGATTTAGAATTGCTTATAGATGCAGCTGAATCTCAGAGGCACTTTTAAAGACCCTGTCCTTTCTTTCAATGTGAAAGTTGCTGTGATGTTTTAAATGTTTCATTTACAAAATAGATTGTTTATTCATTTCAAATGCATTACAATTGGAATACAATATGCAAAAGTTGTGCATTATTGAGTTATAGCTCCACTTAGTAAAACCAGCACCTACCATGTACACATATCTACATCCTAGTATCGGAGTACAGTTTTAGTGTTGTGCCGTGTTGCGTTCTACAGGTCTCACCTCATCCAGTACTGCTCCCAGGTCAGTCTTGTCCTTGGGAGTGGCCCTCTCCCTCTCCAGCCACAACAGGAGCTCAGGCTTCCTGTAGGGCTTTAAGGCCAGGACGTGGATGATGCGGTCTCTCAGGGGCCTGAGGACTACTGGGTTGGGGGCCCCGCTCTTCTTGTTGTTAGGGGAGTGCTTGTTGCTGCTGCTGTCCATGCCTGACAACAGGCCCTGCTTCCTCTGGATCTTCACACATTTACCTGACAGAGAAAGGGAGATGCACAGAGAGGCACCATTTGACAAGAAAAATGTTTAGTAACTTACAAAATATCTCTCCGTCATAAAAGCTACCTTCTTACTAAGCTACTGTTACCAAGTGAAAAGCAGTGGTTTTGTGCTCGTCAGTCAATGAAAGTTTCAGCAATTACCACAATTATGACTTGGATAATTCAAAGCTCTCATAGAAGCAGTACATAGGAAATGTGACAAGTGGCGATGGAAGTGTTATGCTTGTTCTAACTGCCTCTGAACAGGATTCAAAATACACAGACACTTCTCTGAATAGCCCAGACCAGTTATGCAAAAAAGGCCTGGTCTAATGTGACAAGGGCCAGAAGCAAAACTTTGTCTTGACAGATGTCAGTTATATATACAGTATGCAAACACCGCACACAGGAATGGCACCTTGTGTCCCTAGTAGGAAATAGCGTCTTAAAATATTTAGCCAGATCTCATGAAAGCCTCCTGTACACATACACACTAACCCTTCGATCACACCGACAGCATCCTTGCGCAAAATAGTACCCAGGATCATCTGGATATTTATGCAACAAAAGTTCCACATTCACCTTCTGCTACCGTTTCTGTCAAGCCGTCTACACATACAGGTTTGACGCGTACGTTCGATAAGTCCAATGGATGCACCACACCGAACGCACTGCAACACACTGCTCCAAGACAAACGCATCCCTTCATTGGAAATGAATGCAATTCTGGTGTACCAAACCGCAATGACGCTGTCGGTGTGATCGAAGCGTTGGTACGCAGCACCAGGCTTGGAGTGCAGTGAAAGGGTTGACAGTGAGGTTGGCCAGTTCCTGTGCAAACAGAGGAGCATGGAAACTAACGCACCTTGCTCACTCACACACAGAGACCATTTTTCCTGTTGCAGCACTAATTAACCTGGCTCCAAGCCAGCAGGACATGGTGGTGCTTATACTGTATGTAGATGTATCTCCCCAACCTAATCTCATTAAACGTTTAAGATCTGCTTTCAAGGTTGCTATAGGATGAAAAGCACAGCCTCTATGTGGGAGCAGTGTGGTTCTGGTATCATGCATCTACTGCATTATGTAAAGTATTGTATGTGAAAGAGTTGATCTATTATATTTTATTTAACTAGGCAAGTCAGTTAAGAATAAATTATTATTTACAATGACGGCCTACCCCAGCCAAACCCAAAGGACGCTGGGCCAATTGTGCGCTGCTCTATAGGACTCCCAATCACGGCCGGTTGTGATACAGCCTGGAATCGAACCAGGGTCTGTAGCGATGCCTCTAGCACTGAGAGGCAGCGCCTTAGACTGCTGTGCCACCCGGGAGCTAGAGTAGGTTTAGATATGACAATCTAAATAGTATTTTAAGGAGTATGTCAATTATTTGGCTCCATGCACTCAAGTTCACATTTCTAAAAAGGCCACAGTTGTTGCACAACTGGAATGTAATAATGTTAAAGATATTGAATAACAAGTCACCAAAATGTCTCTATTCTTGTGTGTTATGCATCAAACATTATACAAACAATTCATGACATTTTCTTTAATGTGAAAAATGACGATATCAACAACATATAATATGAGCCCTAGTAACATCAAACTATTTTTTTTTTAATCAACTCTGGGCCTGAGGGTAAATCTCTGCTTTTGCCAAATGCAATGTAGTTTCGAGAGCTTGTCGTAACAGCTACCCTGGTTCAAGACGCATACATTTTACAGTCCAATATCTTCCTGTCGTGTAGAGAAATAGCCTGTATTGCCTCATTTTAAAACAAGCCGCGACTAGACGCTAACAATAAATTAAATCTGCTTGTCATGTAGTTGGTTATGGGAAGGTTTGTAAAACGCTATTCTTTCTACTGCACATGCTTGACTGAAACATAAGTTGCTTTTCAGAAATATGATATGGGTTGGTTTCCTTGTTTGTAAAAAAATATTTGTTCAACATCATGGCGTACAAAATCAAAAACAGAATCTTTATGTCACCCAGAATCACATTTATTTTCCATGCTACAGCATGCAACATTTTACATACAGTAACTTTTTTAAAGGACCAAAGAGTTACGTTTGCTTTGTGTTTTCCTGTTTGCCATGGAAAATCAGGTATTGTAGTATTGCGATCTGGTATCGTGGCAACCCTATACTAGATAGTCATGTTTGGATACACCAATGTTTATCACATTCAAACCACAACAGTAGCATTCGTCCAACATGTATAGTTACACCGAAGACCATCATAGCTCAGTTTGAGATTATCGGGTGTTCCTCAGCCTGTCTATCACCAAGGTGTAATGCATTACAACAATAAGTCATGTACGTCAGACTGACACCAGACCAAGCAGAGAAGTGAGGAGTTAGTGAGCCTATAACAGGCTTACGATGAGTTCTCCATGGTTCCCAGGTTGGACTTTAGCCAGGAGGGCAGGGTTAAGTTCTACTCCAGCATTAAGTGCCATAGGATCTTTAGTGATCACAGAGAATTATGATCTTGGCTTATCATCTCATCTCAAAGACAGCACACAGTTTGTGGTATTCCTCACTCCTTGGGTGTATTGGCATGTCCTACTGCTACCTGATGTTCTCCTTACCAGATAAATGAGTCTAACCAGACCCAACCATAACTGGACTAACCAAGCCTTTCTTAACCTCAATATCAGATATTTTGGAGGGGGTTTCGGTTATTAAACAACTAATTGACTAACGTCGGTTCATTACTTGAATTCCACGTAGTATTTTATTTTGTGAGCCCAACGCGCCCTTTCTCTAGGGTGAAATCAAATCATTCACGAGAGAAATCAAGTCAAGAACTATGTGGGACGCTGAACTGATGGGAGTTGTAGTTTACATTAAGCAAATGTTCAACCTAGTTCAGCGCAGAAACGTGGTAATTAACTAGGTGTAGTGTCTCACGTGTTGTTTTCAAACTCTCCTGAGAATGTTTCAGATGAAGTAGATGTTCACTCATTAGATGGTCCTCCAATTGAACGTGTTGCAGCATATACATACTTAGGCATTTGGGTTGATATGGGATTTGACGTTTATAAACAAAATCATACTGTAGATGAGCTGGTAAAGAAGCTAAGATTTAAAGTGGGCGTTTCTAAAGAAACAGATTGTGCCTTTCTATAAGCAGCAGGAAGCAGATTATTCCATCTACCTTTTTATCTGTTCTTGATTATGGTAATATTATTTATCCAGGTGCAGTTGTTACTACTCTTAAACCTTTGGATGCATCTACCATAGTGCCCTTCGTTTTTTTACTCATCACTGCATCAAAAGGATGGCTGGACTTCGCTAAAGACCCATAGATCTCTACATTTTTCCCTTTTTGTTTACAAGGCACGACTTCATAAACTTCTGTCTTATCCAACTTTGCTGTTAAAATATAGACACCCGAGTTGCCTAACCCGTTCACAGGACTGGTTAACAAGGTTCCTAGGGTTTCCACTGAGCTAGGTAAATCTGCTTTTAGTTTTAATGCACCTTATTGCTGGGTCAAAAATGTAAATACATTTCATCTTGACGTTCTGGTGCATTTCAGGCAATTTAAAGTATTGATTGGGGACTTAGATCTCTTTTACAAATGCGCCCTGTATACACAATGTAAATTTACACATTATACCCAATCGATCTCTAAATACAAAAAGTAATGGGAAGCACAAAAGATATACACATTCCTACACAAATACACTGCCTGAAAAAAGTACATGTTTTTCAGTTAATTTCCATGACTGGTATAGTGACTAACATATACTGCATGACAAAAAGTATGTGGACACCTGCTCGTTAAACATCTCATTCCAAAATCAGGGGCATTAATATCGAGTTGGTCCCCCTTTGCTTCTATAACATCCTCCACTCTTATGGGAAGGCTTTCCATTAGATGTTGGGACATTGCTGTGGGGACTTACTTCCATTCAGCCACAAGAGCATCAGTGAGGTCAAGCACAGATGTTGGGTGATTAGGTCTGGCTCGCAGTCAGCGTTCCAATTCATCTCAAAGGTGTTCGATGGGGTTGAGGTCAGGGCTCTGTGAAGGCAAGTCAAGTTTTCCACACCAATCTCAACAAACCATTTCTGTATTGACCTCACATTGTGGACAAGGGCATTGTCATGCTGAAACAGGAAAGGGCCTTCCCCCATACTGTTGCCACTAAGTTGGTGGCACAGAATCGTCTAGAATGTATTGTATGCTGTAGCATTAAGATTTCCTTTCAGGGGCCTAGCCTGAACCATGAAAAACAGCCTAAGACCATTATTCCTCCTCCACCAATCTTTACAATTGGCACTATGCATTCGGCAGGTAGCGTTCTCCTGGCATCCTCCAAACCCAGATTTATCTGTCGGACTGCCAGATGATGAAGCGTGATTCATCACTCCAGAGAACGCGTTTCCACTGCTTCAGAGTCCAATGACGGCAAGCTTTACACCACTCCAGCCGACGCTTGGCATCGCGCATGGTGATCTTGGGCTTGCTTGCGGCTGTTTGGACTTGAAAACCCATTTGATGAAGCTCCCGATTGACAGTTATTGTCCTGACGTTGCTTCCAGAAGCAGTTTGGAGCTCGGTAGCGAGTGTTGCAACAGAGGACAGACCATTTTTACGCGCTGTGCGCTTCAGCACTCGATGTTCCCGTTCTGGAGCTTGAGTGGCCTAGCACTTTGTGGCTAAGCCATTGTTGTTCCTAGATGTTCCCACTTCAGAATAACAGCACTTACAGTTGACCGGGGCAGCTCTAGCAGGTCAGAAATTTGACGAACTGACATGTTGGAATGGTGGCATCCCATGACGGTGCCACGTTGAAAGCCACTGAGCTCTTCAGTATGGGCCATTCTACTGCCAATGTTTCCCTATGGCGATTGCTTGGATGTGTGCTCGATTTTATACACCTGTCAGCAACGGGGGTGGTTGAAATAGCCAAATACACTAATTTGAAGCGGTGTCCACATACTCTTGCATATATAGTGTAGGTCTCAATGTCTTCCCTGTTAAAATAAAAAGGTTAAATAAAACTAAAATTACCATTATACATTGAGTCTGTTTTTTCAGGCTTGGACAGATGGATACAATTTTACACTAACTATGTTAGGTTAGATACGCACAGACCACATGAGAGGACTTGTTCAGTGGCGGCAGGTAGCCTAGTGGTTAGAGTGTTGGACTCGAATCCCCGAGCTGACAAGATAAAAATCTGTTGTTCTGCCCCTGAACAAGACAGTCAACCCACTGTTCCTAGGCCATCATTGACAATAAGAATTTGTTCTTAAGTGACTTGCCTAGTTAAATAAAGGTAAAATAAAAAACAACATGAGAGGGAGAGACAGTTTGTTAAAGTATGCCTTATCTACCTTGAAGAACGAGTCAAATTTTGTCAGACAGCTCTGTAGAATACTTAGGCAGGCTAGCCTAGCTAAATAGGATGACTAAAGACAGTACAGTATGGGGAGCACAGAGATCATGTTAAATGGTCTGGCTGGCCAGCAGCTACTCCCTGAGCAGACATGAGACGATGACATTAAGGAATTAATGTCTTAAAAGCGCAAAATAATATTAAAAAAGGTACAATATTTTATTATTTCTTAGCAATTTTCTATTTTCTACTGATGTCTACCAAATTTGGACCTGACAGAGACAATGGAATATTTTAAATTTTTGGCTTTGTAATTTCTATTAAAAGACATTCTGGGTTCGAGTTCAGGCTCTGTCGCAGCCGGCCGCGTCCGGGAGACCCATTTGGCAGCGCACAATTGGCCCAGCGTCGTCCGGGTTAGGCCGGCAGGGATGTCCTTGTCCCATCGCGCACTAGCGACTCCTGTGGCGTGGGGGGCCGGACGCAGTGCACGCTGACACAGCTGTACGGCGTTTCCTCCAACACATTGGTGCAGCTGGCTTCTGGGTTAAGTGGGCATTGTGTCAAGAAGCAAAACAGCTTGGTTGGGTTGTGTTTTGGAGGACACACGGCTCTCGACCTTCACCTCTCCCGAGTCTGTACTGGAGTTGCAGCGAGGAGATAAGACTAACTATCAAAATGGATACCACAAAATTGGGAAGGGAAAAAAAGGTTGAAAAGTAACCAAAAAAATAAATAAAAATGGCTCTAAAATCAATGTCATTATTACATAATACAAATCAAAACCAAAATCAAAAACCACGATAAAGAAAATAAAGAATCCAACCAAAACCGACCTCAAAAAGTTGTAATCACAGCATACAAGTGGTGGGAGATGGGGCTGCCAATGGGTTTCCAGATATAGCTTCCCAATACTTTTATCACTACTGAACTAAAAAAATGATTTTTCCCTTCATTAGACAGTTTTGTAAAGAATGGTCAGTGATGACCTTAAAATGCCTTTTGCAGAATTTCTTCAGCAATCCTTTCGCTGGGAAAGTACAGGTTTTTGAGCCATACATTACAACTAAAATCATAGATGGTTGGTATTTAGAAAGATGTCGGTTTGTGTGCTCCGTAGCGCATATGACGTATAGTTTATGACCCTTTCATTTAAGTTCCCTTTGATATCAAGTATATGGGCACCTTACTGTCCTGTCCTGTCCATGCTGTGGGAAAGCGAGCCCAGTTGTGTGCCTTACACCCTATGAAACATGAGAACCAATGTCAATGTTACCAGGCTAAGGCTGCAAGTGGCCTTCTACATTTTTACTTGATAAAGTTTAATGTAAAAATGATGTATTTGGATAAGAAATAGCTCTTTGTTTTTGTACTCATTCAGCAGAGATATTACACAGCAAACATGCCAGCTACATTTAACTGGGTTGTGCAAGAAGAGGAAGAGGTCCATTTTCAGCAGCAGAGCATGGGAGGTCATGTGTCCTGCTTGCTTCAACAGCTGTAGAAAATGGCTTGTGCAGGAATTACCACTAAATGTTATAATTATGTTTTAGACAATATGTGTAAAACTGTCAGTGTGTGCAAAGATGAGCTCCATGTGGCTTAAAGCCACTAGTATAACGTCATAAACGCAGCAATTTTGTGTGCGTCCAGGTTATAATACACAGCATCTGCAACATGTCCCTTCAGACAACAAGACATAACCCATCAGAAGACACAGAAGCCTGTGTCTACACCCTCCTCCTGGATGAAATATAACTAATGCACATTCCAACGGTCCCACTGGTTCTGATGCTGTGTAAAGGCATGTACAGCACTGGTATGCTCCCACAATAATTTATTTACTTTGTGGCGCAAATAAACAGTGTTTTAATTTAGATCTTCATTAGTTCATAAGTTCTTATGATGAATTATGGCCTTTGCTTCAAAGAATCTCCATACATTATTCAGTTTTTCAATAGATGAAAACTAATTGAGTCGCAGCCACTGTAATTAAACTCTTAGGCAAAACTTCATCCACTCAGCATGAGACTAGTTAGTGCATACTTCTGGCAAACTCAATCACATGAATGGAGCTGCTAGGCAGGTTGGCAACGTGCCTAAGCAATCTGGTCAAAATGAAGGGAAAAGGAGAAGAAAAAGAGGCATCCCCTCTCGCATGAATAATTGCAACCCAGTACTTTGATCAATTATGTGAAAACTTTCATACCATATGGCAATTATCAGCAGGACAAGATGGTAGAAGGCGATGGATTAGAAGCTTTCCGAGAACATTAAACACCTCCATTATTTTTCCCTTGATCCCCAGGCAGCAAAGGACTCCGTATGAAGCTGGTTTGGACCTAACGCAGTCAGCATAGGTAAAGGCAGCCTGTGACTGCAGACTTACCATGTGTGGAGCCTGGTTTGATCTCGATGGCCGACCTGCTCATGATGTCCTTCTCAACCTGAGACATACGCTCTCGGGTCATCTGGTATGAGTCATCAGTGGCACACACCGTGATCTTGTCTTGAATACTGCCCTGGCCCTCCAGGTGCTCCCTGCCCTCCCTGAGGAGAACACAGGATCAGGCTCACATAGCAGCAACTGGTAATGTACAAAATATCACACACTACTTCCCATTAAATAGACCATTTCGTGAAAGTGTATTTGTGTTTCTGTCTACGTGTGACATATGCCTCACTCCCATGACCGGTTCTTTGACTTCTGTCCTCATGCTCATTCCTCACATCCTATGCTATGGCATTAAGCTGTACAACAAGTGAAGATGCCTATGAGCTGCGGTGCTAACTAGAGGTCGACCGATTAATCGGAATGGCCGATTAATTATGGCCGATTTCAAGTTTTCATAACAATCGGAAATCTGTATTTTTGGACACCGATTTGGCCGAATTCTTTTATTTTTTAAAAATTATTATTTATTTTTTTACACCTTTATTTAACTAGGCAAGTCAGTTAAGAACACATTCTTATTTTCAATGATGGCCTAGGAACGGTGGGTTAACTGCCTTGTTCAGGGGCAGAACGACAGATTTTTATCTTGTCAGCTTGGGGATTCAATCTTGCAACCTTACGGTTAACTAGCCCAACCACCTGCTTCTCATTGCATTCCACAAGGAGCCTGCCTGTTACGTGAATGCAGTAAGAAGCAAAGGTAAGTTGCTAGCTAGCATTAAACTTATCTTATAAAAAAATAATCAATCATAAATCACTAGTTAACTACACATGGTTGATGATATTACTAGTTTATCTAGCGTGTGCTGCGTTGATGCGGTGCGCATTTGTGAAAAAGGACTGTTGTTGCTACAACATGTACCTAACCATAAACATCAATGCCTTTCTTAAAATCAATACACAACTATACATTTTTAAACCTGCATATTTAGTTAATATTGCCTGCTAACAAATTAATTTTAACTAGGGAAATTGTGTCACTTCTCTTGCAACAGATTCAGGGTATATGCTGCAGTTTGGGCCGCCTGGCTCGTTGCGAACTAATTTGCCAGAATTTTACGTAATTATGACAGAACATTGAAGGTTGTGCACATGTAACAGGAATATTTAGACTTATGGATGCCACCCGTCAGATAAAATATGGAACGGTTTCGTATTTCACTGAAAGAATAAACGTTTTGTTTTTGAAATGATAGTTTCCGAATTCGACCATATTAATGACCAAAGGCTCGTATTTCTGTGTGTTATGTTATAATTAAGTCTATGATTTGATATTTGATAGAGCAGTCTGACTGAGCGATGGTAAGCAGCAGCAGGCTCGTACGCATTCACTCAAACAGCACTTTCGTGCGTTTTGCCAGCAGCTCTTCACAATGCTTCAAGCATTGAGCTGTTTATGACTTCAAGTTTATCAACTCCTGAGATTAGGCTAGTGTAACCGATGTGAAATGGCTAGCTAGTTAGGGGGTGCACGCTAATAGCGTTTCAAATTGGTGACGTCACTCGCTCGGAGACTTGGAGTAGTTGTTCCCCTTGCTCTCCTAGGGCCGTGGCTTTTGTGGAGCGATGGGTAACGATGCTTCGAGTGTGGCTGTTGTCGATGTGTTCCTGGTTCGAGCCCAGGTAGGAGCGAGGAGAGGGACGGAAGCTATACTGTTACACTGGCAATACTAAAGTGCCTATTAAAACATCCAATAGTCAAAAGGTATGTGAAATACAAATGGTATAGAGAGAAATAGTCCTATAATTCCTATAATAAACTACAACCTAAAACCTCTTACCTGGGAATATTGAAGACTCATGTTAAAAGAAACCACCAGCTTTCATATGTTCTCATGTGCTGAGCAAGTAACTTAAGCGTTAGCTTTTTTACATGGCACATATTGCACTTTTACTTTCTTCTCCAACACTTTGTTTTTGCATTATTTAAACTAAATTGAACATGTTTCATTATTTATTTGAAGTTAGTGTTCATTCAGTATTGTTGTAATTGTCATTATTACAACTACAAATAATTAATTATTATTTTGAAATTGTCCAATTAATCGGTATCGGCTTTTTTTGGTCCGCCAATAATCGTTACCGGTATTGAAAAATCATAGTCGGTCGACCTCTAGTGCTAACAGAGCAGCACAGAGCTACCTTTGACCCCCATATGACCACAAACACTGATCTCACCATTCTCTGATCTCACCATTACCCGCAACCTGTGCAATGTTGCGGGTAACATGTTACAAAAGTAATGCATTACGTACTCAGATTACTTTTACTTTTTCAAAATGGGTAATATTACAACGGTTACGTTGTCAAACAGTGTGTGTTACTTTCAGAATCAAATCGCATTTTATTGGTCACATGCTTCTTAAAGAACAGGTGTAGACCAACAATGAAATGCTTACTTAGAGCCCTCCCAACAATGCAGAGAAAAATAGACAAATAAATAAACAATGAGTAACAATAACTGTCCTATATACAGGGGGTACCAGTACCGAGTCGATGTGCAGGGTTACAAGGCAATTGAGGTAGATATAGGTTGGGGTAAAGTGACTAGGCAACAGGATAGATAAAACAGTAGCAATGAGTCAAGAGTTAGTGCAAAAAGGGTCAATGCAGATAGTTTGGGTGACTATTTGGTCAGCTATTTAATAGTCTTATGGCTTGGGGGTAGAAGCTGTTTAAGGTCCTGTTGGTACCAGACTTTGTGCATCGGTACCACTTGTCGTGCGGAGGCAGAGAGAACAGTCTATGACTTGGGTGGCTGTAATCTGACAATTTTTAGGGCCTTCCTCTGACACCGCCTGGTATAGAGGTCCTGGATGCCAGGAAGCTTGGCCCCAGTGATGTACTGGGCAGTATGCACAACCCTCTGTAGTGCCTTGAGGTTGGAGGCCGAGTAGTTGCCATACCAGGCAGTAACTCTCGATGGTGCAGCTGTAGAACTTTCAGGATCGGAGGACCCATGCCAAATCTTTTCAGTCTCCTGATGGGGAATAGGCTTTGTCGTGCTCTCGTCACGACTGTCTTGGTGTGCTTGGACCATGTTAGTTTGTTGGTGATGTGGACACCGAGGAACTTGAAGCTCTCAACCTGCTCCGTCGATGAGAATGGGGGCGTGGCTCGGTCCTCATTTGCACCCATAAAGTGTATTCCTTTGTAGTGTTCTTCTGCAGTATTACTTTAGAGCCTTGTTGCAAACAAGATGCAGGTTTTCTATTTATTTTGTATATATGTGTATTCTTCTTTTCACTATGTAATTTGAGTCATTATTGTGGAGTCACTACAATGTTGTTGATCCATCCACAGTTTTCTCCCATCACAGCCATTGAACTCTGTTTTTAAATCACCAATGGCCTCATGGTGACATCCCTCAGCAGTTTCATTCCTGTCCTGCAGCTCAGTTTAGAAGGACAACTGTGTCTTTGATGTGTCTGGGTGGTTTAATACACAATCCACAGCATAATTATTAGCTTGATTATGCTTAAAAGAGATATTCAATGTCTGATTTGTTATTGTTACCCATCTACCAATCGCTGCCCTTCTTTATGAGGCTTTGTAGTTGAATCTGTGCATGGAATTCACTTGACTGACTGTATGTATGGGGGGGGGGGGGGACAGAGGTTTAGTCATTAAAAAAATGATGTCAACCCCTATTATTTCACACAGTCAGTCCGTGTAACTTATGTCATTTTTTAAGACAAATGCTACTCCTAAACTAATTTAGACATGCCTGAACATATGGGCTGAATACTTATGCAACAGCTATATTTTAGTCATGTCATTTTTATTTTGAGTAGATTGTTGACAAAAAAAACAACTATTAAGTAGCTTTTAATCCTGCTTTGTAACAATAAAATGTGAATAAATCCAAGGATGTGACTATGTTTGCAAGGACTCTGTTGTGTAAGTACAGGACTTTGTCTATTTTTCCCATTTAAAAATGTATGTAGTTATGTCCTTGAGCTGCTCTTGTCTATTTATGTTCTGTACCATGTCATGTTTTATGTTTTGTGTGGACCCCAGGGATAGTAGCTGCTGCTTCAGCAACAGCTAATGGGGATCCTAATAAAATACTAATACACCAGCAGTCAAACTTCAGCAACACAGCACGCTAAATAGGTGCTTACAGTAACTCAAAGGAAAAACAAGACCTCAACAAATACTGCTTAACTCAAAAAGGTTAGAGTTTATGAGTAGTTCAAAAATAAGACTGAACTATACATGGTAAGAATAACAGTCTGGGATAAGGTGTCATTGGTTTCTAGCGGTCAGTCACATGAAGACAAGGGTTACTTGCGTTAGCAATGAGAGATAGAGCAAGAGAGAGAGCAGTGTCTACAAAATGCAAAATGTCTACAATAAGTGATCTGTATGGTCGGTGTCGAGAATGTTTGGTTTATCGGCCCAGCTCTACTGTGAAATGACTGAATTCCATCTGTGGTTGACTGAAAACAGTAGAGTGGGCTTACCCTGAGACATGCTGGTGGATGCAGTCAACGCTGGCCTGAGGTTTGTCTTTGCTATCACTGGACAGGTAGAAGGAGAAGACCCGGAGTGCATCTGGGGCCTCTGGGGATGGGGCGGGGATCTTGATATACTGTTGTAAGGGGAAACAGAGAGCGCATTAGATCACTGAGGAGATCATGTGTAAAGTTATAAAATGTTTATGACCAAGCAGTTTTAGCATATTCAGCTGTGCTTTCGGTTTGCATTTTCTACATTTGAGTAATTTAGCAGATGCTCTTATCCAGAGCGACTTACAGAACTGAGTACATACATTTCAATCCTTTTATTTTTTTGCTGGTCCCTGTGGGAATTCTAAACATGCTAAATAAAACGCCTTGGGTTTGTATCATACAATCCGAAACGTTTTGGTAACTAGTGTATAAAGGACCGCAAAGGATGAGCCTTACGTTAGTCATCAATTAGGCTACACATTTAATTGGAGAGCAAAACAGGGTAAATCGGAAGTCTGAGGTCATTTCCATTACGTATGAGTCAACTGCTCGGGGTGACAGCCAGGCAGTCTCTGGCTTAATTCGATTTCAAATGAAGCCCCATCTGAAGCATATGAAAATCAACTAGGCATAGCATATCACTTTTCCAAACTAATCCCAAACTACATCAGCACACATCTTGAAATCTGTGCTGTGGCTCTATTCTCATCGATTACACAGTATTTAATCTGTGGTTGCTAACTGAATGCTGTGTCCTTTTTGTTTGTGTGTTTAGTACACAATCCAAACTCACGACACGCGGGCAAGTCCATGCGAAAGTTCAGACGAAAATTCATATTACAGTTCGTAGAAAAATGTCAAACGAAGTATAGAATCAATCTTTAGGATGTTTAACATTATTGAAGATTTGTTTCAACTGGAGAATTCCTTTGTCTTCAGAAATGTAATGGAACAGAGCTAACTCTCACGTGAGCGTGCGAAACTGAGCTCGTGGCTCTCTGTCATTCCCCCCCACTTCACAGTAGAAGCATCAAACAAGATTCTAAAGACTGTTGACATCTAGTGGAAGCCTTAGGAAGTGCAATATGACCAATATCCCACTATCTTCGATAGGCAATGAGTTGAAAACCTACAAACCTCAGATTTCCCACTTCCTGGTTGGATTGTTTCTCAGGTTTTTTGCCTGCCATATGAGTTATGTTATACTCATTCAAACAGTTTTAGAAACTTCAGTGTTTTCTATCCAATTCTACTAATAATATGCATATATTAGCAACTGGGCATGAGTAGCAGGTAGTTTACTCTGGGCACCTTATTCATCCAAGCTACTCAATACTGCCCCCAGCCATAAGAAGTTAAGGGTATATTGTATATTAATAATATTACATTGTATTGTATCTGCAACTTTTCCACATACCACTTGGCCAAATTTGTTTAATCTGCTAGCAATATTGATATTTAAAAAAACAATATTAATTAAATAAAATCTCTGGCCTGGACGCCCTACTGTACCTCTGCGAGCCGCAGACCCTACTTTGGGAACCACTGCTTGTATCAACCTTGCAGCATTGCTGTTTTGATGTTATTGCTTTGGAACAACACACAGTTATGTATTGAGTACTTTAAAAAAAAGTAGTATCTCCCCAGAAGGTGATTAGAGTAAAGGTAATCTAGAAGTGTATTTGTTAGTGGACCAAAGTCACACACACACACGTATGCGTGTGTATATATATACAGATACTGTACATACATTTTAATTTAACGAGGCAAGTCAGTTACAAACAAAATCTTATTTACAATGACAGCTTACCGGAGAACAGGGTGTTAACTGCCTTGTTCAGGGGCAGAACGACAGATTTTGAACTTGTCAGCTCGGGATACGATCCAGCAACGCTCTAACCACTAGGCTACCTGTATTGATATGAGAATGAGCTTGACCCTCCGCTATTCCAGCCATAAAACTGACCTAAATAAGCCACTGGTTAAGCCAATAACCCAGGCCACGTGGGACCTCCTATGTCCCAAAGTGGCAACCTCTAGTCAGCTGTTGGAACAGTGAGGCTGATATCCTGCCCTTAAACATAGGGACTTGTGTCTCGCTACCTAGGTGACAGTATTCTACTGTACTGTCCAGAGCTCCCCTGGAATCAAACAGACCCACAGGGAGCTATGGGGCCCTAAACCAGCTAATGAAATGGCCTAAAAACCTACTTTCACAGAATGGCCAATTAAATCACTGGAAGTCATTAACTAACAGGTATTGCCGTGTACTTGAACACACTGGGTGCCGACTGCCCTTTCATTCCAGCTGAAATGGACCGTTTTGTTGATGCTGAGCCTGTGCCCTAGATTCAGAGGACAAAATGAAAGGGACAGAGCAATAGATGGTCCACAGAATGATTCACTTCTTTTGACCCAGCATGATCACTGACTGACTGACGCCATACAGTCCTCAGAAATTAGGAATTGTTTCCAAATCATCTGAAAATAAGTAACTTTCACTTCCCTAGTGGTCTCAGACTAGGGTGAGATGGCTAACACAAAAAGGGGTCCATGTAATATTTCCCTTTTATTATGAGCACTAAGACAAACAGAGGACAGTCAGTCGGCCTTGAAACAGCCTCTTTAGCTTAACTGTGGAAAGTGATTGATTCCAGGCTGACTGGTAGAATGCACAGTGCCTGGGGCAGATGTGGCAGGCAGGACTATAGCTGTCACAAATGCCCAGTCATGCAGTACAGCCAAAAGCGGTTTCTGTAGCGTGTAGCCAATAAACAGCTTCTCTTTCAACCCCCCCCCCCCCCCCTTCTTCCACTGAACTCCACAGCGAGCTTTGCACTCTCCCCCCCATCACCCTCAGTGCTCTTAATAGCACCCAACACACAAGCCAACCATCGCAACACAAAGCACAAGGCAGCCCACAAAGCCATGGACACTTTTGATATCAAACTGACTATTAGTTATGTTGACCTATATCTGTCCAGCCCTTCAGATGAAGTGGTGGGGCAGGATTCCACTAATGTCTGCTTCAGGTTTCCACTAATTAACTGTCATCATCCAAAAAAAGCATCAAAGTAAATAGGAGCAACAGAAGAGCCATGCCTTCAGGACCTATTACCTCAAGACGCTGTCGAAAGTGGTAGCGGTCTTGACCAAAACGCCAAGCAACAAGTCATAGAGGCGCTCCAGAAGTAGGTCAAGGCAGATAGCACTGCAATGGAGAATGATTTCTTTCAAATGGAGATGCTGATAAACAGCTTGACTGCCCCCAGGCGAGAGCACCGCTCAGGATTTACAGTCTTAGCTCTGCAATCACCCCCCCCTCAGAACCCCATACCACCACATCCCCCTCAGTCACTGTGCGCCTTTGGTTCGAGGCAAGCAGCAAGCCCCCCCCCCCCCCCCCCCCCCTCCTCCTCCCTCCCTCCCTCCCTCCAGCCAAGCGTTAGAATCACCCTCTCCTCCCCATCCCTGCCACCGTGCACACATATTCTAATTCTAATCACTTTTACTCAGGTCAGTCCATTCTGAAGTTGACCCCGTTTTATCCACAGCTTCCACCTTCATAACCATATGTCATTAGTTCCCAGCTCTATGCTCCCTGGCTCATGGGGGAGCTTCTCCTGGTTCCTTTTAGCCCATACAATCCCTTATGTGAAGATTAAGGGCCCCCAAAATGACGCATTCCAGTTAAAAGCTCTGTCTGAGCACACAGGGGCCATCCTTGACTTGCTACCTGCAACTTTTTTTCTCTCTCATCTTCAGATTACATTTCCCAGGACAGTTGTTCATGCTAGAGGGTTTTCAAACAAACACTCAAAAGAAACAGAAAACAAAACCTTAGGCCTACATTTTTTAGGCTTTTGTGTGCGTACAAAAAAAAGAAAGTATAATCTATAAAAATGTGCATCACAAAAATGCTGTTGAAATATTTATAATTTTTAGAATGTCATTCAATTATTTGTGGGCTCCCATTTCCAAACTGACGAAAATCTACCAGGACTTTTCCCCTCATCCCAATCTGTTCCAGAACCACAACCCACATTGACAGGTAAGTCTAATATCAGTGTGAATAACAGAGGTGTGTATTTCCATAGAACTGACGACACAGGGCAGGGCGGCTGTACCATGAAGCTGCCCTTTACATCCCTGATTAAGCCAGGGGAGTCCCACACTTCCGCAAGTCACATGGAAGGACTAAGGTCAAACATCTCCTAAGCTACGCTGCAGCTGAGGCCGTATGCCACAACTCAACATCAGCTGTCAATGCCTCCAACTAACTTACTAGGCCAACATGTGAATACTAAATAGTGATTAGTTTCCCTAACTGCGGGAATTAAGCTTCACCCTTCGGGTCTGTACTCTTACGATATTTTATCTGCCCATTCCTAAAGGGACATTTCAAATATATAGTAAGCTATGCCATATTACACCAAATGTATATTGTTCAAATCATTGTTCAATATCTCATGACAAGACAAGTTCCATTTTTGGGGAGAATGGATAACATATGCAAATGATTCTAAAAACTCCCCAGCACAACAAATGGAAGTCACTGTGCTACAGTGTACCATCAGGAAAGTGGTAGGTCAGTCAGATTTGCCCAGTAGTGTCCATCCTGTGAGCTGAACTTGGCAGTCGGACAGTTAGTGTCGTCCTTGCCAAATGGCATTAGATCGACAATCCTCAGCACCTTGTCAGAAGAGCCTCTCTACAGGGTGCCAGGGCAGATACAATAGCCCCCTCTGTGGCCCAGGCCCAGGCACATCTGCTGCAGCCTGCACACAGCCGGGGCCGGATGGCTCTGTGTGTTTGGAGATGTCAAATACTTTCAGGCTGTTGTAAGGTATGAGCTGGACGGGAACGGAACAACTTGGCGTGGGTTCTGCCGTTAGAGCAGGACCAATGGCACCCTCACTGGTGTCCATGAAAAATTCCCCCTTACACCATTTAGTATTTATCACCTTTAAATCACGTTTAATAATGCTCTTCTCCTGCCTTACGTTTGGTGGCAGATGAGGAAAGGATTCTGGTAAAGAGATTTGTTTCCTACAGCTAACCACACATCTGCTAGGAAAGATGAAGTCTTTTTTTGGTGATGTTTTTTCTTCTTCTTGGGTCTGTAGATGTAAGCGGACAGGCAGAGATCCCAGCTCTATTTAGCATGGCAGCACAGTGATGAGAGCAAGCGCCTAGATATACAAACGTGATTTACTATAGACTGTGCCTCCTGCCTCGGTCTGTACTGACACTGCTGGCCATTGTCCTCTCATCCCAGTCTGCCTCGGTCTGTACTGACACTGCTGGCCATTGTCCTCTCATCCCAGTCTGCCTCGGTCTGTACTGACACTGCTGGCCATTGTCCTCTCATCCCAGTCTGCACTGACACTGCTTGCCATTGTCCTCTCATCCCAGTCTGCCTCGGTCTGTACTGACACTGCTGGCCATTGTCCTCTCATCCCAGTCTGCCTCGGTCTGTACTGACACTGCTGGCCATTGTCCTCTCCTCCCAGTCTGCCTCGGTCTGTACTGACACTGCTGGCCATTGTCTTCTCATCCCAGTCTGCCTCGGTCTGTACTGACACTGCTGGCCATTGTCCTCTCATCCCAGCCTGCACTGACACTGCTGGCCATTGTCGTCTCATCCCAGTCTGCCTCGGTCTGTACTGACACTGCTGGCCATTGTCCTCTCATCCCAGTCTGCCTCGGTCTGTACTGACACTGCTGGCCATTGTCCTCTCATCCCAGTCTGCCTCGGTCTGTACTGACACTGCTGGCCATTGTCCTCTCATCCCAGTCTGCCTCGGTCTGTACTGACACTGCTGGCCATTGTCCTCTCATCTCAGTCTGCCTCGGTCTGTACTGACACTGCTGGCCATTGTCCTCTCATCCCAGTCTGCACTGACACTGCTTGCCATTGTCCTCTCATCCCAGTCTGCCTCGGTCTGTACTGACACTGCTGGCCATTGTCCTCTCATCCCAGTCTGCCTCGGTCTGTACTGACACTGCTGGCCATTGTCTTCTCATCCCAGTCTGCCTCGGTCTGTACTGACACTGCTGGCCATTGTCCTCTCATCCCAGTCTGCTCAGTCATGGCTGCTGCTGTGAGCTGCCTGTCTTTTGTTCTTGCATCTTCCCCCACACAGCTGAGTGCAATGGCCCGTCGGCCCGCCTGGATTATTCATGAACAGCATGGACGTGTGGTTGGCGGGCGGGTGGGAGAGGGGGACAGCACTGTCACGGTGTGGCTCCCCGCTCAGCTCGTGCATGAGGGATAGCACTCCACAGTCCCCGCTTTCCTCTCCCTCTGGAATGTGGTCAACACTAAAGCATCCCAGCAAAGGGACAAACAGAACAGAGAAAACTAGTCTGGGAGGAGGGGAATGGGTAAGAGCTGGTGCGAACAGCATTCCCTCTCTGCATCTCTTCGCAAACAGCCATACGCACACGCTGGATCCATGTGTACTATGGGGAAACACTGATAAGACATTCACAAAGAAAGGCAACGTTTTTCCTCTGGAGGCTCCACACAGAGGTATTGGTCAAAAAGGAAAAGAAAGCTTACAAGTGGCATTTAAAAAGGAAGGCATAATTCCAGTGACACATGCAGACAACTATAGAAGGCAACACAGGCAGGCGATGCCTCAGGGAATATTCATATTAATTCCTACTCTCCACAATCCTCCCACTGTTTGCCGTATGATCAATGACTCTGTGGTGACTCAGATTGTGAATACAATGCATGAGATCACCTCTCCTTTAAAACCAGGCTTTTAGTGAGGCTGGCTTTTTGTTCCTGTGCTTCAAGTCAGACTGACCGTTGAGGGGGTTGGTAGAGAAAGACTGAAGATCCACAGAGAGGAGGAGTGGGGGTCTGAAGGGGGTTGTGAGGGGAGTAGGGGGTGGGCAATTGTTGTGGCGACAACATCCCCCAAGGTATTGGCTCTTATGCCAAGCTAAATTTGCCTTCTCCAAGAGAGGCTGGGCTAATCTGTCAACCTCAGCAAACACATGGGTCACCAACTCACCCCCTCCCCTCAACATCCCCTCTCCTCCCAGCAGTGTTCCTGTCTGAGTGGATACACAGATAGGGGGGTGGAGAACACTGATGGCAGGCTTCATAGACAGCCCATTTCAACATTACATACAGACACTTTTCCACTGGTTACTATAGTTACAGTGTTTGAGGATTCTCTAGGCCCATGTCTAACCATAAGGCTTGGGGGTGGAGGGGCCCATATGTGATATGTGATGTCGTGTTTTAATCAATTGTTTAATTACAGTGATCATGACCAACTTTGAGAATGATCCAAATACGCCCTTTGCCGGACCTAGATTCCAAACAGTCGGTAATCCTTTAACAATTCCCAGATTGTAACATGGGAAAGTACATCCAAATCTGATTAATTTACGCAGAGCCTCAGAGAAACAAGACAAAATGGAAAACATGCACCGAGCGGTGACGTGGAAACCCAGTGTGAGCAGATAAGCCTTGCCTTGTGCATGACAAACAAACACTCATAAACCAACACATGCCCAAACACACACAAAACATACAGTGAAACCTCAGTATACACCAAAGTCCTCTTTGCACACAAAGTATATCTCCCACTGTCAATGTGGTAAAGATTATCTTAGGTTGTTATTCTTCTTTAGGTTAAACAATAGCTCCGTCTGTAGTACTCTAGTGATTTGAGCCCTAAAAGAACAAACTACACACTGCAGACAAACCCTGCCCTTTGACCATTCCACTTCCCTAACCATGTTTGTTTACCGGGGCAGCGTTGCATGTATCCTGTTGTGCTGCATTTTTAAACGGCGGAAAAATAATGGATGTGGGAAGAGTTCAGGAAAAGCAACCATTGCAGATAGCCGAACAACCAACGAGACCAACAGAAAGATTGGAGGAACAGAGGATTGCTCTTTCTTACATCACATACTGCTTTTGACTCTCGCTGATGGACGTTTTGTAGCACTAGTGCTTTCAGTGATGTTATTACCCACCAAAAAGGTAACTTCTGGGTCAGTCCTTACTGGTTTACAGAATGGTGAGGCATCTTCCATGAATGGGATTAGATCCAACAGGATCTCATTGGTCTAGCCTATTCTTGTGATATCATTTAAATATCCATCATGATCCCAGTTAGATGTAGTAAGCATTTGCTAAATTGGCAAGATGTCTCACAGAATGACTACATCCTAAATTCTACATCGATTATATGTCGGCCAGGCATTCTATTCTGATGTCTCGGCGACGTCTTGCTAGTGTGCAAACACTCTCCAAACGACATATTCCCTACGCATTTTGATACGTCGGCCAAAAGGTGTGCATGCTTTTTGGGATATTCCTAACACTGTTATTGGAATGTAAGGAGAACACTAAGACTGTACAAGTATAAACAATTGGGGGTGTTTCAATCAGTCTTTCTAATAGATTTTTGACCTGTGCTAATAAACAAAATGGTTGACCTAATACTGTATGTGAGCAGAGCTACAACAACCTCCTGGAACCGATAGTCATCCTGGTGAGGATACTACACACTGAGGCTGTGCCAGGCCAGACAGATCAGTGCTGCTGGGAATCAACGGTCTCAGTTCAATGCGCCAAACAATCAAAACTCTTTACCTTCAGTTCCATATCAGTGTTAAGTTACGTGTTTAATTGCTACACAAAAACGAGCTAAAATATGCTCGCTAAAAGCCCTTGTTGTGCGATAACTTGGATAATATCATCATCAAATGACTACTTCGGAGCTACATTAGCAATCGCAATATCAGAGGAGCTTGCTAAAGAAAGAGGGCCAGCCTTCCCTGGACTGGGAGATGTCTCATGCGGCTTGTCCCTCCGATATGTGATCCCAAAATGGGGCCAACAGCTTTGCCAGTCAAAACAGTGGGCCTCAGACACGCAGGGCTTTTTGCCTGACACATCTGGATGAATAGAGCGGCGTGTGCCCTTTCAGGCACACGTGGGACGACTCCCCCAACCTCTGGCTGAGCCACTGGGAAAGGACCTTGCTCTAACCGCATTCCTCTTATTGTTATTCTAATTAGTGTTCGGGGAAAAAAAATACTGACTGACGGGCGTGCACACACACACAGAACAAGAGCTCATTTGCAGTGAGAAAGGGAGGCGGAGCGCTCTGGGTGGGGGTAGATGTCTCCCAAGCCAAGGCACGGGGTGAAACGGCACAATAATCTGGGGGGCAGATGGGAGGGGGCAGCTAGCTGATCCTTCACACACAGTCGTCATGAGAAGATCTCTGGGAAGAATGCTCCCTTCCTCTACTCTCCTCCTCTAAGCACCAGCCAGTCTTCAGTTCGATAATATCTGGATGGTCTGCCCAGCAGCTATGTATATCAACTCTTATATGCAAGGTATTCCCCATATCTGGAGGGGGATGAGATCACCATCAATGTGAAACAACACAGAAAGAGACTGCTCTGCAATATATAGCCCAGACAGATTATAGAGAGCACACGTTTTTAAAAAACTGTGGCTGTAACACTGTATTATGGCATTTCTGGCAAGAGCAGAGATCCCATTTTGAGGGCATACTGTATCAGCAAAACAATGCTTAACCCAGATCCTTTCTCTAGTTCTTATTTGGGAAACTGAGTGGGAAGCAAAACAGGAATCTCATCATTTGCAAGAAGATTTCTGGAGGCAAACAGGAAAGTGATCACACTGCAGGATTATGTGATAGAATTCTATCCCCGCACAACAGAGCCATGAGGAAATAGTGTGCCAACCTAATCCAAAAATCAACACTATCCAATCTCACAAATTGCAATATCCCTACAATGAATGAATTGTCACCATATGGCACAAATACTGCAACAGCTCATTGGACAGAACTCTTGCTAATAAAGACAGCCGCTACCTTAGGTGTGGAAAAACAACTTGAAAATCACACACTGTTCATTTGTGTACATGCACTCGACATGAGAGATGGATAATATGTCCAATGCTGTGAAAACGCAGTAAAAAAAAATACAAATCACCACGTGTCCTATAATTGGAGACCAAAGAGAGCTAAGAGCTAATAAAGGATTCCATTTCTACTAAGCAGACATAAAACATGCCAGCTAAAAGACTGCTTTGCCAGCACTACAGGAAAATAAGCACTAGGATGTGAAATTCCAGACCATGAGAACCCAAACTGAATAAGTTCCTAGATCCCAAGTGCCGATTTCAAAGTAATCCAGACCTGAATTCCTTTTAGACTGAGAGCTTTTGTGAAATGGGAAAAGAATTTCACATAACCCTCTCGTCTTCACGTTTATTTCTTTACAGTTGCGTCACCCGCTCCACTTTTAATTTGTTAGCTTACATGACAAGGTTGTTATTTCTTTAACCACTGCAACTGAAATCTCATTACTGATCAAGCTTTTCAATTTTCTTTCCTTCAATAACATTCTGAATATGACAAGGATAGCTAGTTGTTATGAGCAAATGGTTCCAACCTTATCATTGGGGGGGGGGGGGACACAATGTGGGCACTTGTCAAGCATGAGTGACTACACATCACCAGGTGATACATAGTTGGCCACATAGCCAGAGGAAATCTGTGCGTCAACCACAGCATGGCATTGCTTGATCTGGGGACTAACTCCTAACACCAAAGGTGTTGGAGAGAGGCCAGCAGAGTGGTTATGGGAATTCCCTTGGCTTACTGGCACTGGAAATGGAAATGTGACATGAGCTTGCAAGCCCTGAGACAAGAGCAGGAATTGTTTGAACTGGTAGGGCACATCTAATAGGACACTGCCACCTGTCACAAGAATCACCCCTCTCTTCACCCACTCTTCCTCTAGGCTAGTAGGTTTTTCTAATATGTTGCTCTAGATAAGATGGGCAAGGACACTTTACTGTACTGTTGTAAGGCACCTTAGAGCCCACTGGTCCCCCTCTGTCTGGTGTACTCCCCCAGTCTGCCAGGTTACCAGCATCCCCCCCCAACAGTAACAGCTTAATCTGCTCTCCCTCCAACGGCTGCAGATAGCTCATTAATGCCCAATCGGCCTGCGCAGGGGGGCGCTGTCAGAGGGGGAGGGAGCCTATACTTGAATTCCGCCAAAGCAATTTGAATATGTAATGTGCCAACAAATATATAATCACAAAATCCTATTCAGTGATTAAAGCACACTTCAATTACACACTAAACAGAACGACTGACGTTCCCTATCCGTATTAATCTCGTGTGTTTTGCATATGTTCAATTACACTCGCTGGTTTGCATATGCCTTAGATAGGTTTGTTTTTACCTAAGCTACATTCTGTGTCAGAATACTTTATTATTTTCTGATGAAGCGCCATAAAGAACAGTGCAGACAGAGGGAGAACAACTCCACGGCTGCCATAGCATCCCCCTTTCCTCATCTCAGCTCTTTCATGTCTACACAGAGACAACAGGCGTGGAGACATGGGGCTCCCTGGGGTTCACCAACTCCCCAACCTCCTCCCCCTCTCCAAACAAAGCCTTTCCAGTTGCCAGCCTGACCCAGTAACCTGGCTAGCAGCCTGAGGGTATGGTGTACCCGCTCTTAGGGCCCGTGTGAGCGCACAGGCCAGCGTTTGTGTACAGAGCGAAGTCACTTTCGTCAATGCAATCGGCTCTTGCAGGGATTAGAGCAGCTCCTTTTAGACAGGGCTGATTGTGTGGTAAATGTGCAGTAGGCAGCGCTGGGGAGGCTGCTCTAGTGCCCCGGCTAATCTGGTTGGACACAGGCATCTTTCTTTACTGCAGTTTCACAGGAATGTCTTCTCCATTTCACTGCCAAGTGTTTCTGTAGGTGATGTACTAGGTCTGACTACACTCAGCATCAAGGATAATATGACACAGAGCCACATTCAAACAAACCTGCATTGCAGTATTTATGCATTTGCAATATTACCTTTTCCCCCCCGTAGCCAGATAAAAATCACAAACATGGTCCTGGAATACTGTGAGAATACCAGCTATATGCTTCCAGTTTTCAGAATGACTGGCAGTACTGTACTTGTGTAAATAAAGACTGTATAAACATTGCTGTGGCAGGACCAATTAAATCCGGTTCTAAATCTAACATGGAAAAAGAGCTGTCTGAAACATAAACCTTAACTCACACGCCACAAATGCAAAGGGAGGCCACATTAAACACTGATAGTCTCTTTGTGAGGCAGTCAAGCTTTTAATGTATTTATAACGACAAATATGAGAACTGCTCCATTCTACTGTATATCCCTGTAAGGCAACAATAACCACCAGCAGAAGAATAGAACAAGATCCTCACAATATGCACCATCTAAATCAGGCAGGCCTTCAGGGTTTAGTCAGTGGATGCACATGCATGCAGCTGAACTGCCCTCCTGTTTCAAGCCATTGGTTTTGGATCTGGTGAAAAATGCAGCGGCAGAGCGGTTGCGAGTGCTGCCTGTACGGCAAATCAGAACTAATTAAAGCATTTCATTTCTAAAGCTTTAGAAAGGAGGTGCAAAAACACATTCATCTTACCCCCTGGCTCCCCTTGAAGCAAACTGCTGGCTGATTTGGTAAGGATCCCTGGGAAGGAGGAGAGAAATGGAGAAAGTGGTTATCATTTAATATAACAGACACAAGCATTGCAGGTAAAATACAATTGATCCTAAAACACATCAGGTAGCATTTAAAATATTGAAAAGGAAATATTGTTATTTCATATCTGGTCAAGATATGCTAGCAAATACCTTTTCTGCAATTGCACGCTCAACACTGTCAATTTCTCACAAAGCAATCACCCTTTATTCATCAAGCTAACAATGTATTACAACAGTACTACTTAGTTCAATTAGACCAGTGGGGAAAATTATACCCATTAGCCAACTATCACAATAATTAGAGTTTCCTATCGCTTATTTGCCCCAATGGCCAGCGTACAACTTCTTAACTGTTAATTCAATAATAAAATGTGCTCTTAAGGCTTTGTGAGTGCTCATATCCGTGGCCCCCCACCAGTATCGTGGTTCTATACGGCCAGGTCCACAGATCAAGGGGCTTCACTGCTAATCTGCACTGGAATGTGTCTGATTAATCAATCTAGAGCACAGAAACCTTGTTTCACTCAATCAGTTCTCATAGTCAATTGGAAATTGGGGACAGAGGGGGGGAGAGAGAGGCGTATCAACGGAAATGCCTCATCACAAAGCTTTTAGTGTAAAATCCCTAATCATTTTCTTAGCTGATTACTAATTGTACCTTCGTTTACAAGTGGGCTACATTTGATCAGCCCTTAGGTTTGTGTAAGTCACAATACAGTCGTTCATGTACAAAGCTGTCCCCCAAATAAGCCTTTATCTAACCGTAAAGAGGTGACCATGCTGTGCATGCTTCAGGAGTTCCTCAACATTCAAGCATCAGTACCTTCATATGACCAGAATGTAACATTGAAGAGAACAAAAAAAAACTGTTCTCTGCTCTCTGAGGTACTCCTAGCGATGGTACAGGGTCAAGAGATAAGAGCCACTATCTGAAAGTTACAGCTGCAGCCATGGTCAACAGGCCTGTTTATCTATTATAGATGGTTTTGGGAGAGGTCATCATGCTCGTTTCTTTCCCTCTGGTCATTGCTTAACAGGCCTACAGCTCACTTTGTATTTTAAAGTGTAGGCTTATTACAGATCCATTTCTTTTCATGGGTTGCAGGATAAACGTCATTAACAGAGGTTAGGGACTGGCACTTTGCTCCTATAGTCGGAGTGAAACCCATAATGACCAGACTTGACCACCGTTGCTGCTTTTTGACTGTAACACCAGTGTTACACTAGAGCAAAGCACTTAACCCTAATTGCTCCAGGGCCGCCATTGATAATGACAGACCCTGGCCATGACCCCACTCTCTGGGTGGGGGGGGGGGGGGTTGTGATATGCAAAAAACAAATATCCAGAAATAGGACAAAATATAAGCCCCCAAATTATATTAAAAAAACAACATTTGGGGAATGTGTGTATACAATCTGATGTTATACTAGGGAAATTGTGTTTGTATCTAGGGCTGACAGTGAAGACCTGTGAATAGCAGAATCAACAACCTCTGGATAATCAAAACAGTTGCTTTGTGAGAAGGTGTTAACCGTTGAAGGAGTGCGCCGGTGTGCTGAATGAGGAATATGATCAGGGCTCTAAAGTCCACCCCTTTTGGTCACATATGCTCCAAAATATTTTTTCTGCAAGAACTGCCATTTTAGTTAAATAAAAAAAAAATGCTAGGTAGTTAGCCAGCTCTAGGTCGGCTGTACCTGCGCCAAATCTCCAGTATTTCTCATTTTTTCTCTAGTTTGTTCTCCATCTTCTTTTTAAAAAAAATGGTAAGCCAACATGTCAGCACTTTTATTTCTATGACTGATCAAAACAAGTTCTCATGGCTCTCTCATGTCCCTCTGCAGCAGATGAGCAACTTGAGTATTTTGGCAAGGAATTTGTTTGGAGCATCGAATTGCAATAAAATGCCAGTATCGAATCGCAATACATTTAGAATAGTGAGAATTGCAATACATAATTGTATCGGCACCTAAGTATCGTGATAATATCTTGTCGTTAGGTACCTGGCATTTTCCAGCCCTAATTATTAGAGAGAAACTAATTGTTCAAAAGATATGGCCTACATGTAGGTGCTACATTTTTTATTTTGCACAGTGGTGGGCCGCATGTACACATTCATAAGCCATGTCGCAGGCCGTTCTAAAACTACTCCTGGGCCGCTAACCATTCGTTTACACCTGGTTCGGTTAGCTAGCTGACAACAATAGGAAAAGTGTGCTTCTACACAATGCAGAAACCTAATATTCCACAAATGACTAATTTCATTAATAGGTATGTGTATCAACATTTTAGGTTATAATTAACAATGTCTAAAGGGTTTTTCGTTTCTAAGGCACAGCGTGTGCTTCAAAAAAATAGCTGGAGTTCATATAGGCTTTATCTCAATCAATGTAAAAATCTGCTTTTCTGGTGCTACTAAATTTATTTTGTGCTCCTAACTTTAAGTTGGGAGTACCAGTGCTACCAATGCTTTTTTATTTTATTTTAGAGCCCAGCATATAATCAACTAAAACCCACACAGAATTTATACATGAGCTATGAATATTTGGTTAAGAGAAAATAATATTTATAATAATAATCTACTTTGACTGTTGAAATGAGAGCAGAATTAGTCTACATTAGTGAGACAAAACACCCGTATATTTTACTCTGCATCTGTTTATACTGCAGCAGCCTACATTGGCCTTCAACAGATGAGGAAGTTACCGTGCATTGTCATTGGGGAAAGCAACCCATAGTTCTACACCACCTAACGGACCAATAAGCTCTGGAATTGGGCACGGTTTCAAATGTTTAAAAGGACACCACCAGAGGACAATGCCACCCACCCCTATTTCAATGTAATTCCTGTTCTAGAGTGGAAATGCTCGTTTAGGTTCCACCTCCGAAGGATGACGCAGGCTACTTACACATATTCACGAATTGGGGAAGGGAAGGTGATTTCCACATGGAGTGGAGAAACATCAATAAATAGCTAGCTATAATGACAGCTGTCAGTACCCTATCCTGCAAACCTTATTTAGCTAGCTTTTGTTATCAGTTGTTGCTGTGATTTTTTTAACTACACCATATTCAGAAGATTAACCAGCTGGCTAGGCTGTGGCTGGTGCTGGACTTTTCATAAGCATTTAGGGAAAACACAGATGGAAACCAGTATCTTTGACTTCGTCATCTATTGACGTCTCCAAAGTTTGGGCATTTTCCATAAATTGTGGCCACGAATCCGCCACAGAAACAGTAATAAGATGAAGCTCGTTATGGATAACTACTGAAAGGTTTAGAGACATGCGTTTTTCTACATTGCAATGGACACGGTGCAACCTTTGTTGCCTGGTAAGTGGACTGAGAAGACATTCTCATTTACAGCAACAACCTGGGTAATAGTTACAGGGAATATAGGCTGCTGGTATGTGGGCTGCTGGCAGGATTTGGCTGCAATATAGCAAAGCCAAATCAGCCCGTGCTCATGGTTCTCACAGAGGAAGTGAAATGATAGGCTACTATGACTTTGCCCATGATGCACTCCGCAAATCACATGTAACAACACCCTGAGCGCATCAGACACAAAACACCAATACAAATGTAACAGCACAACAACAACAAAATTCATAAACATGTTCCTTCAAATGTCTTTCACAGGTGCCTTTTCATTACAGGACAGACACTTCTAGTTTCTAGCTGCACCAATCAAAGCAGTGGAGAGTGTAGTGAAGTAAAAACCATTTATCTTGACGGGACGGGGGGGGGGGGGGGGGGGGGGCAGATATGCAAAATGCAACTATGAAAATTACTATAATTTTCTGATAAAGTAGCACTGCAAAAACATTAGTTTACATCCCCTGTTTTAATTTGCTCCACGGCTTAGGTGGCCAAGTGGACTCAAGGCTGTTTGGCTCAGCTCAGTCACAAAGAGGAAGAACTTTGCAGCTGTTTTTGATTAAGAAACAATGCCATGCTCAGGGGTGGTAAGGAAACACACAACAATGACACGGATTTCTACAAAATGTCCCACTTCGGATTTCCCATTTCAATTCCAAATTAGCGCAACTGGCTGCAAGATGGCCCTATTATTCATTTTACATCGTTTGTCATCTTATGCCCAAATGTAATGTATTCAGCTGGCAATATCTCATGTCCTCCATGGACCGGCTCGTACACAAAACATCCCCCTGCAAAAGGGTCAGTTTCCTCAACTCGAGTTATGGCTCGTCAGTGGGAGAAAAAAAAAGTGAAAATATTTCTGCTGTCTTCAGAAAAAACAACATTTTACCACAACCCTTTTTGGATTTTCCGTCAACTTCCGGATGTTGCACGCCACGTCAGTCTGTTGTTCACTTCTGGCTGAGCTTGCACCACAACATCAGGAAGTAGCATCACCTGGCACGGTGATGGAAAATAGTGTTTTATTAGACAGTACTAATATTTTCCCCGTTTTTCCTCCCACCGACAAACCATTAAATCAAGTAAATGAGGAAACCGATGCACCTTTAAAGCCTGAATGGAGGCTGTTGTGTACGAGGTCCATGGGGACACGAGTGTATTACCAGCTGGGTTGAATGCGTCGACGTCGAGAAGTAATAGGTCATCAGGAAGAACTACGCCCTCTACAGGTCTTGGCGCTAAAGGCCAACTATATCATACTTTGACTAAAACGATGACTTATTGACTTACAGTAAATCGATGTGCAACATCATGGGTAAGGTCCGGGCATCGTGCTTCAGTCTAAAAAAAAAAAAGTGAATTTCCTATTAAGTCCTATTAACCTGAGTTGAAGAGCAGCAGTATATAGTCTGTGACGTGAACAGGCAAAAGCGGTGAGGGAGGAGCACCCTTCTCAAATCGAACAGTAATCTGCACAACTCTGTCAACAAGGCAGCATGGTGCATCATCTGGAAACATACACATCTTTTCCATCAAATATACACTACCGTTCAAAAGTTTTGGGTCGATTACAAATGTCCTTGTTTTTGAAACAAAAGCACATTTTTTGTCCATAAAAATAACATCAAATTGATCAGAAATACAGTGTAGACATCGTTAATGTTGTAAATGACTTTTGTAGCTGCATAAGGCTGATTTTGAATCGAATATCTACATTATCATACAGAGGCCTATTCCAGCAACCATCACTCCTGTGTTCCAATGGCACGTTGTTAGCTAATCCAAGTTTATCATTAAAAAAAAGGCTAATTGATCATTAGAAAACCCTTTTGCAATT
Source organism: Oncorhynchus mykiss (assembly GCF_057628025.1). Taxonomy (NCBI): domain Eukaryota; kingdom Metazoa; phylum Chordata; class Actinopteri; order Salmoniformes; family Salmonidae; genus Oncorhynchus; species Oncorhynchus mykiss. The sequence goes on along the minus strand of NC_143022.1, from coordinate 33,710,107 downwards.
ATGTTAGCACAGCTGAAAACTGTTGTTCTGATTAAAGAAGCAATAAAACTGGCCTTTTTTAGACTAGTTGAGTATCTGGACCATCAGCATTTGTGGGTTCGATTATAGACTCAAAATGGCCAGAAACAAATAACTTTCTTCTGAAACATGTCAGTCTATTCTTATTCTGAGAAATGAAGGCTATTCCATGTGAGAAATTGCCAAGAAACTGAAAATCTGGTACAAAGCTGGTACTACTCCCTTCACAGAACAGAGCAAACAAAAAAATGTGGCTGTTCACGGATGAGTCCTGGTCTCAATTGTACTGGAAAGATGGCAGACAGCGTCGCGTGTATGGCGTCATGTGGGTGAGCGGTTTACTGATGTCAACGTTGTGAACAGTGTGCCCCGTGGTGGTGGGGTTATGGTATGGGCAGGTATAAACTGCGGACAATGAACACAATTGCATTTTATCAATGGCAATTTGAATGCAGAGATATACCCTGCCGATATTCTGAGGCCCATTGCCATGGCCGCCATCACCTTATGTTTCAGCATGATAATGCACGGCCCCATGTCGCAAGGATCTGTACAAAATTCCTGGAAGCTGAAAATGTCCCAGTTCTTCCATGGCCTGCATACTCACATTACATGTCCCCCATTGAGCACTTTTGGGATGCTCTGGATCGATGTGTATGACAGCGTGTTCCAGTTCCCGCCAGCAACTTTACACAGCCATTGAGGAGGAGTGGAACAACATTCTACAGGTCACAATCAACAGCCTGATCAACTTTATGCTGAGGAAATGTGTCACACCAGATACTGACTTGTTTCCTAATCCACGCCCCTACCTTTTTTTAAAGGTATCCTGTGACCAACAGATGCGTATCTGTATTCCCAATTACTTGATTTCAATTGATTGATTTCCTTATATGAACTGTAAATCTTTGAAATTGTTGCATGATGCGTTTATATTTTTGTTCTGTGTAAGTGCACGCACATGACACTTTGGCAAAAAAGATGTCTTTATAATATCGGAGTTGCGCCTGTTCACACGAGTATCTGCAATCTCATTGTCTAGAATGGTCCCACCGTATCTTGTCTCCTTCCGCCTGCCTTACATCTTTGAAGACATGTATTTTCATTGTTAGAGGGACTATCTTTTCAATATAATAGAAACTATTTGGCCGTGGGCTTTGAACAGAGCACTTGGATCAATCACGCTCGTGAGACCAGCCCGGTTCCAAAACAACTGCAATCACCTTTCACCCGATGTAAACTCCTCCCACCAGCGTTACTGGGGCCAGATAATCGAATCCCCTCACTGCACAAAAGCACAGCAACAAAACTGCCCTGCCACCTCCACCCAATAGCAACAAGAGACTCCAGGGTTGGGGTGACAAGTTTTCATGTCCTAAATAAGGTATATATTTCTCACCAAATACACCACGTTTAGAATAGATATCATTTGGAAATTTGAGTAATTTAGAAACGCTTACACATTATCCATGTCACATTGGCATATTGCTATTAGGCTAGGCCTACACATTTTTCTAAATGACAAACTGCAACATGTTATCAGAAACCATAATAGGTCATGTAGGCTGTTACTTTTGAAAGTAACACCATTGCTGGATAGATTAAAGCCTACTTTCGATGGCCTACATTTATGCTACATTCAAGCTAAGAATTAAAATGTTAATTATTGTTATATTTAGAGCCTAAATATGGTGGCTATGTCGCCATGATCTGTCTCAGAGACTATCCCAATGTTAAAAAGTAGACTACAAAAGTTATGAAACGACAATGTAGTTAGGCGCTTTATGCCAACATATCACGATCATTTAAAATACCTGCATTAATTGTTAGTTTCTCAATTACGAATAGATAGCCCAAACATGAAGTCTGTCTGAAGGAATATAAAATATGTTTACTTTAAAACACCAATGGATCACATACATACGCTAATATTCTACACAACAAACATGCATCACACAAATTCCATCTCATTCTTTTTAGCGAAATCTTTGGCATTTTCCAAGCAATTTTAAAACAACCTCAAATTGTGTATTGGATGCTATGGCATTATTTCTATGAAGTCCCATATAATCAAGCAACCATAGCCTACTTAAACGGAACGCTTTCCCATCGACCAATAAAGCTTACACCTACCTATACAGTGCAAGCACAAGGAAGTGTACAATCACCACATAGGCTACTGTGTCGCTGACACTTTTGGAACTTTTTACCCCAGTGGTCTACCTCTTTTCACTGAGATTAGACTAGTCGGAGGAGTATCCAAACAAACACCTGCGCGATAGTAAATAAAGAATTGTCTAGGACTTACCTTCAGATTCTGATAGGCTTCAAGCGTTCGAATGGCGGTATCGGTTAGCTTGACGTGAAATAGAGTTTTATTTTGAGCTTTCTTGTTGATTTTTGCACAGGAGAGCCCATACCGATGCTCCTGTCTCAGCGCTGCCATGACTTCAACTGGGGTAAATTGGCGACATTCTCATTGAAACGTCACTAGGACCTAGGAGGAGTTTACATTGCCTGCGTTGCGGTGATCACGTCACACACACACACACACACACACACACACACACACACACACACACACACACACACACACACACACACACACACACACACACACACACACACACACGCACGCACGCACGCACGCACGCACACACACACACACACACGAATGGTTAATTTGCATGTCTTTGAATGTCTTTGTTTTGGTATTATAATAACAATGTCATACAACATGTTTGCATAATAATCCTTGTCAGTTGTTTTCTACTAAATGAGAGGGGAAAACATATTGAAGAATTGCTTGTGACAGATTTGTTTGTTTGTTATGCATCCATTGTGAATATTAATCAGAATCATTGTTATTACTATATTGCATAAAGTGAAATATATCATATTTTTGTGTAGCCTAATACAGATAACTATGTTTATAACCAATGTTCTAATTCATTCTACAGCCCTGGGGTCATAACAAATAAAAACATTATTATATATTTTTTTCAACTACAAAAATAGCTGATCAGCTGGGCCGATCCCCTGCTCCTAGACAGATAAGGTGAAACAGACAGTGATGAAAAACTAGGAAATTTGGGTTAATTAAAAGGTGTAATCCCTAACAGACAAGATGCTTGGGCAGTGGTTAAGGAGATCTATCACAGCACTAATGGAGTCTTTTTACTTGTCAAATGGCCATTTGAGGTTCTCTATGACTATCTGAACCAGACTATCAACAACACATGCCTCACAGCAAATGTACAGTACATAGCCTAGTGCAGTATGTTGTCTTTGGCAATAATGTGAGAGGAGATAATGAATTCAGACCCCAGAGATTATCACTGTGAATGTTCTTGTCGGTTGTAGCTACTATGTGGGACAATATACCTCAGGAGATTTAACAACCCAAATCCAAACTCTCAAGTGATGGTATTACGGAATTGTAGAATGCAAGTGTGGCTCTTGCTCAGCTGTGTATTAGTCTAATAAGGGTCTTTTCAGTAAATGTCTCTAAGCTGTTTTGCAGTGCTACAGTATTAAGGGTGTTGTGGATAAAACAGAGGGGGATCATCAAACCATATGTAGGTACAATTAGAAAGCCTTGTTCATGTTGCGTTTCCACACGTATGTTAGTACTTTTGGTTCCCTTTTCCTGTTGCGACATGACCAGAAACAACAATGACACACACACACACACACACACACACACACACACACACACACACACACACACACAAACTCAAACAAGAAAATGTAATAACTGTATAAAATGAATGCAGATCTCAGTTCATGTATCCTTGTTAAGATAACAAATACTTGATATTATGTTGACACAGTGCCAGGGGATACCTGACAGACACTCCAAAATCATGAACGCAAAAACATTATGTTTGTGTCACTGTTTAAAAACCAAAGCTGTTTTCATTTAAATTGTGAGTGCATTTTGAATTGAGGGATGGTTTATGATTACATGGGTTGTGGTCGTATATTCTGATCTTGGTTGAATTTGCAATTCAATGAGTTATTAAGCTAATACACTCTATGAGACACAGTGTGTAGTCATTATAGTACTGAGGCCTGTCTTGTCTTGAAAGTGTTGCTTACTGGCTCCTGTTCCACAGAAAGTATGTGGTAAACCTAGAAAAACCTGTTCGGTTTTCAGAAATGTATTACCCTCAGATCACATCAGATGATAATAATATCTAGTTTGTGCCACACACATGTTGCTGTGATTGTTTTTCCCTTCAAACGTATAACAAGATTAAAAGGTGTGGAAGTGCATACATTGTTGATTATTAGTATATAAAGGGAAATCCACTCGACTCAATCTAGCACTCAATGTCTCACATAGGTCATCAGGGCCATCCTAGGAACATTGGGTCTCTCTCCTAACACTTGACTACTTAAAAAGGGAAAATAAGATCTCGCGCCACAGAATAAGACAGAACTACGCCCAAGACAGCAGTCCCTAAGATCTTATTGGTGGAAAGCATTCATGGAAACTGCATTATGGGGCAGCGCGATGAAGTCATTAAGAAGCTTACAGACGTTCTGCCAGATTAGATGTTGCTCTCCTAATCCTACAGATTACAGTCACGCAAGCCTGCTGACCGAGTGTGCTTTGTTGTGTTGTACAATTTCTTTGCATTGATAATTTCTTGTTGCTCCTAACTCTCTGGAATATATAGGCTATCAAGGAGTAACAGGATTGAGAGGAGGTTAAGGTGAGACTGTATAGCTCTAGTTGATAAAACAAGGCACTGGTAAAATCTATTGATGCAACCGGGATTCAGTCTAGTTATGGATGTTTTTAAATTGGATTTAACAACAGTTTATGTGAATGTTTGGTTTTCATAAAAACTACAGACTGTCTCTAATGGATGAAGGCACATCTCAGCTGTAACTAGACCGAGCAACTGCTTCCACACTACAGAACCAACCAGCCAGGCAGGCCGTGTGGGGAGAGATAGGTGGAGAAGGATCATCTCTTTGGGAGGCTTTCACAGATGGTGTCCCTTGCTCCCTGTAGTGAGATGGAGACAGAACCCTGCCCTGGAATGCAAGAGAAGCGGGTGGTGGAGACCAATGAGCCAGTGTTGAAGAAGGCCTACACAGTCCCTGGTGACAATGAAAGTCAGGAGGAGAAAGAACTGTTCCATGGGCTTCAGCAGGAAGACAAGGAACCCCATGGGGAGGGAGACCCCAGGATAAACAGCCAGGGTGGAGGGAAGGAGGGCACTACGTTAAACCAGCTCCCTATGTCTGAGATTACAGAGATCCCCTGTGTGGAAGAGAGGAAGCTGAAGACCCCCAGTTTTGTGAAGACAGTGCGGTTCAGTGAGACAGAGTCTGTGGAGGACAGAGAGAACTCGGAGGAGGTGCTCTTCCCTGACCATGAGATGGTGCAGTGGACCTCCTCCAGCTTCGAGGAGCTGTTCCTGGCTGAGGACTGGGAGAACATCACAGGTATGATACTCAATCAATACTGTCACATCAAAGTTTTTTAGGAATGATGAAATATTGAAATGGTTGTTGAAGTTGAAGCAATATTGCTCTCATGGTAAACGTTTTTGTTCTATTGTTTGTCAATTATTGTGGCACTGCCTGTAATTTGCTTGCCAACAAATTCTACAGACATTGGAAGTTATGTGGGGTATTGTCTATGTAATTCATTTAATTCTATTTAGTCAAATTCTATTCTATTTAGTCAAACACTGGCATGTAATGGCTTCTGAAACGTTATTACACAACATTATGCCCTTTCCTAATAGTTGTTTTGTCTCCAAGTGTCTGTTGATCAACAACAAGCAGATTAACCCCAACCTCCTTCCTCCCTCTTTCTCTCCCCCTCTGTCTGTCCATCCCTCGCTCCCTCCTTTCCCCAGATGATCGGCTGTTGAGGAAGAAGGTGCTGGTGCCTGGCCCCCAGCAAGCTGAGCACCCAGCCTGGGGTCAGGAGGTCACAGTCAAAATGCAGGGAGTGCTGGAGGACAGGACTGTGGTGGAGAAGGACCCTAAACTGGTGTTCGTCATCGGAGAGGGAGATGTAAACCAGGTGGGCCCTACAGACATTCTGACTGACGACAGGACAGGTTCCAGCACACCTGTCCTCCACCCTGTCACACACACCTGCACCTGCTAAACATAACACAGGGTTGGCCTGCTCCTTCAGATAATCTACATGTGATATATACAGTATAGGTTGCAGTATAGCCACAACACAACAGCATTGTAAGTTATGTATTGGTATTCTATGTGGCTATAAGGTTTCAATGTATGCCATCGTAACACTAGACATTTGAGGTAAGTTAATCACTCTTCATTAATAGATTTTCATAATTATTATCTAATGTGTGCAAATAAAGTATTAACAGTGAGAGATCTGTGGATAATACAGTGCCGTTTGACACACAGGCCCTGGAGGAGTGTGCCATATCCATGCAGCAGGACGAGATCGCATTACTGCTGGCAGATTCACAGTACACCTATGGACTTCTGGGAAGGTAAACACCGCTGGGAGAAAAACACATTCATGATCCACAGCACCACTGTAGGGCAAAGACACAATCACAACACTAACAAAACGAAGATATTGGTTAAATTAAACTTGAGTCCTGCCCCTCCTCCGATCTATAAGGAGGTTGTGTTATGGGGGTGAGGGTGTAAAAACCCCAAAATTGATTTGGCCATCTATCACCCCTCATTTCAAAAAAGTAATGTGACATATATCATCACACTAAGGAACTGAGTCCTATTGTACCTGTTGATCAGAGTGTGGCGGTCCCAAGTAGCCTGACTAATGAACCACAACCCGGAGCAGATGGCCCCCTCCAAACACCATTCACACATGGCTAGAGGCCTCTACCCTCCCTCCCACCCTATGGTAAAGACACCACTCAAATGACAGCCAATGGCTTGGATTTACAACCCATGCCCTGTTAATGAGCCATTGCATGCATAGAAGCATGCATAGAATTGAACACATTGACACCTGTGGTTCTGACACAATGATACTTCACATGCAATGTTTACTTCAACATGCCGCTGTAACGTGATCCTTGCTCTGCAAATGACCACTTGATTTGCAAAAAACATATATATATTTTATTTTTTAAGCAGTTCACCAGCTGTAAATTCAGACATTTGCCATATGTCATGCTACCTTTTTCCAAAGTATACATTAATGTTGTTCATGCACAGGCATATAACGGTGTGTTTCTAACAGGTAAACAAAACTGGATAAAGCTCATGAATAGAGTGTCATGTCACACAACATGTTTAATCTCCCACACAGATTACCAAATCATGTTGTTTAGGATCTTCCTCTGGATATTGACATTCAACCCAATGGAGCTAATCAAGATGTGACAATATTTTTGGACAAAACAGCATGAAGATAATACAGCTGTCCTATATGCAAAGAGTTATCCGTTGCACTCTATTTGCATTTTATAGTTTACATCCCGAAATATAGCTGTTTCAGAGGATCCAGGGGCAAGGGTGTCCTCCGACTGTGGCATGTGTCTGTGTGGTCTTTTATTTCTTGCCAGAGCCTGATGCAGTGTGATGAGCATGCAGTGCACGTCTTGGCCTCGATGTGTGGTCCTATTCTATGTGTGAGGTCTTGTTAGTATTGAGTTTGTGGAGCTCTAGAAAGTAGTTGTTCAATTCTGTTTTAGCAGAGAGAGGGGTGAAAGGAAGGTGATCCTCTGAGGAAAATCTCTACCTCTGTCTGTTCCTGAGGTGAGTCCCCTGGTCTGTTCCTGAGGTGAGTCACCTGGTCTGCGTGTAGACAGAGAGAGCTAGAGAGGCCAGGCAAGCAAGCAGGCAGGAGCTCAGTTAATGATTGTTTTGCTGCATCTGGTTAAGGCTGTGTACTGTGGAGTCAAATTTAGCCCTTCCCCTGAGGTAGTCCTCCTGGGCACCATGCCAGCTCCTAAAAGGGTGGTGACAAAGCTGTTTAAGTAACTTCTCCCTGCTGTGTCCAACAATGTCCAACAATGAAAGACAGCTAGTGGTGTCTCAGAGAGACTTCCGAAACTAAAATATTACAAAAGGAGTGACATAAATTAAACAAGGTGCCGTTGTACAGTGCTTTTTATACCATGACGTGATTCAAAGACAGTAATACCACTGATATTTTAAGATGGAATAACAACTACTTTTTTTTTAAATAGCATGCAAAATAATGTCATTGCCCTCTCCCCATCCTCTAATGGATACATTGATTGAAACTGTCGGTCGCCTGTTGCAGACAGCGGCACTGTCTCTGCTGAGAGCACTTCATAGCTATTTGTCTGAACATTTTGCTTCCCCGCTGATTCGCTGGTAGGATGCACTGTGGCGTGTTGTGGGTTCGCTGCTGCATCTGATCCTAAAATACTTGGTCTGTTAGGATTATTTGACTGATGATGTTACAGTATGTTAGGATGTGTCCAATGAAACCCCTGGAACGGTCTCCATGAGCAACAGTTTACCTGGTTCCATATCTCAGACAGGCTGGTGAAAGGTTTACGGGATAAATCAAGTGTAAAGCACAGTGACGTTTGTGTTGCCAGGAATGAGCCATGGAACAAGGCAATAAAGAAGTGACTCCATCATCATAGCCATCTCTGACACAAGTAACATACGCCAAAATTTCCAGGGAGATACAGACTGGACTCTGTCATTCACCACATCCTAATCATAAACCCATGGAGAGCAACATCTGTGGATCTGTGCTCAGGGCCAAGACCAACACAGTCGGAAAGTCCTAGGGGGGGAGGGGCAACACCCCCTCAGCTCCTCATTGACCCAAAGTCAACAACATAAAACATGTGCACTGACAGCTGTTGTGAGTCTTTGCAAATATTAGGAAAGTTTATACAATTAATTTTGGGTCCTGCCTGACTACTTGACACCTATGTTATTTGACATCTGTACAAAACACTATGAATTCCTAACTTTAATATAACTTTTGTACTAGAAAAAGGGTTACACTGTGTCAGGATTGCGAGCGGAAGTTGTTTTAGAAAGTCCTATTCAATAGAACCTTATGTCCCAGCAGGGACTTTAGTATCATTTTTGGCAGATATTTGTTTTCTTGGCAGTGATGAAAGCAATGTTAATGATGCATGTTAGAGAGAGCGGTGTTTATTTTCTAGGATATTTGGACATATTCTAATAATTCTAATAACACAAACATTCTAATAATTAACATACCTCAGAGGGCTTGGTCTAGTCAAACCAAAGTCTGATTTAAGGCGCTGTATAATAGCCAAAGGGTGATGAATTCTATCCATTTCAATTCAAATAACTTGTATTTCCTGACAACATAGCGGCATAGAAGACAAAAACAAGCAATCTATGCAACCACGGACTATATACACTGAATGTAGAAAACATTATGGACATCTTTCCATGACATAGACTGACTAGGTGAATCCAGGTGATGTCACTTATTAAATCCACTTCAATCAGTTTAGATGAAGGGGAGGAGACAGTGTAAAGAATCATTTTTAAGCCTTGAGACGATTGAGACGGATTGTGTATGTGTGCCATTCAGAGGGTGAATGGGCAAGACAAAAAGAGTCAAGTGCATTTGAATGGGTTATGGTAGTAGGTGCCAGGCGCATCGGTTTGTTTGAAGAACTGCAAAGTTGCTGGGTTTTTCATGCTCAACAGTTTCCTGTGTGTATCAAGAATGGTCCACCACCCAAAGGACATCCAGCCAACTTGACACAACTGTGGGAAACATTGGTCAACATGGTCCAGAATTCGGGTGGAATGCTTTCGACACCTAGGGTCCATTCGCCGATAAATTGAGTCTGTTTTGAGGGAAAAAGGTAGAGGGGATGGGGGGGTGCAACTCATTATTAGGAAGGAGTTTTTAATATTTTGTACACTCAGTGTACTGTATATACAAATAAGAATAAGAACTTAAAAAGTTCAGGAGTTTGATGAATGTTGGCACAAAACTAGAAACTGCCCTCTTAAATTTGTATGCCAGAGATATACTTCTGCAACCGGGGGGTAGGGGGCTATACTGGTCATGGAGTGTGTGCGTAATGTCCAAGGCTATTTGTTCCCCCTTCTTCCTCACTCGTTTTTTATAGATGTCACTGAGGGCTTCCTGGCTTTCTCCAATGACCTTCGTTCCCACTGATTTGTATAACCTTTATAACCTATAACCTTCAATTGGTTCTGACTAGTGTTCCCTAGAGCAGGGGTATTCAACCGGGGGTCTGCGGCAACCTATGGGTCTGCAGAGGTACTTCAGGGGGTCTGGCAAAATAATATACACTACATGTCCTCTGTTGCAACACTCACTACTGAGTTCCAAACTGCCTCTGCAAGCAACGTCAGCACAATAACTGTTCATTGGGAGCTTCATGAAATATGTTTCCATGGCCGGGCAGCCGCACACAAGTGTAAGATCATGCAAGGCGTCGGCTGGAGTGGGGTAAAGCTCGCCTCCATTGGAGCAGTGGAAATGCTTTCAATCTGGGTGTGATAAATCTGGCAGTCCGACGGACTAATCTGGGTTTGTCGGATGCCAGGAGAAAGCTCCCTGCCCCAATGCATAGTGCCAACTTTAAAGTTTGGTGGAGGAAGAATAATGGTCTGAGGCTGTTTTTCGTAGTTCGGGCTAGGCCCCTTAGTTCCAGTGAAGTGAAATCTTAACGCTATAGCATACAATGACATTCTTGACAATTATGTGCCACCAACTTTGTGGCAACAGTTTGGGGAAGGCCCTTTCCTTTTTCAGCATGACAATTCCCCTGTGCACAATGCAAGGTCCATACAGAAATGTTTTGTCAAGATCGGTGTGGAAGAACTTGACTGACCTGCACAGAGCCCTGACCTCAACCACATCGAACACTTTTGGGATGAATTGGAACATGAGTGCTCAACCTCACTAATGCTCTTGTGGTTGAATGGAATCAAGTCCCAGCAGCAATGTTCCAACATGTAGTGAAAAGCCTTCCCAGAATAGTGGAGGCTGTTATAGCAGCAAAGAGGGGACCAAATCCATATTAGTGGCCATAATTTTGGAATGAGATGTTCGATGAGCAGGTTTCTATATACTTTTGGTCATGTATTGTAAATATACAGTACCAGTCAAAAATGTGGACACTCCTAATCATGCAAGGGTTGTATAACTTAAGGAAAAGTGTTAAACAAATACATCTATTTTATATTTGAGATTCTTCAAAGTAGCCACTTTTTTTGCCTTAACAGCTTTGTACACGTTTGGCATTCTCTCACCCAGCTTCATGAGGTAGTCACCTGGAATGCATTTCAATTAACAGGTGTGCCTTCAAAGTGAATTTGAGGAATTTCTTTCCCTTTTAATGCATTTGAGCCAATCAGTTGTGTTGTGACAAGGTAGGGTTGGTATACAGAAGATAGCCCTATTTGGTAAAATACCAAGTCCATATTATGGCAAGAACAGCTCAAATAAGGAAAGAGAAACGACAGTCCACCATTACTTTAAGACATGAATGTCAGTCAATCGGGAACATTTCAAGAACTTGGAAAGTTTATTCAAGTGCAGTCGCAAAAACCATCAAGCTATGATGAAACTGTCTCTCATGAGGACCGCCACAGGAAAGGAAGACCCAGAGTTACCTCTGCTGCAAAGGATACATTCATTAGAGTTATCGGCCTCAGGAATTGCAGCCCAAAAAAATGGTTCACAGAGTTCAAGTAACAGACACATCTCAACATCATCTGTTCAGACGGGACTGCGTGAATCAGGCCTTCATGGTCAAATTGCTGCAACAAAAAAAAACATTACTAAAAAGGACATCAATAAGAACAGAGACTTGCTTGAGCCAAGAAACACAAGCAATGTACATCTGGAAATCTGTCTTTTGGTCTGATGAGTCCAAATTTGAGATTTTTGGTTCTAACCGGCGTGTCTTTGTGAGACGCGGAGAAGGTGAACCTATGATCTCCGCATGTGTGGTTCCCACCGTGAAGCATGGAGGAGGAGGTGTGATGGTGTAGGGGGTGCTTTGCTGGTGACACGGTCTGTGATTTATTTAGAATTCAAGGTGCACTTAACCAGCATGGCTACCAAGGCATTCTGCAGCGATACGCCATCCCATCTGGTTTGCGTTAAGGGTGGCTATTATTTGTTTTTCAACAGGACAATGACCCAATACACCTCCAGGCTCTGTAAAAGCTATTTGACCAAGAAGGGCAGTGATGAAGTGCTCCATCAGATGAGCTGGCCTCCAGAGTGAAGGAAAAACAGCCTACAAGTGCTCCGCATATGTGGGAACTCCTTCAAGACTGTTGGAAAAGCATTTCTCATGAAGCTGGTTGAGAGAATGCCAAGAGTGTGTAAAGCTGTCAAAGGCAAAGGGTGGCTACTTTGAAGAGTCTAAAATATATTTGGATTTGTTTAACACTTTTTTGGTTACTACATGATTCCATATGTGTTATTTTATAGTTTGTCTTCACTATTATTCTACAATGTAGAAAATTGTAAAAAATAAAGAATAACCCTTAAATGAGTAGCTGTGTCCAAACTTTTTACTGGTACTGTATATAAAATAAGGGAATCATTTTTGTAAGATGTTTTTATGAATATCACTAGCAACAACAGAATACATATATTTTAAATGACATACCTACAGTAGAAAAGAGGATAATATATTATTTCTAATATCTGACATAGGCTTTCAGAAAGCATCCGTGAGTATGCTACCAGTTTGGTAAGTGCCGCTGGCTGCTGGTAAGCTTTCTTGACTTGGACATACATTTTTGCCAACACATTCCGAACCTTAGTTTAACCAGCTAAACAGCTGCTCTTAGTGAAAATGTGTTTGGAGTTACCTTTCTAGTTAATAGGCTATGTTAGAGTTTTCTCTTCCAATTGTAATGTGGGGATGTCAAAATAATTAAATACTATCTACCAAATCTATTCATTTTAAAATGTTGATTACTTCTCCTTGCCATTATCCTTCACCTGATGATAAGACATGTCCCTGGGCGAAAAAAGGTTGAAGACCCCTGCCCTACAGCACCAAACTACCCCACAAATTAAACCATAGGATGGATTGTATAAAGCATTCATAAAATGCTTGGAGTATGGATTGGTGTATATTAAACTTCTTAATTTCCATAAAATGAACAGCCGTTGTTGACATTTAGAGTGAATCTGTTCGGTGTTTGTTTTTTTAAAACTCATACAGAATAAGGGATTACCACATTCAAAACCTGAGACCCGCAAAGGAAAAGTGGATATATGGTTGAGGATTCACAGATGGCTATCATGATCAGAATTCTGCAAGGAGCAAAGCAAACTAGTTTGTCCCAAGAGATGAGGTGAGGAATATCTCCTGCATTGACCTCAGGGAGCCACTGGAGCATGGGGATGAAAACTGCACTGACCAGTTAGTTGGGGTGGGGCTGAAGCTTGTCTTAAGTTTGGGGGTGTTCATCTATAGATTGAATGTTCACCTACCTTGAGGCATGGTTAAATAGCATTGATTGGTCAGTTAGTTGTTTAAAGTGCCACCCACAGTAAGCATAATGGTTTGATAGTGTCTATTTGCTGAATCGTCTCATTTGGAAGATAAGAAAATTATACATTCTGTTCCGTTTCTTTATTTACCCAGAAAACACAGGTAATTTGCATACCACTCCAATTTGCATACCGCCCCAACATATCCACACTGCCCTCACCACTTGGACAAGAGGAATACCTATGTAAGAATGCTGTTTATTGATTACAGCTTAGCATTCAACATCATAGTCCCCTCCAAGCTCATCACCAAGGTCAGGACCCTGGGATTGAACACCTACCTCTGCAACTGGATCCAGGGCTTCCTGACGGGCCGCCCCCAGGTGATGATGGTAGGCAACAACACATCCGCCACGCTGACCATCAACATGGGAGCCCCTCAGGGGTGTGTGTTTAGTCTCCTCCTATACTCAGTGTTCATCCATGACTGCACGGCCTCGCACGACTCCAACACCAAGTTGGCTGGCGACGTGATGGTGACAGGACTGATCACAGCGACGATGAAGCAGCCTAAAGGGAGAAGTTCAGAAACCTGGCAGTGTGGTGCCAGGACAACAACCTCCTCTCTCAATGTCAACAAGACAAAAAGGAGCTCATCGTGGACAACAGGAAATGCAGGGGCGAGCGGTACACTTGCACCAAATCTCGAACCTGCCCAGCTTCTACCCCCAATCCATAAGACTGCTAAATAGCTAATCAAATGGCTACCGGACTACCTGCATTGACCCTTCTTTGTACTAACTCTATACACACACACACACACACAAGCTGCTGCTACTGTCTATCTATCCTGTTGCCTAGTCACATTACCCCTACCTATATATACACATAGCTACCTCAATTACCTCGTACCTCTGCACATCGACTCGGCACTGGTACTCCCTGTATATAGACACGTTATTTTGACACTTATTCACTGTGTATTTATTCCTCGTATCACTTCTGAGACACACCAACATCCAGCAGAGAATGTACCTGCTTAACGTAACAGTGACATTCTTAGAAGAAAAGAGAGCATGCGGACAACGTGAGCCACAAACCACCACCATGTGAGAGGGCATGAACTCTGGGTTGTGATGAATGACTTGTCTAATGAGTGAGGGTATCTGTGTGTGTTGCTATTCTCAATGAAAATGTAGAATTTCCAATTGTCATATGACACATACACACACACGGCATATGACACACACACACACCCACTTTGTGTGAAAGTCTGTTTGCAACAGGGATATGAATCGACACATCCAGCCCTGGTGACTCCCATCCTTTCCCAAGCTTTGAGAAAGACCAGAACAACAGGAGAAAAGAACTGGCCACAGCTTGTTCTCTGGCATTAATAACAATAGACTCAGCTGTCCAATTGGGTCTAGTCCCAAGATTCGAATGGTAGTAGTTTTTCAAATCCATAGCCACAAGTACAGCCAGTAATAGTCACATTTGGTAAAACATTAATTCACAACATTAATTCACCTTTGGTACTTACACTGTAATACTAACTTGGTGCAGTCGAGAAGCAATGCTCTGAGTGTGTGTTTGTCCATGTATGTATTTGTGTGAATGCGTGTGTGTGTGTCTGTCTTATGCTCAACCCAGTGTGATTGTAAAATGATATGACCCAGAACATACTTCTGCTTTACGTTTGGAACACTGGTAAGAGGATATGTATTGGAATAGTGTACTACAGTAAATCTCTCACGGAAATGGTCTACTTATAAACGTTCCTGCATGCGTGTGCATGTATGTGTACGTGTGTCTGGCAGAAAGGCCCATTAGATTAAATGAGCTGTCTGCCGTGACGCATCATCCCAGAGATGCATCATCCCAGAGATGCGTAAACAGGGCTGACCACAGAGGGGAACGTGTGATCGAGGAGAGGCTCTCTGAACCCAAGATAGAGTGTGACTCACTCCCCATCGTGACATCAACAACTACACTACCAGGGTCAAAATCAAGTTCTGACACCACCCGAGCCATCATGGATGACTTAAAATAATAAACCAGTTTTACAAACAGAATTAAACATGTTCAGAAGGGTTTAGCAAGCTAAACCGTGGTCAAATGGGGCAATGACTAAAGACAGGGAGTAGGGTGGATCATTTTCTGCTGAAAATGTCCTTGTATGAGGTGACGTCATTCATTGACGGCCTAGAATTATTGTAGCATGATTTTTCAGGAAACCTGAAATTGAACTTGTGTGTATGTGCAGTCAAATATCTGAGAAGTTAGAATTTTAGGACTGTGTTTGTAGTTTTCCTGTCATAGGAGCAGCAGGCAGACAAGAGGCCACACCCAGCTGTCATACAGCAGGAGCATGCTGTTTAGCACAGACAACAACAACAACACACACACACGCGCAATATTATATCTGTACAGTCTTCAGGTCAGCAGCAAGACTCAAATATAACAGATTTAGTGAGGGGAATATAGAACACTATTAGAATTAATAAAATATACATTAAGTTTATCAGGGGCGCAACTTTGGTTTTAGAAGTGGGGGGGGGAATATATACACACACATATTTATATATACACAGTTGAAGTCGGAAGTTCACAATTCCTGACATTTAATCAGAGTAAAAATCCCCAGTCTTAGGTCAGTTAGGATCACCACTTTATTTTAAGAATGTGAAATGTCAGAATAATAAGAGAGAGGATGATTTATTTCAGCTGTTATTTCTTTCATCACATTCCCAGTGGGTCAGGAGTTTACATACACTCAATTAGTATTTGGTAGCGTCGCCTTTAAATTGTTTAACTTGGGTCAAACGTTTTGGGTAGCCTTCCACAAGTTTCCCACAATGAGTTGGGTGAATTTTGTCCCATTCCTCCTGACAGCGCTGGTGTAACTGAGTCAGGTTTGCTTGCACATGCTTTTTCAGTTCTTGAGGTCAGGGCTTTGTGATGGCCACTCCAATACCTTGACTTTGTTGTCCTTAAGCCATTTTGCAACAACTTTGGAAGTATGCTTGGGGTCATTGTCCATTTGGAAGACCCATTTGCGACCAAGCTTTAACTTCCTGACTGATGTCTTGAGATGTTGCTTTAATATATCCACATAATTTTCCTGCCTCATGATGCCATCTATTTTGTGAAGTGCACCAGTCCCTCCTGCAGCAAAGCACCCCCACAACATGATGTTGCCACCCCTGTAATCCATGGTTGGGATGGTGTTCTTCGGCTTGCAAGCCTCCCCCTTTTTCCTCCAAACCTAACGATGATCGTTATGGACAAACAGTTCTATTTTTGTTTCATCAGGCCATAGGACATTTCTCCAAAAAGTACGATCTTTGTCCCCATGTGCAGTTGCAAACCGTAGTCTGGCTTTTTTATGGTGGTTTTGGAGCAGTGACTTCTTCCTTGCTGAGTGGCCTTTCAGGTTATGTCGATATAGGACTCATTTTACAGTGGATATGGATACTTTTGTATCTGTTTCCTCCAGCATCTTCACAAGGTCCTTTGCTGTTGTTCTGGGATTGATTTGCACTTTAAGCACCAAAGTACGTTCATCTCTAGGAGACAGAACGCGTCTCCTTCCTGAGAGGTATGACGGCTGCGTGGTCCCATGGTGTTTATACTTGCATGCTATTGTTTGTACAGATGAATGTGGTAGCTTCAGGCGTTTGAAAATTGCTCCTAAGGATGAACCAGACTTGTGGAGGTCTACAATTATTTTTCTGAGGTCTTGGCTGATTTCTTTTGATTTTACCATGATGTCAAGCAAAGAGGCACTGCGTTTGAAGATAGGCCTTGAAATACATCCACAGGTACACCTCCAATTGACTCAAATGATGTCAATTAGCCTATCAGAATCTTCTAAAGCCATGACATCACTTTCTGGAATTTTCCAAGTTGTTTAACCTTTCTGATCTCCCCATCCCGGATCCGGGATCGTGAATACAGACTCAAGCTCATTACCATAACGCAACGTTAACTATTCATGAAAATCGCAAATGAAATGAAATAAATATGCTAGCTCTCAAGCTTAGCCTTTTGTTAACAACACTGTCATCTCAGATTTTCAAAATATGCTTCTCAACCATTGCAAAACAAGCATTTGTGTAACAGTATTGATGGCTAACGTAGCATTTAGCGTAGCATTTAGCATTAGCATTCAGCTGGCAACATTTACACAAAAAAACAGAAAAGCATTCAAATAAAATAATTTACCTTTGAAGAACTTCAGATGTTTTCAATGAGGAGACTCTCAGATAGCAAATGTTCAGTTTTTCCTGAAAGATTATTTGTTTAGGACAAATCGCTCCGTTTTCTGCGTCACGTTTAGCTATGAAAAAACCCCTGTATCCAGGATTGTGTAAATCTATCAGCAAGCTCATTAGCATAACACAACGTTAACTATTCATGAAAATCGCAAATGAAATGAAATAAATATGCCATCTCTCAAGCTTAGCCTTTTGTAAACAACACTGTCATCTCAGATTTTCAAAATATGCTTCTCAACCATAGGAAAACAATCATTTGTGTAAAAGTAGCTAGCTAGCGTTAGCATTTAGCGTTAGCATTTAGCGTTAGCATTTAGCGTTAGCATTTAGCGTTAGCATTAGCGTTAGCATCCAGCACGCAACATTTCAACAAAAACATAAAAGCCTTCAAATAAAATAATTTACATTTGAAGAACTTCAGATGTTTTCAATGAGGAGACTCAGTTAGATAGCAGATGCTCAGTTTTTCCAAAAAGATTCTTTGTGTATTAGAAATAGCTCCGTTTTGTACATCACATTTGGCTACCAAAAAAAAACGAAAATTCAGTCCTCAAAACGCGAACTTTTTTCCAAATTAACTCCATAATATCGACTGAAAACATGGCAAACGTTGTTTAGAATCAATCCTCAAGGTGTTTTTCACATATCTATTCGATGATATATCGTTCGTGGAAGTGTGCTTTCTCTCCTGAATCCCAGGAGAAAATGCCCGCACCTGAAGATTACGCACAAATTTAGACAAAGGACACCGGGCGGACCCCTGGAAAATGTAGTCTCTTATGGCCAATCTTCCAATGATATGCCTACAAATACGTCACAATGCTGCCGAAATCTTGGGGAAACGGCAGAAGGTCTAAGCTTATTCCTGTCGCATTCACAGCCATATAAGGAGACATTAGAAAACAGAGCTTCAGAAATTCTGCTCATTTCCTGTTTAACGTATCATCTTGGTTTCGCCTGTAGAATGAGTTCTGGGGCACTTACAGACAAAATCTTTGCAGATTCTGAAACTTCAGAGTGTTTTCTTTCCAAAACTATAGTAGTCGAGCATCTTTTCGTGACAAAATATCGCGCTTAAAACGGGAACGTTTTTTATCCAAAAATGAAATAGCGCCCCTAGAGATGCAACTGGTTAAAGGCACAGTCAACTCAGTGTATGTAACCTTATGACCCACTGGAATTGTGGTACAGTGAATTATAAGTGAAATAATCTGTCTGTAAACAATTGTTGGAAATATTACTTGTCTTGCACAAAGTAGATGTCCTAGCCAACTTGCCAAAACTATAGTTTGTTCACAAGACATTTGTGGAGTGGTTGAAAAACGAGTTTTAATGACTCCAACCTAAGTGTATGTAAACTTCTGACTTCAACTGTGTGTGTGTGTATATATGTGTGTGTGTGTGTGTGTGTGTGTGTGTATATATATATATATATATATATATATATATATATATATATATATATATATATATATATATATATATATATAGCAGACATTTGTTGTTGCAATGCATGCAGGTCAACCAAACAACTATATAGAGTGTGACTCATATATATATATATATATATATATATATATATATATATATATATATATACACACACACACATTTGTTTTTTTAATTTAGTCAGATACACTCCAAACTCCCTACCTGACCTCTTGGAGGAATTTGCACACCGTTGCCTCATTCTGTATCACATTCCAATGCTATAACAAAAGTGCAATTTCAAAATGTGGGGGGACATGTCTCCCCGTCCCCAATGAAAGTTGCATCCCTGGTTTTTATACCCCTCTTACTTTTGTTTTCGTCAAGGCTAGTTGTTTGGTTGACCTGCATGCATTGCAACAACAAATGTCTGCTGTCAGGCTGTGTGTGACCTCTGCATGTGCTCGCTGGATGTTTATCTTTTAGACTTCTTGCTAGCAGCAAACCCCACACTTATCGCTCCCATCGACACAGCCCACATTGTAATACGATACTGCCTTGGAACAGGTCAACTTCTGCTCTTTATTTCTGGAATCTGTGGTGAGAGGATATTTACTGGGATACTAAATCTCAGTGAGTGGAATCTCTCAAGATAGTTCAGTTTCTGTGGGAAGAGTTTTCTAAGTTAGTGAGAGTGTTAAGTTAAGCTGTTTTGTGCTTGACTGACCAAAACGTATTCACTTGTGCCTGCATCAGACAACCGACACAGTTTAATTGTTGTTGTTAAAATGGCAACATGATATATTGATGATTCTTTAGTTTAGACCATGCTTTTTTAGCCACGATGTTGATAGTAAGAGCTGGGGTCATTTTGAAAGTATGTCACATGAATCCTTCACAGTACCATTAAAATAATTGCTTGTTTCTCGTAATATAAACATGCTCTGCTATTAAGCTGTTTTACATTGTTAAAGTATAGTATTGTCTGGATGGGTGCCAGATAAAGGAGATAGACAGTCTGCTGCTCTCCTGCTGACCCACTGTTAAATAAACCCTCCCCTTTATCTTCACAGTTTAATAGCCAGTTAGAGATAGGCAGTCCACAGTATCAAAACAAGCTGTTTGGACTGAAGCACAAAGAGAATATTATTTTTCTGCTTCAGTTATTGAAAGCCCTTTTTAGTCCATTGTTACACTCACCCCAGCATGTTGGGTCTACACGGCCATGTGGCGGTGCATCATTGTTACACTCGCCCCAGCATGTTGGGTCTACACGGCCATGTGGCGGTGCATCATTGTTACACTCGCCCCAGCATGTTGGGTCTACACGGCCATGTGGCGGTGCATCATTGTTACACTCGCCCCAGCATGTTGGGTCTACACGGCCATGTGGCGGTGCATCATTGTTACACTCGCCCCAGCATGTTGGGTCTACACGGCCATGTGGCGGTGCATCATTGTTACACTCGCCCCAGCATGTTGGGTCTACACGGCCATGTGGCGGTGCATCATTGAGAGCGACATGCATAGGAAACACGCGGAGGTGCACACGTGAGGTAGCACTCCACCTCTAATCAAGCCTAGCTACCTGCTCCTCCTCGCCTCTTTGTGCCGTTCTCTCCCCAACGCATAGCCAATAAGGGAAGGAGATTACTGGTGCATGGCAGAGAATAGAGGAGCACATGAGGCGCAAGGATCAAATCTGCCACATCCACAGGAACCTGATGTCCTCTCCAGGCACAGATGAATATGTATCAGGACCCCAGACATTCTCCACTATGGTTGAGGCTGGGGGAGGTCTGGGCTCTGGGGGATACAAATAATGATTTGAAACTTGAGGGCGTTATATTTTTTTCCTCCCTGGTTGCTTTTGAACTGTTTTCTTAAATCGCAAAATACACTTCTACTCTTGCACAAAAGTTAAGAAAAGTGAGAGAGGTCCACACAGACTAGTTAGCCCCGAAGTGCTACACCCTTTAGCACTTGAAAAGTAATTGCAATATGTCTGTGTATTGATTAAGGCCAAGACACCTAAAGTGTGTAACGAGAGGACATGTATGCTCTGCCGTTCCTCTGTGTTCATAGCTGGTTTCCATCCACCTTGTTGTTCTCCATACATAGTAAGTGTTTAACAGACTTCGTTTCTGGGACTCTTTCACTCCAGGGCCACCCTGCTTCTCTCCTAATTTGTGGTCCACCCATGTCAACTGTTATTATACTCTTACATATAATTTAAGGCATGGCTATCAACCCCCTCCCCAGAATGCTCCCTTCTCATAATCTGCCCTGAGCTAGACCCTTTTGTGATAACAGACGCGTAGTTGCTGGGCAACTCATAAACACACCCACTACATGACTTTTCTGTTTGTAGCACCATTATAGTGGAAGCAGATGGGAAAGTGTGTGACCAGCTGTTGTTAGCAAGAGAGAGCGACACAGAAAAACATGCACACACACGCACATACACACAGTAGGAGCTCTGGGCAAGTCCTGGCACTCTGGTCTGTATTTAATAGCTATAGCATGTTGACTGTGTCACACACTAGAGTCTATATGCAGACACAGTCAACATGCAGAGAATGACCCAGTGATGTGAGCTGTTTGTGTGTCTCTGGCAGTACAGTGTGAAATGGGAGGCAGGGAGCCAGAGAGGTATACTCATGGCAGAGCAGCCAGTGCCACGGGGCCCCCCTCCGTCAGTGAGGACGTGGAGTCGGGGTGACTCATCATGTGAGACGTCAGCGCTTCGTCACCAGCCGTCTGCATCTGCAAAGCAGTCAATCACTGAAACTCTGTGCTCACACTAACAAAATATCTTCAATGGGCTTTCTATCTCCTTAATTCATCACTAGCAGGCTCCATCTTACTTGTGTGATTATAACACTAAACCTATATTTTTAAGATTAGTTCAGTAGGTCTTAATTATCACAACCAGAATTGTCTTAATAATAGTGATACAATAATGAGTATTTCAGTGTCGAACAGCACAGGGCACAATATGTATGTTTGTATTGTGTAAAATACCTGAGTCTATATGGTAAAGAAGATGTATGATAATTATATTTTGTATGCTCAGTTAAATGACTACACATTTCTCCTAATTGCATGTGAGGCTTTCTCTCTGATGAGTATAATCCAGTGCCATTGCCCCTGGTCAAGTAAAGTCAAGTCCTTTCTCCTCCTGTCTAATGACCGATGCTCTGGGTCTCATCCCTCCTCATGGTGATGATCTGAGGGAGAGAGTGTGAAGAATGGGATGGGCCAATGGCAGTGCTATATTAAGTGTCCAAGATGTGTAGCTAGAGTTGCAAAGCTACCAGTAATTTACTGAAGTTGCCAGAATCTTTAATAATTAACAGGTAATATGGTAACTTTGGTAATTTATACTTGAATAACTTTAAATAAAATCTATTCATATGCAATGCCTTCAGAAAGAACTCACACCCCTTGACTTTTTCCACATTTTGTGTTAAAATGTATTCTTTTTTAACAGTCTACACAAGATACTCTAATGTCAAAGTGGAAGATTATTTTAAAAAGATAAAAAAGAAACACTAATATACAGTATCTTGATTAGATAAGTATTCAACCCCCTAAGTCAGTATACAAGTCCAAGCCAAAAGTTGACACACCTAAATCATTCAAGGTTTTTTCTTTATTTTACTATTTTCGACACTGTAGAATAATAGTGAAGACATCAAAACTATGAAATAACACATATGGAATCATGTGTGTTATTAAACAAATCAAAATATATTTTAGATTCTTAAAAGTAGCCACCCTAGACTGTGTCACCAGCAAAGCACCCCCACACCTCCTCCTCCATGCTTCACGGTGGGAACCACACATGCAGAGATCTGTTCACCTACTCTGCATCTCACAAAGACACGGTGGTTGGAACCAAAAATCTCATCTGGATTCATCAGACCAACGGAGAGATTTCCACCCTTCTAATATCCATTGCTTGTGTTTCCTGGCCCAAACAAGTCTCTTGTTCTTATTGGTTTCCTTTAGATGTGGTTTCTTTGCAGGATTTCGACCATGATGGCCTGATTCACGCAGTCTACTCTGAATAGTTGCTGTTGAGATGTATCTGTTTCTTGAACTCTGTGAAGCATTTATTTGGGCTACAATCTAAAGGTGGAGTTAACTCAAACGTATCCTCTGCAGCAGAGGTAACTGGGTCTTCCTTTCCTGTGGTAGTTCTCATGAGAGCCAGTTTCATCCAGGCGTTTAATGGTTTTTACGAGTGCACTTGAAAATACTTTCCAAGTTCTTTACATTTTCCAGATTAAGACGTGAAGGTCAGTCAAAGTAATAATAGACTGTCGTTTGTTTGCTTATTAGAGCTGCTCTTGCCATAATTTGGCAAATAGGGCAATCTTCTGTTTACCACCCCTACCTTGTCACAACACAGCTGATTGGCTCAAATGCATTAAGAAGGAAAGAAATTCCACAAATTAACTTAAGGCACACCTGTTAATTGAAATGCATTCTAGGTGACTACCTCATGAAGCTAGTTGAGAGAATGCCAAACGTGTGCAAAGCTGTCATCAAGGCAAAGGGTGGCTGCTTTGACACATTTTTTAAAACAGTTTTTTGGTTACTACTTGATTCGATGTGTTATTTCATAGTATAGTGAAGACATTAAAACTATGTAGAAAATAGAAGAAATAAAGGTGTTAAACTGCAATGGTATTCACTAAGTTGGTTTATATTTACAATATTTTACAGCTTTGGGGGAGGGGGGGACAGAGGGAGCCTCAGTTTAAAATTAGTTCATTTTGTGAACTCTAGTTCAATTACCCGTTTTATCAGTTTATCCGAATGAATCTTTCTGGCACTGTTTGTGATGCTATTTGACCCAATATTGCTTGATTTACAAAGCAAAAGATCAGCATAGACACAAGTCGGTCATGGCAGGTAGGCATCCTGGTGTGGGATGCATGATTAACACGTTGTCTATCCACTGGGTGATATTGTAGACATGGTGACATTTCTTTGATCACCATTTAGTCTCTGGTTCTTACCTTATGATTTTGTTTTTTTCAATACATGCACCAGTAGCGACTTTGAAATAGTTTTTTTTTTCTATTTTCATGACATTTATTCTATTCTCAGTGTCACACTTAAATGACTAAGCTGCACGTGGTCACAATTTTTTGGGTCATCAGAATTCACAGAAATCTATTAGGAGATGATTGTATATTAAAGTGGGTCTGTCTCCCAAACATAGCTCAAATGTGTAGCAGTAGTGTGAGGAAGGAAATTTGAAACCTTGTTGGATGAGGATGATTTATTTGATTCATTACTACAATGTCGTGCTGTTCATTTTTCACTCACTCCTCTCAGATACATACTAAATGGCATACCACCGTTCTGTAGTTCACTGGATATGCTGGTGCCAGAGGAAAACTACAGCACGTAGCTTAATTTAACGACAATCGTTGTGACTGTAGATCAGGGATCCCCAACTTGTGGTCCGCGTGCCAAATTCTGTATTTGTTTTACTTACATTGTTGAACATAAGACTGTAAAAACACCGCCAAACCAGCGGAAGATTATTTCAATAAGAAATCTGTTCAAGTATTCCCACACAAGAAAGAGACACGTAAGTCGTATGCAAATGTAAGGTTTGAAATGATTATGTTTTAGTCAAACATATCTCTTTGAGCTTATTGCAGTCAATTTACAGTCTACAAATGATTTGTAATTACGTTCCGGCACCCCGCCCAGCCGCTCAAGAAATATATATATTTTTTTTTAAACGCCCCGCAGCTGTATCTAGTTGATGATCCCTGATGTAGACAGTATGTGACACACTTTAGCACCCACCACATTTAGTCCTTCCTTGAATCTTGAAATTATTGGATAGACTGAGAGTCAAGCATATGCCTAACTAAATTAATCTGGTGTTGACATTTACCTCACTAATAAATATACTGAACCAAAGGTTCCTCGGACTGCGCGCAAACTAACATATTTGCCTAAGTCTAGTCTTAATTAATCCTGTAGTCAAATCTATTGTGCAAAGTACCAACCCAAAATTGACATTTAATATCCCTGAAATGATAGCCTCTGAATTCCCCTCCAAAATAGGTCTCCTTCCGATAATACTTTCATTGAACAACCCATAATAAGGATTGCATTTGTATGTTCCAATCAGTTAACACCAGTGAAACAGGAAGTACTGTATTCATAACGTAACCTGTAGTCACACCTTCCTTCACAACATCTCTGACATTCCAGTGATGATGTGGAGCAGTTGTTACAAACTGTACTTGTGGATCAACTTGAAAATGGAATGTATGATTGGTTCATGTTTCATGTACAAAATGCAGCCTAAAAATGCATAAATTGTTTGGTGCAAAACAATATTGGTGACTTTATTTAACTAGGCAAGTTAGTCAAGAACAAATTCTTATTTACAATGACTGCCTACACCGGCCGACGCTGGTCCAGTTGTGCGCCGCCCTATGGGACTCCCAATCACGGCCGGATGTGATACAGCCTGGTTTCGAACCAGAGACTGTAGTGACTCCTCTTGCACTGAGATGCAGTGCCTTAGACCGCTGCACCACTTGGGAGCCCAAAACACACCCTCCGATCAGTGTCATGTCTCAAAATGCTAGGCGATACCCATAGACCTAGTTAGCATTGGCTTGCGAAATTACATCGAATTTCCTTCGTTCTGGACACAGAGAAAATGGTATCCACAAGTTCATCTGACTCTGGGGAAGTAGATAAAGGGCCTCATTGCCAAAATACTGAAGTATCCCTTGAGCCACACTGTGTTGACCCATGTCTCCCTAAACCGCAGATAGTCGTCATGATATAACTGTGGTTCTAGCAATCTGCCTCCATCAGCTCGGACCAGCACACAACTGGCTATAAAAAGATACTGTAGCACTGTAACTAGCCCCAGGCCTGAGATTGGATTCATTTTAACAGGCTAAGAAGGCCTGCTCCAGATTATATGAGGACTTTTGAAGAGCTCACCCCCAGGCAGTGGGCAGGAACTACCCTTGATGTCTGCTGTTGTTTTCTCCCTCATTGGATTTTGTGGACAAGGGAATGAAAATAAACAATGTAGTAAACAGAGGCATCAGCTCAGTTAGAGGTACATAGTTGACAGAATAAAACGTTGGCTAGTCCTTGTATCATAGGACAGTAACAGAGGGCTGTTTTGCAATAAATTAACCGCTTAGGCGAGGCAGAAAAACAGCTGTGACGTTTCACTGAGGGCAGGATTAGAGCTAAGCTCCTTTGTGTGGTTGTTTTGATGTTGTGTCCAGAGCTGCCAAAGTCTCTTTAAAGAGCAAAACAGAAACAAATGAATGTCTAGTGGACAATCCAATTGATGTGTTTATCATGACATTAAAGTGACTATCCTCAAATCTTACACCGGGTGATGTTAGCATACGATTTGTACAACACATCTATTTTTATTACTGGCTTGTACTATGGTAGGTTATCTCCATAGCAACCGCAGTGAGACACTTTCTGGGCATTTCCATCATTTAAAGACGCATGATGAAAATGGAGTGCCTGACGTCAAAGGGACTTCTGTTTTTCCCCCACTGAGGTATATTTCCTTCATTCACACTGACACGGTGTCTGTTTGCCTGACAGATAACACTATGAGTCAGCTGCATTAAGTTTGCATTGCAGCTCTAGGTGAGACAAACAGATCAGTCATGGATGCATGCATCCCATAGAGATGACATGGGAGAGAGGAAAACAAAACCTTCATAAGTGTGGACCATTATCCAAACAAACACTATGGGATGGCAGGTGTTACACACACATTCTATTGACCTGACAAGTGTATATGAATTGCATCAATATATTTCTCTGCTTAATTCTAATGAAGTACCGGTCACTTGCACTACTGCTTGTGTTATAAGAAACATGCCAAGCGTTTGCTGTAAATTTTGCCTCTCCCTACAGGCCTACTCTTTCGCTTTAATGGAGACTGATAACGTACCTCAACAGCCCCTGGCCAGACGATCCTGCCAATGTGACTCACTCAACCTGTATACCTCTCAGCACCACTAGCAGACTTGCTGCTTCAGCTAAATCCTTGTCCTAAGTCTCTTGTAATTTTACTGCTATCCTCTTCCATCTGACCCACCTCCAGCATACCCCACACCCACTCAGCTCAGTCACAGTGCTCAGGGTCAGCTCTTTACCAACAGGACAGTGTCAGCCCTAAAGGTTAAGTCTACCTGATGTAGGGCTTGAGTAAATGTGTTACTATTCTGCCTTTTATTACCCCATCACATTTCAAGGCCTGAAAACGGCAATCAGCCTGTAGAAATGTAGCCGATATAACCTATTTTCTCTGGTCTCTGTCAATAGCTACTCAAAAAAAAACTCAACTACACACATACCCCTCTTCTGGCTAACTGTGGGTGGCTTACTTTTCTGGGCTTTAGACTTTTAAAAAAAATTCTGTATATGTGTGAGAATCTAATGGCCTCTTTAGGCTACAACACCGATCGGTGGTGTGCCAGGCACTGCTAGGCTTAGCCTCGAAGGACCCTGGGTTAGTGTCAAATGAGTTTGTCCCACTGACCAGCCTGTGTTTCCTGTCTTGTAATTAGGCCCTGGGGGCTCATTCACTGCGCTCAACATACCAGAGGCCGGTTATGGGGCTAATCACTAGTGCCCTGTGTGACACTGTAAACCCAGTGGAGTTGTGATCTCAAATGACAAATCTCTGACAATGCCTGTTTGGTTTGAAGAATGTACAGTTGAAGTCAGAAGTTTACATACACCTTAGCCAAATATATTTAAACTCAGTTACAGTTCCTGCCATTTAATCCTAGTAAAAATTCCCTGTCTTAGGTCAGTTAGGATCACCACTTTATTTTAAGAATGTGAAATGTCAGAATAATATAATTATTTATTTCAGCTTTTATTTC
This sequence comes from Oncorhynchus mykiss, assembly GCF_057628025.1. Classification (NCBI taxonomy): domain Eukaryota; kingdom Metazoa; phylum Chordata; class Actinopteri; order Salmoniformes; family Salmonidae; genus Oncorhynchus; species Oncorhynchus mykiss. The sequence goes on along the minus strand of NC_143022.1, from coordinate 33,682,001 downwards.
TTTCATCAGTTTACATATACTCAATTAGTATTTGGTAGCATTGCCTTAAACAATTTAAACTTGGGTCAAACATTTTGGGAAGCCTTCCACAAGCTTTCCACAGTAAGTTGGGCGAATTTTGGCCCATTCCTCCTGACAGAGCTGGTGAAACTGAGTCAGGTTTGTAGGATCCTTGCTCACACACACTTTCAGTTCTGCCCACAAATGTTCTATAGGATTGAGGTCAGGGCTTTGTGATGCCCACTCCAATACCTTGACTTTGTTGTCCTTAAGCCATTTTGCCACAACTTTGGAAGTATGCTTTGGGTCATTTTCCATTTGGAAGACCCATTTGCGATCAAGCTTTAAATTCTTGACATGTCTTGAGATGCTGCTTCAATAAACCCACACACTTTAACTTCCTCATGATTTCATCTATTTTGTGAAGTGCACCAGTCCCTCCTGCAGCAAAGCACCCCCACAACATGATGCTGCCACCCCCATGCTTCATGGTTGGGATGGTGTTTATTCGGCTTGCAAGACTCCCCCTTTTTCCTCCAAACATAATAATGGTCATTATGGCCAAAGAGTTCTATTTTTGTTTCATCAGACCAGAGGACATTTCTCTAGAAAGTACGATCTTTGTCCCCATGTGCAGTTGCAAACCGTAGTCTGGCTTTTTTATGGCGGTTTTTGGAACAGTGGCTTTCTCCTTGCTGAGCGGCCTTTCAGGTTATGTCGGTATAGGACTCATTTTACTGTGGATATAGATACGTTTGTACCCGTTTCCTCCAGCATCTTCACAAGGGTCTTTGCTGTTGTTCTGGGATTGATTTGCACTTTTCGCACCAAAGTATGTTCAACTCTAGGAGACAGAACGCGTCTCCTTCCTGAGCGGTATGACGGCTGCGTGGTCCCATGGTGTTAATACTTGCGTACTATTATTTGTACAGATGAACGTGGTACCTTCAGGCTTTTGGAAATTGCTCCCAAGGATGAACCAGAGGTCTGGTTCAATTTGTTTTCTGAGGTCCTGGTTGATTTCTTTTGATTTCCCATGATGTTAAGCAAAGAGGCACTAAGTTTGAAGGTAGGTCTTGAAATACATCCACAGGTACACATCCAATTGACGTCAATTAGCCCATCAGGTGGGCCTCCCGGGTGGCGCAGTGGTTAAGGGCCCTGTACTGCAGCGCCAGATGTGCCACCAGAGACTCTGGGTTCGCGCTCAGGCTGTGTCGTAACCGGCTGCGACCGGGAGGTCCGTGGGGCGATGCACAATTGGCCTAGCGTCGTCCGGGTAAGGGAGGGTTTGGCCGGTAGAGAAATCCTTGTCTCATCGCGTACCAGCGACTCCAGTGGCGGGCCGGGCGCAGTGCGCGCTAACCAGGGTTGCTAGGTGCACGGTGTTTCCTCCGACACATTGGTGCGGCTGGCTTCCGGGTTGGATGGCGCTGTGTTAAGAAGCAGTGCGGCTTGGTTGGGTTGTGTATCGGAGGACGCATGACTTTCAACCTTCGTCTCTCCCGAGCCCGTACGGGACTTGTAGTGATGAGACAAGATAGTAGCTACTAAACAATTGGATACCACGAAATTGGGGAGAAAAGGGGTAAAAATAAAAATAAAAATAAATAAATAAAGTAATTTTCTGGAATTTTCCAAGCTGTTTAAAGGCACAGTCAACTTAGTATATGTAAACTTCTGACCCACTGGAAATGTGATACAGTGAATTATAAGCGAAATAATCTGTCTGTAAACAATTGTTGGAAAAATTACTTGCGTCATGCAAACTAGATGTCCTAACCGACTTGCCAAAACAAAAAGAATTTGTGGAGTGGTTGAAAAACGACTCCAACCTAAGTGTATGTAAACCTCCGACTTCAACTGTAGGTGCAATTCACAGCTGTTCATATTTTGGGGTGAAAGGAAAAAAGACTTGTGATGTTAATGGAACTTCAGCTGTATGCTACACAGTCCACCTTATGTAGCCTGGCAACAAGGGGGCAGCCAATTTGTTGCTTTTGCCTTTCAACTTCTGACGCATTGACGCAGCTGTTGATGTCGTTATAAATTACACTTGTCAAAACTATACCATAACGTGCACATAATTTGAAATATATACTTTTCTGGTGAAAAAAATTATTTACATTTCAAACGTTTGTTTTCTCCAGTGGAGGCTCCTCAGAGGAGGACCATCCTCAGTTAATCTCATTAAAAAATATATTTTTAACCATTTAAAAAGTTATCCTTTTAAGACAAACTTATACTAAATATATTCACGTCACCAAATAATTGATTTAAACACATTGTTTTGCAATGAAGGTCTACAGTAGCCTCTACAGCACTGTAAGGTAGCATGATGTAGCCGGACAGCTAGCTTCTGTCCTCCTCTGCGTATATTGACTTAAATACAAACCTAGGAGGCACATGGTTCTCACCCCCTTCCATAGACTTACACAGTAATTATGACAACTTCCGGAGTACGTCCTCCAACCTATCAGAGCTCTTGCAGCATGAACTGAAATCTTGTCCACCCAATGAAAGGATCAGAGAATGAATCTCGTACTGAAAGCATAAGCTAGAGCTAGCTAGCACTGCAGTGCATAAATTGTGGTTAGTAGTTTACTCAAGGAGAGGCAAACAGTTGAACAAACACATTTCTTTCACTTTCACTTAGCTAACAAATGCAGCTAGCAAGTTGAGCCTACTCAAACAGAGGGGTGCTGTGTTAACTAGCTGGCTATGACTATTCAAGACAACACTGGAGCTCTTCCAAGTCAAGGTAAGCTTTTGGTTTGACTAATTCATTGCCACTGGGGCCCGCCTGTGTAACTGCTAAACTGCTTGATTTAAACACATTGTTTTGCAATAAAGGTCTACAGTAGCCTCTACAGCTATACACTAACGTTACTGCTTGACTGTAGCGGGTTTACTAATGCGTTAGTTCTATTAGCTATGTTGAGTATGAAGTTACTTTAGCTAATATGGTGACAACGATGTAGGCTGTGTGTAGCGGTTATGATAGTGTTTGGCTTGGAAAGGTATTTTCACCTGGTCACGTACTGTGTGCTGTGCTTTGAAGTCCACAAATGGAGGGAAAAGGTGAGAGGAGAGTACAGATGCGAGAAGGAATACAACGTGACTGCTATGAAAGTGAACTGTGTTTTACGGCTGATTAGGGGTGTTGAAAAACGTTATTTTTAAACGTAAGCAAGATACCTGCATCTGTCCAATAGAAACTCTTGTTGGCAACTTTTTAACTAATGATTACACCCTAGATGAGCTAGATGCAGGAAAGAGTGTGCAAGGCAGTATTGAATGTGTCACTGTCTGTACATGTGTCACTTCAAATGTTTCTTGACATGTGTACAACTGCGTTGCAAACCTTTCATAGGCTAGGTTTTAGCAACCTCATGATGGGTGTAGGGAAAATTCTAGTATCATGTAGAAGCCTAAACCTATCGATGTTACATTGAACTGGGTGAATGGAATATGAATGACAGTCATCCAATATGCTGTAATTGAAACAAGGCCGTGCTCATGAAAAACAAAATTGTCCTCCCGGATCATAAAAGGCACCGACCCCGATTCCCATAGACTTAACATGGCCAGTTAGCTAGCTTTGTAGCACAACAGATTACAAATATCCAACCTTATGTTATCGCCTACCTAACGTTGTCTACATCAAAACATCTTTGGGGGTAAATACATTGAGATAAGTCATCCTGTCAGAGAGATTGACATGGTTATCAAAATGCCACGCCAGGGTAAGTCTACACCAAACATAGCCCATATTTGAAGTGTTTCTAAAATTCTCTATGGGAACAATTAATGGAGCTTCCACTGTGGGTGTGGTCGTGGCTGTGGTTCATATTCTATTGATGTGGCTGTGTTTTAGGAGCACACCGCACCAGTGCATTAATCAACCAGTGAGTTTACCCTAACTAACTGGATGCCTGTAGCACAGTGATCTGCTTTTCTTAGCTAGTCAAACTGGCTGGTGAGAGGCTGTGTTTGTTTCTTCAATACAGTCCAGTGTTACATAATGTAGCCTTTGGACTATTGTGAAATGTAGTGAGATAAGAGCAGAAAGGGAAAACTCCAAGGCAAAGAGAATCAAATCACTGTTCTAGTATGTCTATTTATACATTCTCAGCAATTGTCATCCGTCGTGGTTAATGGATTTACATGGAATGTGTGACCAGAATGAGAAAACAAATAATAATTGTCACTCATGAAGGTGAAATGCAATGACATCAGTTGTTGGGCTGTTATATAAATTCATAAACTATTCACATTTCCATTGGTTTATCACATAAATAAATCATTATAATGCCAGTGAGGACTTGTACAGAAAGGTGATGGACAGATTTATGGCAGATCATGAAAGGATACTTCCTCTGTAGTAAGCTCCAAAGAGGACAAACAATGTGTGTTTCTCAATATGCATACAACCGTGCGCCACACTCTTGCTCCAAGTATATTCTCCATGGACATTCTCTTGAGTATGTCCTTGTGAGGACGAGTGTGGAGAACGCATAAAACACTACATTTGAGAAGCACTCACACACCCTTACTGTATTACCTCGTGCTGCATCTCTCCATTCACTGAACATTCTTCCAGCCTGGACAATGGCAACAATAGACAAAACAAGATATACACAAGCAAAACATTATCAGCTAGATATACAGTATGGGAATCTTTGTAATCTAGCCAGCCAGCTAACTAGTTAAACAGGAAAAATTTACCTAAAACGAATGTTATGCAAGGTACAGTAAATGTCAATTCTTTGTTGGTAGCGAGCTAACACTTCTTTGTGGCCAGCTAGCTAGCCCAATTGACTTACCCATTCACTGAACCTTCCTTCTTGCCATTGTCCTGGCTATAGAGACGAAACAAGATACAAAGCAAATGTTTTACTTCATAACGATGTGAATCGTAACATTGTCCTTCATTCATCTGGTTAGCTACAATGAATTCCATTTTATTTTTGTGTCAAATCACCAATTGGCAACCCATCCCTCATGGGATTAATTGACAAACAAACATTACGATAATTTACTGTGATAATTAAGATAATTATTTTTCCTGTGTTCTCTGCAGTGCAAATAAATTGTAAATAAGCTCATCCAAACAATAATTTAAATTCAGAAAAAATAAAATGAAGGCATTTGAACCCAGTCTGGCACAAAGAAGATTCATGTGGGAGATAGGCCTATATACAGTTGCGGCCAAAAGTTGAGAATGACACAAATATTAATTTTCACAAAGTCTGCTGCCTCAGTTTGTATGATGGCAATCTGCATATACTCCAGAATGTTATGAAGAGTGATCAGATGAATTGCAAAGTCCCTCTATGCCATGCAAATGAACTGATTCCCCCAAAAACATTAACTGCATTTCAGCCCTGCCACAAAAGGACCAGCTGACATGTCAGTGATTCTCTCATTAACACAGGTGTGACTGTTAACGAGGACAAGGCTGGAGATCACCGTCATGCTGATTGAGTTCGAATAAGAGACTGGAAGCTTCAAAAGGAGGGCGGTGCTTGGAATCATTGTTCTTCCTCTGTCAGTCATGGTTACCTGCAAGGAAACACGTGCCGTCATCATTGCTTTGCACAAAAAGGGAAGTGTTGTGAAGAAGGCTTCAAGGTGCCCAAGAAAGTCCATCAAGCTCCAGGACCATCTCCTAAAGTTGATTCAGCTGCTGGATTGGGGCACCACCAGTACAGGGCTTGCTCAGGAATGGCAGCAGGCAGGTGTGAGTGCATCTGCACACACAGTGAGGCGAAGACTTGGTGTCAAGGGCAACAAAGAAGCCACTTCTCTCCATGAAAAACATCAGGGACAGACTGATATTCTGCAAAAGGTACAGTGATTGGACTGCTGAGGACTGGTGTAAAGTAATTTTCTCTGATGAATCCCCTTTCCGATTGTTTGGGGAATCCGGAAAAAAGCTTGTCCGGAGAAGACAAGGTGAGCGCTACCATCAGGCCTGTGTCATGCCAACAGTAAAGCGTCCTGAGACCATTCATGTGTGGGGTTGCTTCTCAGCCAAGGGAGTGGGCTCACTCAAAATTTTGCCTAAGAACACAGCCATGAATAAAGAATGGTACCAACACATCCTCCGAGAGCAACTTCTCCCAACCATCCAGGAACAGTTTGGTGACCAACAATGCCTTTTCCAGCATGATGGAGTACCTTGCCATAAGGCAAAAGTGATAACTAAGTGGCTCGGAAAACAAAACATCAATATTTTGGGTCCATGGCCAGGAAACTCCCCGGACCTTAATCCCATTGAGAACTTGTGGTCAATCCTCAAGAGGCGGGTGGACAAACAAAAACCCACAAATTCTGACAAACTCCAAGCATTGATTATGCAAGAATGGGCTGCCATCAGTCAGGATGTGGCCCAGAAGTTAATTGACAGCAGCTACTGTAGATTGACAGGGCAGATTGCAGAGGTCTTGAAAAAGAAGGGTCAACACTGCAAATATTGACTCTGCATCAACTTGACACTTATGAAATGCTTATAATTATACTTCAGTATTCCTGTTACATCTGACAAAAATATCTAAAGACAATGAAGCAGCAAACTTTGTGGAAATTAATATTTGTCATTCTCAACTTTTGGCCACGACTGTACACTCATGCCTGTAAGGTTCTGCTTTTCTTTGTCAACCTTGTGTTTTTATTCTTTGTGTTCTTGAACGTAGCCCTGTCTTTCATTTTTGTTCATTGATTTCACCTGTGTTCGTTTCTCAGCTGGTCTCATCAGCTCCCTATTTAGTTCAGTTCTTTCTGTTTGTATGTTTTTTTTTTACCATTGCCTGCGACCACGATTCCTGCTTTCTAAGGTTTAAATAAACATCTGCCACACTCTGCGTGTGAATCAATACCTTTTTCTCCATGAGTATTCATTAGTGTCATTTGTCAGAAGCAAATTTTTATCATTTAATTATAGGTAGCCCTTTCTTTTATTCCAGGCTTTATCTAAATACTCCGCAAATGGAAATACACAACGGACAAAACAATTTCAGTTTCTTTTCATCACTCAGCCACAATGCCAGGGTATATCTGGTGTGCTTTCTGTAATAAGAGCAAGTGTATATCGTAGTAAAAAAGGGAAATAGAGGATCAAATTAGTTTAATACTCAATTTCTTTGAGGTCCCAATAGTTAGTCTTTCCTCTTCCGTTTCACCACATACTGCCTGTTTCAATATGCAGGGGTAATATCCCAGATGTTACCTGTGCACTTGACGATCTCTTGCATTTAGATAGGTTATACATAATATACAGTGCATTCGGAAAGTATTCAGACCTCTTGAATTTTTACACATTTTGTTACAGTACAGCTTTATTCGAAAATGTATTTTTTCCCTTATCAATCTACACACAATACTCCATAATGACAAAGCGAAAACAGGTTTTTGGAAAATGTACATAAGTATTCAGACCCTTTCCTATGAGACTCAACATTGAGCTCAGGTGCATCCTGTTTCCATTGATCATTGAGATGTTTCTACAACTTGGAATCCACCTGTGGTAAATACAATTGATTGGAGATTATTTGGAAAGGCACACCTGTCTATGTAAGGTCCCACTCTTGACAGTGCATGTCAGAGGAAAAAACAAAACATGAGGTCGAAGGAATTGTCTGTAGAGCTCCGAAACAGGATTGTGTCAAAACATTTCTACAGCATTGAATGTCCCCAAGAACACAGTGGTCTCCATCATTCTTAAATGGAAGAAGTTTGGAACCCCCAAGACTCCTCCCATAGCTGACCGCCCAGCCAAACTGAGCAATCAGGAGAGAAGGGCATTGGTAAGAGATGACCAAGAAACTGATGGTCAATGACAGAGCATCAGAGTTCCTCTGTGGAGATGGGAGAATCTTCCAGAAGGACAACCATCTCTGCAGCACTCCATCAATCAACCCTTTATGGAAGCCACTCCTCAGTAAAAAGCACATTACAGCCCACTTGTTGGGCAAAAGGCACCTAAAGGACTCAGACCAATATTCTTTGGTCTGATGAAACCAAGAGTTAACTCTTTGGCCTGAATTCCAAGCATCATGTCTGGAGGAAACTGGGCACCATCCCTACGGTGAAGCATATTGTTGGCAGCCTCATGCTGCGGGGATGTTTTTCAGTAGCATGGACTTGGAGACTAGTCAGGATCGAGGGAAAAGATGAACAGAGCAAAATACAAAGAGACACTTGATGAAAACCTGCTCCAGAGTGCTCAGGACTTCAGACTGGGGCAAAGGTTCACCTTCCAACAGGACAACAACCCTACACACACAGCCAAGACAACATAGGAGTGGCTTCAGGACAAGTTTCTGAATGTCCTTTAGTGGCCCAGACAGAGCCCGGACTTGAACATCTCTGGAGAGGCCTGAAAATAGCTGTGCAGTGACGCTCCCCATCCAACCTGTCAGAGCTTGAGGGGATCCGCAGAGAAGAATGGGAGAAACTCCCCAAATACAGGTGTGCCAAGCTTGTAGCATCATACCCAAGAAGACTTGAGGCTGCAATTGGTGCCAAAGCTGCTTCAATAAAGTACTGATTAAAAAGTTTCTGAATACTTATGTAAATGTAATTTCAGTGAAATTAGAAAATAAAAACATTAGCAAAATGTCTAAACCTGTTTTTGCTTTGTCATTATGGCATATATTGTGTTGATTAATGAGGGGGGAAAAAACAATTGAATCAATGTTCGAGTAAGGCTGTAACGTAACAAAATGTGGAAAAGTCAAGGGTCTGAATACTTTCCGAATGCACAAACAATTCACCCTTAAACCCAATTTGAGAACCTTTTGTTTGATTAATCTCCTCCACCCATTTTTTTCATATTGCATCAGTGTTTTTTATATCTACAGAAGGTCCTCTTTAATTTGGTTTTTGTACAGATGTTCAGTCTGACTGGTATTTTGTGTAACAGGCAAAAATGACCTAAAACCAATGTTATCCAAGTTAGTTGTCAATTCTTTGTGGGTAGCTAGCTAACTGTTCTTTGTGACTATATGGCTAGCTAACAGTAGTAGCTAACCAGTTAGATAAATTGACTTACTATTATGCATACCTACAAATCCCTGCACGTCATCTCCAGACGATACCTTTGCTAAGAAGTATTATGTCAATTTAAAACTTGCACAAGACAGTTCACAGAATTGTCAATTTAAAGAAAAGTAGCCTATTTACTAAGTTACAATACTGAACAAAAATATAAACGCAACAGCTAAGTGCTGGTCCCATGTTTCATGAGCGGAAGTAAAAGAGCCCAGAAATGTTCCATACACACAAATGTTATTTCTCTCAAATTGTGTGCATAAATGTGTACAACCCTGTCAGTGAGCATTTCTCCATTGCCAAGATAATCCATCCACCTGACAGGTGTGGCATATCAAGAAGCTGATCAAACAGCATGATCATTACACAGGTTCACCTTGTGCTGGGGACAATAAAAGGCCACTAAAAATGTGCCATTTTGTCACACAACACAAAGCCACAGATGTCAAAAATTTTGAAGGAGCATGCAATTGGCATGTTGACTGCAGGAATGTCCACCAGAGCGGATGCCAGATAATTTAATGTTATTTTCTCTATTTATGTCCAACAGGCCTCACAACATGTATGGCGTTGTGTGGACAAGCAGTTTGCTGATGTCAACGTTGTGAACAGAGAGCCCCAAGGTGGCGGTGGGGCTATGGTATTGGCAGGCATAAGCTGTGGACAATGAACACAATTGCATTTTATTGATGGCAATTTGAATGCACAGAGATACGAGATCCTAAGGCCCATTGCCGTGCCATTCTTTTGCCATTCTGTTGCCATCACCTCATGTTTCAGCATGATAATGCACGGTTGCACCATGTTGCAAGGATCTGTACACAATTCCTGGAAGCTGAAAATTCCTGGAAGCTGAAAACGTCCCAGTTCTTCCATAGCCTGCATACTCACCAGACATGTCTCCCATTGAGCATGTTTGTACATGACCCTAAGCATGATGGGATGTTAATCACTTAATTAACTCAGCACCTGCTTTTAATATACTTTGTATCCCTCATTTACTCAAGTGTTTCCTTTATTTTGGCAGTTACCTGAACATCTACATATGCTAAATATGAATATTCCACTACAGGGATGGGCACCTCCAGTCCTAGGGGACCTGATTGGTCTCACACTTTTGCCCCCAGCCCCAGCTAACACATCTGACTCCAATAATCAACTAATCATGATCTATAGTTTAGAATGCAATTAGTTTAAATCAGCTGTGTTGGCTAGGGATGGGGAAAAAGTGTAACACCACTCCGGCCACCGAGGACTGGAGTTGCCCATTCCTGTTCTACGAGCTAGTCACCATCACTAATGGTGGAGTCTGACTTCTAAGGTTATTTCCTCTTTTGTCTACTCATCCAAAGCCTAAACTGATAAACATCTTTGAATGCCCCTACTTCCTCCAGTCCCAAGGGATCCATCTCATGTTTCCAAGGCCATAGCTCATCTGCTACATGCTCCTGCATCATGTAACACTGGATGTAGTCCCTTGGGAGGAGAGGTGAAATGGTAACCCGATTCCACCTGACGACACAGGCACAGTGATCGTGCTCCCCCGCTCAGACATTGCATGCATCACCAATGGTTGCGAGCCACGTCATCGACTGCGTCATCAACTGACTGATTGCTATACATAATGATGTGGTTAGCTGAAACTTAAAATACCTATCCACGCATTGTAAGATCTGACATGCGTCATCAATGCCTGGTCAGAGGAACGCGCCCAAAGACTGGTGCTTTACTAATTATGTTAAACAGACAAATTGTGTTATTGACACAACCAATTTGAATAATTCATGATCTGACACACCACAGTGCTATCACCTTGCAATACAACTACCATTAGCAGACCTTGCTATGACAACTGGACTGGTATCAGATTTCATTTAAAATCTCTACTTTCTAGAACTGAATTTCTAACATGATCCGATTGGCTTGTTTCTTTCTCCTTTTAAAGTGAATTGAGTATTACAACTTTATTTTGGCATATGACCTTGACATACTGAAGACCCTAGAAATCAGAATTGCACCTTCCAATTATGCCTTCATATTGAATGAGGGATGATAATAAGACAGGGCTTACCAATTTCACTATAATTAAGCAAGGGGTGTGCACTGTACCATCTAGATGTTGACATATGGTATGGGAATTGTGGAGCTCTCCTCCCAACTCCCGAATTCAAGTCAACCTACTGCTCCCTCTGCTAAACGTAATCAATTAAGTGAGCCCATGTCATGCACGCTCCATTGTGTGCTATAGGGTCACAGGTATCAACTGCAGAACCAATTTAACTTTCCTTCTGAGTGACTCTTGCGTAAACTGAAGACATCAGTAATTTACAGGTGTAACTCACAGGTGGACCAGATTACATTTCTTGCCAGTTTGGAGGGATTGGAATACCCTCCCAAGTTCACAAATCCTAGGGCTTGTGGTGACTTAGATATTAAACTTTAATTCACTGTAGTAACACTGCCTTGGGATAGAACAGCTGTCAAGTGTGAACCGACAGGAATATATATATACAGTACCAGTCAAAAGTTTGGACACACCAACTCCTTCAAGGGGTTTTCTTTATTTTTACTATTTTTGTACATTGTAGAATAATAGTGAATACATAAAAAACTATTAAAAAACACATATGGATTCATGTAGTATCCAAAAAAGTGTTAAACAAATCAAAACATTGTTTATATTTTTGATTCTTCAAAGTAGCCACCCTTTGCCTTGATGACAGCTTTGCGCACTCTTGGCATTCTCTCAACCAGCTTCACCTGGAATGCTTTTCCAACAGTCTTGAAGGAGTTCCCACATATGATGAGCACTTGTTGGCTGCTCTTCCTTCACTCTGGAGTCCAACTCATCCCAAACCATCTCAATTGGGTTGAGGTTGGGTGATTGTGTAGGCCAGGTCATCTGATGCCGCACTCCATCACTCTCCTTCTTGGCCAAATAGCCCTAACACAGTCTGGAGGTGTTTTGGGTCATTGTCCTGTTGAAAAACAAATGACAGTCCTACTAAGCGCAAACCAGATGGGATGGCGTATCGCTGCAGAATGCTGTGGTAGCCGTGATTGTTAAGTGTGCCTTGAATTCTAAATCACACTTCCTTTTCCATGCTTCACGGTGGGAACCATACATGCAGAGATCATCCGTTCACCTACTCTGCGTCTCACAAAGATGGTCTCATCAGACCAAAGGACAAATCTCCACCGTTCTATTGCCCATTGCTTGTATTTCTTGGCTCAAGCAAGTCTCTTCTTCTTATTGGTGTCCTTTAGTAGTGGTTTCTTTGCAACAATTCGACCTTGAAGGCCTGATTCACGCAGTCTCCTCTGAACAGTTATTGTTGAGATGGGTCAGTTACTTGAACTCTGTGAAGCATTTATTTGGGCTGCAATTTCTGAGGCTGGTAACTCTAATGAACTTACCCTTTGCAGCATAGGTAACTCTGGGTCTTCCTTTCCTGTGGTGGTCCTATGAGAGCCAGTTTCATCATAGCGCTTGATGGTTTTTGCGACTGCACTTGAATAAACGTTCAAAGTTTTTGTAATGTTTCGTATTGACTGACCTTCATGTCTCAAAGTAATGATGGACTGTTGTTTCGCTTTTCTAATTTGAGCTGTTCTTGCCATAATATGGACTTGGTCTTTTACCAAATAGGGCTATCTTCTGTATACCAACCCTACCTTGTCACAACACAACTGATTGGCTCAAATGCATTAAGAAGGAAAGAAATTCCTCAAATTCACTTTTAACAAGGCACCTGTTAATTGAAATGCATTCCAGGTGACTACTTCATGGAGCTGGTTGAGAGAATGCCAAGAATGTGCAAAGCTGTCATCAAGGCTACTTGTGGCTACTTTGAAGAATTTCAAATATAAAATATATTTTGATTTGTTTACACTTTTTTGGGTTACTACAGGATTCCATATGTGCTATTTAGTAGTTTGATGTCTTCCCTATTATTCTGCAATGTAGAAAACAGTAAAAATAAAGGAAATCCCTTGAATGAGTAGGTGTGTCAAAACTTTAACTGGTACTCTATATACACACACTTCCATTCACCCACAAGAGCGTATACTCTATATACACACATTGCTTCCATTCAGCCACAAGAGCATTAGTGAGGTTTGGCACTGATGTTGGGCGATTAGGCCTGGCTCCCAGTCGGCGTTCCAATTTAGCCCAAAGGTGTTTGATGGAGTTGAGGTCAGGGCTCTGTGCAGGCCAGTCAAGTTCTTCCACACCGATTCAACAAACCATTTCTTTATGGACCTTGCTTTGTGCATGGGGTCATTGTCACACTGAAACAAGAAAGGCCCTTCCAACAAAGTTGAAAACACAGAATCGCCTGTAATGTCATTGTATGCTGTAGCGTTAAGATTTTCCTTCAATGGAGCTAAGTGAACAGACCATTATTCCTCCTCCACCAAACTGTACATTTGGCACTATGTATTGCGGCAGGTAGTGTTCTCCTGGCATTCGCCAAACCCATATTTGTCCGTCGGACTGCCAGATGGTGAAGCATGATTCATCACTCCAGTGATGTGATGTGACTATCATTAATGTGATTACAGCTATTTATTTAATAATTACCTCCTACGTTTAATTATTACTCGATTAAATTAATCATGTAACAATTAACTCATTAGGAATTTGGGGCACCACAGCAGAAGTTCTTTACCGAGTTACTATCTTCCGACTTAAAATCTAAATATTCATAAATATCTCTTACATCAATAACAGACAATTATTAATTATTACCTCATCAGTCTCATTCTGAATGTCACAATGTCCCTGGATCCGCAAGAACCCTAGCCCTTTTGAACATTCAGTACTTCACAAATGTATTTAATCATTTATTTATTAACTAACTAAATAATAACACAGAATACCATGCACACTTACATGAGATAAAAGTCCCTAGTGGACTGACACGATATGACGGCTTGTTACACAATGGAAAGGGGTGGGGAAAGGTAAAGAGTGGGAGAGACAAAGAGAATGGAGTTGTCATACATACATACATACATACATACATACATACATTTGGAAACTATGCTCGCCGTAATATGAATACTTTGTACATGAACGGCCGCTCATTTGGAAAAGAAATGCAATGTATATATTTAGACATAGATGTCTTTGTCGTCTCTCTGTTGAACTTGATGGTTCTATGGGAATGGGTTTGATGTAAGTCTCTGGTTGTCCACCTAAGGTCACAATGACCTTCTTAGTAGGCCTCTTTGTCTTGGTGTGTTCTTAGAATGGGTACTTCAGGTGTACCACACGGTGGTGAGAGGAATCTGTTCTTTCCTCCCATCTTTGGTCAATTGCTCTAGACTACTTTACATACCCAGCTGCAGACTGTGGGTGTTTGGTCTAGTCTTCAAATTCTTCACTCATCGAGAGTTTCAGAGGGTCTTACCATTTTCTGGTCTTGTAGTTTTAACCATTTCAATGTGTGGACCACATCCTCACATTCTCTGGACTGTATTTCAATTCTCAGCGAGTCCTTTTAAGCACTCTGGCCTTGCAGGGCTGTTCCATCATGTGGAAACGACCTCTGACCTCATTAGGGGCGTGACTTAGTTAGTATACAACAGACATGAAAAACCATTATCTTATTAGAAGACTAAACTCACGTTTCTATATTTTCAAACATAGTTTCATCGTTCTTCATATTGTATTATCATCCTATTGGGTGGAAACTTTACGGCTAGAATGTGTTTCCTTCCTCAGTTACAGTATTTCCGTTATAGTCTTGCTGATAATTTTTACATCACAAAATAGACATTCATTTTCCATATTCCATCCCTCATCATTCCCAGAATTTGGATGTTGAAATATATTGTCCAGTGACCGTTGTTTAAGTGTTGGCGGCGAAGTCTCTCTGTGTAACAAAGGGATTTTTTACTTTTTAATACTGCAGGGCAAGAGAGAGAAAGTTTACGACCGGCATTAAGTCATAAAACCGTCCCAACTCCCCACTTCCTCCCTGGTGGGAGAGAGGGGGGAGCCTGGCTATCTGTCAGAGCTCTTCAGTAAAGCCATTCAACTGCCAATGTTTGTCTATGGAGATTGCATGGCTGTGTGCTCGATTTTATACACCTGTAAGTAAAAGGTGTTGCTGAAATAGCCGAATCCACTCATTTGAAGAGGTGTCCACATACTTGTGTGTGTATATATATATATATATATATATACACATATACACACCATACACATTTACATGAAGTCGGAAGTTTACACACACTTAGGTTGGAGTCATTAAAACTCGCTTTTCAACCACTCCACAAATGTCTTGTTAAAAAACGATGATTTTGGCAAGTCGGTTAGGACATCTACTTTGTGCATGACACAATACATTTTTCCAACAATTGTTTACAGACAGATTATTTAACGTATAATTCACTGTATCACAATTTCAGTGGGTCAGAAGTTTACATACACTAAGTTGACTGTGCCTTTAAACAGCTTTGAAAATTCCAGAAAATTACATCATGGCTTTAGAAGCTTCCGATAAGCTAATTAACATCATTTGAGTCAATTGGAGGTGTACCTGTGGATGTATTTCAAGGCATACATTCAAACTTAGTGCCTCTTTGCTTGACATCATGGGAAAATCAAAACAAATCAGCCAAGACCTCAGAAAACAAATTGTAGACCTCCACAAGTCTGGTTCATCCTTGGGAGCTATTTCCAAATGCCTGAAGGTACCATGTTCATCTGTACAAACAATAGTACGCAAGTATTAACACCATGGGACCACGCAGCCGTCATACCGCTCAGGAAGGAGACGCGTTATGTCACCTAGAGATGAACGCACTTTGGTGCGAAAAGTGCAAATCAATCCCAGAACAACAGCAAAGGACCTTGTGAAGATGCTGGAGGGAACAGATACAAAAGTATCTATATCCACAGTAAAAATGAGTCCTATATCGACATAACCTGAAAGGCTGCTCAGCAAGGAAGAAGCCACTGCTCCAAAACCGCCATAAAAAGCCAGACTATGGTTTGCAACTGCACATGGGCACAAAGATCGTACAAAAATAGAACTGTTTGGCCACAATGTCCATCATTATTTTTGGAGGAAAAAGGGGGGCGCTTGCAAGCCAAAGAACACCATCCCAACCGTGAAGCACGGGGGTGCAGCATCATGTTGGGTGGGTGCTTTGTTGCAGGAGGGACTGGTGCACTTCACAAAATAGATGACATCATGAGGCAGGAAAATTATCAACATCTCAAGACATCAGTCAGGAAGTTAAAGCTTGGTCGTAAAGTTGTTGCAAAATGGCTTAAGGACAACAAAGTCAAGGTATTAGTGTGGCCATCACAAAGCCCTGACCTCAAACCTATAGAACATTTGTGGGCAGAACTGAAAAAGTGTGTGCGAGCAAGGAGGCCTACAAGCCTGACTCAGTTACACCAGCTCTGTCAGGAGGAATGGGCCAAAAGTCACCCAACTTATTGTTGGAAGCTTGTGGAAGGCTACCCGAAACGTTTGACCCAAGTCAAACAATTTAAAGGCAATGCTACCAAATACTAATTGAGTGTATGTAAACTTCTGACCCACTGGGAATGTGATGAAAGAAATGACAGCTGAAATAAATAATTATCTCTACTATTATCCTGGCATTTCACATTCTTAAAATAAAGGGGTTATCCTAACGGACCCAAGATGAGGAATTTTTACTTGGATTAAATGTCAGGAATTTTGAAACTGAGTTTAAATGTATTTGGCTAAGGTGTATGTATATACAGTGCCTTGCGAAAGTATTCGGCCCCCTTGAACTTTGCGACCTTTTGCCACATTCCAGGCTTCAAACATAAAGATATAAAACTGTATTTTTTTGTGAAGAATCAACAACAAGTGGGACACAATCATGAAGTGGAACGACATTTATTGGATATTTCAAACTTTTTTAACAAATCAAAAACTGAAAAATTGGGTTTGCAAAATTATTCAGCCCCCTTAAGTTAATCCTTTGTAGCGCCACCTTTTGCTGCGATTACAGCTGTAAGTCGCTTGGGGTATGTCTCTATCAGTTTTGCACATCGAGAGACTGACATTTTTTCCCATTCCTCCTTGCAAAACAGCTCGAGCTCAGTGAGGTTGGATGGAGAGCATTTGTGAACAGCAGTTTTCAGTTCTTTCCACAGATTCTCGATTGGATTCAGGTCTGGACTTTGACTTGGCCATTCTAACACCTGGATATGTATATTTTTGAACCATTCCATTGTAGATTTTGCTTTATGTTTTGGATCATTGTCTTGTTGGAAGACAAATCTCCGTCCCAGTCTCAGGTCTTTTGCAGACTCCATCAGGTTCTCTTCCAGAATGGTCCTGTATTTGGCTCCATCCATCTTCCCATCAATTTTAACCATCTTCCCTGTCCCTGCTGAAGAACAGCAGGCCCAAACCATGATGCTGCCACCACCATGTTTGACAGTGGGGATGGTGTGTTCAGCTGTGTTGCTTTTACGCCAAACATAACGTTTTGCATTGTTGCCAAAAAGTTCAATTTTGGTTTCATCTGACCAGAGCACCTTCTTCCACATGTTTGGTGTGTCTCCCAGGTGGCTTGTGGCAAACTTTAAACAACACTTTTTATGGATATCTTTAAGAAATGGCTTTCTTCTTGCCACACTTCCAGAAAGGCCAGATTTGTGCAATATACGACTGATTGTTGTCCTATGGACACAGTCTCCCACCTCAGCTGTAGATCTCTGCAGTTCATCCAGAGTGATCATGGGCCTCTTGGCTGCATCTCTAATCAGTCTTCTTGTATGAGCTGAAAGTTTAGAGGGTCGGCCAGGTCTTGGTAGATTTGCAGTGGTCTGATACTCCTTCCATTTCAATATTATCGCTTGCACAGTGCTCCTTGGGATGTTTAAAGCTTGGGAAATCTTTTTGTATCCAAATCCGGCTTTAAACTTCTTCACAACAGTATCTCGGACCTGCCTGGTGTGTTCCTTGTTCTTCATGATGCTCTCTGCGCTTTTAACGGACCTCTGAGACTATCACAGTGCAGGTGCATTTATACGGAGACTTGATTACACACAGGTGGATTGTATTTATCATCATTAGTCATTTAGGTCAACATTGGATCATTCAGAGATCCTCACTGAACTTCTGGAGAGAGTTTGCTGCACTGAAAGTAAAGAGGCTGAATAATTTTGCACGCCCAATTTTTCAGTTTTTGATTTGTTAAAAAAGTTTGAAATATCCAATAAATGTCGTTCCACTTCATGATTGTGTCCCACTTGTTGTTGATTCTTCACAAAAAAATACAGTTTTATATCTTTATGTTTGAAGCCTGAAATGTGGCAAAAGGTCGCAAAGTTCAAGGGGGCCGAATACTTTCGCAAGGCACTGTATAGACACACACACACACACACAGTACCAATCAAAAGTTTGGACACACCTACTCATTCCAGGGTTACCTCTGCTGCAGAGGATAAGTT
This sequence comes from Oncorhynchus mykiss, assembly GCF_057628025.1. Lineage (NCBI taxonomy): Eukaryota > Metazoa > Chordata > Actinopteri > Salmoniformes > Salmonidae > Oncorhynchus > Oncorhynchus mykiss. The sequence continues at coordinate 33,663,490 of NC_143022.1, read as the reverse complement.
CATTATAGTTACCAGCCCCAGAAATTGAAGCCCAAATAAATGCTTCACAGAGTTCAAGTAACAAACACATCTCAACATCAACTGATCAGAGGAGACTGCGTGAATCAGGCCTTCATGGTCGATTGCTGCAAAGAGATCGCTATTAAAGGACACAAAGGAAGTGTGATGTTGTGGGGGTGCTTTGCTAATTACACTGTCTGTGATTTATTTAGAAATCAAGGCACACGGAACCAGCATGGCTACCATAGCATTCTGCAGCGTTACACCATCCCATCTGGTTTGTGCTTAGTGGGACCATCATTTGTTTTTCAACAGGACAATGACCCAACACACCTCCAGGCTGTGTAAGGGCTATTTGACCAAGACAAAGAGTGATGGAGTGTGGCATCAGATGACCTGGCCTCCACAATCACCCGACCTCAAACCAATTGAGATGTCTTGGAATGAGTTGGACCGCAGAGTGAAGTAAAAGCCGCCAACAAGTGGGAACTTCAAGACTGTTGGAAAAGCATTCCAGGTGAAGCTGGTTGAGAGAATGCCAAGCATGCCAAGCTTATGCAAAGCTGTCATCAAGGCAAAGGGTGGCTACTTTGAAGAATCTAAAATATATTTTGTTTGTTACACTTTTTTTGGTTACTACATGATTCCATATGTGTTATTTCATTGTTTTGATGTCTTCACTATTATTCTACAATGTAGAATAGTAAAATAGTAAAAATAAAGAAAAACTTTTGACTGGTGCTCTAACTAGCTATCTATCTAGCTTAGATCACAGTGCCAATTCCCTGTCGATCAGATAGCAGATATTGGTTGTCTTCTAATACATATTGCAGGTGAAGTCACCAATCAATATACTGTCCAATCAAACAAGATGTTACCGAAACAACTTAAAACTTAGTTGTGGTATTGGAAAATGACTGGCACATGGGTAATGACTTCAGACAACCATTCTGGTGATGTCAACAACATGAGTGATATGATATGCACTGACCCAGCATATTTCCACACAATCAAAGTGAGATGTTGATGCAGATATTTAGGCTATCCATCCCTATTGCTCAGGTCTGGGTGTGATTAAAGGTTTGTGTATGTGTGTATTTGTTTTTGGCAGGGAGACAGATATTCCAGCCTGGGCCCCCTTACTCTACCAGCTGCAGCTCCTGGACATCAGAGAGAAGCCCGACCCTCTGATTCTCCCCATTTCGGACCGTATGCGCATCGGAAACCAGAAACGAGAGCGTGGGAACTTCCACTTCCAGAGGGAGGAGTACAGCATGGCTGCCAGAGCCTACTGGATGGCTCTTGATGTCCTTACTACACATAATAGAGGTAATCCTTTCTTTCAACACGTGTGTCATGCTACTCATGCACAGGGGCACGTGCCCCCTCAGATTTGTCTTGTTAATAAATAAATAAATACACTTTTTTTTCTGTAATACTACTAGCCATCTACAGATGTAGGATCTTAATTTGAGCCAGTTTGCTAAATCAAGAAAATAATCCTGTGGGAATATGAAATGTGAATTATTGTATGGATTATAATGAATGGACATTTTTGTAGGGTTTGATACATTTTTCGTAAGGGAAAATCAAAGGTAATTTCAAATTGGAAATTACAAACTTCAGAAGACTTTTTAAACCTCATATACACTACACATTTTAAAATGTCATGCATTGCAGGAAGGTTCTCCTGCAACAGGGTGATCAGATGAAGTTCCTACATCTGTAGCAATTTTATGAAGTTGGCTTTAGCTAGCCAAGATAGGTTTCCAATCCCTCAACCTCATAACTAGCTACCAAAAAGACATTTCAGGATATCAATCAAGTTAGAGTAGCTAGCTTGTTTAACTATCTTAGCTGGCATGCCTGCTGGCAAGGTTGGTAGACTTTAGAAAAGCAAACAATTACTAAATGTACTGAATAAGACTCATATTTTTTACAGATGCAGAGAAGCATATTTTTTAATTTGTTAAAATATACCAATTTTAGTATATAATTAAGCATAATGATTATGCCTCTAGGTTGCAGGAAAAAGCTATTTCAGGTGTTTGAAAAATTATAAATTCTGCAACTTCCGTCCCACCCCCAGCCATCCTCACATACTTTGTGCCCCCTCAGATTTTCGGGTCGCCCGACGCCCTGCGCACGCACACAGCTTTTAGTTAACTAGCACACTTCAGAAAAATACAGTGTCCACATTTCCAGCAGCCAATTGCCTGATAGTCTCTTCATGGCTTACTGGTCATCCATCTCAGAACTAATCATGCTATCATAATGAGGAGCATATCCAGCAGAGGTCACTGTCATGAGAAATGTTATTGTTGATTCTTAATCAAACCTAATAAATGTTCATGTTAATTCAAGGTCCTTAATAATGTTCATTGCTGGAAAGGCAGGGTGGACCCAAGAGAGACATTCGACAGAAATTAGTCAGTGAGGAGAAGCGTGTGGGCTGCATCTAAATGTATCAATGATGATAGGCCAATGGCTACATTTTACTCAGCACTTAACAAGAAATGAATATATTCAATGCAAAAAGACTGTGAATTTAGCAGGTTAGCATTTTTCATCCTGAATCTTGTTCTGGAGGCAGCTCTGCAGATTGTGGCTGCGCCAGCAAATGACCAGAGTCATAAAATCCTATTTTAAATCGAACCCTAACCTTAACCACACTGATAACCCTAACCTTAAATTAAGACCAAAAAAGCACATTTTTGTTTTCATAAATTTTTACAATATAGCCAATTTCGACTTTGCAGCTGGCCCATCTAGCTGAAATCACTCATTCTGCCTCCAGGGCAAGATTCATGACAATGCTTGAAGTTATAAAATGTGGTAATGCAACAGAATATTGAGAAATGTAATACATGGTGAAAAAAACTCCATCATTGAATATCTGCATTAGAATTATCACTGAATATCCCAACAGATATAGGTTTCTCTCCCCCTGTATGTGTAGAAGTAGAACAAATATACATAAATAGAACTTGCATCAAAACACTGATTTACATCTCTCATGATCATTTACACTTAAATACACAATGGCAATGCACCAAACTTTAGATTATGATGACTTCTTCCTGGATTTTAGTGAGATGAATTAACTTTACCGTCTGTATAATATACTGTAAATCCTTGAATAACTGCTCCTTCCTCCCAATCTAATCCTAACATAGCGCTGCTAACAACAATCCCTCACAGATCTTAGACTAAAAACTCTCACTTCAGCTGTAACAGAGAGACTTCCAAACTCACAGGAGTGTCAAAGTCTGCGTGTCCATAATGGCGCTAACAATGGATTTTTACTGAGGCAAACAAACACACAGTACATCGAATACCCAAAGTCTCTCCTCCCTTTAGTTCCTGTGAGTATATAATTCTCCCTAACACCCAAAGACTGGGGCTCCAAGGACATATACATGACAATAGCCCAGGTGTGAGGCTTTGTGGCCTGTGCCCCCCCTCCCCCTGTAGATGGTAGTAGTGATGTGCTGTTGGAGGGGGAGGAGGAGGAGGTGCAGGACTACCGGGTGAAGTGTCTGAACAACCTGGCAGCAGCTCAGCTGAAATTGGAGCAGTACGATGACGCACTACACACCAGCCGGGATGTTCTGTCCCTTGATCCACAAAACGTCAAAGCCCTCTTCAGGACAGGAAAGGTGAGGGACACACTGTAACATTACCTGTCCTTCACAAGTCTACGGTGCCTGGGTGGAAGGGGAATTCTATTCTAAAACCATATTCAGACATTTTAGATGGGTGTAAAGATGTACTGCCATTCAACATACTACTGAAACATGTACAGTATACAGCTGAAGGATGATTGTTGATTTAGCTGTTCAGATATATTGCAATCTACTTGCAGCTTCTGTCAGACAAGAGCGAGTACCAGGAGGCAATGGAGATACTGAAGAAGGCCCTGAAACTGGAGCCGTCCACTAAGGTGAGATAGCCTATTTAAATGAGGTTCTCAACACCTCCACCTCTCCCTCGCCTCTAGACTGCTAGTGAAATCCACCCCCCACAAACAGATAAAGGGTCAATGTCACTACAGGTCCCTGAAATCATTGCCCAATTAAACACACTCATATGACACTAGGCCAGAGATATTTTGTAAAACTGCACGCAATACTCAACAAGTTCTTAAACCATGTCTAGAGTAGTGTGACTCACAGTTCACAATAAGTTTACAGAGTTATGTACTATTGCCCAATACTGCCAATATTGAAGTAATGCCAAAAATGAACAACCTTATGGCATGGGTTTGTGTTGGATTTGCACAATATAGTTCAGAAAAGCAAAGTCAGCCAAAGGTATTAGAGCCTAACACTTTGCAGATATCATTGTGTGGTGTTACTTCCATAGCCCCAGTGAAGACCTGTTCTGTCTTGCTCCTAGTGCTGTCTGCTAAACTCTCTACTCAGCCACAAAGACCCTGATGTCACACATTGAGTGATAAAGCAAATCAACATTTTTATTAATTTAACATGTTTTATTACTTCAGTTAGTTCCAACTCATTATGCTAAACAACTCCAATGCTACCAAAATACAAAGTGTGAATAACAACATTTAGAAACGTTTGCCCTTGTGGGTAGACTTCAGAATATTGCGTGTTGGTTCGTTTTTTTAACCCATGCTCTGAATGTGTTTTTCTGTGGCCTCAGCCCCACTTGGCCTGACCTGCAGTGTGCACTGCTGTCATGGTGAGACAGTCTTGTCTAGACAAAACTGAAATATCTGCTGCTTTGGTAATTACACCCTTGTCTTGATGGAGAATAAAGTCATCTTTCCCTTTAGAGACCTGATTTAGGCGTGTGGGTAAGGCATTGAAAAACAGAAACATGATTCTGAATCAGAATTATATAGAAAAGCCATTTTGGGCTATAGGTTAGACCAATAACCAAGGGTTGGAACCAGTTCAGGGAACAGAACAGAACCGAAATCCAGAAAATACAAATTTTTCAAGGAACAGAAACAAAAGTGATCCATACCAGTATTTTAAAAGCATGGGAACCAGTTAATAATGTTATTTTATGTTTCAGGCAAATCTTTGCCAGTGTGTGTGTTCAGCCTACCTTCCTGTATTCCCAGTCATGTGAAATCCATAGAGTTGGGCCTATTGAATTTATTTCAATTAACTGATTTCCTTATATGAACAGTAATGCAGTAAAATCTTTGAAAATATTGCATGTTGCATTTATATTTTTATTCAGGGTAGTTAGAGAAGAATAGATTAACTTTGTCAATGCTAGTTAAGGATACTACAGGCCTATTTATCACGTTTCACATTGAATTTTCTAACTACAAAAAGGTAAGAGGTGTGTTGTTAGCTAGCTCAAAGGACATTAAACGTCTCTCCATAGAAGCTGCTCCTACTATGTATAATTATGTGGACCTAGCTATTAAAGCGTGCCAGATTGTATGTAGTCCTAAAACCCGGAAATAAATTACCTCTGGTTCGTTCAGCCATCCATATGGAAAGAATGAATGGGGAAAGAATAGGGTTTTGGAATAAACACCGAAAATAAAAGTTAACAGGCTTAGGAGATCTTTTACGTTTTGTTTTATGAGATAATAGCAATCAGTTAACATGCCCTTAATTAATTATAAAGCCTTTGTCATGTATGTTTTATTATTACATAAATTCTTAAAAATTATCAAAAAGTGAGTAAACTGATGAAGATTATCTAGAACAAAACGTATACGATCTCCTAAGCGTGTGTTTACCACATACCTCATTTTCGGCGTTTATCCAAAAACGCCATTCATTTTCCCTATAGGCTTTGTGCAACAAACCATGGTAGAGTTGGTGCCGACAAAAATACGCCCTTACATTCAGATAATGCAGATCATAACAATTTGCCCAGCGCTTCAAGCCTACCCCTCAACCCTTTCTCGGGTAATAGCTAGAGGGGATCCGGCTTTATTTTGTATTTTAGCTAACCCCTCACCCTTTTCCTAACCTGCTGCATAAATTCTCCTAACTTGCTACGAAAAGTCCAATCTGACGTTAATTTGACAAAAACTGGATCCCTTCTAGCTAAAACCCCTCTCTCGCTCTCTACCCACCCGACAAATTTCAATCGCATTTTACGCCATAGGCTACACTTGTCTGTCCATCAAGCATGTTAACAACTAGTTTGCCTGCTCTATCCGGACTGATTGGTGAAGTAATTTAATGAGCTAAATTAAGAAGAAAAAAACGGTTGATTTCACAGGTTAAAAAAGGAACAGAAATTAACGATATAACCGGTGCTTTTTAATTGTTTTCTGGTTCACAACTTTATTTGGCTGGTCGGAACAGTGGAATGGAACGGGAAAAAAAGTGATGGTTCTGTTCCGAATTAAACGATTGGGAAATAATTTCGGTTTCAACCCCTGCAAATAACAGATCGTGTTCAGGTTACACATCCCCCCATTAGGTTACCAAGAACCTATAAGGGTCAAAATGCAAAGAAATGCGAAACAAAGTAGGCTACAAAAAACAAGACAACTTTAGTTATGAGAGCTTAACAGGAAACTGGTTAATATTTGTTGTGTAATATTTGTTGAAAATACTTGTTATGCATGAAAGATAAACAAAATTTGATTATCAACGGGATCTGATTCAATTATAAAGTCCAACAATGGCTTGAGCCTGAGATTGTTGCATTTAATATGATCAATGATGCCATCTACTGGACAACCTCTAAACTACAACCTCATACTCATTGACAATCCACTCCGCACTCTTTACTGCTAAAATACTAAACCTAGACTACTTTACTGCTGACATAATAAATTGTATAAGACTTTGTATAAGGTTATTAGGATAAGTTGTCACTTGTCTCTCCTACCAGAGTGCCAAATCTAGGACCAAAAGGCTCCTTAACAGCTTCTACCCAAAAGCCACAAGACTGCTGAACAATTAAACAAATCAAATGGCCACCCGGACTATTTCCACTGATCCCCCTCGCTTTGTTTTTACACTACTTCTACTCGCTGTTTATTATCTATGCATAGTCACTTTGCAAATTACCTCGAATAACCTGTACCCCCGCACATTGACTCGGTACTGGTACCCCCTGTATATAGCCTTGTTATTGTTATGTACATTTCTTGTTACTTTTTGATTGGTTAGATGTTTTACTTTAGTTTATTTAGTAAATATTTTATGAACTCTATTTCTTTCACGGTAAGGTCTACACCTTTTGTATTTGGCGCATGTGACAAATACAATTTGATTTGATCCCCAGGCCATCCATGTTGAGTTGTCCAAGCTAGTGAAAAGGCAATCAGGAGGCAAAGATACCCAGAAGTGGCAAGCCAAACCTGCCCAGCTCCTCGGAGACAATATTGCCCCATTTCTGACTCCTTCTAAAAAGAAGCCACCTGTAAGCCTCAACTTTCCCTGTGTGAAATGTTTTGGTTTAATTCAGTTCACAATAAAAAAAAAAATTGTTGACTGTTTGTTGACATTGCGTCACTTGGTGTTTCAGGGAATTTCATGGACTTTCCTGCTTGGTGCTCTGGTGGTGGCCTTGGGCAGTTTAGTGACGTCAGTGGTTCTCACTGCAAGAAACTGACATCCTCTACAAAGGAACTGTCCTCTACACAAGTCCAGCTCATGAATACTAAACTGAGTTGTCTACTGTGAATAAAATAAAGATTGCACTGAACAATAAAAACAACATTTGCACCCCAGATTGTGTTTGAATGTAACAGAGTAAACTAATGGCACTTTAATTTTTTTGAACAATGAACACAAAATAGCTTTGTGTTGTAATCGTTTAGTACAGTTATTAGCTAATAAATGTCACCAATTCCATAGAAAAATGCCCAAATTCCAAAACTCATTCTGGAATAGTCACATGGTCAATGTTCCTCCACAAAAGATTGAAGAGAGCAGTATTCTCGTGTTACAGCTTTTAAATGTATTGTATGGGGTTTCTGCAATAACAGGTTGTGTCCAAATGAATAATCTATGTCAATGGAAAATCTAATAAAAACACTTGTAGGCTTACTGTCCGTTGATACAGAAACAACATCAATAAAGCTGCATACTGTCATAGCTATGTTCCAGTCATTGCTTATGAAGGGGGGGGGGGGGGGGGGGGGGTGTACTGCCAATTAAGTAAATACAGTGCATTCTGACCCCTTCCCTTTTTCTACATGTTGTTACGTTACAGCTTAATCTAAAATGGATTCAATAAAAAATTGTCCTCACCAATCTACACACAATACCCCATAATGACAATGCAAAAAGTTTTTTTGTTTTTTTGCCAATTTATTAAAAAAATTAAAACAGAAATACCTTATTTACATAAGTATTCAGACCTTTTACTATGAGGCTCGAAATTGAGCTCAGGTGCATCCTATTTCCATTACCGTTGGAGGAGTACCAAAATTATTGTGCGACCTTCAATATAGCGTCCCCTGTCAGTCATTCAGGGTTTATACACATTGAATAATGCCCACTAAATTTTCATGAAGTCTAATATTAATAAATATCTTTGGGAGGAACAATTTTGTTTACATTTGTATCTAAAATCTTAATTAAGAAAAATCACATTCCAGTTGCAAATAGCCTTTAATATCTATCATAACGTATTTGTAGTTATTTAAAAATGTATTGAATCACTGAGAAATACAAGTTTTCCAACATAATTTGAAGCTATTTATACAGTTATTTTACAGTCAAGTAGCCTGCCAACCACCGTAACATAATCTCTTTGGTTATTTTTTGTTAAAGAATGTAGTATATTTATGATATTTCATAATCTTCAAAAGCCACTGGGGAATTCAAATCATTGATACAATTTAGCATTTTTAGGTGTTATAGTACTTTTATTGATTATCACGGTATGAGTCATAATAACCATAACAACTAGTGGTCAAACAAGGAAATTGTTCTTTTCCACCATACATTTTTCCCATAGGGGATTTTAGAAACACTTCAAATAAGGGCTGTGTTTGAAGGTGTAGGCTTACCCTGGCGTGATGTTTTGATAACCGTGTAAATCTCTCTAGGACAAGGTGACTTTAATCAATATATTCGCCTGCATTTACCCTCCCAAAATGAAATGCTAATTAGCTGCTAATATGGCTATCATAAACAACTACAAATGCCATGATGATCTGGATGAGACTGCCGAATCGAGTCAAAAGTAAGAATATCTGGATTAATTATTTTTATTTAACCTTTATTTATTATCTAATGTTAGCTAAATTTCGTAATGAATACATTGGCGACATTTATTTAATGGACAATTCTGTGAACTGTCTTGTGCAAGTTTTAAATTGACAATACCTGCTAGCAAAATTAGCAGCTAGTTGACGTGATGTCTATTTCCATGCAAATTAGCATTTTCGAATCTGAGAGTAGAGTTGAATATGTTGATTAAAGTCATCTTGTCTAAGATATATTTACATTGTTATGAAAACAAATGGTGGGAAAAAGATTGGAACCATTTCCCCACTGTGGGGCTCTATTGTCGCGTCAAAACAACTGGTAACTCTTCCGACCTCAGTGTGTTCAAATCAACTGGGAACTCGGAAAAAACGAGCTTCAACTGGAAAAAATATATTTGAACGGTCTTCCAATTCGCGAACTCGGGCCTCTTTCTAGAGCTCCTACTTTCTGACCTGAAGATCACTAACGTCATCATTTGTTCCTGTATTTTCCGAGTTCCCAGTTGTTTTTAATGCGGCATAAAGTACTGACATTATGCAGACGTCAACTACAAGAATACCGCTACTCTCGCGATGTCTCGTATTAACGCGTTCAGTCGCAGTAAAGTAAATCGAATATTGTCGGTGCACAGCTGGCAGGCTTGGCAGCCTTCTCCAGACCGTTTACCTAGAAACAACAACATGACAAGTGAGTATATTGCTATATTTTATTTACTAGCTACTAAGCTAAAGTTGTGCTCGTTGGTAGCTTAGCTAGCTACGTATCGCGCTTTGCTGTTTTAAATAAATAAAATCAGAGACAATCAATGCTAGGTAGCTAACGTTAGCGATCTATGTTTGAACTGGATAAGTGAAAAAAAAACAAGTTAATATAGCTAACTAGAAAGTATAGTGTAACATGGTTTTCTGTTACCATACACATTTGTTTTAGTGCTATGAAATGTATATTTTTTTCATTATTAGCTGGTAAGAAGGATCTGATTTGTAGTTAACGTAACGTTAGCTAGTTAGCGAGCTAACGTTAACTGTCTAGGCCCGTGAAGTGCCACGCACAATAACAAACCAGGCTAAGCAGTTGCCTAGCCTTGTACGTACGCATATTTATCGATTAAACAGTTATTTTCGTCTTATCCATTCGTTAACTGTTTTATCTAGCCAGTTACGTTACCAAACGATCAATACAGGGCTGTAGATGGCCACTAGCTAATGATGCTTGGTTTTAAGGAATTCTTTAAAATGTAAGACATAAGCAATGACTCTGCAACTGTACTCTCCTCACCTGGGTCTTTCAAATCGATTTCTTTGCAGGGGGGAATCAGCGTGACCTTGCTCGTGCTAGAAATGCCAAAAAACAAGGGAATGACAAGGGAAAGAAGGCTGATGATGGCATGTCTGCAGCTGCGAGGAAGCTGAGGTAAGTCACTAATATTGGCTTTTAGGAAGTTCTCCTGGTATACAGGTGAGAATCTTTCACTGAAACCAGGACACGTTTTTAACATGCATTTCGTTTTTATTTGGTTTAACAATTTGTTTTGTCTGTCTTCTTTAGGGATGCAGAGATAATGCAACAGAAGCAGAAAAAAGCCAATGACCCTAAGCCGGCCGACGAGAAAGCCAAATAGCAGGATACAGAGCCCAATCACAACTATTCTCAGATACCCAGATGTTACCCATTATTGAATGATGACCAGGTCTTGCTTTTGTCCCATAATCTGGGGTTTAGAACCAGTTTGTAATATTTTGTGGTGGTGGTACAGTATAGTTTGGGAAATGAATAAGGACTAATGCGTATGCCTATTTCAATACACAGGTCGAATGTTAATCAGTATTTACAATGTAAAGAGCAGGAATTTCAAACTCCACTACTTGGAATTACAAAAAAGCTTGTATTTTTGTATTTCCTCATCTAGATTGTTACACAACTAGTGGTTTATGGTTTCTATACCATGTTTATTGCTTTTATATTGAGGATGAACATATGCAGTGCTGTAAGATTAATCAAATAAACTAATGAAAGATTCAATATGGGGAACTTTAATCTAACAAATTATACCACACACCTCTGTACAGAAAGTTTATTCAATTAAAACAAATAAAATCAGCTGACATAAATACTGAAAGCACCCCATTGTAAAATGTACTTGTTTCTAACCACATCATTAGCATTGTAGTTTCAACTGAGCCTTTCTGAATACAGTAAATTCCTGATGTGTACAACGGATATATGCAAACTATTTAGGAGCCGTACACGTCCCATTCAAATACATTCATTAAACATCTCTGGAGATCTACATGCTCCAGGTCAGTTATGTGCCATTACTTTGATTAAATTTAAAATATGAATTAGACATATCTACAGTAATCTCAGGAGATTTGTTACACAAAACAGCTCTGCATGACAAGTTCGCAATGACCAGCTGTGGTGCTAAAATTGTCTCCATCCTCCCAACTCTCCAGTCAGATGCATTCCATATGATGAAGTGATGGGCCTCCATGGTTATACTCTGCAGCAGTTGGTCAGAGCTTTCTTTGAACTGCTTAAACTCAACTTCACCTGTGACTCTGATTGCCGTCTCAGTTTCACATTTTTCTTAACTTCTCTGTTAGGAAAAAATGGTAAGAGCTCAGTTATAGTTTAGGTATTTGTGGTAGGGAGTGGATGGGAAGATTTAAGATTCTTACCTGGCCAGGTGAAGTACTGCCTCCACTATATTAGTTCCCTCTTTAGCACTAGTTTCACAGAACAGGGCATTGTATGTCTGAAACACATGTAATATTGTGATTTAATAGTTATTTGATGGACCCATGAACAGCTGTTATTTTGACTGGTAAAGGAGATTGTACCCTTGCCAGCCTTTCCCCATCAACAGTGCTGACACAGCTTCCCTCCGGTCGATCTTCCCGCAGGTCCACTTTATTCCCAATCACACACATTGGGAGTTGCTCATCTGTGGATTCCTGGGATAACAAGGGCACTTTGTTTTTCACTAAGTTCCTGATTTATGTGTAATAACAGAAACATACATTATGGTCTCAAACTGAAATATAAACAACCATTATTTTGGCAAGCCATTCCAAGTTTTTATTATCTCAAGGACCATAAAACCCATCCACTGTGATTGTTACCTGAATCTGGTCCATCCACTCTCTGACATTAAGGAAGCTGCTTTCAGAAGTGACATCATACAGCAGTAAGACTCCATGGGCTTTACGGAAATAAGACCTGGCAATACTGCGGAACCTACAGTAATAGGGAAATCCCATTTAGTTTTTGATATTACATGATCATTTGGAATCTTCAAGCACTTCAGATTAACAGCCACATCATCAAAGACACATTATGAAACAACTTTGATAAGGCTTTTAGTATGTCAATGTACAGAAACATACCTCTCTTGTCCAGCAGTATCCCATATCTGGAGGTTTGTTTTTTCTCCATCCACCAACATCTTCTTGATTTGGAAATCAACTCCTAAGAACAACATTGTAATGGAAACAGCAATGCACTTTCTGCATTTATTCTACAACTACTAAAAATGTACTGTACATGTACTTACCCAACGTCGTCTGAATATCTCCCCTGAACTCATTGAGACTCAACCGCAATAGAAAGCTGGACTTCCCTGATCCTGCATCTCCCGCCAAAACTAACCGGTACATGGGACCAGGGCACTCAGGGCCACCAGTGTCAACAAGGTCTGCTTCTGTTTGCTGAGGACCAAGTAGCATTACTTAGGTTATGGAAAATAAAAAAGATGCCATATTTTTATTTTACTTCACCAGGTAGGCCAGTTGAGAACAAGTTCTCATTTACAACTGTGACCTGGCCAAGATAAAGCAAAGCGATACAAACAACACAGTTACACATGGGATAAACAAACGTACAGTCAATAACACAATAGAAAAATCTATATACAGTGTTGTGCAAATGTAGTAAGATTAGGGAGGTAAGGCAATAAATAGGCCATAGTGGCCAAATAATTACAATTTAGCATTAACACTGGAGTGATGTGTGCAGAAGATGAATGTGCAAGTAGAGATACTGGGGTGCAAAGGAGCAAAAAAAATAATATCGGGATGAGGTAGTTGGGTGGGCTATTTACAGATGGGCTGTGTACAGGTGCAATGATTGGTAAGCTGCTCTGACAGCTGATGCTTAAAGTTAGTGAGGGAGATATAAGACTCAAGCTTCAGTGATTTTTGCAATTCGTTCCAGTCACTGGCAGCAGAGAACTGGAAGGAAAGGCGGCCAAAGGAGAAGTTGGCTTTGGGGATGACCAGTGAAATATACCTGCTGGAGTGCGTGCTACGGATGGGTGCTGCTGTGGTGACCAGTGAGCTGAGATAAGGTGGGGCTTTACCTAGCAAAAACTTATAGATGACCTGGAGCCAGTGGGTTTGGCGACAAATATGAAGCGAGGGCCAGCCAACGAGAGCATACAGGTCGCAGTGGTGGGTGGTATATGGGGCTTTGGTGACAAAACGGATGGCACTGTGATAGACTACATCCAATTTGCTGAGTAGTGTTGGAGGCTATTTTGTAAATGACATCGCCGAAGCCAAGGATCGGTAGGATAGTCCGTTTTACGAGGGTATGTTTGGCAGCATGAGTGAAGGAGGCTTTGTTCCGAAATAGGAAGCCGATTCTAGATTTAATTTTGGATTGGAGATGCTTAATGTGAGTCTGGAAGGAGAGTTTACAGTCTAACACCTAGGTATTTGTAGTTGTCCACATATTCTAAGTCAGAACCGTACAGAGTAGTGATGGTGGGTGGGCAAGGGCAGCAATCAGTTGAAGAGCATGCATTTAGTTTTACTTGCATTTAAGAGTAGTTGGAGGCCACGGAAGGAGTGTTGTAAGGCATAGAAGCTCATCTGGAGGTTAGTTAACACAGTGTCCAAAGAAGGGCCAGAAGTATACAGAATGGTGTCGTCTGTGTAGAAGTGGATCAGAGAATCACCAGCAGCAAGAGCGACATTGATGTATGTATACAGAGAAAATAGTCGGCCTGAGAATTGAACCCTGTGGCACCCCCATACGAGACTGCCAGAGGTCCGGACAAAAGGCCCTCCGATTTGACACATTGAACTCCATCTGAGAAGTAGTTGGTAAACCAGGCGAGGCAGTCATTTGAGTAACCAAGGCTCTTGAGTCTGCCGATAAGAATGCAGTGATTGACAGAGTTGAAAGCCTTGGCCAGGTCAATGAAGACGGCTGCACAGTATTGTCTTTTATCGATGGCAGATATATCATTTAGGACCTTGAGCGTGGCTGAAGTGCACCCATGACCAGCTCGGAAACCAGATTGCATAGCGGAGAAGGTATGGTGGGATTCGAAATGATCAGTGATCTGTTTGTTAACTTGGCTTTCGAAGATTTTAGAAAAGGCAGGGCAGGATGGATATAGGTCTATAACAGTTTGGGTCTAATGTGTCTCCCCCTTTGAAGAGGGGGATGACCGCGGCAGCTTTCCAATCTTTAGGGATCTCAGATGATACGAAAGAGGTTGAACAGGCTAGTAATAGGGGTTGCAACAATTGCGGCAGATCATTTTAGAAAGATAGGGTCCAGATTGTCTAGCCCAGCTGATTTGTTGGGGTCCAGATTTTGCAGCTCTTTCAGAACATTAACTATCTGGATTTGGGTGAAGGAGAAGTGGGGGAGGCTTGTGCAAGTTGTTGTGGGGGGTGCATTGCTGTTGACCGGGGTAGTGGCAGCCGTAGAAAAATGCTTATTGAAATTCTCGATTATCGTAGATTTATCAGTGGTGACAGTGTTTCCTAGCCTCAGTGCAGTTGGCAGCTAGAAGGAGGTGCTCTTATTCTCCATGGACTTTACTGTGCCCCAGACATTTTTGGAGTTTGTGCTACAGGATGCACATTTCTGTTTGAAAAAGCTTGCCTTTGCTTTCCTAACTGCCTGTGTATATTGGTTCCTAACTTCCCTGAAAAGTTGCATATCGTGGGGGCTATTCGATGCTAATGCAGTACGCCACAGGATGTTTTTGTGCTGGTCAAGGGCAGTCAAGTCTGGAGTGAACCAGCATATACCAATTCCACATAAGCCTCCCTACACAATGTCTTACTGTGCTTCAAAACTGAGCACCTCAGCTCAAAGCCTTACCTTCATTGGGAAAGCAGACAAGCGTCTCCGGATGGATGACGCAATGGAACTAGCTTTGCTGGGAGCTACAGACAGTATTGCCTGACTTGCTTCCAATTTCACATCTGATATCTGGTGCAGAAATAGGTACATTCATGTATTAGAATGTGAAACGTACTAATAAAATAGTTGGTCAACCCTTGTAGTTACCCTTACCTCAATGTCTGAGGGCACATATGAATAACTGTGGTGTACTGTTTCTGTAGAGTCATCACT
Source organism: Oncorhynchus mykiss (assembly GCF_057628025.1). Taxonomy (NCBI): domain Eukaryota; kingdom Metazoa; phylum Chordata; class Actinopteri; order Salmoniformes; family Salmonidae; genus Oncorhynchus; species Oncorhynchus mykiss. The sequence continues at coordinate 33,647,939 of NC_143022.1, read as the reverse complement.
GTCAGACTCGCTGCCTGAGCTTTCAGTAGTGTCCATAGGCAAGGACACGCCGCTGTCCGGGTATGTATCAGCCCAGCTGGCTACATGGGAGTTGGTCGTTTTACTGGATCCTACAGTTGTGTGTGCTCCCTCTGAACTGGACACAACATAGGGATGAAAAAATGTAAACATTAGTTAAGTGGTCAATTAATAGGTCCAGATTTCTTGGATAAGAATATAGTATGTGTACTTTATAAGCGTGCTTTGTCGAACTGGCTTCATTCTTCGAGCTGGGATTTCATTGTTGGGGGACAGCTGTGGGGAGGAAGATTTGTAACACTAAATGCCTTATAAATGTTTTATATTTACATTTATACAGGGGTAATGTGAGTCTTCTTTATCTTGAGTGAAAACAACCAAACTTACCCTCCTTTTACTCGATGCCACATCGTTGACTAAGGCAGAGCGCAAGCCATCATTGCTGTCATACAGCTTTTTGTTCATGGCCCTAATAGGAAGGAGTCAATGTAGAGAACATTTCAGATGCTTAACTAATCTTTTAGCCTGCCACCTTTAGAGTAGAGTCAGCGTTCATTACAATGAGCATATGGTGTGCACTGCACGGATGTGCATGCATGACTCAAAGCTATGCTTGACTACGATACAACAAAAACAATCATGAAAGGACATACTGTACTAATGAACAATCGGGTCAGACAGACTTACTGGAGAATTTCAATGTGACTGGAGTAAGACTGGTATTCAATAACCATCTTTTTCAGTTCATCGCTTTCTCTGTGAAAATAACCAAATACAACATTTCTTATCAACTAGTCTGTATTTACTGAGTTGGACTTGATCCATTGGACCTGAACGTGAAGTCGGTGATCTCACCTCTCATGCTGAAGTTTCTGGTCTGCATACATGTTCTTCAGCTTGTCCATCTCTACCTGCAGAATGGAGATGTTTGTCTGCGCTTTGAAGAGAGAAGTCCGTAACTGCTCCTTTTCCTGAGGATACATAATGTAATATGTACAACATTACTGGAAAGTGCACAGGAAATAACGTTCAGGGCATTCGGAAAGTTTGCAGACCCCTTCCCTTTTTCCACATTGTTGTTATGTTACAGCCTTATTTTAAAATGGATTAAATAATAAAATGCACACACAATAGCCAATGACAAAACAGATGAAGAAATTTTAGCAAATATAAAAAATAAACTTATTTACATAAGTATTCAAACCCTTTGCTATGAGACTCGAAATTGAGCTCAGGTGCATCCTGTTTCCATTGATCATCCTTGAGATGTTTCGACAACTTGATTGGTGTCCACTTTTGGTAAATTCAATTGATTGGACATGATTTTGAAAAGGCATACACCTGTCTATATAAGGTCCCACAGTTGACAGTGCATGTCAGAGCAAAAACCAGGCTATTCGGAAAATTCATTCAACCTTAGAGCTCCAAGACAGGATTGTGTCGAGGCACAGATCTGGGGAAAGGTACCAAAAAAGTTCCGCAGCATTGAAGGTCCCCAAGAACACAGTGGCCTCCATCATTCTTAAATTGAAGAAGTTTGGAACCACCGAGCCTCTGCCTAGAGCTGGCCTCCGGTCAAACTGAGCAATCGGGGGAGAAGGACCTTGGTCAGGAAGGTGACCAACAACCTGATGGTCACTCTGACCGAGCTCCAGAGTTCCTCTGTGGAGATGGGAGAACCTTTCAGAAGGACAACCATCTCTGTAGCCTTCCACCAATCAGGCCTTTATAGTAGAGTGGCCAGATGGAAGCCATTCCTCAGTAAAAGCCACATGTCAGCCCCCTTGGAGTTTGCCAAAAGGCACCTAAAGGACTCGCAGACCATGAGAAACAAGATACTCTGGTCTGATGAAACCAAGATTGAACTCTTTGGCCTGAATGCCAAATCTGGAGAAAACCTGGCACTATCCCTATGGTGAAGCATGGTGGTCGCAGCATCATGCTCTGGGGATATTTTTCAGTGGCAGGGACTGCCAGTGGCTGTCACTGTCACAGGGACTGCCAGGGACTGCCACTAGTCAGGATCGAGGAAAATTTAACAGAGCAAAGTACATAACCTTGATGAAAACCTGCTCTAGAGCACATAGGACCTCAGACTGGGGCGAAAGTTCACCTTCCAACAGGACAATGACCCTAAGCACACAGCCAAGAAAATGCAGGAGTGGCTTTGGGACAAGTCTCTGAATGTCCTTGAGTGGCCCAGCCAAAGCCCGGACTTGAACCTGATCGAACATCTCTGGAGGGCTGAAAATAGCTGTGCAGTGATGCTCCCTATCCAACCAGACAGAGCTTGAGAAGATCTGCAAAGAAGAATGGGAGCAACTCCCCAAATACAGGTGTGCCAAGCTTGTAGCGTCATACCCAAGAAGACTAGGCTGTAATCGCTGCCAAAGGCTCTTCAACAAAGTACTGAGTAAGGCTTATTTCAGAATAAGGCTGTAACGTAGCAACATTTAGAAAAAGTCAAGGGGTCTGAATACTTTCCGAATGAGACTCAAGATCCAGTTGTTTATTTGATCCAACGTACCTGAGTCAGTTCACTTATTTGGTTCTGTAGTTTGTCAACATCCTGCCTGGAACTGTTGAGTTCAGATTCCCCTTGAGACTACAATGAAAAGGTTTCAATTAAGATTAAGCATCAATTGAAATCATATTCACAATTAAGACTGCATGAATCTAGCTAAATAAAGTACTGCAAACATAAGCGTGGCAATCCTAGGGAAAGATTAAATAACCTTTCAACACCAACAATAATAGGTCAATAGATGAAATATGTCACAAAACCTGTTTCAAATAGATGACACCTACCTTTAACAACCTGTCCATAACAGTATGCAGGTCTGCCACCTCATTCTCATGCCTTCTCTGGAGTGCCGCCATGACTCCCTCCATTCTCTTATGCTCCTACAGACAAGAAACCCAAGGAGAGACAACTTTGCTCATTGGCTCTGACCTAAAAGAGGGGCTTTCACAAAACTGTAGAAAGGGGCCTTTGTGAGAGTTTGAGCTAACTGCTCTCCCTTCTCTAAAAGGTACTTCCCCTACCACAAATATGCGGATAAACACCTGTGCCGAGGCCCCTCTTGAAATTAAACAGTTTAATCTTAATTTCCAACAAACTATTTGCCCAAGTCTATTATATTAAACTTTTTCTCACCATTTAAAAAAAAAAAAAAATTATAAACATTTTCTAAGGTATGTTTTCAATGACACCAATGCCTTTTTAATGACTTAGCTTGCTTTGTTTGTTTTTAGTTCTTAAATACTTGATGAGAGTGAATTACATGTTTTATTTCTAGCACAATGTGTAGAATATACTGTAGTAACTAAGTCCTCATAATACATCACTTACCTCTTCTCTCACCCTGACCTCTACACAGGCAAGCTGCTGCTGCATGTCCTCCTCCAGCTCTGTCAACTGACTGGTGTTCAGCTCCTCTGTTCTGTCGGCACACAGAGGTACATACCATTTACATGTCTGCCCTGGTTGTTCATCAAATGCAAAACAACTGCCCAAACACTAGTCCAGCGAAAGTGATGAGTCAGAATATAAGGTGAAGGTGAGGCACGGTTTGCAAGCAATAACACATCTTCAAACACAGCAGCAACACAGCACACAGAACAACACCTTTTGGTTTTCATCTAGTGGTGAACTTTGAGCGGGCGGGACACTATTCAGTTAAATGTGTTTTATCATAATAAAAAGTGACAGCACTTGGTCCAGCCAGTCAAGAGACTCATGAGGGCCCCTAGGAGGAAAATACCACAGGTGCACAAGACTGAGATTTGCAGTGTGAGATTGAATGAATCAAAATACAGCACGTCTCACCACTGATTAGCAAACATTCTTACAGGCACATTCATTTGCATAAGGGTTAAGATTAGGCCTAAATGGAAATATAAAAAAGGGATAACTAGGTTTACAAGTGGAAAATGGGGTGAACAAGACCAGCAACTCATTTAAGAGTACTTCCTTGGGTGAGAAATGTCATCCCTATCAAGAAATGCAGCCTCCGAACCGTGAAAGCAACTCCACCCCATCTACAGTGGCAAGAAAAAGTATGTGAACCCTTTGGAAATACCTGGATTTCTGCATAAATTGGTCATAAAATTTGACTTGATCTTCATCTAGGTCACACCAATAGACAAACACAGTATGCTTAATCCAATAACAAACAATTATACGTTTTCATGTCTTTATTGAACACACAGTGTAAACATTCACAGTGCAGGATGGAAAAGTATGCGAGCCTTTGAATTTAATAACTTGTTGACCCTCCTTTGGCAGCAATAACCTCAACCAAACGTTTCTGTAGTTGAGGATCAGACCTGCGCAACGTTCAGGAGGAGTTTTGGACCATTCCTCTTTTCAAAACTGTTTCAGTTCAGCAATATTCATGGTATGTCTGGTATGAACTGCTCTCTTGAGGTCATGCCACAGCATCTCAAATCGGGTTGATGTCAGGACTCTGACTGGGCCACTCCAGAAGGTGTATTTTCTTCTGTTCAAACCATTCTGTTGTTGATTTACTTCTGTGTTTTGGATCGTTGTCCTGTTGCATCACCCAACTTCTGTTGAGCTTCAATTGGCGGACAGATAGCCTAACATAACATAACCCTGCAAAATGTCTTGATAAACGTCTGAAATTATTTTTCCGCCGATGATAGCAAGCTGTCCAGGCCCTGAGGCAGCAAAGCTGCCCCAAACCACGATGCTCCCTCCACCATACTTTACAGTTGGGATGAGGTTTTGATGTTGGTGTTCTGTGCCTTTTTTTCTCTACACATAGTGTTGTGTGTTCCTTCCAAACAACTAAACTGTAGTTTCATCTGTCCACAGAATATTTTGCCAGTAGCACTGTGGAACATCCAGGTGCACTTTTGCAAACTTCAGACATGCAGCAATGTTTTTTTTGCACAGCAGTGGGTTCTTCCGTGGTATCCTCCCATGAACACCATTCTTGTTTAGTGTTTTACGTATCGTATACTTGTCAACAGGGATGTTAGCATATTCCAGAAATTTCTGTAAGTCCTTAGCTGACACTAGGATTCTTCTTAACCTCATTGAGCATTCTGCGCTGTGCTCTTGCAGTCATCTTTGCAGGACAGCCACTCCTAGGGAGAGTAGCAACAGTGCTGAACTTTCTCCATTTATAGACAATTGATGATCATCAAGGCTTTTAGAGATACTTTTGTAACCCTTTCCAGTTTTATGCAAGTCAACACTTCTTAATCTTAGGTCTTCTGAGATCTTATTTGTTCGAGGCATGGTTCACATCAGGCAATGCTTCTTGTGAATAGCAAACTCAAATTTTGAGAGTGTTTTTTATAGGGCAAGGCTGGACTCCAGGTTAGCTGACTCCTGACAGCTTATGGAGAAGTCATTAGCCTAGCGGTTCACATACTTTTCTGTACCTACACTGTGAATGTTTAAATGATGTATTCAATATAGACAAGAAAAATACAATAATTTGTGTGCTATTAGTTTAAGCACACTATGTGTGTATATTGTTGTGACTTAGATGAAGATCAGATCAAATTTGACGACCAATTTATGCAGAAATCCAGGTAATTCCAAAGTGTTCACAACATGCAATTGTGTCTGATTATAATAACCTTACTGTGGGAAGCATACTGGCGCAACAAATACTCAAATGTTGTAAATGTTAACTGATTAATAGCCCAAGCCTGATCTTGATTGAAACATCGTTGCATGGATATCCCACAACATAAACACTACATTGTGTTTTTGGTAACACAAACAGGCAAATGACAAAGTTAACTGATATAGAAATTTGTTCCATTCGTGAAGAGAACATAATTCAGACAATATAGTTTGGTAGATTGTTTCTCAATATATTGTTCTCCTCTTATTGACGAATCTGAGCCAAGAGATGCTGCTATGACACAATCCCTACCTTCTCAAACTGGTTTCCAGCTGCTCACTCTCAAGCCTGTGGTCCTTGCTTTCACTGACAAGAGCATCGACAAGTCCCTCATATTGTTGCAACAACAAAGGTTCTGAGATGTACATGGCTTGGTGAAGTTCAGCCAACTGATCCCGCAGTCTGAAAGATGAAAGATTATGGATAACCATCATTTCTACATTTGACATAAGTTATAAAAACAGAGGGATGAACGCAGAACGAACATCTACATATTACACCCACAGTCTACTGTAAGAGCTGTAATAGCAGGTGCAACTTTCTGTCAAACAATTGACACCCACCACCAGATTTACCTTCCTGAGAGGAGACCGGTTGCATCGTCCATCCTGCTCTGGAACTCTTCCCAGGGAGAAGTCCCTTGACTTTGAGGAGACGCTCCAAAAGAGGCCAAATTCAATGTTTCTGAAACCTCTTGAAACCGTGATGAAAAATTGCTGTAATTAATACATCCATCTTCACTAGCGCCGAATTTGTTGAATAAAGTTTTGATTTCGTCTTCAGGCACATTCAGCTCTCGACAAACAACTGTAAAGTCTTCGTATTCAATCACACCAGATTTATTAATGTCACACGCTGAAAACAGTCTCTGGAGGCTGGGTTTGTCCATGACTTCGTATTTCGAGTTTAAAAGTTACATGAAGTCCGCCTTGGGAAATAAAGCCTTGTGTAAAATAAAAAAGATAGGCTAGCAACAGGTGCAATACGTGACCATTTGATCCCCACCTTTATTTGTGTAACCTTATCCCGCACCAGTGATCAGAATTTTAGCCCGTCAGTATGAAGTGATGAAGGCAGTAATACTTTTCCCACGCGAATGATAACTATATTCACCGGGAGACTTGCTGTACAATCAAAAAGCCACTGATTGGCTTAGCCTGCCTGAAATGGGCGTGACAGCGCTGGGGCCAAGACATCAGACTGAGAATGTGCGTCACCTGTACTTGGCAATTTTTTTATTTTTTACTGTTGTTAAAAATGTCAGTGTTTGTACACGTTGTCATGCAACACACATACTTTATTTTTTATTGAGTGGATGTAGGTATCACAAATAAAGTTTAAACAAAATACACAATTTACATGTATAAAACACTCATATAAAATATTTAAATGAAATGTATCTCAATATTTTCAAATAGTATATGATGTATTTGCACAGGGGTGGAGAATAATTGTATATTCATTGCTAGGATGTGGCAAGGATTCTACCTATGACACCAAAGTAGACTATTTTCCTTTCAGGTGTGGACTGCACTCTTTATCAAGAATACTTGCCTGCCTGCCATTGTTACACTGTACGCATACTCAGTAATTAACTCCACCCTACCATGTGATATCCCTAGCCATACTTATTTTTACTACTGCGACAGAAACACCACTACTAAAAAAACACAGAACTACACTATTAGCTTATTTGTTTTACATGATAATGCAAGAATTAGGCTCACATAAAAAAAAAAGACTGAACAAGTTCAACAGGAACTTTCCGCGCTCTTCTTTGCATGTTTTTATTTGAGTCTGGTGGAATGCGTCAGCGAAACGCTGTGCTCCACCTTAATGTGACTAATGTGTTGACAGAAGACACAGTCACTGTTAACATTTTACTAATCAAAGAACAGAGGGGATAAAAATGGCTCACACATACTGCTTTTAAAGAACATACCAATACCAACATTCCTTACTGTAACGACAGAAATCCCTTTTTACATTACAATAAATCTTCTGAAAGTTGTTGATAATATTGTGGCCACACAGGGGCAGTGTAAGAGCAGAATCAGGCAAGTCTGGAACTACTTCTTACACCAATACAGTATTTGTATCCGTTTAGCAATGACTGAACCTTTATGATATAGACAGATTTTGAACATTTGTTTGATTGGTGTATTGCTTCATAATCAAGTGCAGCAATGTGACAAGCACAACTTGTGTCCTGGATCCTGTCTAAATTGAGGTTATTCTCTAATTTCATGTGGTATTACAACTATAGAGTTCATGAACCATATAGGAAACTAATTGTATCCATTTATCTTTATTTAAAAAAAAATGTAAATAAAGTGCTTTTATGTACAGAACAATAAAAACAACTGAAACAGTAGTGATGTATAATATTAAAAAAATACAGTTCACAAGAGCTTTTTACATTGGCAGCTCAATTTACAAAGCATTTTAACATACAAACTTACAAGACATGTTGACATGAGTCAGAGAAACTTGTTACACTGTCACAATTAGAAGGCTTGGCTGAAGTGGTTCTTCAACTAACAGAGGTGCCTTACTGCAACTCAGTAGGAGCTTATAACAGCAGTCTCAAATCTTATGTAAGTGTCTATTCATTTGGAGCAGTGATCAAACAAGAGATTTATATGCTGCTTGTCTGAACCTATTATGCTAGATATTCAGGCTGATTTTGTTCTGCATTCGGCTAATGTATTATTGAGTTTAGATAACTTTACTCATCTGATCCAAGCTGTCATTTCTTCACTTGCAATCTTTGTCACAAAATAAAAAATAATCATGAAATGTTCAGTTGTCAAGACAATGTTTCAACTTCTTCTCCTCCCATCTTTGTTACAATTGGAGTCATTGAAACCCTGATGGAGTTCACAAGTGTTGTGCAGACCTTACCAGTATGGGATTTCTGTACAGGTTGAGACTATAATTCCATATACAGGTGTTTGCAATAGTGTCAACACAGAAATACATTGTGACTGAAGTTGAAGCCATTCTAACAGAGTTGTTGTACTGATACTGGCCATAATCTAAAAGGAATTCACTCAAAGTGTTGTAATTGTATTGTTGGGCATGCCCAGTAGAGTCCTACAGTCTATTCTGTCGTACATATCATGCAGGTGATGCTGCTGCTGCTACCAGGTTATCCATGTGATTAATTAATGTCACAAAGACAGGAGAACACATTTAGTATCCCAAGATGTACAACTCAATTCTTTAACTTTGCTTAAAAGGCATGAAAAAATAAATTGAAAACCTAATACATAATTCAACAAAATCCTAATTTGTATCCCAAACTAAGTCTTTCCAACATTCTGTGCAAAAACAACGCATTCTCAAGGTGTTTGCTGGTTCTGCACTTTCACCACAATGATACAACTTTCACCAGTCTTCTCCAATACAATACAAATGTACATTATATACAATCAGCCAACATGGCAGTCCTTTAGCAGTATGCTTTTTGCACAGCTACTTTGTCATTTTTTAAAAATTGTCCCTTGTACAAAATTCAATATCTAGAATAAGCTTAAATAAACAGTTTTACTTAGAAATAGTTTTGGAATACTTGTATCACCACATTCCACAACACAATGTTGCAAGAGTTCATATTTACCACAATTTTGCACTGACATAGCAACATCTATGGAATACGAAATTGATATTCTTTCATTTTAAATGTAGAATTATTATTTATTTCCCATCATGAACAGCTGAAAACATATACCTGTTATTGGGTATTGTAATGGCTGAATAAAGCCCTTGCTTTTGGATGATCAAATATTCTCCAGGTTTTATTACTTTAACAATATCGGTTTCTATAGTCGTTTTTTTTTAAACACACACATTCCTCCATTGACTGGTCCATAACTGCTGTGTGACCTTTCGCTCCATGTTAGTAAAACCCATTTTACAGTCATTAGTGTCATTAAACCAGAGGTGATGGTTGTAACTATGACAGCTTTCATATGCACTACGTTATGCCTAAGAACATACTGTTCGGTACAGTACATGCTGAATCATTCAGGCCCATTAAACATAAGACATTGATTTGACATGACAGTTGTGGATGAAAACAGAAGATGCATGATTTAAAAACAAGTTATTTTTGGCACAACAATCACTTTGTTTACATAAATTAACACGCAGGAGCTTGGTTGCCTCTGGGTGTGTCACATCAACGACACCAAGAGCTCCATAGCCCACTGGCTGATTCTCTGTTGTTGCCACTCTTCCTTTGGCTCTTCTAAACTCTGCTGTCTACTGGTTTCTGAATAACAGGACCAGAACAGAGCTATCTAAACAATGTGGTGAACAGGTTTTTATAGTCTCAGCCCACTTTAACTTGGTGACTGAATTTGGATTGAAGGAATCATTTCCTGACTGGCACTCTGAACTAGTCATTAACCATTTACACTGGGACTTCAGCCTAGCTACATCAACTCCAGGCCTAGTGATAGTCTTTATCTCATCCCATGCCTCTATGACACAGAAATGGCTCAAAATCATTTGCATACTAAATTGCATGTGAGTATGCCTCTCATTCTCTGTAATTAAGAATGTGCTTGCAGTCTCAAGATCAGATTTCGGTGTGACCTTTCACCCCACTTCACATGATGTGCTTTGCATAGTCTGTCTGCTCCACAATGAACAATATGTTAATACCTGGTCTAGGGTCTTCCCGAATGTCAAGAGTACATTTCAAACCTGTGAATGTCAATCTTACACAACTTAGGCACCATATCCTCCAATACTTTGGGACTTACAAACCCCATCTGTGCCACTCTGGTGGAGCAGAGCAGTGGACCTCAAAAATACCTCTCCAGTGTTATGTTATTCTGTTGTGTGCTGTTTTAACCTCACCTCATTCCAGGTGGTCACTACCTCTTTCATTCCTTCCTCATTGGTTCCTCTCCATGTCTCTCTGGTACTGCTAGCCCTTCTCTTGACCAGTGGATACCATTCTAATGCCTGTCTGGTTATGCTGCATTGAGGTTTATGTACAGTTTAAACTGCCTTAAATTAATAGGGGCGGCAGGTAGCCTAGTGGTTAGCGCGTTGGGCCAGTAACCGAAAGGTTGCTGGATTGAATCCCCGAGCTGACAAGGTAAACCTCTGTTGTTCTACCCCTGAACAAGGCAGTTAACCCACTGTTCCCCGGTAGACCGTCTTTGTAAATAAGAATTTGTTCTTAACTGACTTGCCTAGTTAAATAAAGGTGTAAAAAATTGCTGTTATAACTAAGTCATAGCCCTAATGATCTAATGTTTGAATACGAGGTTGTATATCCCACTGCTATCCATGCACTGAGTCTGTCTCAGTGCAGGGCTAAGCCCATGCTTATGGATGTAGGTGGGAGAGTTAAGGGTCAGTTCTTGACCCATAGAGTATCTCTCTACTTTCAATACAATGCCAACAGAGTATTTGGACGGATTGAGTGGCAAAGCATACAAACATGACTAAACCATATACAAATTGTTACAGAAGGACAATATCAGCTGTATGTGTCCTATACCCACCATGAGCATAATTCCACGGCTTCAATAGTCTGAAGGCAATCTGTATCTGCTTCTCTTCATTGTGCTTCAGATGCACTAGAGAAAGAAGAGTCACTGAACAAGGAAATGAGAACTGACTATAGGGACAAAATGAAAAAGACAAATGTGCAAAATCAGTGTGATGAAATGTCCCTCTTTGCGAAGAGGTTGGCGGTTTTCAGTGTTCCCTCCTTTAGTGTTTTTCTTTTCATTCACTTATAGTCCCCTCTTTCCTTACAGTTCAAAGTTAGTCACTCTGCATTACAGTTTTATCTCCTGCTCAAGTTGATCAAAGCCGTCCTCACACAATGGAGTCTTTGATCTCTGAGCCCAGTCTCACCCGAGGCCGCGGGCAGGTGTGCGAGATCTCTACAGTGCTCTCCTTCAAGTTCAGAGGCCTCTTCTCTGACTCTGAGAAGCTCTTGCTGTTGTCTGGTGATGAGCATTCATGTGACGGCGTGTTGCAGATGTAGTTGTCATTGAGGGTCTGGTAACCCTTGTGGTCTGACACAGATGCTGGAACTGTGTTGTTGCCATTCAGAGGCAAGTTTTCTGCTGGCTTCCCCACTATCCTGGGTTTCTTTTGCTGCATGTTAGGACACTCACCCTCCTTCAGCATGGACTTCATGCGGTCACGGTTCCTATAGACCACAAACAGGGAGAAGACCACCAGGGAGAAGCCCAGCAGGGCACACACTACGATCAGCTCGTTCCAGTAGGTCTTGGTGTTGATCTGTGGGGAGCGGGTCTCTCCAGGTAGGATGATTGGCTCCTCCTGGGGGACCAGAGGGGTGCGTGAGTGGCCGATCAGGGTGGTGCTCTCCTGTCTGGCCTCACCTCTCACACAGTAGTTGGCCAGGAGTTGCCTGAAGCCCTCCTCCACTGACCAGCACTCATAGGTCTCCTGTCTGTCAGCCTGGGCCACCACCACTAGACCTCCCTCAGGACTGGGGTACAGGAAGTGACCTGCACCCTCACTGTACTCCCACTTCCTCTCAGCCAGGTTGGAGCGCAGCTTACAGGGCAGCACTTTGAATGTGTTGGCTGGGATCATTATCACCTGGCATGAAGACATCCCTGCAGACAACAAAAGGAAGGGCTTTTTCATTTTTCATTTGTGAAAGCAAGTCCATCCCAGGTAGTTTGAACAAACTGCATTATTATATCACTGTGGTAGCTGAGTAGGAGTGCGCTGAGAAGGAATACATTAAATGAGCTGGGTACGAATAATGATGGTAAGGGAATATTGGAATAAAATTGTCAGCAAAATGTTAATTTAAATGCAGCAGTCCAGGAGTAGAGCACAGTGGTACAGTATAGAGCCGAAAGGATTTAGTCCAGCAGGAGCAGATGGTATGGTACCGTACTTACGTGTGGGTGGGGGTTTAACAAAGCGAGGGCTGGGCTGTGTCTTGTTGCAGATAACTGATGTGTCTGCCTCGTCCACATCCTGCTGCCAGTGGCTGAGAAAACAGACAACAGTAAATCAGAGAAATGGGTGTCTCAGAACAGCTCTAACGTGCACTATCAATCTACACATAGATGGTCTTGACAGACTACAGTGTTAGTCTGCACATATAGCATGTAAGCAGACAGCATTGAACATTTTCCTGTATTGTCACTTTTTCTTTGGAGTAGTCAAATGTTCTGGAAAGTTTTCAGTCATTATGAGAGCTTAGCATCAAAATAGTTTATACCTATCTCTTACATGCCAATACAAGGCTAGTATCTATTTGATGAGTAACACCTACATCTCTCTGAGTGGACCATGGAAATGTAAAGTATAATGGTTGGTGGTCTGGATGAAACATACCTATCTGGTGGAGCCAGCCTGACATCCAGGCACTGCCTCCCTGTCCAGGCACAGTAAGGGTCTCTGGACAGGACACACTCTCCACAGCTCTGGTAGTTGGAGCAGTTGGCCACAGGGACCTCTACTAGGCCAGAGTAGGAGGACACAAACAGCAGGCCCTGTAGAGAGACCAGTCAGTCAGTCAGTCAGATGCCAGGGAGGAATAGCCCTAGGTCATGTATTCACATACAGTTACCCCTCTTTAATATAGTATCAATACCATCCCCTCTACGAACCGAATGCTGGAATAACATCACAGACTAACAGCACAGACTACCAGCACAGACTACCAGCACAGGCTAACATCACAGGCTAACAGCACAGACTACCAGCACAGACTACCAGCACAGGCTACCAGCCCAGGCTACCAGCACAGGCTAACAGCACAGGCTAACAGCACAGAGTAACAGCACAGAGTAACAGCACAGAGTAACACAGGACAAAATTCATGATGGGTCACACGCTGTATACAACCCATCTGTTTTCAGTTCCCCTGAGAGGAAGTTGCATGCAATTATCCCAATGAATGTGAGCTGAGCTCCCCTTCAAGCTCCGGCTCTCTTCACGGCTCATGGGACCCCTAAGCTGATAGTGCTGACATTTAGTGAGCTCAATATTACTACCACTATGAGGAGATGCTTCAGAAATAAACAGAGTTCCCACTCTACACTCTGTACTGTACCTTCTCAGACTCCAGTTCTATGTGTTCTACAGGCTGGGGGTCAGTGAAGAGCACCATCTCCTCAATGATGTGCATCTTGTTGTTGACATTAATGGCTTTGTGGAGTCTTCCGTCATCTGCCAGAGACATATGACAGAACAGTAGATGGTTAATGTCTGCTAGAGCTCTGCCTCTCATACAGAACAGGAAAGGGGGAGAAGTTCTGTCAGCAGAGCCTGTTTACAGTACCTGTTCCAATGAAGAGCACATTGTAGTGTTTGTGGATAGCCTGGACCCGGTGGACAGCTATCTGGGTGTAGCGGACGCTGCGTTTCAGCAGGAGGGGCTGGCTGCGGATCACACTGTCCATCAGGAAGTGGTCCTTGACGAAGTTCAATACCTTGTCAGGCATGTGCATGGAGGAGGGGATGCCCTGGTCCCGGGCTGCATTAGTTATGCACTGTGGAAGAAACACAGGGAGTCTCTTAAGCACACACTGGGCTACAATACACACTACACAACCATACTACGGCCCCATGCCTACTCCCCCATCAATATGTGTTTGTATCCTTCAGTTGATGTGGCCATGATAACACTACCAGGAAATGAAAGTAGCAGCAGCTTTTTGATAACATCAGGCCTTCTGGGAAGAGGGCAGCCAGTGACAGCAGAGAAACAGATAACTTAGCTGCTTAAGCACTGATGTTCAGGCCAGATTGGTGATGTGACTAAGGCAGGCTAGAACATATCAGACCTGCACACACGAGGTTGGCTAAAGTTTACTGTAGACTTCCCAATGGAACAATTTTGCGCATATATTATAACAATATTTTGGTGTTAGGCAGCTTTCAGCAGTTTTTTTCTTCGGCTGTTCGAGCACACATTCTTTCCTTGAGGCTTGTTGTCACAACTTCTACCGAAGTCGATGCCTCTCCTTGTTCGGGTGGTGTTCGGCAGTCGACGTTGCCGGTCTTCTAGCCATCGCCGATCCATTTTCCATTTGTTTTGTCTCTTTTTCCCACACACCTGGTTCTCATTTCCCTCATTATGTGTTGTGTATTTAACCCTCTGTTCCCTACATGTCTTTGTGTGGTATTGTTTATTGTAAGTGCTTGTGCACATTTTGTTTTACTGGTGCGCGTCGGGTTATTGTGCCCATACTTTGTATTTCTTATGTCGTTGGTTTAACTATTAAACTTCTCCGGCTATTATCAAGTTCTGCTCTCCTGCGTCTGACTTCCCTGCATCCAGATACGCACCCCTTACAATTGTAGTTCGGTAGTCAAAGTTTACGCCACTTCGTCGGTGATTGGTCAACAGTAGATTCTTTAAATGTTTGTTGTCATTCAAAGACAGGCGACTAGTTTTAATGTAAATGTTTTCACTTGAAAAAGACTGCACCTAACATCTTAGTTAAAACTGCGTGACTAAGACCTCCTTGGCAAAAATGTCCAAATTAATTACAGATTTCTTGCGTTATCTTAGATCATTTCGGACTATTTTGAGGAAGTGTACTGGCTGATACAGCGTTTCATGAAGATGGCAGACGTTTTACGTGCTCCTAACCAACTGTTAACGAGTCTGATGAGCCCGACGTGAAGGACATACTGCTTTCCGGGAACAGACCCAAATCCCTGTAATTTGCATGAAGAGAAGGAAGAGAAAAAGAGTTCACATTGTCGGATGTGGCTGGGCTTACAAACCATCACAGACTACAAAGAGAAGCACAGACGAGAGCTGCCCAGTGATACGAGCCTACCAGATGAGCTAAACTACTTCTATGCTCGCCTCGAGGCAATTAACACTGAAATATGCATGAGAGCACCAGCTGTTCCGGACAACTGTGTGATCACGCTCTCCACAGCCGATGTGAGTAATAACTTTAAACAGGTCAACATTCACAAGGCCGCAGGGCCAGACGGATTACCAGGATGTGTACTGCGAGAATGCGCTGATCAACTGGCAAGTGTCTTCACTGACATTTTAAACCTCTGCCTGTCCGAGTCTGTAATACCAACATGTTTTAAGCAGACCACCATAGTACCTGTGTCCAAAAACACTAAGGTAACATGCCTAAATAACTACCGACCCGTAGCACAAGTGCATTGAAAGGCTGGTCATGGCTCACATCAACAAAATTATCCCAGAAACGCTAGATCCACTCTGATTTGCATACCGGCCTAACAGATCCACAGATGATGCAATCTCTATTGCACTCCATACTGCCCTTTCCCACCTGGACAAAAGGAACATCTATGTGAGAATGCTATTCATTGACTACAGCTCACCGTTCAACACCATTGTGCCCTCAAAGCTCATCAATAAGCTAAGGACCCTGGGACTAAACACCTCCCTCTGAAACTGGATCATTGACTTTCTTTTCTTTTTTTGTTTCTTTTTTTGTTGAATTTTACTCCTTTTTCTCCCCAATTTCGTGATATCCAATTGTTAGTAGCTACTATCTTGTCTCATCGCTACAACTCCGTACGGGCTCGGGAGAGACGAAGGTTGAAAGTCATGCGTCTTCCGATACACAACCCAACCAAGCCGCACTGCTTCTTAACACAGCACGCATCCAACCCGGAAGCCAGCCGCACCAATGTGTCGGAGGAAACACCGTGCACCTGGAAACCTTGGTTAGCGTGCACTGCACCCGGCCCGCCACAGGAGTTGCTGGTGCACGATGAGACAAGGATATCCCTACCGGCCAAACCCTCCCTAACCCGGACAACGCTATGCCAATTGTGCTTCGCCCCACAGATCTCCCGGTCATGGCCGGTTACGACAGGGCCTGTGCGCGAACCCAGAGTCTCTGGTGGCACAGCTGGGGCTGCAGTACAGCGCCCTTAACCACTGCGCCACCCGGGAGGCCTGATCCTGGACTTTCTGACGGGCCGCCCCCAGGTGGTAAGGGTAGGTAACAATACATGCGCCTCGCTGATCCTCAACACATTGGCCCCTCAGGGGTGCATGCTCAGTCCCCTCATGTACTCCCTGTTCACTCATGACTGCCCGGCCAAGCACAACTCCAACACCATCAATAAGTTTGCCGATGACACAACAGTGGTAGGCCTGATCACTGACAACGATGAGACAACCTATAGGGAAGAGGTCAGAGACCTGGCCGTGTGGTGCCAGACAACCTCTCCCTCAACATGATCAAGACAAAGGAGATGATTGTGGACTACAGGAAAAGGAGGACCAAGCACGCCCCCATTCTCATCAACGGGGCTGTAGTGGAGCAGGTTGAGAGCTTCAAGTTCCATGGCGTCCACATCACCAACAAACTAACATGGTCCAAGCACACCAAGACAGTCGTGAAGAAGGCACAACAAAACGTATTCCCCCTCAGCAGACTGAAAAGATTTGGCATGGGTCCTCAGATCCTCAAAAGGTTCTACAGCTGTACCACTCCCTGGTATGGCCATTGATCGGCCTCCGACCACAAGGCACTACAGAGGGTATTGCGTACGGCCCAGTACATCACCGGGGCCAAGCTTCCTTCCATCCAGGACCTCTATACCAGGCGGTGTCAGAGGAAGGCCTTAAAAATGGTCAAATACTCCAGACACCCTAGTCGTAGACTGTTCTCTCTCCTATCGCACAGCAAGCGGTCCTGGAGTGCCAAGTCTAGGTCCAAGAGGCTTCTAAACAGCTTCTACCCCCCAAGCCATAAGACTCCCCCCCCCCCCCTTATGCCGCTGTTACTCTATTATTATCTATGCATTGTCACTTTAATAACTCTACCTACATGTACATATTACCTCAATTACCTCGACTAACCGGTGCCCCCTGCACATTGACTCTGTATTGTTATTTTAATGCTGCTCTTTAATTACTTGTTCCTTTTATTTCTTACTCTTATTTTTTAATCTGCATTGTTGGTTAGGGGATTGTAAGTAAGCATTTCACTGTAAGGTCTACACCTGGGAAAAAACTACCTACCCTCCAGGACACCTACACCACCCGATGTCACAGGAAGGCCATAAAGATCATCAAGGACATCAACCACCCGAGCCACTGCCTGTTCACCCCGCTATCATCCAGAAGGCGAGGTCAGTACAGGTGCATCAAAGCTGGGACCGAGAGACTGAAAAACAGCTTCTATCTCAAGGCCATCAGACTGTTAAACAGCCACCACTAACATTGAGTGGCTGCTGCCAACACACTGACACTGACTCAGCCACTTTAAACAATGCTACCTTATATAATGTTACTTACCCTACATTATTCATCTCATATGCATACGTATATACTGTACTCTATATCATCGACTGTATCCTTATGTAATACATGTATCACTAGCTACTTTAACTATGCCACTTTGTTTACATACTCATCTCATATGTATATACTGTACTCGATACCATCTACTGTATCTTGACTATGCTGCTCTGTACCATCACTCATTCATATATCCTTATGTACATATTCTTTATCCCCTCACACTGTGTACAAGACAGTAGTTTTGGAATTGTTAGTCAGATTACTTGTTGGTTATTACTGCATTGTCGGAACTAGAAGCACAAGCATTTCGCTACACTCGCATTAACATCTGCTAACCATGTGTATGTGACAAATAAAATGTGATTTGATTTGATTTGATTTGTTGTATTCGGCGCATGTGACTAATACAATTTGGTTTGATTTGAACAGGGACAAACCGCTTTTTGTACTTCTGGTGTACCAAATGCAACTGCACTATTGGTGTGATCGAGGCGTAATTCAGGTTAGTGATACTGTGTCAGCTGTCCAGCAGAGGGCAGTGGACACTAACTCACCGTTCCAGGCCGTGGCTCAGGGACAGGGTGGTTGTAGGTGTACCACTGCTGGGTCTCCCGGTTGACCTCCCGGTAACGGCCGTTGAAGGCCTTCTCCACCTGTTCCATGGTGAAGGCACACACTGCTGAGCTGCCAGAGGCCCCTTTATACCTGGGATAACACCACACAGCAGTTAGGCTGCATCACATTCCTCTTCCCCCAAGTCATCCTATTCTTTACTCTGACAGTAGTGCCAAACTAATATAAAGTACGTGATCAATGATGTCTCCAATACACCATAGACAAACAGAGGGAATGGAGGTGTGGCTGTTTGCCCACGACTGGGTCAATGATAGTCTGCTATAAACTGTATGGAAAATGTTATTGAGGAGATGAGTGTAATACCAACCAACCCAGACACAGAATATTTCATTACCCAAATCAATAGAAAATCCTACACACTCTCACATATGTACTGTATGTCTTAGTGACAAAGTGTTTCCTCACCACTGTGAAGTGAAGACCCCATAGAACACGGTGTTCTTCCAGTCTTCTGGGCGGGGCGTCAACACAAACATGTCCTGGATGATGTTGAAGGGGAAGCCATCGTCAGGCAGCGAACAGAGGAGCTGTGCTTTTAGGAAGGTGGTCCATTTCTTCTGCAGCACCCTCTCTCCTCCTTTGTCACCCTGTAAAACAAATCAGAGCTTTGTTACAGTATATGGACCTGCAGTCACAGTAACCCAGTGTCCAGTAGAGGGCACAAGCATGTATGTTTAAACTGTAAACACAGTAGTTGAAATGGTGAGAATGCATAATAATCTGATGTCATGGCAAACAACTTGCCTAAATATTATTATGGTTTACATTCTGCCTGGTATACATGTTCTACACCTGTTGTATTCGGCACGTGACAAATACAGTTTGATTTGATATATGTCTGAAACATTATTCTCCCCAGTTGTTTACCTAGAAACGAGGCACTGTTTGAATTGGCATAAATGAGAACCAATATTGTAAAACCACCAGACTGAGTACAACGGATTGTGGCTATAACACATCTCCCCTGGGGCAGTGGAGTTCTAGGTCAAGAAAACAATAAAAGACATCACAACTGGATGGAAGAAAAACACTGGGGCACTGGGGAGGCCAAATGCTTTTCAGTGAGAGAGAGAACAGGACACTGCTCACACACAATGCCTCTCCACGGACACTACCACTCTGAACCTGTGCCTGTGGCACTACCCTGCCTGGTGGGCTGTGGTCATCTATGGGAGCATGATACTTGGTTGGCTTGAGAAGCTAAAAAAGTAGCACAACTTTTCCATTAAGAAATTATTAATTCACTTAGATCACTCCAACCTCGGCATGAAAGAGATTATTTGTGAGCCTTACAGCCATGAATGCTGTACCTATACAGATAGCTGGATGTACAGGGAATGTGTGGGGACATACAACTGAAAAAAGGAATATAATTGTCTGTTTACATTCACTTGAGTCTGTGGCTCAGAGTGCAGCAATTACTCCAATTCTTGTCTGGTACATAGATCTGAGGAGATTGAAAAGGCTGAGGGAGGAACGGTAAGTCATCTTCACAGAGCACTGTTCAGAGGACTAAAAAGAAACCAAAAGAAGTATAGTCTACATAACCCAGAGCCCTGTAAGATGTGCCTTCATCTGAGTCCCCCTCTGCCCAACATTAATCAGAGGAAATGACATCAGTGAATGGTAAAGGGAAATTACACGTGACTAATGCTGAGTTTCAGAAGCAATTACTTGCTGTATTAACCCAACCAGATAATGAGCTACATGTATTCCCTGCTCTGCTCCCCTGGGTCTACCTAGTTATTATTAAAACCAGAGAGAGTGTGTACCTAAAGTCTCTCCTTCTGAATATTGGACAGAAAATGCTCAATTCATTATCCCTTACATAAGCCTCCCTTTCCAACACGCAGGTACTCAGGGCCAGGTTGAATTTCCAGAGTTTCAGTAATAACAGTAATACCAGCTTGTTGTGCTTGTCTGTTTTCTGCACAGCTGTATACATCCACAATGCTCCACCCAACAAAAGTTTTATTTTCAGTATTATTGTAATTCTGTATTTTTGACAATGACTTGTCTACAGTTTCACCAACACATATTGTACCATCCAAACCTTTACAAGGCGAATTCTCTAACAAAGACACTATGGTGGTGTGTATGGCGTGAGGATAAGAAAGACCAGGAGCTGTAGCTAAGATACTCTGTACTCTGAGTTCAAATCTCCCCTGTGATTGGCCTGCACACCACCATCCTGTGTTTCATTTTAGAGGAGAATCAAGGGTGTGTCCTGCAGTCTCATTCTAACATTGGCAGACACACTGGTTACCATTTGACTGCCACTCAGTGTAAAGACATACACCTTCAGACAGCTACTGTAGAGAAGCCTTTCTGCTTGCAGTCTGCAGAGCCTGGGATGTATAGGCAGTCAAAATCCTATTACTAGAAGCTGTCTGCTGCCTGTTTGAAAAATATAAACAAGGAAAAATATCCCTCCATTGGAACTGCAACGTATGGGGCCTCTTAAAATGCAAAAGATGCCTGTCGCTGCTAAGTGTAGACGGCTTTAATGAGTTTAGCTCGTATGGCCGAGGTGGGTATTAAATTAAAAAGGCACGGAGGCAATTGAAAATGACTTGTGAGCTGGCCCCAAAGCAGAGCTCTATTTCACATCTCATCATGGTAAATATTTTCAAATTAAGTTTGATAATGGGCTTTGGTGGATTCATTCCGTTTGTTTGTCATATGCGGGAGGACAAGGTGCTGCCTGCAGGAGGACAAGGTGCTGCCTGCAGGAGGACAAGGTGCTGCCTGCAGGAGGACAAGGTGCTGCCTGCAGGAGGACAAGGTGCTGCCTGCAGGAGGACAAGGTGCTGCCTGCAGGAGGACTCAGTCACACAGCTCCTCCCTTCACTGTATGCACCTCACTCTGCCCACTCTGGCAGCACTGAAATGGTACTGCTGATCTCTTTATAAAACAAAAAAAGAAAAGAAATGCAATATTACAAGATGCTTTCCCGGAAGATTGACTGCTGGAAATGCAAAGCCTGGGAGGAGGGGTGTTGCCCATAAAACTGTCAGCTAGTATTTCACACTGTATTTGGATTGGCCATACTACAGCTGGGATAAACAAGAGGCCATGACCATGCTGTCAAAGTGAGGGCAGATTCTCTGGTCACAGAGAATAGAAGAGGTTCATTAAATTATTGTGGAGAATAGACTGGTGTAATGATTGGAAACCATTCCTTTCAGGTTCAAATTCTGGAAACTGAAATAAAGTGTTCCGGCTGCTCGTAGTACACCCTTGTCTGCAGGTACGTGCAGGAAAGAGGTGGAAAAGGAGAAGGCATTTTAGGTCTGCTGTGAATCCTAGCTGAACGCTAATATTTGCTGAAATGTGATAAGAGTAGAGGAGGAGGGCCCAAACAGGGGGAACTCACAGGAGGAATGTTTTTATGTAACACGAACCCCTGTGTCCCTCCCACCCTGTGAAACCAACCACTTCCACCCTTAAATCCCCCACCTCACACACACATGCATACACCACATAGAAGTGTACACACACACTTCTCCCACTCCATTAAAGTGTGTCTAGATCGGTGGGGTTGAGGAGAGCCTTGCTCAAGGGGAAAGACACTCTTTAGACAGGCCATCTCCGTTGAAGCGTCACTCACCTTACACACGCGAGCGATGCGTGACACAATGGTTTTGTCAAAAAAATCGAACTCTTTTCCTGCTTCGCTGAAGAAGAAGTAAATCTTATCGTCGTCGCCTACTGGGTTGCCTTTGGGCAGGCTCTCCTGGATGTAGGCAGAGCCCACAAAGGCTGGGTCTGGAACAACAACAAAGAAACCACAGGGTAAAATGTAAACCTAGAACTATGCATTCTAGTACACAGACATGCCTTTTACATCCACAAACGTCTTCTACTCTTATTCAGTGATTTTGCAACAGGAACTACTGCATGTTGAAATTAACAAAATACCATGGAAACACCTATAGTTCTTCAAAGCTACGGTCATTTTCATTTATCATGTCCAGCCTGAGGTCTTCAAATACTGATTGTATGTTTAGAGGGAAACTATTTATGCATGTATGTCTACCTTAACATCTAGCTTCATATGCAGTGCCTTGCGAAAGTATTCGGCCCCCTTGAACTTTGCGACCTTTTGCCACATTTCAGGCTTCAAACATAAAGATATAAAACTGTATTTTTTTGTGAAGAATCAACAACAAGTGGGACACAGTCATGAAGTGGAACGACATTTATTGGATATTTCAAACTTTTTTAACAAATCAAAAACGGAAAAATTGGGCGTGCAAAATTATTCAGCCCCCTTAAGTTAATACTTTGTAGCGCCACCTTTTGCTGCGATTACAGCTGTAAGTCGCTTGGGGTATGTCTCTATCAGTTTTGCACATCGAGAGACTAAATTTTTTTCCCATTCCTCCTTGCAAAACAGCTCGAGCTCAGTGAGGTTGGATGGAGAGCATTTGTGAACAGCAGTTTTCAGTTCTTTCCACAGATTCTCGATTGGATTCAGGTCTGGACTTTGACTTGGCCATTCTAACACCTGGATATGTTTATTTTTGAACCATTCCATTGTAGATTTTGCTTTATGTTTTGGATCATTGTCTTGTTGAAAGACAAATCTCCGTCCCAGTCTCAAGTCTTTTGCAGACTCCATCAGGTTCTCTTCCAGAATGGTCCTGTATTTGGCTCCATCCATCTTCCCATCAATTTTAACCATCTTCCCTGTCCCTGCTTAAGAAAAGCAGGCCCAAACCATGATGCTGCCACCACCATGTTTGACAGTGGGGATGGTGTGTTCAGCTGTGTTGCTTTTACGCCAAACATAACGTTTTGCATTATTGCCAAAAAGTTCAATTTTGGTTTCATCTGACCAGAGCACCTTCTTCCACATGTTTGGTGTGTCTCCCAGGTGGCTTGTGGCAAACTTTAAACGACACTTTTTATGGATATCTTTAAGAAATGGCTTTCTTCTTGCCACTCTACCATAAAGGCCAGATTTGTGCAATATAGACTGATTGTTGTCCTATGGACAGAGTCTCCCACCTCAGCTGTAGATCTCTGCAGTTCATCCAGAGTCATCATGGGCCTCTTGGCTGCATCTCTGATCAGTCTTCTCCTTGTATGAGCTGAAAGTTTAGAGGGATGGCCAGGTCTTGGTAGATTTGCAGTGGTCTGATACTCCTTCCATTTCAATATTATCGCTTGCACAGTGCTCCTTGGGATGTTTATAGCTTGGGAAATCTTTTTGTATCCAAATCTGGCTTTAAACTTCTTCACAACAGTATCTCGGACCTGCCTGGTGTGTTCCTTGTTCTTCATGATGCTCTCTGCGATTTTGACGGACCTCTGAGACTATCGCAGTGCAGGTGCATTTATACGGAGACTTGATTACACACAGGTGGATTGTATTTATCATCATTAGTCATTTAGGTCAACATTGGATCATTCAGAGATCCTCACTGAACTTCTGGAGAGAGTTTGCTGCACTGAAAGTAAAGGGGCTGAATAATTGTTAAAAAAGTTTGAAATATCCAATAAATGTCGTTCCACTTCATGATTGTGTCCCACTTGTTGTTGATTCTTCACAAAAAAGTTACAGTTTTATATCTTTATGTTTGAAGCCTGAAATGTGGCAAAAGGTCGCAAAGTTCAAGGGGGCCGAATACTTTCGCAAGGCACTGTACAAACAGTAGACCATGACATGAAGCAGTTACCAGATAGCTTGCTGCCTGAAGATCTGAACTTACCTTGTAGCCAGTTCAAGGAGTTTTCTGTTTTCAGGGCAGCGCCTTGGCCCAGGCTCTTGTAAATGATAGGTTCATTTCCTTGGAAATTACTGACCGTACCAGCATACAGTTCTCCATCTATAATGTAAGGAACGATAAGATGAAGACAAAGAATATCTGGACCTAGAGAAGGAGCCTCTGTGTAACAAACCCTGGAATCTAGAAGGGAAGAGTTGTCTGCTAGTATATTTACAGTATGGAAGACACTAAGGATGGTAAAATATACATTGCAGCTACTGTATATAAAATATTTTATAATTGATAAATCAGTAATTAAGTATGTCTACATTATGTCTATAATTTGTATGCATATATTGACTTGTATACAGTATGTATTGTGTACACAGTCTTATGGAAGCCAAACATATTTCCCTGACAGTAAATAAGTGACCCATATAGAGAACCTACCGGCCATGATGGCAGTGGACTTGTACTCAGGGTTGAAAGGGCAGCGGCTGCGTCCGTCCTCTGTCACTATCTCTCCAGTCTGGCTTCTCACCAGGGTGAAGTCAGCTGTGTTCTGGAGAGGACCCAGAGAGAAAGAGAGCCTTGAGGAGAAGTAGGGCTGTAATCTACACTGACAATTCCCACTGCCTGCTGGCCACTCTGTTCGCTACTACAGCGCTGTAGCACAAATTCTGGGGCGGGAACCACTGTGTGGTCACAGTCGGTCACTTTGGGGTGGGTCAAACCACAGGGTGTGGTTTGATATTGGTGTCTCGTGTGTGTTCACAGGTGGGAGGAGTTAGCCAAAACATTTAGCCAATTAGCTTCAGCGGCTGGTGTGCAACCGTGGGAAAATTGGTTTGACTTTGGATAGCCGATCTCTGGGGCTGTTTAGGGACCGTCAATAAATTACAGAATGTTCATGTTGCACAACTTTTAGTTGTCTCATTAAATGCTTTCAATATTTGTATGTGAAAATGTATAGATGGTTTGAAGTTTTTAAGTCATTGACATTTGAAGCTATTGACCTTTTAAAATATTGTCCGATGTACATTGTGCAATTTACTGATGGCCCCTAACCAGCCCCATAGGGATATCGAGTGTCAAACCAAACTGACAATGGGCATTACAATCGGCTCGGGTGCAGCTGCGCTCCGAATGTATGATTATGTGGGTGCTGCCATCTGTGGGCATGATTGAAATAAACCCAACCCAAACTTTTACGCTACCCTTCATTTTTTCCATTATCTTGCAAATCTGACTTTTGAATGAGACTGACTTTATGACCAAATTTATCCTATTTTCACATTGTAGTACATTTTGGACTCATATTTATGCCACATATTCCATTTTCAAATGAGAAATAGCTTTTTAGGGGCCGTCGCTGTTTAAGTAAATGTTATTATACAATTCCTTTTAAAAGCGATCTGGTGATGGAGAAGATGATGAGTGCTGCTTCCAGAAGGAATGGACATAATGTTGTATACTGTACTTTATATCTCTCTGTGTGGGCTGAGACTCAATGGTTGTGATAAGAGAGACACTCGGGAATCCTGGTTCACAACCTAGAGTTCAGCCAAGATACTTCCCCTCCTCCCTTAATGTCCCCCCATATTGAAGTAGAACAAAGGGGAAAGGGACACACATTTGAGATGTTCTTTGACTGTCAATATTTTTAAATGGAAATGTCAATGTTATTCTGAATTGCCTCAGAGACTTGTCTGCTCCATCAGCAGAACACTTTTAAAGATGCACTTCCTCTCAAATCTGTGTTCCAAAACGTCTTCATACAACCCAGAGCCACACATGCTCACTAAGCATCTGTAAGCAGTCTCCAGGGGGATAATCGCATGGAGAAGAAAATATGTACCTTGATTGACAGAGTTAAATACATGGCTAATTACACCTCTCTCCAACACCCAGACATGGTGGTTCTCCCTACAACAAACAGGCATGGTGGTTCTCTCTACAACACACAGGCATGATGGTGCTCTCTACAACACACAGGCATGGTGGTTCTCCCTACAACACACAGGCATGGTGGTTCTCTCTACAACACACAGGCATGGTGGTTCTCTCTACAACACACAGGCATGGTGGTTCTCTCTACAACACACAGGCATGGTGGTTCTCTCTACAACACACAGGCATGGTGGTTCTCTCTACATCACACAGGCATGGTGGTTCTCTCTACAACACACAGGCATGGTGGTTCAATCTACAGCACACAGGCATGGTGGTTCTCTCTACAACACACAGGCATGGTGGTTCTCTCTACAACACACAGGCATGGTGGTTCTCTCAACAACACACAGGCATGGTGGTTCTCTCTACAACACACAGGCATGGACGTTCTCTCTACAAACACACAGGCATTGTGGTTCTCTCTACAACACACAGGCATGGTGGTTCTCCCTACAACACACAGACATGGTGGTTCTCTCTACAACACACAGGCATGGTGGTTCTCCCTACAAAACACAGGCATGGTGGTTCTCCCTACAACACACAGACATGGTGGTTCTCTCTACAACACACAGGCATGGTGGTTCTCTCTACAACACACAGGCATGGTGGTTCTCCCTACAACACACAGGCATGGTGGTTCTCTCTACAACACACAGGCATGGTGGTTCTCTCTACAACACACAGGCATGGTGGTTCTCTCTACAACACACAGGCATGGTGGTTCTCCCTACAACACACAGGCATGGTGGTTCTCCCTACAATACACAGGCATGGTGGTTCTCCCTACAACACACAGACATGGTGGTTCTCTCTACAACACACAGGCATGGTTGTTCTCTCTACAACACACAGGCATGGTGGTTCTCTCTACAACACACAGGCATGGTGGTTCTCTCTACATCACACAGGCATGGTGGTTCTCCCTACAACACACAGGCATGGTGGTTCTCTCTACAAACACAGAGGCATGGTTGTTCTCTCTACAAACACACAGGCATGGTGTTTCTCCCTACAACGCACAGGCATGGTGGTTCTCTCAACAACGCACAGGCATGGCTGTTCTCTCTACAAACACACAGGCATGGTGGTTCTCCGTGCAACATACAGGCATGGTGGTTCTCCCTACAACACACAGGCATGGTGGTTCTCTCTACAACACACAGGCATGATGGTGCTCTCTACAACACACAGGCATGGTGGTTCTCTCTACAACACACAGGCATGGTGGTTCTCTCTACAACACACAGGCATGGTGGTTCTCTCTACATCACACAGGCATGGTGGTTCTCTCTACAACACACAGGCATGGTGGTTCAATCTACAGCACACAGGCATGGACGTTCTCTCAACAACACACAGGCATGGTGGTTCTCTCTACAACACACAGGCATGGACGTTCTCTCTACAAACACACAGGCATTGTGGTTCTCCCTACAACACACAGGCATGGTGGTTCTCCCTACAATACACAGGCATGGTGGTTCTCCCTACAACACGCAGACATGGTGGTTCTCTCTACAACACACAGGCATGGACGTTCTCTCTACAAACACACAGGCATTGTGGTTCTCCCTACAACACACAGGCATGGTGGTTCTCCCTAAAATACACAGGCATGGTGGTTCTCCCTACAACACACAGGCATGGTTGTTCTCTCTACAACACACAGGCATGGTGGTTCTCTCTACAACACACAGGCATGGTGGTTCTCTCTACATCACACAGGCATGGTGGTTCTCCCTACAACACACAGGCATGGTGGTTCTCTCTACAAACACACAGGCATGGTGTTTCTCCCTACAACGCACAGGCATGGTGGTTCTCTCTACAAACACACAGGCATGGTGGTTCTCCGTGCAACATACATGCATGGTGGTTCTACCTACAACACACAGGCATGGTGGTTCCCCCTACAACACACAGGCATGGTTGTTCTCTCTACAACACACAGGCATGGTGGTTCTCTCTACATCAAACAGGCATGGTGGTTCTCTCTACATCACACAGGCATGGTGGTTCTCTCTACATCACACAGGCATGGTGGTTCTCTCTACAACACACAGGCATTGTGGTTCTCTCTACAACACACAGGCATGGTGGTTCTCTCTACAACACACAGGCATGGTGGTTCTCTCTCCAACACACAGGCATGGTGGTTCTCTCATAAGCACACAGGCATGGTGGTTCTCTCTACAACACACAGGCATGGTGGTTCTCTCTCCAACACACAGGCATGGTGGTTCTCTCTACAACACACAGGCATGGTGGTTCTCTACTTCACACAGGCATGGTGGTTCGCTCTACATCACACAGGCATGGTGGTTCTCTACTTCACACTGGCATGGTGGTTCGCTATACATAACACAGGCATGGTGGTTTTCTCTACAACACACAGGCATGGTGGTTCTCTCTACAGCACACAGGCATGGTGGTTCTCTCTACATCACACAGGCATGGTGGTTCTCTCTACAGCACACATTCATGGTGGTTCTCTCTACAGCACACAGGCATGGTGGTTCTCTCGACAAATAACAGGCATAGTGGTTCTCCCTGAAGCACACCGGCATGGTGGTTCTCTCTACATCACACAGGCATGGTGGTTCTCTCTACACCACACAGGCATGGTGGTTCTCTACTTCACACAGGCATGGTGGTTCTCTACTTCACACAGGCATGGTGGTTCTCTCTACAACACACAGACATGGTGGTTCTCTCTACATCACACAGGCATGGTGGTTCTCTCTACAGCACACAGCCATGGTGGTTCTCTCTACAACACATAGAAATGGTGGTTCTCTCTACAGCACACAGTCATGGTGGTTCTCTCTACACCACACATTCATGGTGGTTCTCCACTTCACACAGTCATGGTGGTTCTCTCTACAGCACACAGACATGGTGGTTCTCTCTACAACACACAGGCATGGTGGTTCTCTCTACAACACACATGCATGGTGGTTCTCTCTACATCACACAGGCATGGTGGTTCTCGCTACAACACACAGGCATGGTGGTTCTCTCTACAGCACACAGGCATGGTGGTTCTCTCTACAGCACACAGTTATGGTGGTTCTCTCCACAGCACACAGGCATGCTGGTTCTCTCTCCAGCACACAGGCATGGTGGTTCTCTGTACATCACACAGGCATGGTGGTTCTCTCTACAACACACAGGCATGGTGGTTCTCTCTACAGCACACATGCATGGTGGTTCTCTCTACAACACACAGGCATGGTGGTTCTCTCTACAACACCCAGGCATGGTGGTTCTCTCTACAGCACACAGGCATGATGGTGCTCTCTACATCACACATGCATGGTGGTTCTCTCTACATCACACAGGCATGGTGGTTCTCTCTACATCACACAGGCATGGTGGTTCTCTCTACAACACACAGGCATTGTGGTTCTCTCTACAACACACAGGCATGGTGGTTCTCTCTACAACACACAGGCATGGTGGTTCTCTCTCCAACACACAGGCATGGTGGTTCTCTCTACAGCACACAGGCATGGTGGTTCTCTCTACAACACACAGGCATGGTGGTTCTCTCTCCAACACACAGGCATGGTGGTTCTCTCTACAACACACAGGCATGATGGTGCTCTCTACATCAAACACGCATGGTGGTTCTCTCTACAACACACAGGCATGGTGGTTCTCTGTACATCACACAGGCATGGTGGTTCTCTCTACAACACACAGGCATGGTGATTCTCTCTGAAGCACACAGGCATGGTGGTTCTCTCTACAGCACACAGGCATGGTGGTTCTCTCTACAACACCCAGGCATGGTGGTTCTCTCTACAACACACAGGCATGGTGGTTCTCTCTAGAACACACAGGCATGGTGGTTCTCTCCACAACACACAGGCATGGTGGTTCTCTTTACAACACACAGGCATGGTGGTTCTCTCTACAACACACAGGCATGGTGGTTCTCTCTACAACACACAGGCATGGTGGTTCTCTCTACAACACACAGGCATGGTGGTTCTCTCTACATCACACAGGAATGGTGGTTCTCTCTACATCACACAGGCATGGTGGTTCTCTCTACAACACACAGGCATGGTGGTTCTCTCTCCAACACACAGGCATGGTGGTTCCCTCTACAGCACACAGTTATGGCGGTTCCCTCTACAACACACAGGTTTGGTGGTTCCCTCTACACCACACAGGCATGGTGGTTCTGGCTACATCACACAGGCATGGTTGTTCTCCCTGAAGCACACAGGAATGGTGGTTCTCTCTACATCACACAGGCATGGTGGTTCTCTCTACATCACACAGGCATGGTGGTTCTCTCTACAGCACACAGCCATGGTGGTTCTCTCTACAACACATAGGCATGGTGGTTCTCTCTACAGCACACAGTCATGGTGGTTCTCTCTACACCACACATTCATGGTGGTTCTCCACTTCACACAGTCATGGTGGTTCTCTCTACAGCACACAGACATGGTGGTTCTCTCTACAACACACAGGCATGGTGGTTCTCTCTACAACACACATGCATGGTGGTTCTCTCTACATCACACAGGCATGGTGGTTCTCGCTACAACACACAGGCATGGTGGTTCTCTCTACAGCACACAGGCATGGTGGTTCTCTCTACAGCACACAGTTATGGTGGTTCTCTCCACAGCACACAGGCATGCTGGTTCTCTCTCCAGCACACAGGCATGGTGGTTCTCTCTACAACACACAGGCATGGTGGTTCTCTGTACATCACACAGGCATGGTGGTTCTCTCTACAACACACAGGCATGGTGGTTCTCTCTACAGCACACATGCATGGTTGGTTCTCTCTACAACACACAGGCATGGTGGTTCTCTCTACAACACCCAGGCATGGTGGTTCTCTCTACAACACACAGGCATTGTGGTTCTCTCTAGAACACACAGGCATGGTGGTTCTCTCTACATCACACAGGCATGGTGGTACTCTCTACAGCACACAGGCATGGTGGTTCTCTCTACAGCACACAGGCATGGTGGTTCTCTCTACAACACACAGGCATGGTGGTTCTCTCTACAACACACAGGCATGGTGGTTCTCTCTACAACACCCAGGCATGGTGGTTCTCTACTTCACACAGGCATGGTGGTTCGCTCTACATCACACAGGCATGGTGGTTCTCTACATCACACAGGCATGGTGGTTCTCTCTACAACACACAGGCATGGTGGTTTTCTCTACAGCACACAGGCATGGTGGTTCTCTCTACAGCACACAGGCATGGTGGTTCTCTCTACAGCACACAGGCATGGTGGTTCTCTCAACAACAGACAGGCATGGTGGTTCTCTCTACAACACACAGGCATGGTGGTTCTCTCTACAACACCCAGGCATGGTGGTTCTCTCTACAACACACAGGCATGGTGGTTCTCTCTACAACACACAGTCATTGTGGTTCTCTCTACAATACACAGGCATGGTGGTTCTCTCTACATCACACAGGCATGGTGGTTCTCTCTACAGCACACAGGCATGGTGGTTCTCTCTACATCACACAGGCATGGTGGTTCTCTCTACAACACACAGGCATGGTGGTTCTCTCTGAAGCACACAGGCATGGTGGTTCTCTCTACAACACACAGGCATGGTGGTTCTCTACTTCACACAGGCATGGTGGTTCGCTCTACATCACACAGGCATGGTGGTTCTCTACAGCACACAGGCATGGTGGTTCGCTCTACATCACACAGGCATGGTGGTTCTCTACTTCACACTGGCATGGTGGTTCGCTATACATAACACAGTTATGGTGGTTCTCTCCACAGCACACAGGCATGCTGGTTCTCTCTCCAGCACACAGGCATGGTGGTTCTCTCTACAACACACAGGCATGGTGGTTCTCTGTACATCACACAGGCATGGTGGTTCTCTCTACAACACACAGGCATGGTGGTTCTCTCTGAAGCACACAGGCATGGTGGTTCTCTCTACAACACACAGGCATGGTGGTTCTCTCTACAACACCCAGACATGGTGGTTCTCTCTACAACACACAGGCATGGTGGTTCTCTCTAGAACACACAGGCATGGTGGTTCTCTCTAGAACACACAGGCATGGTGGTTCTCTCTACAACACACAGGCATGGTGGTTCTCTTTACATCACACAGGCATGGTGGTTCTCTCTACAACACACAGGCATGGTGGTTCTCTCTACAACACACAGGCATGGTGGTTCTCTCTACAACACACAGTCATGGTGGTTCTCTCTACATCACACAGGCATGGTGGTTCTCTCTACATCACACAGGCATGGTGGTTCTCTCTACATCACACAGGCATGGTGGTTCTCCCTGAAGCACACAGGCATGGTG
Organism: Oncorhynchus mykiss; assembly: GCF_057628025.1. NCBI lineage: Eukaryota > Metazoa > Chordata > Actinopteri > Salmoniformes > Salmonidae > Oncorhynchus > Oncorhynchus mykiss. The sequence goes on along the minus strand of NC_143022.1, from coordinate 33,615,331 downwards.
GTTCTCTACTTCACACAGGCATGGTGGTTCTCTACTTCACAGGCATGGTGGTTCTCTACTTCACACAGGCATGGTGGTTCTCTATACATCACACAGGCCTTGAAGAATTGTATGCCGTATGCTGCAGCTGAGTAAAAAATGTAACACTTACTATGTATGCACAGATTGGGCTGAAGGCGTACGTTCCACACACGTATAGATGGGTACTGTTCACACGCAGTAAAATCTTGATGTAATTGAAGCAATCCGTCTGCATTAAAGGCACATGAGAGGAGAGAGCATCGTTAATATGATTCATATGTTCCCACAAACTATTCTGGAGGGAGAGTTACTCAGGTTGAATGGAGTAGCTCATTAGGCGACCCTCCAAGCATATTCCCACATTACTTGGCTGGAATGAATTGCTTTCAAATAGCCTGGGAGGGCTGTTGGCAGCAGTGTGACAAACATCTGAGTGACTGTCTCACACAGAAAACAGATTAGAGTGTCTTCATCAAGATCCTGGTCTATGAGCCTCTGTACCACAACCAACCAATCAATAAACCATAAATGAATCATACAATATGGCCTTCTGATAATATACTTCCCACAGAATTGAGGATTCACCACAATCACAGGGGATTGGTTAGATGGTAGACAATTTATCTGGCTGTAACAAAATCACTCAGGCCTCCACTGCTGAATGGATATGTACTTAAATGAGAGTTTCCACTGCCTCTGACTAAGTTCATTTTCAGTACTATAGCAAAAAAAAACAAGCCTAAGGACTAGAATGGAAGTGTAAATATTGTCACTAGAGTTCCAGACATGTTGCGCAGTGTACTCACCTGTAGGTCTTTGCCTTTGAAACTGCACTCGTCTCTCTTCATTTTCGGGGTACTCCATGTAAGCTACAGGAGAGGAGAGTACAGGTGTCAGGCACATTACTAAGACACATCATAGAGCTGTAAAGAAAGTAGCTGCCGAGCACTGTCAAAAAGAGCAGTGTCGTACACCATATAAGTTATATAATTCACATACACACACACACACACACACACACACACACACACACTCACTACAGTACTGTGATGATGTGTATCTGAGAGCAGAGAGGGTTTTACATACCACCTCTAAAAATACAAATGTTTCAATATTCACACACAGACACACACACACACACAGACACACTCGTGCCCACTTACATTGCGTTGTAGTTTGACTCTGCTGATATCAGAGAGGTTGAGGGCGAAGAGCTCCTCTCGTGCTCCAACATAGAGCATGTTATCTTCCTTACTGAGGAGGAGAGACGTGTAATTGAAGACTCCATCCACAGAGAATCTCTTGGCTGATCTCTCCTTTGCATCTGGGGAGAGAGGAAAAACAGAAAGAGGAGAAGAAATATTAACCTTACTGCAGTGGGCTAAATCAGGGTCAAAGAATGTTTCTTGGTAAGTCTTAAACAAACCTGCTATGAAACTCAAGTATACACCTCACACACATGGGGTTGGTTTAAAAAAAAGAAGACACCTGTACCATGTAAGATATAAATGCATTCAATGTTGGGTTTGCATACCAATATTACACTTTATAGACATCACAGAAGACTGAAATAACACCAAAACGTTTGACATAGAAACATCAGATTTTCTGCACTAAAAAAAATAGTTTATTCATTATAAAATTATGAAAAATATTAATATTATTCCATTCATGAGGCCACTAGAGGGCAATTTGGTCATTTGACTGCAGGAAAGGACTACCGAACAGAATGTATTACTGCAATATGAGCCTGCAAAGAGCATTCAAAGAGCCTTCTGGGCAAGAATGGGCAAGAATTAAACATAAAAACTGCAGTGTGTGTGTGTGTGTGTGTGTGTGTGTGTGTGTGTGGTCACATAACATCATGAGCAGGATAAAGACAGATGTTGTGTCTTAACCAGAGACACCAGCACACCATGTCATTATTGACGGTGTTCCTTCAGGCTGTATATCTGTTCCCATGACAACAACACTGTCTGGCCTAGCAGGCTGTCTCTCTCCATCGCTACAGGGGAGCTACAATAGAGATGGACAGAGCCTGGCCTCCTGTATGTGTGTGTGTGTGTTCAGTTAACAGTATACATTAGCAGCCTCCAGTCTTATCACCCGCTCTCATCACCTCTGGAGTGGGCTGCAGAGAAAGAGAGCGAGAGCCGGCACCCAATCTGTCTCTCACCATCCTGACACCCCTTGAAAAGCCCTCACTCTGTCTGCAGCCTGTAGCCACGTGTCTTATCATTGACTCTCTCTCTAAGCCTTCAGCGTTGCTGTCAAAGCTTCACAATCAGCGCACTGTTGCAGAGTGGAAGTCTTTAGAGCTGGCCACCGTCAAACACTTTGTCTTTACCCAAGTCCATCATTAGCAACATGGAGAACATTCTGTCATGCAAACAACGCCTACTAAGTGATTCTCAGAGGACATTACTGCCTTATGGATTATAAGCCAAATACTTCTAGGTAGTGTGTAGTTACCTCCCGGCCTGCTAACCCCACCACAGACGACAGAAGGTGTATAGAGAGGGTTCGCTTCCCCAGGGGAAACTACAGGCTAATAGCAGTGCATCAACGCCGCAACAGGAGGCTTTTTTACCACAAAATCATGCTGCAAAACAACAGGATCCTCTCTAGTCTACATAGCAAAAACCCAAGCCCACCAGGACTGCTCCCTCCCTGTCTGTGATTACAGGATGTAGTATGATTGGTGCTCTATGCTAGTGCCATTTACCCTCTCTCCTTCCTTCTCGCCTCTCCTCCATCTTCCCTCTCTCACCTCATTTCCTCTCCTCTCTTCTTCTCTCTCCCTTTCGCTCCTCTCCTCCCTTAGAACGTTGGGCAAATTTAACAGTGATTTACACATGCTAAGACAAAGTCTGGAGCTTGAACCAAAACAAGGGGATAGAGGGATTTCCACAGAGGAGGGCATCTACACAGTTAGAGTTAGATCACCACTGTCATGTTCTCTGAGCACTGCTGAGGGAGGCACAATGAGGTGTCCAATGTCCAGGGCACAGCTGGGAGCTGAGGGGGGTCTATAACAGGCGGCAACGGTGAGAGACATTTATGGAGAGATTCATTTGAAAAATTAGAAGCTCAAACTGTTTGGGCATAGACCTGGAAAGTATGACAGAACTTTGCAAGCTATCTCTGCAGTATATTGCAACTCCTCCCCCTTTGTGTGCTAGTGTTATTTATTCGAGGTACTCCTCGCTCTTTTGTTTGGGTTTCAACCCTGTGTTTTTGTTATGTGTTTGTTTGGTCTTCGTCCCCGTGCCTTTACATGGCACGCCATAATTTGGGCATAATTTTAAAAACTATTACGCATTCCTGCGCCTGTCTTCCGAATCTCTTCATGCCAACGTGACAACAAGGATATGTGTGTCCAGAACACAATTTTTTCCATGCATCAGATGGCTTGCATTAATTCATTATTCATGGAGCATACTAAGATAATTGCTCATAAATCCAAGATAATAATCTGGACTGATCCAAGAAAATGACCCTATAAAATGTATCAACGATTTGAGCAATTCCACACATTTCCAGGAAATGGTAACATATGGAGTGTGAGGCTTTTGGCAGAAGAGGTGCAGCTGCAAGGATGGCTACAAAAAAACTCAAGGGAGTAAATATATTGGATAAAGATATAATAGAAGATATAATAAATATTGACAGAGTCTGTCTGCCTGAATGTACTGGTGCTGCTGTTAGGGATTTAGTTTAAAGGTGCTATTACAATGGCATAATTTAGGAGATAAATACAACATGATTGCTGATCTCAAAGGTACAAAATATGATTTGGAAATAAAATAACATTTCTAGCCCTGGGACAACAAACCCCAATAGTGAACTGGAAAAACTGTGGGTCAGTGTCTGTCTGTCGACTATCTCCCCCAGTCACCATACAGACAGACAGTCACCACAGTCTCTTTCAGACAGACTACAATCTATTGTTGTTAGAGCGTCCGAGGTTGACTCCCGGGGGCCATCCCATGACAACGCAGGCAGCCATGGAAACGCTGTGCTGTAGTCTACTCTGGGAAGAGAAGAGGTCTGGCCTGTTTAGTGTTTAGAGGAAGCAGAAGCATTCAAGAGCTGCTAGTGTCTTCTGGAGCTTGGGAGACAGGGGGATGTCTGCCGGAGCTGAAGAAGGCGATGGCGTTGGGGAGGGCAGGTAAGTGGGCACAGTGTAACAAATGAATAGTCACAACAAGCTATATCACAACTAGCATGCCCTCACTTTGTTGAGCACACTCCCTACCCTGCATGGCCTGTGCCCCCGGCAAACCAGAGCTCCACAGTACTGGTCCACAGGGACATCTCATTATTGAGTCCCACAATTTCAATGACAAACAGGGGAAATCAAGCTAATAGAGGCTGGGTTCAAATAACAATACACTTACGTTGGAGAGGAGACATGGCTATCTAGGCTAACAACCTAGCACGTGTGCAAAGGAAAATGCATTGACAGGTGTTGTTAAAATGACCACAACACTGTTTTCTGCTATCACTGCGGGGTTTGTCACTGTTTTGAACATTCATTTGGATAGACTCAGTCCAAGTACAACATTGGTGCATATCACAGTTCCCAGTCTCCGTTTCACAGACAGACTCAGAGTTCATTCAACACAGTCCTATTTAACCTGCTGGCTCTGACTGAAAGACACAGCCTCCACCTGACACAGCTGCCAGTCACACCTTTCTCTTCCTGCGTGCCAGCTCTCTCACCGTATCGCTATACCCAGGCCCCCGTCCGTCCGTCCTTCCATCCATCCCACACCCTCAGAGAGAGCAGCTTTGTGTGACTGGGAGCACTTCCTGTGTGACCCCACAACCAAACCACACAGACACACCACACAGACACACCACACATACACACCAGTGCTCCTTCAGCAGGACACACAAAAAGATGCAGTTAGGGGGGTTGGCTCAACCACGGACAGCTGTAAGCAATATGAGATCTTTACAATCATTATGTAATTAAATGTCATTTTTGCAAATTACACTGCTAAATGGATTGTAATATCCACACTGCCTTGTTCACTAATCCATTTAGGGGCAAATTAGCGATGTGGGATTTTTGGGAACCCTAGTCTACATTTTGTTGCCATGGATTTCCCAACGGCTCTGAGTTCCAACAGCACAAAGTTAATTATGAGCACAGAACATCCCATCTAAAAGGCAAACCTCAACTAGCCTGTACCTCTGCACACTGACTCGGTGCCGGTGCCCCCTGTATTTAGCCTCGTTATTCTTATTTGTGTTATTTTGTATTATTTCTTTTTATTTTAGTCTACTTGGTAAATATTTTCTTCTTCTTGAACTGCACTGTTGGTTAAGGGCTTGTAAGTAAGCATTTCACGGTAAAGTCTACAGTCGTGGCCAAAAGTTTTGAGAATGACAAAAATATTAATTTGCACAAAGTTTGCTGCTTCATCGTCTGTAGATAGTTTTGTCAGATGTTACTATGGAATACTGCAGTATAATTACAAGCATTTCATAAGTGTCAAAGGCTTTTATTGACAATTACATGAAGTTGATGCAAAGAGTCAATATTTGCAGTGTTGAGTTTCCTTGTCATGGACCCAAAATATCAATGTTTTGTTCTCCGAGCCACTTAGTGATCACTTTTGCCTTATGGCAAGATGCTCCATCATGCTGGAAAAGGCATTCTTTGTCACCAAACTGTTCCTGGATGGTTGGGAGAAGTTGCTCTCGGGGATGTGTTGGTACCATTCTTTATTCATGGCGGTGTTCTTAGGCAAAATTGTGAGTGAGCTCACACCCTTGGCTGAGAAGCAACCCCACACATGAATGGTCTCAGGATGCTTTACTGTTGGCATGACACAGGACTGATGGTAGCACTCACCTTGTCTTCTCTGGACAAGCTTTAATCCGGATGCCCCAAACAATCGGAAAGGAGATTCATCAGAGAAAATGACTTTACCCCAGTCCTCAGCAGTCCAATCCCTGTACCTTTTGCAGAATATCAGTCTGTCCTTGATGTTTTTCATGGAGAGATGTGGCTTCTTTGCTGCCCTTCTTGACACCAGGCCATCCTCCAAAAGTCTTCGCTCCACCTGCCTGCTGCCATTCCTGAGCAAGCTCTGTACTGGTGGTGCCCTGATCACACAGTGGAATCAACTTTAGGAGATGGTCCTGGCGCTTGCTGGACTTTCTTGGGTGCCCTGAAGCCTTCTTCACAACAGTTGAACCGCTCTTCTTGAAGATCCGATAAATGGTTGATTTCGGTGCAATCTTACTGGCAGAAATATCCTTGCCTGTGAAGCCCTTTTTGTGCAAAGCAATGATGACGGCACGTGTTTCCTTGCAGGTAACTATGGTTGACAGGGGAAGAACAATGATTCCAAGCACCACCCTCCTTTTGGAGCTTCCAGTTTGTTATTCGAACTCAATCAGCATGACAGAGTGATCTCCAGCCTTGTCCTCGTCAACACTCACACCTGTGTTAACAAGAGAATCACTGACATGATGTCAGCTGGTCCTTTTGTGGCAGGGCTGAAATGCAGTGGAAATGTTTTTTGGAGATTCAGTTACATCTCCAAAAAACAACTGTATACTTGTTGTATTCAGCACATGTGGCAAACAAAGTTTGATTTGATTTTGATTTGATTTGAAATGTGGAGTAATCTGTCGTTCAGTCAGGGAGATCCAAGTGCTTCATTTTGTAGGGCATTCATCTACAGTAGCACCCTGATTCACTAAATGGCCTCTCCTATGAAGGGGTGTTGGCTTTCACATTTGTGGGTTGAGGAGTTTGAAGTATGCATTCCCCATTACAGACAAATGTTGTTATTGTTTACTTCAATGATGCAGAACTAGCTGGAAACAGTGATGGCCACTGGCAGAGCCATGTGTATCTCTAGTACACGTCGATGGATGGCAATGGGACAATACACAGCAGACTGAACTGCTTTTGAATAGGGCCAGATTCTGTTAATGTATGTTTTAGAAATCTAACAACAACACCAGCATCCTAACAGAGGCAGGATAAAAACATGATGAGTACTCTTTCCATTCCTCAAATCCCCACCCTTCCCCCCAATTCAGACCTGCATTATTTCAGCAAATAGATTAGGCTAAAGTAAGTGACAGCTCTCTATAGCTGCAATAAGATACGGTGTCTGTTCAAACAGTCATTAATTTGGTGCCTGTCATAACAGCAGATGACCTGGAAACAATCTCATCCCTCTTCATTGAGATCAAGCAGCATGCCCTGTTGGTGCATCTTGAACAGGAAGTCTGATGTCCCATTTCTAGCAGTCTGTCTATAAACATGGCCTAGATTCTCCTGTGGAGGGACACATGAAGATACTTCTATGGCATTGGCAGCAGGAGGCCACTATGGACAAAAGGGCTGTGCCTTCTGTAAGCAGGGCAGAACAAGCGTATCAGCAGCAGAGAGCTGAGCACAGCCCCACAGCCACAATTACAGCCTGATGGAGCTGAACCTATTACTCACAATAAGACAGAGCACACCTCCACAACCAAAACACACTAGAGCAGGGTCTCAGCAGCACCACATGCCATACAAAACCTGTCTGTGGAACTACATAAACTAACAGGGCCTCCACAAGATTCAAGAGCTTATGGGGTTTTCATTAAGATGACCCAAAGATGTACATACACAGGCCACTTTGGACATATCTCAGGAACAATTAATTGTAAGCAGATGATCAGGCCTATCTATTCATAGGTAACTGGGATTTAGCCTAAAAAGGATAGCTGTGTTGTGAAAGCCATAGGATAAAACTTTGTCACTATTGAACACATGCATGAAAGATATCTGCCCAGAAAGTCCAATCAAATAGGTTGGACACAGATACCAGAACTTAAAAGCACTAACTTTTGCGTTGTGTTAAGAGTCGGAGTCTGTATTGGGAGTATGCTGAGTGAGTGGGGTTTATCAAGGATTAGGCCATAAGCTTTGGAAGGTGAAGTCATGGTGGGGTTTAAAAGAGAGGTTAGGTAGAAGCAAGGGGGTGGATGGCAGTGAGATTGTTTCACCACAGCCAGACCAAAGAGGACAGAGGGGCTCAATGTTGTTTCATATGTCTCCGAGTCTTTCTGCTCCACCTGTATCAGAAACACTCACTGTCTTTTCATCTCACATCTCCACACCTATCTCATGTGTCTATCAGCACGCAGACACACACACAAATCTGTGTCATCACCATACTTGTTCTTACAGGATCCTCTGTTTTGACTTTGTGCACACTAAAACCAGGCGGTTACTTTTAGTCATGTTCTTTTTCAGTTGGATCTGACCCAATGTAGAAGAACAGATACATAACATTCAATAACCCAACATGTTGTTCTACTCACAGAGGAAGTGGTCACACCCCAACTCTTGGGAAACAGTACCAGGAACCCCTAACACAGTTAGAACTGAACAGCTCTTCCCGCTTTCTAGAAACCACTTTCCCAAAGGGGACAGACTGAGCTAGGAACAAAGTCAGTTCACAACTTCCCCTATCATCCCATCTAATCATATTCTCTGTGGACAAACAGCAGGAAGACAAAACCCACCACAGACCTTGTTCATTGTGGAGGCACACATGACATCAGTTGACCTAGAGTGGGAACTGAGTCAACCCAATGCTCTGGGACCTGGCAGCTTGCATGAGTAGTATGCTGCGGAGGTGAGAAAGCAACATGAACTATGATTAGTAGAATGGTGCATGGCCGTGGTAGAGCAGAGGCAGAGAAAGGGGCAGACATCAGATCCACCAGGAGATTCATTAGGCACTCTGTGAGTCAGCTGTTTGTTTAGGGAAGGGCTTGGGTCTTGGCTCGCTGTGGTTAGCAGGAGATAGGCTAGAGCTCACAAATGGTAGCATGAACAAAACATGGTGATGCTGAGAATTCTGGGAAGTTTATACACAATCTATGTGAAGAGGATGTTGGTTACCACAACAATTAAATGAAGATGTGCATATTAATGGTGTGAAAATGCAGTATCATAGAACTCAATAGGCATCTACAGAACAATTAATTTTGCCTAATTAATAGCTTCGTTAGGCAAAGAGGGGCGTAACAGGTTTCATGGGAACCATAGTAACATTTATTGGGAGAAAGAATGAAACTGCTCAGTGTTTTCAGAATTGGTACAGCCTGCAATTTGCAAACAACGGTGTGGCTCGGCTATAATTAAACTCATTCCTGCAGGAAAATAATGTTGCCCTCCTATGATCCAGGATCTGTTCTGCTGGTCAGAGAGATCATGCTGCTGTATGCTGCCGAGTGTTGCTGCTGACCCCTCAATATGGTGCTCCACTCCACAATGTAAACCAGCCGTGGCCTCAGGTGCTCAGGCTCAGGACCTCCTCATGACCCCTGCTGCACTATGGGGAGAGGCTGAGCATCAGCACCATGTAGTCAGAGTCCTTGGTGTGAGAGGACAGCAGGGGGCTGAACAGGCTGGCGGCAGAACTAGGCTACATGCTGAGTGGAGCACCGGACTAGACTATACAGTGTGTTGAGGAGTCCCTCCCCACAACACAGGTTAGGAGATGAGGGTGGAGGAGGAGCAGCAAGGAGGGTGTTTTCAAAACAAGGCCTGTCCAGGGTGATTTATGAGCAGCTAGCTCCCTGGTGGACTGGAGAAAGTGGCTGGGTCTCATAAACACTAGCAACATCAACATCAATGTTCTCTTTATAATGAACCTCAGTCACCCGAGCCACGGCCTGTTCACCCCGGCGGAGACAGACCGAGAGACTGACAAACAGCTTCAATCTCCAGCCATCAGACTGTTAAATAGCCACCACTAGCAGTCCACCGCCCAGTACCATGCCCTGAACCTTAAGTCACTGTTACCACACGGTACTCTACCCTGCAACTTAGAGACTGCTGCCCTGTGTACAGTTGAAGTTGTAAGTTTACATACATATAGTTGCATACTTGCATGACACAAGTAATTTTTCCAACAATTGTTTACAAACAAATTATTTCACTTATAATTCACTGTATCACAATTCCAGTGGGTCAGAAGTTTACATACACTAAGTTGACTGTGCCTTTAAACAGCTTGGAAAATTCCAGAAAATTGTCATGGCTTTAGAAGCTTCTGATAGGCTAATTGACATAATTTGAGTCAATTGTAGGTGTACCTGTGGATGTATTTCAAGGCCTACCTTCAAACTCAGTGCCACTTTGCTAGACATCATGGGAAAATCATGGGAAAATCAAAAACAATCAGCCAAGACCTCAGAAAACAAATTGTAGACCTCTACAAGTCTGGTTCATCCTTGGGAGCAATTTCTAAATGCCTGAAGGTACCACGTTCACCTGTACAAACAATAGTACGCAAGTGTAAACACCATGGGACCACGCAGCCGTCATACCGATCAGGAAGGAGACGCGTTCTATCTCCTAGAGATGAAGGAAGGAAGGAAGAAGCCACTGCTTCAAAACACATGGGGACAAAGATCATACTTTTTGGAGAGAAGTCCTCTGGTCTGATGAAACAAAAATAGAACTGTTTGGCCATAATGACCATTGTTATGTTTGGAGGAAAAATGGGCAGGCTTGCAAGCCGAAGAAAACCATCCCAACCATGAAGCACGGGGGGGGGGGGGGGGGGGGGGGGGGCATCATGTTGTGGGATTGCTTTGCTGGAGGGACTGGTGCACTTCACAAACTAGATGGCCCCATGTGGGAGGAAAATTATGTGGATATTTCGAAACAACAGCTCAAGACATCAGTCAGGAAGTTAAAGTTTGGTCGCAAATAGGTCTTCCAAATGGACAATGACCCCAAGCATACTTCCAAAGTTGTGGCAAAATGGCTTAAGGACAACAAAGTCAAGGTATTGGAGTGGCCATCACAAAGCCCTGACCTCAATCCTATAGAAAACCTGTGAGCAGAACTGAAAAAGCGTGTGCGAGCAAGGAGGCCTACAAACCTGACTCAGTTACACCCGCTCTGTCAGGAGGAATTGGACAAAATTCACCCAACTTATTGTTGGAAGCTTGTGGAAGGCTACTCTGAACGTTTGACCCAAGTTAAATAATTTAAAGGCAATGCTGCTAAATACTAATTGAGTGTATGTAAACGTCTGACCCACTGGAAATGTGATGGAAGAAATAACAGCTGAAATAAATCATCCTCTCTACTATTATTCTGACATTTCACATTCTTAAAATAAAGTGGTGATCCTAACTGACCTAAGACAGGGAAAATTTACTAGGATTAAATGTCAGGAATTGTGAAAAACTGAGTTTAAATGTATTTGGGTAAGGTGTATGTAAACTTCCGACTTCAACTGTACATAGCCATTGAATACTGGACACTTTAATAATGTTTGCATACTGTTTTACCAATGCAAAGTGCCTTCAGAAAGTGTTTATACCTCTTTATTTATTCCACCAATTGTTGTGTACAACCTGAATAAAAAAATGGATTAAATATATTTTCCCCTCACCTATCTGCACACAATACCCCATAATGGCAAAGTGAAAACATGTTTTTGTAAACTTTCACAAATCTATTGAAAATTAAATACAGAAATATCTCATCGACATAAGAATTCACACCACTGAGTCAATACTTTGTAGAAGCACCTTCGTAGGCGATTACAGCTGTCTTTTTGGGTAAGTCTCTAAGAGGCTTGCACACCTGGATTGTACAATATTTGCACATTATTCTTTCAAAAATGATTCAAACTCTGTCAAGTTGATTGTTGATCATTGCTAGACAGCCATTTTCAAGTCTTGCCATAGATTTCCAAGCCGATTTAAGTCAAAACTGTTCCCGCTCAGGAACATTCAATGTTGGTAAGCAACTCCAGTGTAGATTTGGCCTTGTGTTTTAGGTTATTGTCCTGCTGAAAGGTGAATTCACCTCCCAGTGTCTGTTGGAAAGCAGACTGTAAAACTTGATCAATCAGACTTGATCTTCTAGGATTTTGCCTTTGCTAATGGTTGTATTCTGTTTCTTTTTATCCTAAAATAACTCCGTAGTCCTTGTCGATGAGAAACATAGCCATAACATGATACAGCCACCACCATGCTTAAAAAGAATATGAGTGGTACTCAGTCATGTGTTGTGTTGGATTTTCCACAAACATAACGCTTGTATTCAGGACAAAAAGTTCATTTCTTTGCCACATTTTCTGCAGTATTACTTAAGTGCCTTGTTGCAAACAGATTGCATGTTTTGGAATATTTGTTATTCTGTACAGCCTTCCTTCTTTTTACTCTGTCATTCAGGTTAGTATTGTGGAGTAACTACAATGTTCTTGATCCATCCTCAGTTTTCTCTTATCACAGCCATTAAATTCTGTAACTGTTTTAAAATCACCATTGGCCTCATGGTGAAATCTCTGAGATTTCCTTCCTCTCCGGCAACAGAGTTAGGAAGGATGCCTGTATCTTTGCAGTGGCTGGGTATCTTGATACACCATTCAAAGCCTAATTAATAACTTCAGTGTCTGCTTTTTTATTTTATTTTTACACATCTACCAATAGGTTCCCTTCTATGTGAGGCATTGAAAAACCTCCCTGGTTTTGTGGCTGTATCTGTGCTTAAATTTCACTACTCGATTGAGGGACCTTACAGATGACTTTATGTGTGGGGTACAGAGATGAGGTAGTTATCCAAAAACCATGTTAATTAAGCAATAAGGCACAAGAGGCTTTGCTGTATCATGAACACAGTCACAGGTAAATGCCGTTTTTCGGTCCGCTATAACAAAGGGGTTGAATTCTTATTGACTCAATGTTAAATTCAGGCTGTAACGAAACAAAACGTGGAAAAAGTAAAGGGGCATGATGCTTTCCGAAGAGACTGTATATACTGTATTCTAGTCATGGCTCATCCTATATAACTACTGCTGTACACACATTTTCTACTCATATGCTGTCCATACTTATGTATATTAATTTCGGACTCGTTCTGATATTTCTTAATTTCTTAATTTTTATTTGGGGGATTTGTGTGTATTGTTTTGTATTGTTAGGTATTACTGCACTGTTGGATCTAGAAACATAAGCATTTCACTGCACCTGCATTTACATCTGCAAAATATGTGTACGTGACCAATAGAATTTGATTTGATTTAACGAAAACAGATACCAGTGTGCTGCAACATCTAGCAGATTTTAGCATGAACAGGTAAAACAGCATGTTTTCACACATGGTCACTCTTTTCATGGATGGTATACACTGAGTATACCAAACATTCTCCCGTCCCCCCCCCCCTTCCCCGTCTCTGCCATGGGGCTGTGGTCTAGTGGAGCGTGTCTAAGTACCTACGGCCAAACCCCTCCCGTAACAACACAGTCCACAGGCATGGAGACCATTTCAAGCATACTTAAAGAAGATTACGGTATAGTAGCTACATTGTGCAACTATACTGTACATACATTCTTGGTAGTCATTTTCAATCACTTCAACGTGAGTGAGTGGCTCAACAGGCCTAATCACAGTCCTACAGGACAAGAACAAAGCACATTCTGATTTACATTATGTGCTTTCAAATGAATGATCTTCTTAATTATTAGTGCTGTAGGCATGGCCGCTATATGCTGACCTATACCATGACTGGCCGCACTGGATTTAACAAACAGAGGGCTGAATAGATCGGCAGGCACATAGGGCCAACATAAACCGCTTATAGGTGTCCCTTTAAATAGCATTCTAGCACTCTAAGCTCTTCGGCATGGTCTGCATTAAAGCCAGGAACAAAAGAAGAGAGCAAAGCAGATGTAGGATCGCCTCCCTGAACCCATGATCCGTCCTGATAGGCGCATAATGAGAACCAGATCTATGTTCACACCATAACACACACAAATCCCCATTCAATATTCATGGAAGATTAGCCTCTCCATTGAGGCGGAGGGCAGATCGGAGGGATGGTGGGGGAGGGGAGAGGAGAGAAAGGCTGTCCAGGGAAATGTTGCTGCTGCTTGGCCTGACGAGGGACTGGGGAGGGCCTGGCTGGTCTGAGTGCACCAGAATCATAAGGCATGCAGTCATGACAGCTCACATACAAACAGACAGGACTGAGGGGCAGATGGAGAGGAGAAGAGAGGAGTCAGCCTGGTTCTGTAAGACCTAGGTCCCCAATGGTCATGGCACGAAGTGTTGCTTTGATACAGTAAACAAAGAGTGACACAGCCCTTTTGCAGGGAGCCTAGAAAATGTAATCACACCGGCACCGATGTTAGCAGGCAAAGGCAGCTTCCATCGTCAGGCCACTGGCAATCAGCATCCCTATCAACATGGCCACTTTGTTTTCTCTTCATGAAGGTGTTTGCTTAACCAATGGAAAATATATCACTACTGGGCACAAACATTTGCCTATTCCATAGAAACAGATCTGTGTAGGTTGTTTAAATGTCAGTGGGACCACATAATTTCCCTGTCAGGTTCAGTGCTACAGCTGGTAAACATTTATATGACTGTAACTGTATCATGAGCAGACAGTCAGTTCATTTTACTACTGAACCTCTCAAAGTTTTAAGAGCTGGAAGTCACTCCCATTGTTATTAAAGTAGGCTGTTTCCTTACGTTGACCCCATTGAGAAAAACATGGCTCATCAGTAGAACAGTGGCAAGACTGCAGTACGATGTCCAGTAATGTTATACTAATTAGCTTATAGCTTTACATAATGACTGAATGGGTTTATGGATCATTCCCAATGGATGCTTCTGTAACAATGGTTTTCTAAACCAAAAAACACAACCTACAGAGTACAGACACACAAGTGAGAAGATAGAAACTTGGCCTATGTCCAGAACCTTGACATAATGTAGGCATCTTGACATAATGTAGGCATCTTGACATAATGTAGGCATCTTGACATAATGTAGGCATCTTGACATAATGTAGACATCTTGACATAATGTAGGCATCTTGACATGATGTAGGCATCTTGACATAATGTAGGCATCTTGACATAATGTAGGCATCTTGACATAATGTAGGCATCTTGACATGATGTAGGCATCTTGACATAATGTAGGCATCTTGACATAATGTAGGCATCTTGACATAATGTAGGCATCTTGACATAATGTAGGCATCTTGACATAATGTAGGCATCTTGACATGACTGACTAGGAAAGTGACATTTAGGTCTTACATGAAAAAAAAGAGAGAAAAGAGAAGTGTGAAGGGACTGAAGGGGCCTTTTCAGGTAGTGATTGATGGTGTATGCTGTTATGAAATGCTCTGTCAGGGCCGTGCTGGGGGCTTTATGAAGGCTGGCAGGTGAGAGAGATGACCTGGGACTATAGAGGTCCACCAAGAGAAAGCCAGGATGCAGGCTGGGACAGGCAGGCAGGCAGGGCTCCGTGACCCATTTCAATCTTCCCCTGGCCTCAGAGGAGAACACAGTGGCTTACACTATTGTAGGCAAAGATATTATGACAACGAAATCTGAGCACACTGTTTCTATGCCAGTATGTGCATAAAGACTATAGGCTGATTGGGATCATTGGGATCAACAGCTCATTGGGATCAACAGTAAACTAACCCTATTCCTGCATTTGCTGTCTTGCATCACTACTATCCCATGCAAATAGCCATAAAGCTTTTGTCCTCCTATGAAAACAAAAATGTTACAGATTAATGAAAAGTATAGCTAGGATTTCTAATGCTGCCCTCAATAGAGCTGGACCCCCTGCCCCCCAAATGGTCTGTAAGACCGGAGACCATGTGAACCGTGGTGAATTGGGTGGTAAATCACTTTATGAATGGTTCACACCAAAGGGCATGGGAGCCATCCATAGCTTTAGCATTATGTGCACACGCTCATC
Source organism: Oncorhynchus mykiss (assembly GCF_057628025.1). Lineage (NCBI taxonomy): Eukaryota > Metazoa > Chordata > Actinopteri > Salmoniformes > Salmonidae > Oncorhynchus > Oncorhynchus mykiss. The sequence continues at coordinate 33,599,529 of NC_143022.1, read as the reverse complement.
AAACCTTGCAGAGCATTAGTATGTTGACAAATGGGCTGTATTGCCATTACATATAATTTGCTTCCTTCTTCCAAAACCACAAATCTGGAGCCATATTGAAATCAGATGAGAAAGCATAATCCCTATGCTTATTAGTTTAATGCACTGCACTGAATAAAGATGTGTTTTGAAGATTTAAAAAAAATACGGTGTAAGTTCATCTTGCAAACAAACCATTAGCACAGACTTACGAGGACGACTCCAGAAGAGCAATACCTCCCTGTTGATGGAAACTCTGTGTGTGATATTGTTCTGAGTAAGACTGAGTACAATGACCTGGTTCATGTTGTAACTACCTCTGACCTGCTATGGCTTGATAGACCCACCCTGATGGAACTGCCATTCATGCCCTGGGATTTAGCTGGCTTTACTGCCATTAAGGTCTAGACACACTGAGTAACACACTGTCACGAATGCCGTTTCCTGAGTCTGTTTTTTGCCTATGTTCTGTCCTGGAGTGTTTTTTCCGGCGTCCGGCGTCCGCACCCTGTCTGGTTGCCGGGCAATGTAGCCAGTTGGGGTTTCTGATTACCCGCACCTGTATCCCATCAGCTATCTGCACACCTGGTCCTGATCATCATCTCTCCTCTTCATAAGCCCGGACCTGACATCCATTCCCTGCCGGATCGTTAGCCATGAACAGTATGTTGTGCCATAGTATCAGCCTCAAGTTGGATAGAATTTGTTTTGTTGTTTTTTACGTATTGCTTGCCTTAAACTTACCTCCGTTTGTTCTGTCTTCAGTTACTCACCCGGATCATTTACCCCATTCCCGCCTGGTCGTCGGAGGATTCCGCTTCCCCATTGGATCCACCTATTTACTCCCATCAACTCACCACCGCTACCCACTACGCCACCTGGATATATCTACCCATTCACATTCACTTGTAAATAAATACTCACCTTCTTCCTACTCTCCTTGTCCTGGTCTGCTTCTGGGTTCGTTTTTGAAGAAACGTGACAGAACGATCCGGCCAAGAATGAACCCAGCGGACCTGCATTCCGTTTGCCATGCCATTACCCAGCAGGGGTAGACATTGGGACAACACAAGACGGCGCTACAGGAGATAGCGGTTGCAATCCAGAACTTATCTGCTAGCTTGACACAAATCCAGGATCAGCTCAGTTTGCTGGCGATTCATTCACCACCTGTTTCACCCATCTCACCTGCCGTGTCTGATGCAGTTTCCTTCCGTGAACCCAAGGTACCGACGCCTGATAAATATGAAGGGGATTTGGGAAGATGCCGTTCGTTTCTTATGCAGTGTGGGTTAGTGTTTGATCTGCAGCCCCATTCTTACGCCACTGACAAGGCTAGGATAGCCTTTGTTATTGAACTGCTGCGTGGAAGAGCTCTGGAATGGGCTTCAGCCGTTTGGGAACGACAGGGGACCTGCATGGCTTCATACCAGGAATTCACGGGAGAGATGAGAAGGCTTTTTGACCATCCAGTCCGAGGTAAGGACGCAGCTAAACGTTTGTTCACTCTTCGCCAAGGAGCTCGCAGTGTGGCAGACTTTATGATCGAGTTCAGGACATTGTCTGTGGAGAGTGGTTGGAATGAGGAGTCACTACAAGCGGCTTTTTACCAGGGGTTGTCGGAGCAACTCAAGGACGAGCTGATATCCTATCCAGAGCCTAGTGACCTAGACAGCTTGGTCACTTTATCTATTCGGGTAGATAATAGAGTCCGAGAGAGAAGGAGGGAGAAGCAGTGGTTGTCCATCTAATCAATCTGAGACTCGGTTACCATTCTGGTCAGGAAGTGGACCAGAACAGGTTGATCGTTATTCCCCACACGGGATTAGTGGAGGGGTCTTGCCACCAGATCCTGAACCAATGCAAGTGGGGCGACACGGGCTAACTAAGGAGGAGCGCCAACGTAGACGTGAGACCAACAGCTGTCTCTACTGTGGTAGCTCAGGACATTACATCTCCGCTTGTCCACAGCGCTCGTTAAACTGCCCGGCTCGCTAGTTTTGGGAGGAATTTTAGCGAGCCAGATTCAACCTCTCAAGAATCCTGTCAGACCCCGTTTTCCTGCGACCCTTATGAATAAGGATCAGAGCTTAGAGATGAACGCTTTTATTGATTCAGGTGCCGATGGCAGCTTTATTGATGCCGACTTGGTGGAACAGCTGGGGCTTTCCAAGGAGCAATTGCCGGAAGCCATTGAAGCAACCACTCTGAACGGCAGTAGTCTAGCACGGATCACTATGAGGACTGAACCGGTTAAGATGTTGTTGTCGGGGAATCATTCAGAGTTTATCTCCTTCTTGATTCTGTCCTCGCGCCATGTTCCTCTGGTTCTTGGTTACCCCTGGCTGAAGGAACACAATCCCTCGTTTGATTGGGTGACGGGTAAGGTAACTAGTTGGATTGTCATGCTAACTGTCTTAGGACTGCCTGTTCTCCTGCCGTTTCCAGTCAGGTCAGTGACTCTGCTCCTCCTGATTAGTCCCTGGTTCCAGAAACATATCACGAGTTGGGTGAAGTATTCAGTAAACAGAAGGCTCAGTCCCTTCCTCCCCACCGACCTTATGACTGTGCGATTAATCTGTTTCCTGGAGCCGCCTTTCCCAAGGGACGGTTATACAGTATCTCTCGAACTGAACGTGAGGCCTTGGAGACCTACATCAAGTCATCACCTCTGGGAGCAGGATTTTTTTTTTGTGAGCAAGAAGGATGGCTCTCTTCGACCGTGTATTGATTATCAGGGTTTGATATTACGGTCAAGAACAAGTATCCCCTGCCCTTGATGAGCTCGGCTTTCGATTCTTTACAGGGTGCTACGGTTTTTACGAAGCTTGATTTACGTAATGCTTATCATTTGGTTCGGATCAAAGAGGGGGACGAGTGGTTGACTGGGTTCAATACTCCGATGGGACATTTCGAGTACCACGTGATGCCGTTTGGACTGACCAACGCTCCTGCTGTGTTCCAAAGTATGGTGAATGACGTTCTGAGAGATATGATTGGTATTTTTGTGTTCGTTTACCTGGATGATATCCTCATCTTCTCGAAGGAGCTTTCTAGCCACGTTCAGCATGTCAAGCAGGTCCTGCAGCGGTTATTGGAGAACCGTCTGTTCGTGAAGGCTGAGAAGTGTGATTTTCACGGCCACACGACGTCCTTCCTCGGGTACATCATCTCCAGGGGAGAGATCAAGATGGACCAAGAGAAGGTTCGGGCGGTTCGGGATTGGGTCCAGCCCGGTACGAGATTGCAGCTCCAGAGATTCCTGGGGTTTGCAAATTTTTATCGGAGGTTTATCCGTGATTACAGCCGGGTGGCCGCCCCTTTAACTGTACTGACGTATTGCACCAGAAAGTTCTGTTGGTCTCCTGAGGCAGACCGAGCATTTCTAGATTTGAAGAGCCGATTCACCAACGCCCCGATTCTCTCTCAACCTGACACTTCCCGTCAGTTCGTTGTGGAGGTGGATGCGTCTGATGTGGGGGTGGGCGCCATCCTGTCCCAGCGTAGCTCCACTGACAGTAAACTCCATCCCTGCGCCTTCTACTCTTGTCGTCTTTCTCCAGCTGAAAGAAACTACGATGTGGGTAACCGGGAGCTTCTCGCTGTGAAGCTTGCCTTGGAGGAGTGGCGTCACTGGTTGGAAGGAGCGGAGCAACCGTTTGTGGTCTGGACTGACCACAAGAATCTGGCTTACGTGCAATCGGCTAAACGTCTCAACTCCCGTCAGGCCCGGTGGGCTTTGTTTTTTGGACGCTTCAATTTTTCCCTGACGTTCCGACCTGGGTCGAAGACCCGGGCCCTGTACCGGATGTTCTCCAAGACGGAGGAGAGTGGGGCCAAGACTGAGACGATTCTTCCCCAGAACGTTGTCGTGGGAGCCGTTACATGGAGGATTGAGGAGGAGGTGATGGCGGCTCTTCGGACACAGCCCGGGCCCGATAACGGTCCACCCGGTCGGTTGTTCGTGCCTGAGTCGGTTCGTTCTGCTGTCCTTCAGTGGTCCCACGCCAGCAAGATAGCTTGTCACCCTGGTGTTGCTCGGACTATGGCGTTACTGCGCAGACAATTTTGGTGGCCTGCCATGGGAGAAGATACCCGGAGGTTTGTTGCCGCTTGTCCTGTTTGTGCGCAGAATAAGAGTACCAATCGGGCCAGCTCTGGTCTTCTTCACCCCCTACCTATTCCCCGGCGACCTTGATCGCATCTGGCCCTGGATTTTGTCACGGGGTTGCCCTCTTCTGTTGGTAACACGGTTATTCTGACCATTGTGGATAGATTCAGCAAGTTTGCCCACTTTGTTCCCCTCTCCAAGCTGCCTTCTGCCACTGAGACGTCCGAGATCCTGGTTAGGGAGGTGTTCAGGGTCCACGGGTTGCCCTGTGACATTGTTTCTGACCGTGGTCCTCAGTTTACCTCTGCTGTCTGGAAATCCTTCTGTTTGGCCACAGTCAGTCTCACATCTGGATTTCACCCCCAATCTAAGGATCAGGCGGAGAGAGCCAACCAGAAGATGGAGTCCATGCTGCGTTGTCTTGTCTCCTCTGATCCCACCTCTTGGTCATCTCAATTACCCTGGGTTGAGTATGCCCATAATACCCTTCCTTCATCTGCCACTGGGATGTCCCCCTTCCAATGCCTGTACGGATACCAACCTCCCTTGTTTCCTTCTCAGGAGAGGGATCTTTCGGTCCCTTCTGTCCAGGCCCACATTCGTCGTTGCCACCGGACCTGGCATCATGCCAGGAGGGTCCTCCTTAGAGTTTCTGACCGGTATCAGATCCAGGCGAATCGTCGCCGTATTCCTGCTCCCGCTTATACCATCGGAGATAAGGTGTGGTTGGCTACACGGGATCTTTCTCTACGGACTGAGTCGAGGAAACTGTCACCAAAGTTCATTGGTCCGTTCGTGGTGGAGAGAATCATTAACCCTGTTGTGGTCCGACTCAAATTGCCGGGAACGCTTTGAGTACACCCCACCTTTCATGTCTCCTGCCTCAAGCCGGTTCACCTCAGTCCTCTGTTACCCCCTCCTCCTCGTCCTACTCCTCCTCGGATGATCGGAGGTGGTCCTGTCTACACGGTGCGCCGCATCTTGGACTCCAGACGGCGGGGTCGAGGGTTCCAGTATTTAGTGGATTGGGAAGGATATGGTCCTGAGGAGAGGAGTTGGATTCCTCGGCGTCAGATCCTTGACGATGACCTGCTTCGTGACTTTTACCGCCTCCACCCTGGCGCTCCGGGTAGTCCGCCCGGTGGCGTTCGTCGGAGGGGGGGTACTGTCACGAATCCCGTTTCCTGAGTCTGTTTTTTGCCTATGTTCTGTCCTGGAGTGTTTTTTCCGGCGTCCTGGAACGCACCCTGTCTGGTTGCCGGGCAATGTAGCCAGTTGGGGTTTCTGATTACCCGCACCTGTATCCCATCAGCTATCTGCACACCTGGTCCTGATCATCATCTCTCCTCTTCATAAGCCCGGACCTGACATCCATTCCCTGCCGGATCGTTAGCCATGAACAGTATGTTGTGCCATAGTATCAGCCTCAAGTTGGATAGAATTTGTTTTGTTGTTTTTTACGTATTGCTTGCCTTAAACTTACCTCCGTTTGTTCTGTCTTCAGTTACTCACCCGGATCATTTACCCCATTCCCGCCTGGTCGTCGGAGGATTCCGCTTCCCCATTGGATCCACCTATTTACTCCCATCAACTCACCACCGCTACCCACTACGCCACCTGGATATATCTACCCATTCACATTCACTTGTAAATAAATACTCACCTTCTTCCTACTCTCCTTGTCCTGGTCTGCTTCTGGGTTCGATTTTGAAGAAACGTGACACACACAGAGTCAAATGCATGGATTGGAAACTTTTCGTACTGCTGAGCCATCATGAATGTTCCTTTAAATTTTGCGAGGAACTGTCAGTGAAATGTATTGAAATGTTGCACAATGACAGTGGAAGTTAATCAATGGAAACACAAGCAAAATGTAAAATCACTGACAAGAGCATAATTCTCACAATAGGTTACATAGTACAGTATCTTGTACTGAGTAACAATATATCACTAAGACCTTGCAGAACATGCATTCTCTCCTTTTCAGCAGGATAACATTCAAAGTGTGTGAGGCACTGTCCTGAAATACCAGCGACTTTCCGTGAGCATGGAAGTTATGTCAATGTTGTGCTCCACCACGATGTGTCCCACTGAGAACACACTGAGCTCCTCCACAGAGCCGGTTAGAGAGGAACAGCCCTGCTCCCATCCATCAGTTCATCAACACCTTGCCAAGCGTTACTGTCCATGTCGTATATTCCTCAAAGCCCTGCCTGAGCCCCAGCGCTCCAGAGCTCTCCTCTCTTCTCAACACCCTGGGCCATCCCAGTCACCTCCACCACAACCCCACCCCCACACTACTCCCTGCTCTTATTTATAGACAAGCAACAACTCTGGGAGGGAAGCAGGCTGAGGCTGCCTTACACATTTTTCAGTAAATGGATGATCTACACACCCAGGTCAGTGGGGAGAGCACACCAAGAGCACACTCTCACTCACTTTGTTTCTCCAACACTCAAGGAATTATTGTGTTTCTCACACTATGACCTTCAACTGGTCCTGGAGAAACAGGAATACAGAAGGGAGGAGAGTTACAGTGCATTCGGAAAGTATTCAGAACCCTTGACTTTTTCACATTTTGTTACATTACAGCCTTAATCTAAAATTGATTAATTCGTTTTTTCCCCCTCATCGATCTACACACAATAACCCATATTGATACAGCAAAAACAGTTTTTTAGAAATGTTTGCAAAACTTAAATATCACATTTACGTAAGTATTCAGACTCTTTACTCAATACTTTGTTGAAGCACCTTAGGCAGCAATTACAGCCTTGAGTGTTCTAGGTTATGACGCTACAAGCTTACCACACCTGTATTTGGGATGTTTCTCCCAATCATCTCAAGCTATGTCAGCAGTACAGCATCGCTGCACAGCTATTTTTAGATCTCTTCAGAGATGTTTTATTGGGTTCAAGTCCAGGCTCTGGCTGGGCTACTCAAAGACATTCAGAGACTTGTCCCGAAGCCACTCCTGCGTTGTCTTGCCTGTGTGCTTAGGGTCTTTGTCCTGTTGGAAGGCGAACCTTCGCCCCTGTCTGAGGTCTGGAGCAGGTTTTCATCAAGGGTCTCTCTGTACTTTGCTCCGTTCATCTTTCCCTCGATCCTGACTACTCTCCCAGTCCCTGCCACTGAAAAACATCCCCACAGCATGATGCTCCCACTGTAGGGCCAGAGAATCTCGTTTCTCATGGTTTGAGTCCTTTAGGTGCATTTTGGCAAACTCCAAGTGGGCTGTCATGTGCCTTTTACTGAAGAGTGGCTTCCGTCTGGCCACTTAACCATAAAGGCCTGATTGTTGGAGTGCTGCTGAGAGGCTTGTCCTTCTGGAAGGTTCTCATATCTCCACAAAGGAACTTTGGAACTCTGTATGAGTGACCATCGGGTTCTTGGTCACCTCCCTTACCAAGGCCCTTCTCCCCCGATTGCTCAGTTTGGCCGGGCGGCCAGCTCTAGGAAGAGTCTGGGTGGTGCCTCGACACAATCCTGTCTTGGAACTCTATGGACTATTCGTTCATAGAGGCTTGGTTTTTGCTCTGACATGCACTGTCAACTATGGGACCTTATACAGACATGTGTGTGCCTTTCCAAATCATGTCCAATCAATTGAATTTATCACAGGTGGACTCCAATCAAGTTTTTGAAACATCACAAGGATGATCATTGGAAACCGGATGCACCTGAGCTCAATTTCGAGTCTCATAGCAAAGGGTCTGAATACTTATGTAAATAAGGTATTTCTATTATAAGTTATATTATAAGTTATAAGTTAAGTTATATTCTATTATAAGTTATATGTTATATTATAAGGTATTTATATTATAAATTTGTAAACATTTTTACAAGACTGTTTTTGCTTTGTCATTGTGGGGTATTGTGTGTAGATTGATGAGGATTTAAAAATATATATAATCCATTTTAGAATAAGGCTGTAACATAACAAAATATGGAAAGTCAAGGGGTCTGAATTCTTTCCGAATCCACTGTATGTTCCCATAAAGAACCACAGCTATTCTAACAGTCAGGAAGGAAAGCAATGGATGACACTTACTGTAAGTGAAGCTGAGTCGTGGAGTGACATCGTCCTCGGTGGCAGCTGCTTGGACAAAGGCGTAGGCCAGTAGGAGAGTGAAGGCCGGGAAACAGAGCTGGACCATGCTTATTGTCCACATGGCTCCTCTCCTCACGACTGCCAGCCAACTCACACTGTTTGTTTTTCAGGATTTGGGGGAATTCATGAACAGCTTCTTTTTCTCCCGTGTTTATTTTCTCTCCCGCTCTTCCTGTAGGTCTGGGCTCCCTAAATGGGAGACCTGTGCTCTGTTGTGAAAGTGAAGCTTCTCCGGGACTGCAGACAACTCTGGCCTCGGAATGATGACCTTTCACCTCACAACGAGCCTCCCAGGACGGACAGCCAATCAGCCTCCATACAGTCAAACCACCCCAAGGGCTCAGCTGAGATCTACACACATGGACAAAAGAACATTCATTCACATTGGTGTACAGACAGTGCAACACAGTTCACATGATTCCTCTCCTTATCATGGAACATTGGTTCGGAAAAACACTCCATTCGCACATGTCTCAGTACTAACAAAGGCTTTAGCCATAAGGCTACTGGCTACATAGGAGCTACTTTAGGCTGAGTGCACTTCCCTGTGTTTGTGTTTGTTGGACATAACTGGCTGGACGTATATTAATTTCATAGCTTGTGGTGATTTCTGTCTGTTTTCAGATGGGCAGAGTGCACTCTTTACCTGGACCAAAACAAACACATCCTCGGTCCTCTTAACGGGCCCGTAATATCATATCTGACAGACTGAGACAAGCAGAGCTGAGACAAAGACTCCCTTCTCCATGGGAGTTAGACTGGCGTTTTCACTACAGTTAATATCATAATAATATCATAATACTGTATCATAATATCACCCGGCTTGTATGGGTCTGCTTTCAATTGAAATTAAAACCAAATCAAGTTTAATTGGTTGCGTACATATATTTTCAGATGTTATCGCAAGAGCAGCAAAATTATTGTGTGTCTAGGTCCAGCAGTGCAGTTATACCTATTAATACAAAACAGTACAAGCAAATATACAGTACCAGTCAAAAGTTTGGACACACCTACTCATTCAAGGGTTTTTCTTTATTTTTACTATTTTCTACATTGTAGAATAATAGTGAAGACATCAAAACTATGAAATAACACATATGGAGTCATGTAGTAACCAAAAAAGTGTTAAACAAATCAAAATATATTTTATATTAGAGATTCTTCAAAGTGGCCACCCTTTGCCTTGATGACAGCTTTGCAAACTCTTTGCACTCTTGGCAATAGTAAAACTAAAGAAATACAGTTGAAGTCGGAAGTTTCCATACATTTACGTTGGAGTCATTAAAACTTGTTATTCAACCATCTCCACAAATTTCTTGTTAACAAACTATAGGTTTGGCAAGTCGATTAGGACATCTACTTTGTGCATGACACAAGTAATGTTTCCAACAATAGTTTACATATAATTCACTATCACAATTCCAGTGGGTCAGACGTTAACATACACTAAGTTGACTGTGCCTTTAAACAGCTTGGAAAATTCCAGAAAATTATGTCATGGCTTTAGAAGCTTCTGATAGGCTAATTGATAACATTTGAGTCAATTGGAGGTGTACCTGTGGATGTATTTCAAGGCCTACCTTCAAACTCAATGCCTCTTTGCTAGACATCATGGGAAAATCAAAAGAAATCAGCCAAGACCTCAGAAAACAAATTGTAGACCTCCACAAGTCTGGTTCATCCCTGGGAGCAATTTCCAAATGCCTGAAGTTGCCATGTTCACCTGTACAAACAATAGTACGCAAGTATAAACACCATGGGACCACGCAGCCGTCATACTGCTCAGGAAGGAGATGCGTTCTGTCTCCTGGAGAGGAACGTACTTTGGTGAGAAAAGTGAAAATCCCAGAACAACAGCAAAGAACCTAGTGAAGATGCTGGAGGAAACATGTACAAAATTATCTATAGCCACAGTAAAACGAGTCCTATATGGACATAACCTGAAAGGCCGCTCAGCAAGGAAGAAGCCACTGCTCCAAAACCGCCAAAATAAAGCCAGACTACAGTTTGCTACTGCACATGGGGACAAAGATTGTACTTTTTGGAGAAATGTCCTCTGGTCTGATGAAACAAAAATAGAACTGTTTGGCCATAATGACCATCATTATGTTTGGAGGAAAAAGGGGGATGCTTGCAAAACGAAGAACACCAACCCAACCGTGAAGCACGGGGGTGGCAGCATCATGTTGTGGGGGTGCTTTGCTGCAGGAGGGACTGGTGCACTTCACAAAATAGATAGCATCATGAGGGTGGAAAATTATGTGGATATTTCGAAACAACAGCTCAAGACATCAGTCAGGAAGTTAAAGTTTGGTCGCAAATAGGTCTTCCAAATGGACAATGACCCCAAGCATACTTCCAAAGTTGTGGCAAAATGGCTTAAGGACAACAAAGTCAAGGTATTGGAGTGGCCATCACAAAGCCCTGACCTTGACAATCATATAGAAAACTTGTGAGCAGAACTGAAAAAGCATGTGCGAGCAAGGAGGCCTAGAAAACCTGACTCAGTTACACCCGCTCTGTCAGGAGGAATGGGACCAAATTCACCCAACTTATTGTGGGAAGCTCGTGGAAGGCTACCCGAAACGTTTGACCCAAGTTAAACAATTTAAAGGCAATGCTACCTTCTGACCCACTGGGAATGTGATGAATGAAGTAAAAGCTGAAATTAATCATTCTCTCTAATATTATTCTGACATTTCACATTCGTAAGATAAAGTGGTGATCCTAACAGACCTAAGACAGGGGGATTTTTACTAGGATTAAATGTCAGGAATTGTGAAAAACTGAGTTTAAATGTATTTGGCTAAGGTGTATGTAAACTTCTGATTTCAACTGTATAATTGTGTGTAGAAAGACAGTATGGACAGTATATGAATGGAGAAGGTGTGTACAGTGGTAGTTTAATATGATATGAGCCTTGACTAGAATACAGTATATAAATATGAAGTGTGTAAAACAGTGTATAAACATTATTAAAGTGAGCGTTATTAAAGTTTTGTTTCTACGGGTAAACAAATAAAATACACAAAGAGATGGTTTAGTAATGATTCACAAAATACTAAAGACATAATTTAACTCTGCCTGTAGGCATGCATTTCTCTGTGTGCATGAGGTAATGCGTGAGGTCAGGTTCATTTGAAGGCATCACCTCATGACGAAACATCCTCAAGGCCTGAGAACTGGTATCTCCATACATACACTACATGGCCAAAACTATTTGTACACCCCTTCAAATGAGTGGATTTGGCTCATTCAGCTACACCATGCAATCTCCATAAACAAACATTGGCAAAAGAATGGCCCATGCTGAAGAGTTCACTGACTTTCAACGTACCATCATAGGATGCATCATTTCCAACAAGTTCATCAAATTCCTGCCCTGCTGGAGCTGCCCCAGTCACATGTAAGTGCTGTTATTGTGAAGTGGAAACATATAGGAGCAACAACAGCTCAGCTGCTAAGTGGTACTGTAGGCCACACAAGCTCACAGAATGGGTCCACCGAGTGCTGAAGTACGCAGCGAGTAAAAATCGTCTGTCCTCAGGTTGCAACACTCAATACCGAGTTCCAAACTGCCTCTGGCAGCAACGTCCTCACAATAACTTTTCATCTGGAGCTTCACAAAAGGGGTTTCTATGGCTGAGCAGCCACACACAAGCCTAAGATCACCATGCGCAATGCCAACCATCGGCTGGAGTGGTGTAAAGCTTGCCACCATTGGACACTGGAGTAGTGGAAACACAATCTCTGGAGTGATGAATCACACTTCACCATCTGGCAGCCCAACGGACTAATCTGGGTTTGGCGGATGCCAGGAGAACACTACCTGCCCGAATGCTAGTGTCAACTGTAAGGTTTGGTGGAGGAGGAATAATAGTCTGGGGCTGTTTTTCATGGTTACATATAGGCCTAGGGTTTCAAGCTGGTTGATTTAAAATATAATGATATTTAGTGATATTGAATTGTGTTTGGTTGTCAACGCAACCAAATAGTAACATTTGAAGGAGATGTACTGCATCTTCTGCTTTTAAATGATTGAAAGCTCAGTGATAGACATTTGGGTGACAACTTACCCAAAAATAAGACATTGTTTTTCCATTGGAATTTTGTTGTACTTTTAGATGGTTGAAATCATATTGATAACACATTGGAAATTCAACTAACTTTTGGCTGTCTTTTTGAGTGGGTAAATATAGGATGTACGTTTCAACCAAGTATTACCCAATTATCCACATTGAAATGACATGGTGTGCCCAGTGGGAGTAGCCACTGAGATAAGAGGCCTTGTGTTTATTCATAATTGATCATAAGATGTTTTGCTTTTCACTGTACAAAACAGCCTGTCTGCTTTCAATTATGTCCTCTACAAAACCCTATTAAAGGAAATTGGAATAAGTAGAGCTTGTTGCCAGCCATTTGTGGTGGGGTTTGAAGAAAATGAAAGGACCAATGCCCACAGGAGAGGAGAGGCTTCTGTGATTAAACATGGTTGGACACAGCTACAACACTCCTCAACTCTCTATGGATCAATGAAAGGCTATTAAATCTTTAATGTACTTGCCAAGACCAGGAGTGGACACTGGCTACCTTGTATGCCCACATCTTAGCCAATATGATATGTGAAAGCATCAGGACAAAACCACAAAGCAGCTGTACAAGAGCATTAATGTGATGTGAACCACTGAAATGGACAGTGTGGCAAACGGCAAAGACTATATAGTAACAGAATGTAACGTGATAATTTTTAAAAATAATAATACAATAAAATACAGTGAGGGAAAAAAGTATTTAATCCTCTGCTGATTTTGTACGTTTGCCCACTGACAAAGAAATGATCCGTCTATAATTTTAATGGTAGGTTTATTGAACAGTGAGAGACTGAATAACAACAACAAAAAATCCAGAAAAACACATGTCAAAAATGTTATAAATTGACTTGCATTTTAATGAGGGAAATAAGTATTTGACCCCTCTGCAAAACATGACTTAGTACTTGGTGGCAAAACCCTTGTTGGCAATCACAGAGGTCAGACAGTTCTTGTAGTTGGCCACCAGGTTTGCACACATCTCAGGAGGGATTTTGTCCCACTCCTCTTTGCAGATCTTTTCGAGGCTGACGTTTGGCAACTCGAACCTTCATCTCCCTACACAGATTTTCTATGGGATTAAGGTCTGGAGACTGGCTAGGCCACTCCAGGACCTTAATGGGCTTCTTCTTGAGCCACTCCTTTGTTGCCTTGGCCATGTGTTTCGGGTCATTGTCATGCTGGAATACCCATCCACGACCCATTTTCAATGCCCTGGCTGAGGGAAGGAGTTTCTCACCCAAGATTTGACGATACATGGCCCCGTCCATCCTCCCTTTGATGCGGTAAAGTTGTCCTGTCCCCTTAGCAGAAAAACACCCCCAAAGCATAATGTTTCCACCTCTATGTTTGACGGTGGGGACGGTGTTCTTGGGGTCATAGGCAGCATTCCTCCTCCTCCAAACACGGCGAGTTGAGTTGATGCCAAAGAACTCCATTTTGGTCTCATCTGACCACAACACTTTCACCCAGTTGTCCTCTGAATCATTCAGATGTTCATTGGCAAACTTCAGACGGGCATGTATATGTGCTTTCTTGAGCAGGGGGACCTTGCGGGTGCTGCAGGATTTCAGTCCTTCATGGCGTAGTGTGTTCCCAATTGTTTTCTTGGTGACTATGGTCCCAGCTGCCTTGAGATCATTGACAAGATCCTCCTGTGTAGTTCTGGGCTGATTCCTCACCGTTCTCATGATCATTGCAACTCCACGAGGTGAGATCTTGCATGGAGCCCCTGGCCGAGGGAGATTGACAGTTCTTTTGTGTTTCTTCCATTTGCGAATAATAGCACCAACTGTTGTCACCTTCTCACCAAGCTACTTGGCAATTGTATTGTAGCCCATTCCAGCCTTGTGTAGGTCTACAATCTTGTCCCTGACATCCTTGGATAGCTCTTTGGTCTTGGCCATGGTGGAGAGTTTGGAATCTGATTGATTGATTGCTTCTGTGGACAGGTGTCTTTTATACAGGTAGCAAGCTGATATTAGGAGCTCTCCCTTTAAGAGTGTGCTCCTAATCTCAGCTCGTTACCTGTATAAAAGACACCTGGGAGCCAGAAATATTTCTGATTGAGAGGGGGTCAAATACTTATTTCCCTCATTAAATTGCTAATCAATTTATAACATTTTTGACATGCGTTTATCTTGATTTTTTTGTTGTTATTCTGTCTCCCACTGTTTAAATAAACCTACCATTAAAATTATAGACGGATCATTTCTTTGTCAGTGGGCAAACGTACAAAATCAGCAGGGGATCAAATACTTTTTTCCCTCACTGTATATAATGTAGATGTATGACGCAGGACAACCCCATCCACCGCCTCCCTTGCAGGAAGACCCCATCCACTGCTTTAATTATAGTTGTCGAGAGGCTTTGCTGGTGCTATATTTGTGCTATATTTCAGTGGTGCTGAATAACAAATGATCCAAATGTATCAATGTCAGAAAGCCCCTCAGGTTAAGAACGTCTCGCCACCACCAGTAAATACCCACACAGGGAGCCGCAGAGCTCCTCATACTGACTGTATAATGAATTAATCAGGAGCATCTGGATCAGACAGGATACGTGTTTTACTCCGTCAACACTGCGGAAGGTGTCCCGTCTCCTGTTTCAAACTGATGTCTATTTTCTCACACAACTAAATCACTCAACAGTAAAATACATTCACAAATGCAAATATGTACGCATTTTCAAAACTCCAACCAGGCTATATTTCTCTCTAACCCCTTGTAGAGTCCTAATTCGAAAAACTGGTTGCTGTAAGAACATAAAGAGCACAAAGAGAGAGGCTTCAGAGAGTTGTGATAGTCTGCTTGGCTATGATACCCCACCAAGTGCATCAATGATAAAGATAAAATGAAAGATAACGAGGCCATCTAATTAAAAAGGGCCACACTGTAATGGCAGCGCCTTCCAAGTTTCCCTGTCTTTTGTGTGGCCTGTTACATGCCGTAAACAGGGCCATGGTGAGGGCCACATCAGCAGGGGAGACAGCCACAAGCATCATTAGCCTTCTTTGTGGGGAGAAAATTGGAGTCGTCCCATCTGACCGATGAGCAGCCGCTGCTCCATTAATCCTTCTGTTCTGTGACAGGAAGAGGTAGTCCTACGCTACACTACTGGCCCACATGCATCAGGCCGAGTTTTGCTGAGGCATGCCAACACTTGAACTCAATGTGAGTAATAGAAGGAGGGCCTCTGACAGCATAAAGATTGCAACTCTGTATTTCTCTCTAGTATGGTTTATCTGAAGGCACTGAATCATCTCATTGTCTTGCTATCATCTCTTTCAAACAACAGCCTACGATTTACTATGGTCAAGATACAACGGACCGTAGCAAACATATATGATACAACTGAATAATGGATTTCATTGATATCAACGTAGGCTACTACTTAATTTTCATTCAGATACAATCAGGTTGGAGCAACCCTTTCTACTACTGTAGCAAATGTCAAGGTTGTTGATAAGAGCTGCGAGTTATTTTCCAATTTAGGTTGGAATAGTGTTTCTGGCATGTTTCTTTGGACACAATGTAGGGAAAAGAATGTGTATTTTTTGTGCAAATGAATATAGCAGTGAAAAAAAAATCTAAACACTTACATTTCCAAAGGAGCAAGATGATGATGCCATGGTTTATTATTGAGGTGCTGAGTGAGTAGGTCTACAATTTCTAATAGACCTCACATTTTCAAAGGCATAAAGATGCTTTCCCTCAGATTCATACTAGCCTATCATCTGCATGATGAGTAACAGTAATAGTTTTGACCAGTCACTGCAATGGATTAATTTGGAGAGGAGGTGACCAATAAAACTAACTAGGTCTTTCCCAGTCACTGTGAGAGTCACTCTACTGGCCTTCCTAATTACTGGCCTTCCTATACTGGGAGAAACCGGAGCACTTGTGAGAACTGCATCACACAGTGATGTGCCAGTGTGCTGGGGAGCCACCAAGGAGTTTCTTACTGGAATTGTTTACAGAATCATGAATGTTTCCACTGCACTTTTAAACGGAGCAGTGATTATTATGTAGTGATTATTCAGAGCAAAGCTTTGAGGCAATCTAGACATATTAACTCAACATTAAAAGGGTATTAAGAGCTATGACAAGTTCAGAGCAGGATCAGCTGGAGCTATGTTATTGTTCCCACACTGAAGAAATAGATCATAGAAGGGTCTGACGCAAAAGAGGAAATACGTTTTATATTGAACTAAATCAGGGAAATTCCCAGTACTCTGTATAAGTATACTCTGTATAAGTCATATCCTGGAATACAGTTCCTGTTGTAACTTCCAGTGTATGTCACTGTATTATAAAGTCAGTCAAAGGATAGCTCTACATATAAATGTGTTTCTCATACAGAAGTGGTTGTTGGCCTACAAGTTAAACAGGCGCTATGACTAGCAGGTTTGCCATTTGAGTAGTGAGGGAAGGTTCAAGGCTTCTTGAATTCCACTCTGGACTGTTGACTGGAAAAGTGTTGATTGATAAATAGGCGAAGGCCCCCCTTGGCATGCACGTCATCTACAGACACCTGTAAACACAGGCACCGGGCACCTTAATTGTGGAGGACGGGCTCACAGTAATGGCTGGAATGGAATCAATGGAATGGTATCAAAAACATACATGTGTTTGATACCATTCCATTCACAACATTTCAGCCATTATTATGAGTCATCCTCCACTCACCAGCCTCCTGTGACACACACACACCACCTGGGCAGCCTGGGTCACAGCACCTCTCTCTGGTAAAGCAGCGTCAGATGTGTGAAGGAGCGAATGTGATTTGTGAAGGAGAAGATGCAATGTGTGTCAAGGAGGATGTGTCATCTGTCAGGAGGGGCTTTAATGTGAGATCAGGACACAGGCACATAAGGAACCTGGGCCTGATGCATCGGCCAGCAGGCTCGGGGGCCAGGGGAGCAGTGTTGACACAGTCCTACAGCAACACTCTCAGGTCATTTCACAACCAGTTACACAGATCTAAAGATACCACTGTTGAGAAAGATAACGAGCTAAGGAAGCACTAGAGCAGTATCAGAGCCATAGTGACTAACGAAGCAATTAATGGTAAATTTCACCGCTGCTCTATTTCACTATGTATACACAGTATGTCCATGAATATGTTATTAACATATACAGTACCAGTCAAAAGTTTGGACACACCTCAAGGGTTTTTCTTTATTTTCTATTTTCACTGGAGTAATAGGGAAGACATAAAAACTATGAAATAACACATATGGAATCATGTAGTAACCCCAAAAAGTGTTAAACAAATCAAAATATATTTTATATTTGGGATTCTTCAAAGTAGCCCCCCTTTGCCTTGATGACAGCTTTGCACACTCTTGGCATTCTCTCAACCAGCTTCATTGGGTAGTGAATTGTGCCTTGTTAAAGGTTAATTTGTGGAATTTATTTCTTAATGCGTTTGAGCCAATCAGTTCTGTTGTGGCAAGGTAGGGGTGGTATACAGAAGATAAGTCCAAATTATGGCAAGAACAGCTCAAATAAGCAACGAGAAACAACAGTCCATCATTACTTTAAACCTCTACAGGATCAGTGGGTCCCCCGCGGGACGGATTGAGCTAACGCAGGCTAATGCGATTAGCATGAGGTTGTAAGTAACAAGAAGATTTCCCAGGACATAGACATATCTGAAATTGACAGAAAACTTAAATTCTTGTTAATCTAACTGCACTGTCCAATTCACAGTAGCTATTACAGTGAAATAATATCATGCTATTGTTTGAGGAGAGTGCACAGTTATGAACTTGAAAAGTTATGAATAAGCCAGAAGTGCAAAGGCTCATTGGATCAGTCTAAAACGTTGCACATACCCTGCTGCCATCTAGTGGCCAAAATCTAAATTGCGCCTGGGCTGGAATAATACATTATTTTAGGTGAAAATTGAAAAAAGGGGCGGATCCTTAAGAGGTATTAATTTGCAAGTAAACATGTTTCAATGAAACAGTAGATACGTCTGTCAATATAGCAAATAAGTAAACATGGCTTATATTCAAGACAACGTTTATTTTCTCTGGAGACCAAGGTTTCCACAGCAGTTATGGCAATGTATGATACAATAGAAAGAAAAATATACTACTAACGCTTTCAATAAATATTACAGTTCCACAAAGGGAGTACTTCCATATTGTGTGTTTGGGTGGTGCAGTGAGGTGTTTGGAGTCACTTTGATACAAGGGGAGGTTGTTGTTTTCACATCTCACAAAGAGTCAACTTCTTTGAATCCAAGCAGTATTGTCTGTGAGAGAAAGACAAAAATGAAATTACACTTTCATTGGCAATCATTGTGTACTGTCTATATTTCTACTGTAGCAGCATGGTGTAGAATATGAGACATCTCACAGACACACGTTAGAAAGCTAGCTACAACACAGGTACAGTTACTCCAAGACTAATATGAGTCATAAAGCCAAAGTCATTCCTTTACTCTCCGAAATCATCATCAAACATTTATCCAGTTTTGCTCCTAATGAGAGGCACGGAGGCTAGCCAGGC
This sequence comes from Oncorhynchus mykiss, assembly GCF_057628025.1. Taxonomy (NCBI): domain Eukaryota; kingdom Metazoa; phylum Chordata; class Actinopteri; order Salmoniformes; family Salmonidae; genus Oncorhynchus; species Oncorhynchus mykiss. The sequence continues at coordinate 33,580,680 of NC_143022.1, read as the reverse complement.
TAGTTAGCTAGGTAGCTATAATGTTAGACTACAGTACATTTTAGGTTTAGCTAGCTAAACTTGGCTAGGTTGCCTTGTAATGGTACTAGCAAGCCCCGTTATGGCCAATCATCAAATTTTACTGCACTGAACAACACTCCCTCATGTAAAAATATACCTTATATTGCTAGCTAGTTAGCTACTGACAGCGAAACAACTTTCTCGTTTGTCATTTGCCCTCCTGAGTCCAACTGGTCTAGGCTGCCGCAACTGCTTGCTGGTCTCAAAATGATTTTTCTCGCAGTCTCAACTCCTCTTTCTGACTGAAATAAATGGGGTTGTATATTCCTATGTTAAAGAACATTTACATTTTGGGGGGGGGGAGGAATGATCAGAATGTCATGCCCTGGCCATAGAGAGGCTTTTATTCTATATTTTGGTGAGACCAGGGTGTGACTAGGGTGGGCATTCTATGTTCATTTTCTATGTTTTGTATTTCTTTGTTGTTTGGCCGGGTGTTGTTCTCAATCAGAGGCAGCTGTCTATCGTTGTCTCTGATTGAGAACCATACTTAGGTAGCTTTTTCCCACTGGGTTTTTGTGGGTAGTTGTTTTCTGTTTTTGTGTCTGCACCAGACAGAACTGTTTCGGGTTTCAGTCATTCTCTTTGTTATTTTGTTATTCAGTGTTCAGTTCAAATAAAAAGATGAACATGTACCACGCTCCATCTTGGTCCTCACCTTCTTCCACCAACAGCCGTTACACAGAAGCAGCCGTTGTAGCTAATTATATAGCAATCCCGGATTGACAGTGCATGGTAACATAGCTTCCATAAACCTGTAAACTACTACAGCCCCCATTTTGAAAAGCCTGCCTTCGAGGGTTGGAACAAGGAAGTAGGGCTCCCGTTAGGCTGTAGTCTTTACAAAGCCAGGGAATATTTGTCAACCTAGATATTCTACAATATCCTGGCAGATACGAACATCTTTAATGTCCAATGGCTCTAATGAAAAAGGACAATCATATCTACTCACTGCTAGCTTGATCGTGCAATCGGCAAAACACAAAGGCCACAATAATTGCTACAAAACATGACCCAATTAAAATCAAATTGTATTTGTCACATGCGCTGAATACAACAGGTGTAGGTAGACCTTACAGTGAAATGCTTACTTACAAGCCCTAACCAACGATGCAGTTTTAAGAAAATACCTAAAAATATATAACATTTTAAAAGTAAGAGATAAGAAAAACAAATAATTAAAGAGCAGCAGTAAATAACAATAGCAGTGCTATTTTCAATGGGTACCGGTACAGAGTCAATGTGTCAATGTGCGGGGGCACCGGTGTGGAGGTAATTGAGATAATTATGTACATGCAGATAGGGTTGATAAAGTGGCTATGCATAGATAATAACAGAGAGTAGCAGCGTGGGGGAGGGGAGGGGGGGGGGTGCAAATAGTCTGGGTAGTCATTTGATTACCGCCTTGCAGTAGCAGAGAGAACTAGGGTGGCTGGAGTCTTTGATGATTTTTAGGGCCTTCCTCTGACACCTCCTGGTATAGGACGGCAGGGTAGCTTAGTGGTTAGAGCAGTGGACTTGTAACCGAAAGGTTGAAAGGTTCAAATCCCTGAGCTGACAAGGTACAAATCTGTCATTCTGCTCCTGAACAGGCAGTTAACCCACTGTTCCTAGGCTGTCATTGAAAATAAGAATTTGTTCTTAACTGACTTGCCTAGTTAAATAAAGGTTAAAAAAATAGATTCAAAAAAGGGGTCCTGAATGGCAGGAAGCTTGGCCCCGGTGATGTACTGGGCCATGCGCACTACCCTCTGTAGTGCTTTGCGGTTGGAGGCCGAGCAGTTGCCATACCAGGCAACCAGTCAGGATGCTCTCAATCTGTAAAATCTCTTGAGGATCTGAGGACCCATGCCAAATTTCTTCAGTAGGTTTTGTCGTGCCCTCTTCCTGACTGTCTTGGACCATGTTAGCTTGTTGTTAATGTGGAGGCCAAGGAACTTGAAGCTCTCGACCTGCTCCACTACAGCCCGTCGATGAGAATGGGGGTGTGCTCGGTCCTCTTTTTCCTGTAGTCCACAATCATCTCCTTTGCCTTGATCACTTTGAGAAAGAGGTCCTTACATAACATGGTCAGGTCTGTGACCTCCCTATAGGTCTGTCTCATCATTGTCGGTGATCAGGCCTACCATTGTTGTGTCATCAGCAAACTTCATGATGGTGTTGGAGTTGGCCGTACAAGCAACTGGCCGTGCAGTCATGAGGGAACAGGGAGTACAGGACTGAGCACGCACCCCTGAGGCGCCACCATGTTGAGGATCACAATAGCGTATGTGTTGTTACCTACCCTTACCACCTGGGGGAGGCCCGTCACGAAGTCTACGATCCAGTTGCCGAGGGAGCTGTTTAGTCCCAGGCTCCTTAGCTTAGTGATAGGTTTTGAGGGCACTATGATGTTGAACACTGAGCTGTAGTCAATGAATAGCATTCTCACATAGGTGTTCATTTTGTCCAGGTGGGAAAGGGCAGTGTGGAGTGCAATAGAGATTGCATCATCTGTGGATCTGCAAATTGTAGCCGTGACCAGCCTTCCAAAGCATTTCATGGCCACAGATGTGAGTGCTACGGGTCGGTAGTCATTTAGGCAGGTTACCTTAGTGTTTTTGAGGACAGGAACTATGGTCGTCTGCTTGAAACATGTTGGTATTACAGACTCAGACAGGGCGAGGTTGAAAATGTCAGTGAAGACGTCAGTTGGTCAGCACAGTACACGTCCTCGTAATCCGTCTGGCCCAGCGGCCTTGTGAATGTTGACCTGTTTAAAGTTCTTACTCACATCGGCTGCGGAGAGCGTGATCACACAGTCATCCGGAACAGTTGATGCTCTCATGCACGTTTCAGTGTTAATTGCCTCGACGCGAGCATAGAAGTTATTTAGCTCGTTTGGTAGGCTTGTGTCACAGGGCAGCTCTTGGCTGTGCTTCCCTTTGTAGTCTATAATAGTTTTCAAGCCCTGACACATCCAACGAGCGTCGGAGCCAGTGTAGTACGATTCGATCTTAGTCCTGTATTGAAGCTTTGCCTGTTTGATGGTTCGTCGGAGGGCATAGCGGGATTTGTTATAAGCTTCCGGGTTAGAGTCCCGCTCCTTAAAAGTGGCAGCTCACCCTTTAGCTCATTGCAAATGTTACCTGTAATCCATGGCTTCTGGTTTGGGGTATGTACATACATTTTTAGATCAGACAGCAAGCTCAATCAACCAATGAGTGTGCTCTGGGCGTTCGTAAACTCAGAGCATTGTCAGATTGGCCATTTGTAAATTCAGGGCATCTCGCATCTCGCTCAGAGCGCACCCTGGTGCTCTGGCCGAAAAGTACGGTTGATCTGAGCTTTCTGACCTAACAACAGCAGTCAAGCACCCAAGCTAACAGGCTAGCTTTGGAAAAAAAATCAATTTTCATGGTATCCAATTGGTAGTTACAGTCTTGTCCCATTGCTGCAACTCCCATATGGACTTGGAAGCAGTGAAGGTCAAGATCCGTGCATCCTCCGAAACACAACCCAGCCAAGCCGCACTGCCCGCTTAACCTTGAAGCCAGCCGCACCAATGTGTCAGAGGAAACACCATACACCTGGTGACCGTGTCAGCATGCATTGCACCTGGCCTGCCACAGGAGTCACTGGAGTGCAATGGGACAAGGACACCCCTGCAGGCCAAGCCCTCCCCTAACCTGGACGACACTGGGCCAATTGTACACCGCCCCATGGGTCTCCCGGTCATGGCCAGCTGGGACAGAGCCTGGACTCGAACCAGGCTCTCTAGTGGCACAGCTAGTACTGCGAGGCAGTTCCTTAGACCACTGTGTTGCTCGGGAGACCCAATGTTGGCTAGCTTGCTAGCTATTCCAGACACAAATGAGAGAACAGCTCACTCTGACCCTTTTACTCACCCCACTCATTATGTCAGCCAATCATGGCAAGCGGGAATGTAGCTGTCTTCTTCCATGGCTAAACCAACTAGGCTCGGAATGTAACAATTTTATTCGTATACAGATGGTATACAAGTTTGTTATTAATAAGGCACATGAAAGTTCACATGTTCCAGAAGGCCAAAAAACACATTTTGATTCAAAAAAAAAAGTTTACGTTCAAATGGCACTTCTGTGAAATACTGATGAGCGACATACACCTAGTTTCCTGAAACTAGTCACATATCATCACATTGTCCTCTGGATACTTCTCGCATTCCGCTGCAGCACATCATCATTGCTGTTGAGATGTTCCTGTAGTTCCTGTAGTAAATGGGAACCGTGCAGCCAGCTAGTCTGTGTGAAGGTGACCGAGGGGCCTGGAAAGGCCACGTCTCTCTGCCCATTTCAAAGTCCGCTCCCCAGGCCCAGCTTAGAGTAATTAATGGCTTATTCATTCCTGAGCAAACCATCCAGCAGTAATTATGACCATATGCTATTTCAAAGACCTTTAATTGGCCAATTAAAATCTTATTAGACACCAGATCAGAGATGGGAGAATTTTTTTTACTTCAGGTTTTGGGAGTGTAAAATTCTTCAAGCCAAATTACCACAGGGACTCCTGAACCATGGTCAGTAGCCATTAATTTAATCACAAACAGGGTTTTTAATGGATAAAAAAGCGTTGTGGCAATGGGCGCAGTCGGCCCATTGGCGTGGTTGGATCTTAGAGAACATTTTAGAGGACCCCATCTTGGCGGTGTAGAGAAAAGTTTTAGTATTTAAGCCAATTTCCTGCAACTCTATACATTTTGCCATGGCTAATGCTGCATTATTTAGCTCAAACATAATAACAAAATCAATATAGCAAAATCAATTGTTTTGGGAATTTTCAATTCTCTCGGACTGTCAAGCTTTAATTTTGGTGATTGTTAGTTCTTAAAGATTATATTATTTAAAACAAAATCTAGGTCCTTTTCTACATACTTAATAAGTCATTTAAGTTTACACTGAAAGCGTTTTTTCCATCCCGAAAATGTATAAAACAATATTTATTAAAATGTTTGACACTGTTTGGACTTAGCCATCCCGAAAAAACACTTAGGCGGCCCGTCCAAGGATTTCAGTGGCAGAAACATCCCTGACAACTGCTGACTGGATGAAATCGTTCCTATGTGAGGAGGACATCAGATGCTCTCTGTGAGCTCAGCTCATTGATATATTAATGTAATATATGGCTGTGAAAGTGGATGAGAATATTTCATCACCTCTGTCTTTGAAACCTACGCAGCAAACTGCCTAAATCAACCAGCTCTCAGAAGTGGAAATATTTGAAATGGTATTCCGTTTCATTCCATTTCCCATCTGTGCTAAATTTCCGTAACAGATGTGGAGGCAGCAGAAGCACCTACTGTATCTGATGAAATGTAAAGTGTCTGTCTGTCTGTCTGTCTGTCTGTCTGTCTGTCTGTCTGTCTGTCTGTCTGTCTGTAGCTAGCCCTGCTGTCACTATCAGAGCTGTAGAGGATGAAGGAGAGCAGCTACACATAGGATATAAAGGTGCTACACATAGGATATTTTAGAAAATGTCCATGTACCATCTAAATTGCTGTGAAATATCTTTTCAAAAATAAAAAATATTGTTTTTATAGCTGTTTGAAGCTGGTGGATCAGAAATGTAAGTAACATTCGATTTTGGTCCACCAGCTTCAAACAGTTGAAAAATCTATATTTTGTGTTATTGAAAATATATTTCACAGAAATTTAAATGGTACAATGATTCCCTACACTATTCAGTGCTTGTTTTTTCACATAAACTGAAATTGAGCAAACAGTGTAGAATTTTAGCAACCAGGAAATGACAGAGCCTTTTCCACTAGATATCACAGCCACAAAGTCCAAACTGCTTTCCCAGATGTAGCTCTGGTGGGAAAAATCAACAGGTAAATATCACAGCCAATCACAACACTGTCAGGTAAGTCATACCGTGAAACACTATCATTCCACTGTTAGTGGAAGGAGAACTACAACTCATCTACCCGAAAGAGGAGAGCAGTATGGCAGACTGTTTCCCCCTGTAAATGTGAAAGTATCCAATGTGCTGCCTGCAAAAGAAATCCTCATCATGACATTCACAAAGCCAATGTCTAGGCCTACACCTTCTGTGAGTTATGACCATCATATCATGCATCCCCCCCCCCCTCTTTTACACCGCTGCTACTCTCTGTTGTTATCATCTATGCATAGTCACTTTAATAACCCTACCTACATGTACATATTACCTCAACTAAACATTTCACTGTAAGGTCTACACCCGTTGTATTAGGCGCATGTGACTAATACAATTTGATTTGATCATATCAGTAGCTCTTAGGAGTCATTTTTGGTCAGTTTTGACCAGAGAAATAACCTAGTTAATATTCAACATCCTGTAAAAATACTATATTCTCTTTCCATTGAGAGGTGTGCTTTAGGTGGTTTTGTCCTGTGAGCTGTGCTGGCCTAACTGAGTGAGAGAGGGCTGGCGCCTCCCTTCCTCTTACAGCCAGGGCTTTTTTTCCTGGCACTGGGGCCAAATCTCCCTGTCAAAACACATCAGGCAGGGTCTAAACCAGGTGGATTAAAACCTCTCGTGTGTTGTCATGAAGAAAGTTTCATAACACAGTGAATGCAGAGGGATTGAGAAACCTTTTGAATAGTCAGAGGGACCATTTCTTCGTATTCTCCACAACTCTTGAAGAACTCTGCTGTAAGCTGATCTTCTTTGGGAGGTACCTTGTTGATTCAGTTGAGGTGGCCTGATTATTTTCTACAGTTTGTGTTGCTCTTGTCACACCCTGTATTGTGCATAGGAACACCTCTACTTCCCCTTCACTATAGCACATGATATTTATTGGACCACTGGCTATTTGATATGAAGCCACTATATTCCCATGGTGTAAGCAACAGTACAGTGAGCTTTCCAGAAGGTAATTCTGAGACCTCATAGTGGGCATCCACAAAAGATGAATCCATGCAGGAACTTCAAGAACAAATGAGATTCCTCATTGAACTATCCAACACTTGAGGTATTACATGCTCTATACACAGATCCCATTATTTGAATGCATGGCAGAGTTGTTATTGTTGTCTTAGCGGTGTATGGTTAGTAGCATCCCCTGAGATAGCTGAAATAAAAGGCTTAACATACCTAATTTCCTGGGTAAATACAGTATGTCATGCTGACATTTGCTTTGCTTTGGGGGGGGGGGGGGGCGTGTAATGGTCCAGAGGAGTTTTTCAGATACAGATACAGAAGACTGTGTGGTGAGCTACAAAACCAACCTTGACTGCCATCTCAGTTATTTGAAATGATTGAGTATTCAACACATACATTAGTGTGTAGCCTATAGCCTACTCTAAATGCATGCATTGTTATCATGTTCGCTTATCTCCAACACTATCAAAGCCGGTACTGATTGGGCTCCAGCTGGTGCATGTTTAACTGATTCTTGCCAAAGATATGCAAAATCACCAATTATAATCTTTGTCTTGTATGTGCTGTTATGATGATAGTATTCAACTGAATCAAAGCCTGCAGGTTCTATTCCCCTTCTAAACATCCTCATCAACAGCTGTTAGAGAAGTCATAACACTTCCATCTGTTGAGCCTCCTGGCTCCCAACACTCACAGAGCTGCTCAACATGCAGTCGGATCAATTGTCATCCCACATGTGTTTGGCAAGCACCAACCTGGTCTCAGAGCATTTCAGATTATTCTGTATGTAAATCTGAGACACTCCATTTAGTATGACATGTTACGTTTTGTATGGTATTTATTAATTTGTGGATGTCCATCATCCATTTCTCATGATATGTTACGAATTACAATTTATAGGATATGTTACGAATTGCAATTTGTTGTTGCTAACGTTAGTTAGGTGGCTAGGTAGTTAACGCTAATATTAGCTAGCTGGCTAATGTTAGCTAGGCTAGGGGTTAGGGGTTAGGTTTAAGGATGGGGTTAAGGTTAGGAGTTATGTTAAATTGTTAAGGTTAGGTTTAGGGGAAGGGTTAGATAAAAGGGTTAAGGTTAGGGGAAGGGTTAGCCAACATGCTAAGTAGTTGCAAACTAGTTAAAAATGTGTAAGTAGTTGAACATTTGCTAATTAGCTAAAATGCTAAAGTTGTCCGTGATGAGATTCCAACATGCAACCTTTGGGTTGCTAGACGTTTGCGTTATATGCCCACCCATCCTCTCTGACCCACCATCCTTTCGTTTTTGTCTTAAGTAACCTTCTGTTTTATGTAACCATACCAAACTAATTTGAGTGTCCTGGATTTACATGTATTATGTTACGTCTAGTTTATGAGACCAGGCTGCAAGCACTGCTGGGACAGTCAGGAAATACAGTACTGTACTAGGGGTATATCCTCAACCCAGGCCAGTCCTCTACTATCTCACTCTAGTATTGATTTGTCCTTGGTGCAGAGGTTTGTGTGCTGAATGGGGACAGTACCGGGCTAGCTAATTATGTGGACATCCGGTAATGAGACTCACATATGCAGCCCTGACAGTGGGATTATGGAGCAGTCTTTTCCATTACACATAAAGACAGGGGGCGTGTGCCTGCAGAATGACTCAAGGGAAGGCTGCTGTCTTCATTACAGCCTTAAGGAGACCCTCATATAATTACAGTCACACCAGCCTGGCAGGACCACACCTCCTAGACCACTTGACCTTGAATGTTACATATTGGAGGATATGCAAGAAAAATACCTGAAATATAAATAGGAAAAAAACATACTGTATGTTGACTAATCAAAGGATTTTCATTAGGAAAACTTTGCAGAAAAGTATCCATTCAACTATACCATCCACTCTGAAATGTCTTACTGTAGAAATGTTCTCAAGGCGTGCTTTGTTTATGAGGGGTGACATCGTCAGAGACGCAGGAGAAGAGCTGTGAAAGTCCTGGCTGCTTAAAGTAGGTCAGAGCAGGTCTGTCCAAACGCTTGCTGCTCCGCCTCTAAGTTGTTTTGAATTATCTCCACGTGTCCTTTGTTGTACATTTACTGCCGGAGCAATATTGACCCTGATACGCTAAGCACTGATAAGCCTGTTACAATCTGCATGATTTCAAATCTCACTGTAGGTTCTGTTTTGCTTCAGGTCTGACTGCATGTGGTAGATTGGTTTTTAATGGCAAGGGCCTATTATTGTTAGTTCAAAGTACACTGTGGATGCTTGCCTTATAAATGACTAACACATCAGGTTTTACTAATGCATAACCTAGGTACTTTAATTAACATTATGTTCAATTGTTAAATTTTTCATTGAATGGTCACAAAAAGTGTATAGTTATTGATCACCAGATCTAACCTGCATAGTTAACATGAAGACATGTCAACGATTCTTTAACAAAATTCCTGAGACTAGGAGAAAGATAACATACAGAAAAACATAGGCTATTTCAGAATGTGATTGAATACGGGTGCACGACCAGTGCTCTATTTGGTTGCGCGCATTCCAATAGCTTAGAGGCTTAGACAGATGCTCAGAGCACTGGCCAGATCAGGGCGGTGTGCTCAGTCCATCCATCCGTCACTGTGTAGGGCCGATAAAGGGCTCAGAGTCACTGCTCCTACACACACCCATCACTGACACACAGTCCCCAAGGCTGTATCTAGACTTGACAGTTAATGTAGTTTTTGTATTCTGATCATGGAGTTCTGGAATTCCAAACACATCATGCGTCTACACTTACAGTTGAATATGTCCACCATGTTCACACTATGTCCGGATTCTCTTTTCCTGAGCTATATTAAAATGCCAGTATGCATTTTGCAAATGGTGGAATAGGCGAAATATGATAATAATAACAACAACTGTAGCTAACTAGCCAGCTAACCTCTGTAGCTAGCCAGAAAGCTAGCAAGCAAAGCTAAAGGGATTGCAAAATTAAATTGTTTTTCTAAATATTAGCTAGCTTTATGAGGCAAATCAAAAACTTTCCTCACGCTGGGAACGTATTTCCTCCAACGTTATAATGAAAAGGTGCCTGGAGTGCTGATGACATCACCCACTGTATGGGCTCTCGTGGCCTGATTGCGTCCAGACTGAGGAGAAATCCACACACAATGTGCTCCGGCTCGTCATCTGACCAAAGCACCGGTTCTGATTCAAGTGCCAATGCCGTTTAGCAAACTTCAGGCATTTACATTTGTTGGATGACACGAAAATAGAGCTCTTTGGCCACGCACACCAGTGGTGGGTTTGGTGTTGAAATGAGAATGCATGAAAATAACCCCTTATCTACTGTAAAATATGGTGGTGGATCTTTGATGTTATTGGGCTATTTTGCTTCCACTAGTCCTGGGGCCCTTGTTAAGGTCAATGGCATCATGAATTTGACCCATTACTAGGACATTTTAACCAAAAACCTGTTTGCCTCTGCCAGTACGCTGAAACTTGGCCGCAAGTGGATCATCCAGCAGGACAATAACCCCAAGCAAACATCAAAATCCACAAATAGATGATTGTTTGGCCACAAAATCAACGTTTTGCAATGTCCGGACTTGTAACCCATTAAAACCTGTGGTTTGAATTGAAGAGGGCAGTCCATAAGTGCAGACGAAGGATATTAAGGATCTGGAAGGATTCTGTACGGAGGAATGGTCTAATATCCCTCCTAATGTGTTTGTGAACTCAGAAAAAAATTCAGAAAAAGGATCCGTGTCATTATCGTTGCAAGGTGAGGTATTGAACGCTATTGAAAATAGGGGTGTCAATCATTTTGACCTCAACCTTTTTGGGATAAAAAAATATTACATGTTGAACAAAATATCTTTCTCTGAGAAATTACATTAGTGTCAAATAATAGAATTTCCCAATTTTTTGGATCATCCAATATAGCTCAGTATTTGAATTATTTATTTCATACAGTAATATTTTATCATCTTTATCAAGTGTCAATCATTTCAGGACCCCACTGTATGTGGGTGTATTGTTATCTGCATCTATAGACTACTTGTGGTCAACTCATAGCAAACCCTGCACACGTTTACACATAGCTTACTGTGTTAAGAGCAGAGGAAGAAACTGACTACAACTCGATATGCACTACACACAATATGACCTAGAGGATAACATTGATTATTTAGCCTACATGTCTGAGAGGTGTAAGAAGAGATTATGCATACAAAGTAGTCATATAACTGCCCACAGTAGAGTACCAGAAAACAGAGAAAGAAAGATACAAGCAATAAATACATACATACAAAACTGATGGCCACAACAGTCAACTGGGGGGTGACATTAACGTGTTCCTTCTTTGATGTTCGTTATATCGGCACTCTATTTGACTGTTATCATGATGCTCATCCCAGATGCTTGGTCACCCTCTTCCATGCACCAGTTTGTGTGCAAGCTGCTCTTATTTGCCGTGTGAAGATTGTAAATTGATATTTCATTGCAAGGTGTGTACTGGAGTAAACCTTCATCTGAGCATCCGTGTTTTCATTTTCATAACGCAGAAATAATGATAATTACAATGCTAATGCCAAATATCAGGTCTCCCAGCTCAAACTGAATGCAGAAGTTGCCGTAATATGCAGACTGCTCTGCTCTGCCTTTGTAGTCAGGCTGTTTTCTGTATGATAAGACACTTCTCTATAGGCTGCAGATAGGAGAAAATGTTCTCTAAACATTCTGAGGTTGAATTCTAAACCCTGAACACAGTGCAAAGATTGCAAGACTGATATTATTTTGCCAATCAGGTTCACAAAATCCGGTTTACAGGGATATGCAAATGAGGTGCTACTAATCCTGGGGCAACAGCAGCAGACACTCTGACTGATGCCTGTAGGTAGTACCTCCAGTTCCTCTGCTTCGTACTCAGCCGTGAAATGTGTGGGGATGATACCAAGTACCAGCCCAAGCCCCCTGGTTGTCTTTATCTAGCAGACAGAGCTTTTAGTTTTTAGCATAGTCTGTGTGTGGGCTATTGGCCCTCCACATGCAGTGACCTCATAGTGGAGTGATCAATAGCATGCTACTCATTCCTAAAGAGCATTGGTATGCCAGTCATCCTAGACATATCATCAATCCTTTACACCACAGATATATAGGGTACATTCCACCCTGCAACCTAGACAACTGGCTTTTGGGGGGGGGGGGGGGGGCTGGTTGCCAATCAGGAGAAGACTTGGTCTTGTCACTCAATGTGTCAACCTGATAGCCATAGAACGCTAAAGCGCAACACAGCTCCTAGTTCTTGTTTAATAGTAAAACCTATCATTTTAGGTCTAATTGAAGATAATCTCACATTGGAGGGATTGTTCTATCAAGCCTTTCTCCTCTTTTTTTGTTCATATTTCTAAGTAAAGTTCTGCAGGGTCCCTATGATCCCTGTGCTGTATGGTTATGAGGCTGACTGACTGACTGCTCTACTTAACCAGACAAGCATAATAACACGATTAGCAGCCTATCAGATGACACAGTATAGTGAAGCTGGTTGCAGGTACATACAGGCCCACATCTTATGTCACATGGTCTGGTCAACAAGCACTATGCAGTATTAGAGTGCAAATGGCTTAATTTGAAACTTAATGTCTGAGAAAGAGGGTAGAAATGAAGTTTCTCCTTTTCATTAACACCAAGCAAAAATACATGTATAACATGCATTAAAATGCATAACCTTTATATCACATTTCTGCTAGTGGGAGTTAGCTTTCAGCTTGCTTTCACTGCCTCTGCAGAGGAATGTTGGTTAATGTAGTACAGAGTGGAGTGAACCTCAAAAGGACCCTTGACGTTCCTGTGGCCTTTGTTTGCAGTGAAGGGCCCAGTCATAGAGTGCAGTGGATGTGTGTGAGATCCAATCAGAGTCCTAACACGTCCACACAGCTCAGCTCTTTGCAGGGCCCTGCGGCTGCAGGCATGGAGGTGGGAGCTGATGTCATGGAGAGATGGCAGTGAAATGATCTGTGACAGGAAAGTTGAGCCTCTTCAATACCATGTTAGAGCCAAGCCCACATTGTCACGGCTGTTGAAGGAACTGGACCAAGGTGCAGCGTGGTGAGCGTACATTTTCTCTTTTAATCGAAATGACTCCGACAAAGCAATAAACAATACAAAACAAACCGTGAAGCTTAAGGCTATGTGCCATCAAACAAAGTTAACATCCCACCAAGACAGGTGGGAAAAAAGGCACCTAAGTATGGTTCCCAATCAGTGAGAACGATAGACAGCTGTCCCTGATTGAGAACCATACCAGGCCAAAACATAGAGATACAAAATCATAGAAACACAACACATAGAAATGTCCACCTCAACTCACTTCATCTACTTTCACAACAGAGGTCAAGGCACGTCAAACCACATGTCAGGCCCTTGGAAAAAGCAGCATCTCTCTTGCTCTGCTCATGTTTGGAAAAGAGATTGCATCCTCTTTTCCAGACATGAGCAGAGCAAGACAGATGCTGCTTTTTCCAATATACACAGAGAAGAAAGATATTGTGCAGAACTGGAACAATGATAACCTATTTTCTTATCTGAGAAGTGAATCTATCAGGCAGACTAAATCCAAGTAGGTACTGTAGATGACTATCAGTTTTAAAAGAGTTTTGCTTAACCTTAAGAGCTGGGTCTGAACAAACCAAAGGTTTTATATTCTACCTGGATCCAGAGTCAACTGATTAGAGGGCACAGGAAGACAAACAGTAATTTCAAGAAGACACAACTCAGACAATGAGCATACAGTATCCCTCAGGAGCCATACAAGGCAATCTCCCAAAATACCCTATAACTTCAGGGTAAACTGTAACTTGAGAAACTAGGCTCTACTGCTATGTTGTTCAGTAAAAAAGCAAATACATGCCATAGCTCTTTCTTTTGGGCAACCTCATCACAATAAGTAATACAGCATCCTTCAAATAAAGCACAAGAAGGTCACATCCCTACTTCATTAATACAGGAACATGAGGAGTATGGCTGTGTAGAGGGACAACATGAGGATATCTGTGTAATCTGAACAAATTAGACCAGCGGCCCTCGCCTCTTTTCCACTGTCCCACCAACCACGCTGGCAGCAGTGGTGAAAATGAGCATCAAAGCATCAAAAGCGTTAGTTGCTTCCTGTGAGCTGCTACCTGCATGCTAAGCAGTTCCATTCCCCCAGATGTCTAAAAGCTCTGCTGGACCCCAGGCAGAAGCAGCATTTCTGTAACCATCTCCCTCCCAGGCGGCCCAGACCAGACTAGCCAGGCAGACAGTGTAGTGGACAGGTGCAGGGATCTGAACCCTGCTGTCACTCACAGAACAAGAATGCACCGGGATAAGATGTTAGCTTCCTTTAAAAGGCCAACGGATGCCCTGCCCTGGGTGTTTATACATCACATATTCGATCCTATGCCATTAATTATTCAGACTGCACTCTGCCTACTGTGGCTCTTACTTCAAACACCTGCACTGTCTGCCTACCTGCCCTGGGTAACAGTGTTACCGTAAGAAGTACGATTCGATATGTATCTTGATTAATGGGCTCCGATACGATACAGGAACGATACGTTTTAGTTTGAAATGATTCGGTGCCATTCAGTTTCATTAGAATAACGAATCGATGTGATGCACTAACATTTGTTGCATAAACACATTCATTTTACATAATATATTAAAAGTGTGTGTGTGTGTGTGTGTGTGTGTGTTAATTATGTATATGTCTATGGTGTACACACTTTTGATCTGAAATCACCGTCACCCACTAATTCATTTGTACCCACTGAATATATAGCACAACTTTGGATTCCACCCTTCTCATAATCAAATGGTTTAGATCTTTTGGAAGTTATGAAAGACTGGACCTAAAATTGTGTATAAATGATCAAACAAGAGGTTTTGCCATGATTCCTATGTTGAAGATGTGAGAATTATTTGTTGGTCTGTAATGAGGAACATTCTGACGCTGCACTTGAAGAAGTTCTGAAAGTACTTCTCCGGTTACTGGTAGGCATGCACCCATCAAGAAACTGACTGTTAGAACTGACAAATCCCCATGGATAGATGATACATTGAAAAACGGTATGGCTGAGAAGGATGAGGCAAAGGGAATAGCAAATAAGTCTGACAACACAGCAGACTGGCAAACAGACAGTAAATTGAGAAATCACCTAACTAAACTAAACAAAAAGAAGAAGAAACTATACTATGGAACAAATAGAAATGATATAAAGAATAATAGTAAAAAGCTCTGGAGTACTTTAAATGAAATTCTAGGTTCCATCCTTCATTGAGGCAGATGGCTTGTTCATAACAAAACCCTTTGACAGAACTTATTTTGTTGACAAGATTAGAAACTTAGGCATGACATGCAAACATCAAATGCTGAGTCTTCATATTCATGCATACTGGACCAAATAATTAAAGACAAGCACTGTAATTTGGAGTTCCACAAAGTGGGTGTGGAAGAGGTGATTTCTTTTTGCTATCTATAAGGACAAACCACCTGGTACTGACAACCTGAGGTTGGTAGTGGAATTGCTGAGGTTGGTAGTGGAATTGCTGAGGTTGGTAGTGGAATTGCTGAGGTTGGTAGCGGAATTGCTGAGGTTGGTAGCGGAATACATTGTGACTCTTGTTTGTAACATCTTCAATTAAAGCCTGGAAGACGTTGTGTGCCCTTAGACATGGAGGGAGGCAAAGGTCATTCCGCTGCCAAAGAATAGCAGAGCACCCTATAATGGTTCAAACAGCCGACCAACCAACCTGTTACAAGTTCTTAGCAAACTTTTAGAAAAAATTGTGTTTGATAAAATACAAAGTTATTTTTACAGAAAACAAATGAACAACATACTTTCAGCATGCTTAAAGGGAAGGGCTCTCAACATGCTCGGCCCTGACACAAATGACTGATGATTGGCTGAAAGAAATTGATAGTAAGAAGGTTGTGGGAGCTGTTCTGTTCCCTCAAAAACTTTTCGGCACTGAGCAAATTTCAGAGCAAACTTGAAATTCTATGCAACTTCCAGTGTGCGTTTACTGTGAACACTGAGGCTGTACCCAAGTTACAGCTTAACAGTGGCCAAGTAGGCTACTGTGGCTATTTGATCATAATCTAGGCCTACCAGAGTGGTCTACCACCAAAAGCAATGGAGAAAATCCCATACATAACATTTTAACACAGAAATAGTTTTTCTACCATTCAGCCTACAGTAGAGCTAATGTGTGGTGTTCAATGTAGGGCTTGACATGAACCTGTTGGTCCATCCTTCAGACACAGTGACTGAAAATGTTGTTTTGTTTTGTTTGATGCACGCAACCACTTCACAAAATGAAATGCCATTGTTAGAGAGAATCAGACAAATTATGCTACCCTCTGCCTATTGGCTACTTAGCATATTCAAGCCTGTCTCAAGCCTGCCCATTTAAGACACAAAAAGCTCTTTACCTTACTCGCTTTTCAAAGATGTCTAGAAATGTATATGTTTTTTTTGCTCTTGTAGGCAATGGTGTATTTGCATATAGGCTTACTGCAGCTCTGCTTGTTTATGCAACACAGGTCTGTGTAGAGTAAGGGCTGAGTCGTGTGTGTCAATGCAATAGAATCCTACTCCGATGCATTCTGCCTACAACAAAATGTCTTGTGTAGTTAGTTTTGGGTATGTTTCATTGAAAGTGGCTAATATTGTGTTGATTCAATCACAATAGCCACAGTTAAGGAAAACGTTGATTGAGTTAACAGGGAAAATGTTATTGTATTTCAAAATTTGAGGTAGGCTATATGATCTCACCGGTAATATATCCATTGTTGTGTTACTTGTGAGGCACAGCTGAGTGAGCAAAAATGTTAATAATTAGCTTTTTATTTGTATTTTACTGGGCTGATGCTGCCTGCATCTGATGGTTAGTCTCAGTGGAGGGAGAGAGCAGACTGAGGGTCCGCCTCTCAACATCCCTCCTCTCTCCCTTTCCTCCACTGACACAAACCAAAATGGGACACCGTCTTCCATCTGATGGTGAAACTCGAGTCGCACCGCATTATTTCGGCCTCATGCACTCATTCATGCTGTTACTCCTATTAACAGAAAAAGTGAAATATTCCTCCATGTTAAAAAAGACCCAAGCCGCTAATAATAACAACAAAGCAAGCCTATTGATATTCATTCATTACTGCTGCACTGCTTGTTGTTACTCTGAGTTGAAATAGGAGAACGCATATTTTATGATTATAAAAGTGTTGAATACACAATGTTGACAGTGCTGAGTGAGAACTTAAAAACATGAACTCAATCATAAAAATCAGCTGTTCTTTGCTGTATTAGTTGACAGTCTCTTTCTAGTTAAATACATTTCAAATTTAGCATACAGGAGCAATTAGGTTTAACTTTAAGTGTCTTGCTTAAGGGAACATTGGCAGATTTTTCACCTAGTCAGATTCAAACCAGCAACCTTTTGGTGACTGCCCTGACCTCTTTACCACCAAGCTAACTGCTGCCATGATTTTAAAGTCTTTGAAATCTCACAATCTCAACTTTGCTGTAGTTTTCTTATATGTCTGCTACGTCACTGCAGACACGTAATCTGAGCCATCCGATTGGCCAGCGGTAGGCTTATAGTGCACTTGATTTGGTCTCTGGGCCGCCGGGAATGCAAAGTTTGAAACCTTCAGACACATGAAATGGTTAAAAATGGAAACAGTTTGCCTACCCGGAGCGCAGGGCAGCTGAATCGGATTCACCTACCATCAGAATAGTTTTTACAGAAATGTTCAAGGCACTAGGAATGCCTTGGAGATCGACCAGTCGATCGCAATTGACCCGTTAGTGACCACTGTTTTGGAAAGTGGTCACGAACTCGTACTTCTCTCTGTGGGCTGATATTTCTTCTGCGCGGCAGTCCTGGCGGAGCTGTGCGGCAGTCTCAGGGCTACTACACGAGGTAACATTGATCTTAACCTATTGCTGAAAAGATGTAGGTGTAATGGATTAGCATCCTCTGCTTTATTATGGATTGAGAGTAACCAATCTAAGAGAACACAGAGGGTTTTCTCATGCAAATTCAGTTGAGTGTGGTGTCTTGCAGGCCCTAGTTTTGTCGCACCTGGACTACTGCCCAGCTGTGTGGTCATGTGCGGCAAAGGGACATAGATCAATTAAAGTTGGTCCAGAACAAGGCAGCATGCATCGCACTTAGATGTACACGGAGTGCAAGGGTCAGTTACATGCATGTCAATCTCTCCTGGCTCAAAGTTGAGGAGAGATTGACTGTATCACTATTGGTCTTTGTGCGAGGTGTTGATGTGTTGAAGGTTACCCAACTGTCTGTTCAAGCAGTTGACACACAGTTCGGACACTCATCGCTACAACACAAGACATGCAACCAGAGGTCTCTCCACAGTCCTCAGGTCTAGAACAGAGGCTGGGAAACACACAGTATTAAATAGAGCCATGACTACATGGAACTCTCTGCCACTCCAGGTAACTCAAACTAGCAATAGAAACAGATGAAAAAAACGGATTAAAGAACACCTTACTGCACAAAGGGGACTGTGAAAAGACAAAGCCATTTTATATATCTTGTATTGTCATTTGCACTTTATTATGTGTTAGACCTAGATATTATGTGTATGTACTGATATGTAACCTATTTTTTTTACGTTTTAAAATGTACACTACCGTTCAAAAGTTTTTGATTACAGGCTCAAAATGTCCAGAAACAAAGAACTTTCTTCTGAAACTCGTCAGTCTTTTCTTGTTCTTACAATTGAAGGCTATTCCATGCGAGAAATTGCCAAGAAACTGAAGATCTCCTACAATGCTGTGTGCTGGCAGCTTCATTAAATAGTACCCGCAAAACACCAGTCTCAACGTCATCAGTGAAGAGGTGACCCCGGAATGCTGGCCTTCTAGGCAGTTGCAAGCAAAAGAAAAAGCCATATCTCAGACTGGCCAAAAAAAAGAAAATATGAACCTTTTCACAAGTACCAACACACGGGTGTGATTATTCTACAGTGTAGCGTACGATCAAACCGGTGTGATTAGAATGCTTATTTAGAAGGCTTATTTAGAACGGACAGTTTCAAATGACACAACAATCAGCATTTGAGCTTAACTTATTTTCAGAAACAATTTGCACAAACACTGTCCTTTGAAAGTTAACATTTGAACTGGGTGAATCGTTACATCCCTAATAAGAAGCTTTTTGACTGCCACTGTCTACAATCAGTCTTCCAGTTCAACTGGAAGCCCCGGACAAGCACACCTAATTCAACTTGTCAACGAATCATCAAGACCTCAATGAGTTGAATCAGGTGAGTTTGTCGGGAGCTACAACAAAAATGTGTGCTGTTGGGGGTACTTGAGGACTGGAGTTGGGAAACACTGAACTAGGGTGATAAAACCAGCATAGAGTACTCCCTTCACTCACTCCTTTGTTTGTGGATTCCAGCTATACATGAAATGGCCAAATACCAGCATCTCTCCTCCTGGTTCTCCTCTGTGAAGGTCTCCCACTCCTAACTATCAGCAGACATTCCTGACTGGATAATGTGACCAACACTTCCAAGTTTAGAGGAGGACAGAATCACCCAACTACAGTTGAAACAGCCCGTGACTTCTCAGCTAGGCCTAGGCTAAATGTTCAGTTAGCCTTCACATGATTGGATAATTGACAAAGAATATATGATCCCAAAAAAACAAGGCCTATGCCGTGTTTTTTTGCCACTCTGCGATTCTGTGATTAATTTTCTTAATGCAAAATCAACATTGCCTAGCATATTATGAGAGGGCTTGCAAATTTGACCAATCACTACACTATTTCTGCATAAAACAGTAAAATCCTGTCAATGTTATTGCATAAAACTGAACCATCACCGTAGTACAAAAAGAGGGCTCCCAATTTCAACCAATCATTGCACATTTACTGCATAATATGGTTCAATCAAGCCACACATCAACAAACATCCCACCTCCCACCAAAATCCTGGCATACTGCCATGCAAAATGTCAGAATTGGCACAGCAAAATCAAGTATTTTGCCTGCAAATATCACACCAAATCCCTGTGAAAAGCAGTAGAAAAGCAATTAAAAGCCTTCTATGATCAGTGGTCTGAAGTTGGGAGTCTGGGAGGGTCAGTAGCACCATTATTGGAGTAAAGGACACAACCTGGAATGCTGGGAGATATCGAATCACTGCAGAGGGGAAGGAGAGGGGGAGGCTGCCATTGTACAAGGCTGATTCCATTCATCACACACAGCAGCTCCACACTGGTGTCAAAGAGGAGCACACCAACACCATCACAGTGAGAAACACCTCATATAGACACGTTTAGATCAACATGGCAGCGAATGACACGTCGCCCTGTTTCTAGCTCCTAGACAACTTTGCTGTAGTTTTACTTTGTTATTTCTTACATTATTTACTCATAAGGTTTTTGAATTATTACCTACAGCCGGAAATAACATTTGGATCTTAGATCGCCAGTCACTTACCAGAATTTTTAGCAAAACAATTGACTTCCCTGGCCTGGATCCTTTGTTTGAACTTCCCGAGCTCTATTCAACCTGGGGGCTGCACCAAAACGTTGATGCCGGAGAAGAGGTAGAAGGAGTGGGACCCTAGTCAAAGTCAGGCGGTGTGTATACCATCCACCGCTTCAGAGTATATTACTTACTAAGTTCAGTCCCAGGATAATAAAGAGGACAAGCTCAGGGTGAGGATATCTTTCCAGAGAGACACCAGGGACTGTAACATACTCTGTTTTACGGAATCATGGCTCTCTACAAATATATTATCCCCGTCCATTCATCCAGCGGG
Source organism: Oncorhynchus mykiss (assembly GCF_057628025.1). Taxonomy (NCBI): domain Eukaryota; kingdom Metazoa; phylum Chordata; class Actinopteri; order Salmoniformes; family Salmonidae; genus Oncorhynchus; species Oncorhynchus mykiss. Next base: position 33,559,922 of record NC_143022.1, on the reverse strand, counting down.
GTTTTCCATCCATTGAACGGACAGGAAGAAAGAACTCTCCAGGAAAAAAAAATCAAGTTTTCTAATGACACAACAGTGGTAGGCTTGATTACCAACAATGATGAAACCCTGGTGGAGTAATGCCAGGAAAATAACCTCTCCCTCAACGTCAAAAAAACTAAGGAGGTGATCATGGACAACAGAAAACAACAGAGATAGCACGCCTCCATCAACATCAACAGGGCCACAGTGGAGAGGTTCAAAATCTTCAAGTTCCTCGGTGTACACATCATGTCGGTCTGGTACGGTAATTGCAGCAACCGCAACCGCATGGCTCTCCAGAGGGTGGTGTGGTCAGCCTAACGCATCACCGGGGGCACACTGCCGGCCCTACAGGACATCTACAGTGTCACAGGAAGGCCAAACAGATCATCAAGGACCTCATACATGCGAGTCATGGCCTGTTCACCCCACCACCATCTAGAAGGCGGAGACAGTACAGGTACATCAAAGCTGGGACCGAGAGACTGAAAAACAACTTCTATCTCCAGGCCATCCGACTGTTAAACAGTCATCACTAGCCAGCCTCCACCCAGTACCCTGCCCTGAACCTTAGAGACTGCTGCCCTATGTACATAGTCATTGAACACTGGTCACTTTAATAATACTGTTTTACCACTTATATATAAAGTTTTCGGCCCCCTTGAACTTTGCGACCTTTTGCCACATTTCAGGCTTCAAACATAAAGATATAAAACTGTATTTTTTTGTGACGAATCAACAACAAGTGGGACACAATCATGAAGTGGAACGACATTTATGGGATATTTCAAACTTTTTTAACAAATCAAAAACTGAAAAATTGGGCGTGCAAAATTATTCAGCCCCCTTAAGTTAATACTTTGTAGCGCTACCTTTTGCTGCGATTACAGCTGTAAGTCGCTTGGGGTATGTCTCTATCAGTTTTGCACATCGAGAGACTGAAATGTTTTCCCATTCCTCCTTGCAAAACAGCTCGAGCTCAGTGAGGTTGGATGGAGAGCATTTGTGAACAGCAGTTTTCAGTTCTTTCCACAGATTCTCGATTGGATTCAGGTCTGGACTTTGACTTGGCCATTCTAACACCTGGATATGTTTATTTTTGAACCATTCCATTGTAGATTTTGCTTTATGTTTTGGATCATTGTCTTGTTGGAAGACAAATCTCCGTCCCAGTCTCAGGTCTTTTGCAGACTCCATCAGGTTTTCTTCCAGAATGGTCCAGAATGGTCCATTTGTTAAAAAAGTTTGAAATATCCAATAAATGTCATTCCACTTCATGATTGTGTCCCACTTGTTGTTGATTCTTCACAAAAAAATACAGTTTTATATCTTTATGTTTGAAGCCTGAAATGTGGCAAAAGGTCGCAAAGTTCAAGGGGGCCGAATACTTTCGCAAGGCACTGTATATATACACACTGTATTTCTGGTCACTTTAACAATGTTTACATACTGTTTTGCCCACTTTACCCATATATATATATATATATATATATATATATATATATATATATATATATATATACACTGTATTCCAGTCATGGCTCATCATATATACAGTTGAAGTCAGAAGTTTACATACACCTTAGCAAAATACAGTTAAACTCAGTGTTTCACAATTCCTGACATTTAATCCTAGTGAAAATTCCCTGTCTTAGATCAGTTAGGATCACCACTTTATTTTAAGAATGTGAAATGTCATAATAATAGTAGAGAGAATTATTTATTTCAGCTTTTATTTATTTCATCACATTGCCAGTGGGACAGAAGTTTACATACACTCAATTAGTAATACCTTGACTTTGTTGTCCTTAAGCCATTTTGTCACAACTTTGGAAGTATGCTTGGGGTCATTGTCCATTTGGAAGACCCATTTGCAACCAAGCTTTAACTTCCTGACTGATGTCTTGAGATGTTGCTTCAATATATCCATATAATTTTCCTCCTCACAATGCCATCTATTTTGTGAAGTGCACCAGTCCCTCCTGAAACAAAGCACCCCCACAACATGATGCTGCCACTCCCGTGCTTCATGGTTGGGTGTTCTTCGGCTAGCAAGCTTGCCTGTTTTTCCTCCAAACATAACGATGGTCATTATGGCCAAACAGTTCTATTTTTGTTTCATCAGACCAGAGAACATTTCTCCAAAAAGTACGATCTTTGTCCCCATGTGCAGTTGCAAACCGTAGTCTGGCTTTTTTTATGACGGTTTTGGAGCAGTGGCTTCTTCCTTGCTGAGCGGCCTTTCAGGTTACGTCGATATAGGACTTGTTTTACTGTGGATATAGATACTTTGTACCTGTTTCCTCAAGCATCTACACAAGGTCCTTTGCTGCTGTTCTGGGATTGATTTGCACTTTTCACACCACAGTACATTCATCTCTATGAGAAAGAACGTGTCTGCTTCCAGAGTGGTAGGATGGCTGGGTGGTCCCATGGTGTTATACATGCGTACTATTGTTTGTACAGATGAACGTGGCACCTTCAGATATTTAGAAATTGCTCCCAATGATGAACCAGACTTGTGGAAGTCTACATTTGTTTTCTGAGGTCTTGTTTGATTTCTTTTGATTTTCCCATGATGTCAAGCAAAGAGGCATTGAGTGTGAAGGTAGGCCTTGAAATATGTCAATTAGCCTATCAGAAGGTTCTAAAGCCATTACACCATTTTCTGGAATTTTCCAAGCTGTTTAAAGGCACAGTCAAGTTAGTGTATGTAAACTTCTGACTCACTGGAATTGTGATATAGTGAATAATAAGTGAAATAATCTGTCTGTAAACAATTGTTGGAAAAATTACTTGTGTCATTCACAAAGTAGATGTCCTAACCGACTTGCCAAAACTATAGTTTGTTAACAAGAAATTTGTGGAGTGGTTGAAAAACAAGATTTAATGAATCCAATCCAAGTGTATGTAAACTTTCGATTTCAACTGTAACTACTGCTGTCCACACCTTTTCTATTCATATCCTGACCATTCTGTCTTTACACACCATTATACACTAAATGCACAAAACATTAGGAACACATCTCTCTGCTGTTTCCTGAAGTCTACGATCATCTCCTTTGTTTTTTTGACATTGAGTGTGAGGTTATTTTCCTGACACCACACTCCGAGGGCACTCACCTCTTCCCTGTAGGCCGTCTCGTCGTTGTTGGTAATCAAGCCTACCACTGTAGTGTCGTCTGCAAACTTGATGATTGAGTTGGAGGCGTGCATCGTCACGCAGTCGTGGGTGAACAGGGAGTACAGGAGAGGGCTCAGAACACACCCTTGTGGGGCCCCAGTGTTGAGGATCAGTGGGGTGGAGATGCTGTTTACCTAACCTCACCACCTGGGGACGGCCCGTCAGGAAGTCCAGTACCCAGTTGCACAGAGAGAGACCCAGGGTCTCGAGCTTGATGACGAGTTTGGAGGGTACTATGGTGTTAAATGCTGAGCTGTAGTCGATGAACAGCATTCTCACATAGGTATTCCTCTTGTCCAGGTGGGTTAGGGCAGTGTGCAGTGTGGTTGCAATTGCAACGTCTGTGGACCTTTTGGGGTGGTAAGCAAATTGGAGTGAGTCTAGGGTGTCAGGTAGGGTGGAGGTGATATGGTCCTTGACTAGTCTCTCAAAGCACTTCATGATGACGGAAGTGAGTGCTACGGGGCGGTAGTCGTTTAGCTCAGTTACCTTAGCTTTCTTGGGAACAGGAACAATGGTGGCCCTCTTGAAGCATGTGGGAACAGCAGACTGGGATAAGGATTGATTGAATATGTCCATTAACACACCAGCCAGCTGGTCTGCGCATGCTCTGAGGACGCGGCTGGGGATGCCGTCTGGGCCTGCAGCCATGCGAGGGTTAACATGTTTAAATGTTTTACTCACGTTGGCTGCAGTGAAGGCGAGTCCGCAGGTTTTGGTAGCGGGACGTGTCAGTGGCACTGTATTGTCCTCAAAGCGAGCAAAGAAGTTGTTTAGTCTGTCTGGGAGCAAGATTATCCTGGTCCGCGACGGGGCCCGATTTTCTTTTTGTAATCCGTGATTGACTGTAGACCCTGCCACATACCTCTTGGGTCTGAGCCGTTGAATTGAGACTCTACTTTGTCTCTATACTGATGCTTAGCTTGTTTGATTGCCTTGCGGAGGGAATAGCTACACGGTTTGTATTCGGTCATGTTTCCGGTCACCTTGCCCTGATTAAAAGCAGTGGTTCGCGCTTTCAGTTTTGCGCGAATGCTGCCCTCAATCCACGGTTTCTGGTTTGGGAATGTTTTAATAGTTGCTGTGGGTACGACATCACCGATGCACTTGCTAATAAACTCGCTCACCGAATCAGCGTATTCGTCAATGTTGTTGTTTGACGCAATGCGGAACATATCCCAATCCACGTGATCGAAGCAATCTTGAAGTGTGGAATCAGATTGGTCAGACCAGCGTTGAACAGACCTGAGTGCGGGAGCTTCCTGTTTTAGTCTCTGTCTATAGGCAGGGAGCAACAAAATGGAGTCGTGGTCAGCTTTTCCGAAAGGAGGGCGGGGGAGAGCCTTATATGCGTTGCGGAAGTTAGAATAACAATGAACTAGGGTTTTACCAGCCCTGGTAGCACAATTGATATGCTGATAGAATTTAGGGAGTCTTGTTTTCAGATTAGCCTTGATAATTAAAATCCCCAGCTACAATGAACGCAGCCTCAGGATATGTAGTTTCCAGTTTACATAGAGTCAAATAAAGTTTGTTCAGGGCCATCGATGTGTCTGCTTGGGGGGGGGGAATATATGTGGCTGTGATTATAATCGAAGAGAATTCTCTTGGTAGATAATGCGGTCGACATTTGATTGTGAGGAATTCTAAGTCAGGTGAACAGAAGGACTTTAGTTCCTGTATGTTGTTATGATCACACCACGTCTCGTTAATCATAAGGCCCCTCTTCTTACCAGAAATATGCTTGTTTCTGTCTGCGCAATACGTGAAGAAACCAGGTGGCTGTACCGACTCCGATAGCGTGTTGATGTTGCTCTTAAATCCAGTAGTTCCTCCCGACTGTATGTAATAAAACCTAAGATTACCTGGGGTACCAATGTAAGAAATAACACATAAAAAAACAAAATAGTGCATAGTTTCCTAGGAATGTGATTCGAGGCGGCCATCTCTGTCGGTGCCGGAAGTAAGAGTAAATGACACTCCCAGACACTCACATTCCCTAGCTCAACACTGTTTAAAATAGAACGGTATAATGTGTGTAACATGGACAGGCAAGAACAACAGGTGTGAACCCAAGGGTGACGGACAGCACGCCCTGAAGACAATTTTGCAATTCTCACATGGACACATGAGAAACACTGAACATATTCCAAATGTCTTCCCAAAACTGTTGCACAAGCCAGCTTGTGTACAGTTAAAATAAGTCACTGGTCGGGTGATGTGAAAGCCCGAGGCACCTTGTAGTACATGTGCTGTGTTTCTGTTCAGGTCTCATATGGGTTAAAGGCAGATCTGAGGCTCTCTGAGACAGCCGAGCAAACACAGGGTTCTGGCTAGGATCCATGTCCACAGCCATTTCCCACATCATGCCACTGTGACTGCTCTGGACTGGGAAAACACAGGAGACTGCTAGCTGTGTTCCCAGAATGACTGTTTGCAGAGTTCCCATGAGTAAGTAGACAGTAATAGGACTCCCTGAAGGCCCATGTTTAACCTTCAGGTTACAAGTGGCTGCCACTCCATGACCCATCCCCCTCTAGTCTCTCCCTGCTATCAACACCTCTCTCACTCACGCTATATATCCACCCCAGCAAAAACTAACTGCTCTCTCACATTAAGACCCTTGCATTTATCATAGCACCTCAGTCCCAGCTGGCTTTTACAAACATTAAGTGGCAATCAGTCATCATAATGTTGGATGGGTCCTCCGAAGGACAGTGTTTCAGCTCACTCACATTACTTAATTTGCTTCCTCATTGAACTAAGCACATGGCTGTTGAGAGGGGGATGGGTTGGGTGAGGGTTGAAGTTTATTTACATTCCTTATTTTTACGACTAGAACGAATTGCATGACCTTATTTGTGATCCACTTCACACACACACACAAGCAAGTGTGTACACATGCGCACACACACACGCACACAGGTAAACAAACACTCACCCAGGTACTAAGCCCAAAAAATAAAGAAGATAAATCAGTGTAATGCTGAGAAAAGGCCCCTGGGATTATATGATGAATGTGATTAGAAGCATGTGCTAGAAAGGGGCTGTGGGGTTGTGCTGTGCAAAGATACTACAGTGTGATGAATTTCTTATTTTATTTTTCTCAGAGCCGGATCACTAATCTGTAACAGGTTGTGCATTGCACTCACATTGTGAAGCTTCAGTGCACAGAAGCACAATTTTTATTTCTTTGCTTTGTGCCCCTCAGCTGCTGGAACAGCATATCAAGAACGTCCTTCCACTGTAGCTAAAAACAGCCATGAAATGTTGTTTACTTTAGGCATTATATTATCACTTTTAACGTTAGTCATATATCCGAATATTTGAATATGTGTGAGTATACATTTCTGTGAAAGAAAAATGCATATAGGTCTATTTTAACACTGAAAAGGCTTTTTCTAAATTAAATGTAAAATACCCATGTGACGTTGTTACGTAAAGGATATACCATGACATTTCAAATGATTAATTAAATAAAACAAAACTTTTCAATGTAGTTTAGCAAAATGAGAAGGAGTAGGGTACAACGAGCAACCAACAGGTAGAATGTTGTTTTATCTGAATGGGGTTTGGGCATGGCCGGGGGAAGAAGTATTTTTCTCCACTCATTTAAGAGTAATAAAGGCCTAGTGCATTAATTTAGTAAAAATAAATAATGGGTTGGGGAGAAAGCGCACCATGTAGCCTCAGTTAGCCTAGCTAGCTATAGCCAGCTAGCTTAGCTAGCTTCTCTAGGCTGCTCCAGTCAAGACAGGCACTGTTATATGGGACAATAAATAACATTGTGTCTGCTACAAGTTAGCTAGTCTTGGCTGTAGCCGAGTTGCCTTGGCTAGTGGCTACAGTGTCTGTCTCTCCCTCCATCTGCTCACTCCTATCTCACACATACTGGTCCATCCACAGCTGCAGCAATAGAGCGCCAGCCTCTCCCCCAATTAAGATATATTGGAATATATGCATATTCGACCACAACATCTGACCAAAATTCATGATATTATTCGAATAGTGAAATTAGTCAAAGCACAATATAGATATTTACACTGTACTATTGGCAATGAGAATACCACTATAGAAACATCCATTTACAGTTCATATCCAAGGGACCTCATCCATTAACAGAACATAGAATATCACAAAATGAAATGTACATCTCCCAATGGGATACTAGAAGTGGTGAGCTGGAGTGTGTATTTGAGGTATTGATGTAACAGGCACCGTTCTCTACCCCAGAGCCAAACTCTTTGTGACAGCGTCATACAGGCAGCTCACTGTCAAGGATTCTGTACCCAGAATTCTGTTGCCAGCTGTTGTTTTTATGGATCAGACCAAAAGAAAACACAGGGACAAGGTCATCAGTAGAGGCAGGCTTTTCTTCTCCTCGCAAATGTGCCACAGATGGGGAAATCAACACGTTTCCAAATGAACTAGGTAACACAATTCACCTTGTTTAAAGAAGATATCCATTGTTCTGTCTTCTCATTCGGAGAGGAACCCCCTCTGACTGTTTGTTGCAAAAAGCTGAATATCTTTGCTGTAGTTCTACATTTGCTGTTTGTGTTGTCTCCTGTAGCATATCCATGGTTGGGATGGCTATCCTATTGCACTTCAGTGATACAGTATCTAGGCTATGTAGTCCCGAATAGGTTGATGTTGACGCCATATTTTGACAAAAAAGTAGGCATTGACCAATGTGCACTAGTAACATAAAGTATGTCCCAGAATTAACACACAACTATTGTATAGGTTAAGTCACCGTTTCCCAAACTATGGGTCACAAACTCAATGTGGGGTTGCCTGATTTGAAGATGGGGTCATGAGGGAAACTCTGAAAGAAATGAAATGCAATCACACTTGGGTTACGTCAGTAACCTCTGGCAGCCGCTAGATGTGGTAAACATCTCAAATAAACAGAGTGGTTTGGTTTTTTTCCCTACAAATGTGGCTCTAACATTTGGACCATTTAAGCTAAAAAATATTATGACCCCATCACTGAAAGACTCTCAGGAACACATACGTCTTCTGGGTCCCTCTACCAGCTCACAAGCTGGGCAGGTCTCATTAGAACAGAGTGGACAAGACCAGGCACTAAATCAGACTGGGGGGAAAAAGAACATCATCAATGATGAAGTTCTTTACTACACAGAAGAGCATACAACATGATGATCGCCTGATGATCTTTTGAACTTCCCAATACTTTTCTGATGCATTTCAGTCATTTCAAACCATACTTCCTTCAGATTGAAATACTGTCAAAAGTAATGTCAGACTGATTTGTAATAGACTGTAATAGCCCAAATTCAAAAAGTAAACACTGGCTGCTGATTGCATCACTTTTTTCACATGGTGGGGTGGTGATTTTTTAAATATATCAAAATGGGGTGCGGCCAAAAAAAGTTTGGGAACCCCTGGGTTAAGTTATGTACACTAAGTACTTGGAAACCCTGACTCTCCAAAGAAAGGCACAAAGTGTAACAAAGGTTGGCTTGTTTACTTCTTCATAGACAGGTTTCAGTTTCCATTTATGTAATATTGAACACACCTCTAACACATTGGCAGGCACCTCTAACACATTGGCACCCTCAGAGTGAGGGTGAGAGGTTTGAATTTCACACTGTAACACCTGCAGGCTGTGGCCTGAAATGCCCAGCCAGACCCATAACCCCTGACTGGCATCACAACTCAAACCACCACAACAGTCCTGCTGCACAGCACAGCCTGAAACCACTACGGGAGAAAAGGCATAATCATGCTAACACACTCTCAAATGTTGCTTTTTTGTTTGTTCTTTCCCCATCATTTACAAAGCCAACTTTACCACAGGCCACAGAGTTCAAGGAAAGTTCCTGTGCTGAGAGAGGATGAGTGCACTGGCTGCCACATTCACTGACTCCTATCTGTAGAGGCCCCATTCCCTGTCACACACTCTATTTGCCACAGTGGTTGTCTAGTTTAAAGAGCTGGAGAGACTGAGCCATCATCTCCACTAGAAAAAAACACTGCTTTACTATGGTCCCTCACGCACAGGCCAACAACCCTTTAAATGTGAACACACCCAGGTAAATAGCTGTGTAAATACAAAGAGAAAAATACTGAGTCAACTGTCAACATCTCTTTTTTTGCAGGAGGATTTAAACACACCCAAACATATAGCCTGCCACTATGTAGAAAAAGGCAGCCCTTTAAAAAACCCTCTACCCTGCTATCACCTTGTGATAAAAACTTACTGGGGAGAGGCTGTCTCATGTCAGCATACACCCACTCTGGCAATGTGCACAGAGAGAGGGAGAGCAGCAACAACTAACCCCATGCAGACAGAGAGAGCCATAAAGTAGCCCTAAGCCCATAATGCAGCGAGACGGAGCAGAATGACAGCACAGAGAGAATGACGTCATTTCAAAAGGTAACCAAAACCACAGGAGACACATCAATGATTAACTGAGGCTAGGCTCAGCGCCGTTAATAAATACAAGGCTGCCTCTATAGTAGTGGCTTGTAGTTACACAACTCTTGTACTTACACTCTTTCTGGCACTTCTCTGTACCAAAATGATCTTTAGATTTAAACAAAGGTTCCTTTAAGGTGAATCAGAGATAGAAGTCCTTCAGGGATTGAGTAATAGATTAGCCAGTATGTTATCCAGCGTAGAGCAGTTCGAGTACCAGTAGTTAAGGGCTCCTACTCCGTGTCTGTCTGCCTTCTCTCTCTCTATCTCTCTAACAGTCTGACACACTGTTGTAGTACAGCCTGCCTCAACTCTGGCCACTCTCCACTATAGCCCCTCCCCTCACACACTGCTGCCAGAGAGAGAGCGAGAGAGGAGGGAGGGGACTCTTATATTCTGATTCCACAGAGGTGGGGGAAGAAAGTGAGGTGGACAGGATACATCCACAGAAAGAGAGAAAACCAATCTGATGCATGAACCAGGCTTAACTAGAATTACCACTCCAAACAATGGAACCATTTAGTAGGGGTTTGAAGAAGGAAAAACCTACGCCTGTTTAATTTAATCAAAAAGTAACTTTGTATTTGACTTGCTACATACATGTACATATCTACTGTATGTCACTGTAATTTGACTAGGCTATATAGTGATATGTCCCCTGAAAGTTCAATATTTCACACACAATATTAGGCATATTATTATAAAAGGTCAGTGAATGATATTGGATGGGTTCGGGTTACATCCATTAAAAAAAAGATGTTCATCGTATCTAGAAAATTCAGTGGGAAAACTAACTTCTCTGTCCAATTTCTTTGATGAGTATCACTATCAGAGTATTAATTGGAAGAAGTGAACTGGTTAAGAGGAACCACGAGTGTATTTTATATTCATCAGAGGAAGCAGAGGCAGAGTATGAGGCTATCCCTGACATGATGGTGTCATGAAGTGCTACTAAAATAATACCCAACCCACTACCAAGGACGAGCTTTCAGGGCTAGGCATACACAGCGAACAAGTCTGGGTGGGAATTGCATTCAGAACTAAGAGACCATTTCATACGCTGAAAAGGGGCCACTGTCTTCTGGTGAAACCGCATACTCCCATGCTAAATAGACATAGTTTGGAGTTGGCTCTCATTTCAATAGCATTAGTAAATGCTGTTATTCTTGCATGAGTGCCTTGGAGAAGGCTGAAATGGAATTGAAAATGGACAAATCATATCACTCAGCCATCACATGCTTTTTTCCCTTTATCAAACAAAACAACCATGAGTGTTTTGTAGAAAACAGGTGCATTACATGCAAACACTTTAAGGAATGGATTCAGTCCAATTTCACACACAAAAAGTTACAGTCTCTGATGTGTAAAAATAACTTTTGAAAGTAGAAAAAGCCATCCATAAGAACACAGAGAGGTGTAAGGGAGCAGGCTGTTGAGAGGGGGACGCCTGTGTCTAAACTAGTGGGTGCTAATTAAGCCTGTTAACAAATACAAATGATTCTTTATGCCAGAGTGCTAAGGAGGCAGACGGAATGCCAGGTTTAGCCTAGAGGTGTCAGGAATGGAAATGCCAGCTCTGGGCATCTCTGCGAGAAGGTATGAGGCTGAGATTCCATTGGTCCCATGAGGACTACTATGGCAAGGCGAGCCTACTTTACAGACGTCTTATTTACAGTCACTGGACACGGTCAGTCAGTCCTGTAGGAGACCGTCTGTCCTGCAGCACATACTGAAGCCAGACAGACAGTGTACCTCTATAGAATGTGTGTAGGACAGTCAGTTAAGTTAGAACAACTGTCATTGCCTATACCAGATGTCCCTAAAGTAAACAGTACTCAGTGCAGAAGGAACCCCTCACCGAGGCTGGGAATATGTGGATCAAACTAGTCAAACAAAAAGGAGACAGAGGTGATCATTAAGGCTCTTTCTGTTGTCTGGGATCCTATTAATACATTTCAACAGGTATCTCTGGAATTCAGACTCCAGTCTACATACGCTACTGTATGGAGGGAATGCAGATAGGCTAAGCAAAAGACTCATTTCACATAACGGTACCTATGAAATAGAAGGCATTAAACATATTCATAAAATATTTGTTTAATCCTTCTGTGCATCACACACCCAGAGGAAGTGTTGACAAGTCACTTTATACAAATTACTTACAAATAGTGAACAAATTACAGCACAGTGATAAGAGTCTGTATTACACATATTAACCTAATGGGAAAACACCAGATAAGGTCCCTATTGAACTAGTGGGGCTGACAGGACCAATGAGACAAGAGAGATAGGCTAGCTCCTCATTGTTATCACCTCTGTGTTCAGGGATTATTTTATTATATTCAAGAACTCATCATCTTCAGGATAAGGTTTGGGTTTCACCTCCAACCACACAATGTCAACATTTACACTCTTTGCTCCTCCAATGTAACAAAAACTTCAGATATTTTTATCCGTAGAAACACTGGTGATTGATGTTGAGTGACCTTGTTACAGACAGCTGTGTAGAAACCTCTTTCTCTCCCTCTCACCTTACTTTGAGAGGACACACACATCACCATCATTATCATCATCATGGTGTTGAATTTAGAAGGTCTTAGTTGAGTGTGCACTGCATATGAGTAAGTGATAATAATTTTGAAACTTTCAACAATTAACAGCAGGGAATGTTGTGGAAGGTCACTTTATTCATGTGAATGTGCATCCAGAGGATAGCCTCTCTGACTCAGTGATTCTGACCTCTATAGACAAAGACAGGTACTGCAACATCAATCACATGACACCACTTGACCTTTCCAGTGTCGTATCAGGAAAGAAAAGCATACAGAGATGCATAACGGTATTGAATGATAGATATGTCAGAAATACGGTAGTCGTGATACAGAGACTATGAACCCAAGGTCAACTGTCTACTCCCACGCTCTCTCTCTCTGTTCTCAGGTTATCTATTGTAAAAACGATACGGCACACCTTTTACATCACGTCTCAGCTTGTCACAGCCACAGGCACTTTAAACAGAGTGACGGTTTGCCTCTGTTCACACAAAGTGTTGAATACTTTAGACCAAATTAGTGTATGTTAGAATACGATTTTAACGAAAGTCTACAAGTTACAACTTAAGTAATTAAGTAATTGCTCTCACAGTTCATTTATATTATTGTGACCAGAGAAATTGTTTTTCTCTAGAAAAGTACAGGCAGGAGTGGCACTGTGTCACAATGCTGGGGGTGAAAGAATCATCTTCACCCCTGAGAGACTGTAGCCAGTAGCAAGTTGCGTTAGAGTGGCATAAACAGTCATGTACTTCTCAGATGCCTGATGTAACAGGGAATGTAAGGCCAGGTTTCCCCTCTAGATGATGAAATCTGTAATTGCTATTTTGAAAATTCACTCAGAAGAGTCATTGAGCTGTACAGTATGAACAATACTAACATCAGTATGGTGGCATGGCATAGCCTGTCACAAGCTATTGAAGCCAGATCCTCCATCTTCCCAACAGCATTAATATATAATCTAGCATTATAAAACAGTAATTCCCTGACCAGAAGCCTTATTATTAAGCCACCAATAATGCCTCTGTATCTCCTAGGGAGGGGTAGGGTGCGTGCCCTCTGGCAGATTGGCAATCCCACTGCTCCATCCCAGGATGTGTTGTAAAAGAAGGTTTGTGATAATCTGTGTGACTCACTACACGACATGTCCTTTCATTAGAATACTGAGTCCATGCCTGCTCCTCTGTCTCATACACTATGTCACTATCATTACTCATCAGTCTAACCTCCCTCTCTTTCTCCAGACCTGTCTGTCATGTGCTCATCATATCAGCTGTGTGCAACATCCTTTTCTCTCCTAAACCTGCTTTATCCCTCCTCGTTCTCTCTCTCTCTCCCTCTCTTTCTCATCCTCTATGGAGCATCTGAATTTGTGACATAATCACAAATGTGCAATATTGAATAATCATAGTCAAACTCCTTCAGCATCTCTCTTTGTCAGTATTGAGAATCTATGTTCTGGCTTGACTAGAACAAGCACCTGTTCAATATTCAGATGGGGCTTTGGGGAGAGAAAAACTCCTGTGCTCCTCAGGTGGCCCTCCATGTCCATATCAAAGGCAACAGCAGCTCACTTTCATGTCTCCTCTATTTCAATCCCTCTGATGGCATGCAACAACATCGCCTGTCCTCCTCACTTCAATAGAGAGAGAAATTAATTAATTGAGCAAATCACTCCGCTCTCTCATGGCCAGTGATCTGATACTGTACCACAGTAGTTATTATTAGTAGGTCCAAGAGTTTTACCTGACCATGTGACTTGACCAAGGAAAACTCTTGGTTATGTACTAAAAAATATTGTTTTGGAATGTTATTTTCAATAATATTTGTTTTAAAAATGGAATCCACATTAGGGGAAACAGCGTCACTGTCCGACCCCAGCACCTTTCCCACTGGGCACAGATGAAAATTCAACGTCTATTCCGCATTGGTTCAATGTACAGCACTTTCGTTGAAAGGACTTGGACGCAATGTTGATTCAACCGGTGTGTGCCCAGTGGGTTGTATTGGGGTTTTTTTGTGGACAAAACGGAGTTAAGGTGTGTCTAGCAGCATGGTTAAGGTGTGTCTAGCAGCATGGTTAAGGTGTGTCTAGCAGCATGGTTAAGGTGTGTCTAGCAGCATGGTTAAGGTGTGTCTAGCAGCATGGTGAAGGTGTGTCTAGCAGCATGGTTAAGGTGTGTCTAGCAGCATGGTTAAGGTGTGTCTAGCAGCATGGTTAAGGTGTGTCTAGCAGCATGGTTAAGGTGTGTCTAGCAGCATGGTTAAGGTGTGTCTAGCAGCATGGTTAAGGTGTGTCTAGCAGCATGGTTAAGGTGTGTCTAGCAGCATGGTTAAGGTGTGTCTAGCAGCATGGTTAAGGTGTGTCTAGCAGCATGGTTAAGGTGTGTCTAGCAGCATGGTTAAGGTGTGTCTAGCAGCATGGTTAAGGTGTGTCTAGCAGCATGGTTAAGGTGTGTCTAGCAGCATGGTTAAGGTGTGTCTAGCAGCATGGTGAAAAAATGCAGTACATTGCACATGCAATTATGTCAGAGGGAATAAAACTGTTTGTTGTTTGCAATAACTTCTTTGTTATTGTAATATCCCAGACGGACGTTCCAGTTTCCCCATTAAGGATTCCAGCTTGAAAGGAGTGCTGAATATACACTACATCACCAAAAGTATGTGGCCACCACTTCAAATCCGTGCATTCTGCTATTTCAGCCACACCTGTTGCTGACAGGTGTATAAAATCGAGCACACAGCCATGCAATCTCCATAGACAAATAATGGCAGTAGAATGGCCTTACTGAAGAGCTCAGTGACTTTCAACGTGGCACCGTCATAGGATGCCAACTTTCCAAAAAGTCAGTTCGACACATTTCTGCCCTGCTAGAGCTGCCCCGGTCAACTGTAAGTGCTGTTACTGTGAAGTGGAAAAGTCTAGGAGCAACAACGGCTCAGGCGCGAAGTGGTAGGCCACACAAGCTCACAGAATGGGACCAGCGTTCTCTGGAGTGATGAATCAGGCTTCACCATCTGGCCGATGGATGAATCTGGGTTTTGCGGATGCCAGAAGAACGCTACCTGCACAAATGCATAGTGTCAACTGTAAAGTGTCACGCCCTGATCTGTTTCACCAGTTCCTGTGATTGTCTCCACCCCCTTCAGGTGTCGCTTATTTTCCCCAGTGTATTTATCCCTGTGTTTCCTGTCTCTCTGTGCCAGTTCGTCTTGTATGTTTAAGTCAAGTTAACCATTGTGTTTTTCCCGTACTCCTTTTGCTATTCTGCTTTTTCTAGTCCTCCCGGTTTTGACCGTTGCCTGTTTCCGGACTCTGTACCCGCCTGCCTGACCATTCTGCCTGCCTTGACCACGAGCCTGTCTGCCACTCTGTACCTCCTGGACTCTGATCTTGTTTTGACCGTTTTGCCTGTCCATGACCATTCTCTTGCCTAGCCCTTTGGATTAAAAAACATTTTAAGACTCCAACCATCTGCCTCCTATACCTGCATCTGGGTCTCACCTTGTGTCATGATATAAAGTTTGGTGGAGGAAGAATAATGGGGAGGTTTTCATGGTTCGGACTAGGCCCCTTAGTTCCAGTGAAAGATTTTCATATTTTAAACACTTAAACAATCTGTATAAATCTTTCCATGTTGGTTGGTTGTGTGGGGCTGCTGAGGTTGGTGGGGGCTTGCAAGGGACTGCTGGGGTTCAGGGGAAGTCAAGGCTTATGAGAAGGTCTGCTGAACCCAGGAAGCCAGCTGGAAGTCTCTAATACAAGCCTGTACTCTGGGGCCTGAAATAAAACACTAATTAACTCCGAGTAGTGAAAATAAATGACTAAGTGCCTTTATTCAGCACAACATCCTTCTGATGTGTAGTCTGGAGCAAAACGACAGCAAAACACAGTCCTAAAAAGGTTAATGAAATTAAGAAATCTCCGTAAAGGATGAAGTACAACATATTGATTCTTCTGCTGGTGTTCAGCTTGTAAAATAGTAATTAGATTGTGCTTTAGAATAATGGGCCTGAGAAGCCAACACACTGAGCAGGCATAATTGGGTAATATTTGGTTGAGACATTGATCAATAAGATTACAACCTATATTCAGCCACTCAAAAAGTTAGTTGAATGTCCGATGTGTTATCACTATGCTTTCAACCATCTAAAAGTACAACCAAATCCCAATGGAAAAACTGTCTGATTTTTGGTTTAGTTGTCACCCAATGTCTATCATTGCGCTATCAACCATTTAAAAAGATACAGCAAAGTTCAAATAGGAATACAATGCCAGATATTTTGCTTATTTATACAACATATTAATGTGTTATTCCTGTGCTTCATCAAATAGCAGAACCAAATGACCAGGATAGCGGTTGAGATTACATTAAAAGTACAGGGTGCATTGCTTAATTTGTAAATCTGGAACGACACAGTCCAAAACGGAGACTCGCCGGACACTGTTCCTGCAGGATCCGGTGTTGTTCCGAAAATCTCCCCCCTGCTAGACCCCCCCTTCGCGTTCCTCATTGCTGCGACTTGCTTGCTAGTTTAGATTTCTGCTCTTCACTCCGTTGTTAGTTTAGCCTACATTTCACTTATCTTAGTATCAGAAAGCATTTTTGTCGGCAGTTTTCGGTTTGTCTAACTTTATTTGTTTCAAGTATAGCCTCGAAACCATAATGACTTGGAGAAGATCTGCAAAGAGGAGTGGGACAAAATCCCTCCTGAGATGTTTGCAAACCTGGTGGCCAACTACGAGAAACGTTTGACCTCTGTGATTGCCAACAAGTACTAAGTCATGTTTTGCAGAGGGGTCAAATACTTATTTCCCTTATTAAAATGCAAATCAATTAATACATTTTTTGACATGCGTTTTTCTGGATTTTTTGTTGTTATTCTGTCTCTCACTGTTCAAATAAACCTACCATTAAAATTATAGACTGATCATTTCTTTGTCAGTGGGCAAACGTACAAAATCAGCAGAGGATCAAATACTTTTTTCCCTCACTGTATTCATTTTGCTCCTTTGCACCACATTATTTATATTTCTACTTTGCACATTCTTCCACTGAAAATCTACCATTCCAGTCTTTTACTTGCTATATTGTATTTACTTCACCACCATGGCTTATTTTTGCCTTTACCTCCCTTATCTCACCTCATTTGCTCACATTGTATATAGACTTATTTTTCTACTGTATTATTGACTGTATGTTTGTTTTACTCCATGTGTAACTCTGTGTTGTTGTAGGTGTCGAACTGCTTTGCTTTATCTTGGCCAGGTCGCAATTGTAAATGAGAACTTGTTCTCAACTTGCCTACCTGGTTAAATTAAATTAAAATAGTGGCACAGATGGAATTCTCTAAGCAGAAGATACATCTCCTTCAAATGTGACTAGGCTGGGCATTCTAGTTTCTTTATTTGTATGTTTTCTATTTCTTTGTTTTTGGCCGAGTGTGGTTCCCAATCAGAGGCAGCTGTCTATCGTTGTCTCTGATTGGGAATCATACTTAGGTAGCCTTTTCCCCACTTGTGTTTTGTGGGTAGTTATTTTCTGTTTAGCTGTTTTGTTGCCTGACAGAACTGTGCCCTTTCGTTTTTTCTACTTTGTTATTTTGTTGCGGTGTTTAGTTAATTAAATATCATGAACGCCTACCACTCTGCACCTTGGTCTCCTTCTTCAACCCACGAGAGCCGTAACAGAACTACCCACCACCAAAAGACCAAGCAGCGTGGCCAGGAGGAGCAGGGATCCTGGGCCCGGGAGAAGAGTGAGTGGAGGACCTCATGGACATGGGAGGAGGTTATGGCAGGAGACAAGATCCTGCCATGGAAACAGGCGGAAACAGCAAGGGAGGAACGGCGGTGATACCAGGAGTCAAGGCAATGAGACAAGCACAAGAGGCAGCCCCAAAAAATGTTTGGGGGAGGGCACACGGGGAGAATGTCAGAGTCAGAGTTCAGACCTGAGCCAACTCCTCGTGCTTACCGTGGGGAGCGAGTGACGGGTCAAGCACCATGCTATCCGGTTCTGCGCACCATGCCTTCAGTGCGCATCCACAGCCGGTCCGCTCTGTGCAAGCTCCCCGCAGTGGCCGTGCTAGAGTGGGCATTCAGCCAGGATGGATTGTGCCGGCTCAGCGTTCCTGGCCTCCGGTGTGTCTCTTCGGCCCAGGTTATCAGGCGCCAGCTCTACGCACCGTGTCCCCGGTTCGCCAGCAAAGCCCAGTGCGGCCTGTTCCAGCTTCCCGCTCTTGCCGGGCTAAGGGGGGTATCCAGCCAGGACGAGTTATGCCAGCTCTGCGCTCCAGACCTTTGATGCGCCTCCACGGTCCAGTGTGTGCTTCGCTGGCTCTATGCACTATGCCTCCAGTGCGCCGTCATAGCCCAGTGCGTCCTGTGCCAGCTCTCCACACTCAACGGGCTAGAGTGGGTATCCAGCCAGGACGTGTTGTGGCAGCTCCACTCACTAGGCTGCCAGTACGTCTCCTCAGTCGAAGCCTCCAGTGATGATCCATGGCACAAAGCCTCCAGTGATGATCCATGGCACAAAGCCTCCTGGGATGAACCATGGCACGAAGCCTCCAGTGATGATCCATGGCACAAAGCCTCCAGTGATGATCCATGGCACGAAGCCTCCAGTGATGATCCATGGCACGAAGCCTCCAGGGATGATCCATGGCACGAAGCCTCCAGGGATGATCCATGGCACGAAGCCTCCAGGGATGATCCATGGCACGAAGCCTCCAGTGATGATCCATGGCACAAAGCCTCCAGTGATGATCCATGGCACAAAGCCTCCAGCGACGGTCCCCGGTCCTGAGCCTCCAGCGACGGTCCCCGGTCCGGAGCCTCCACCTGTGTTTTGTGGGTAGTTATTTTCTGTTTAGATGTTTTGTTGCGGTTTTCAGGTAATGACATATCATTAACGCCTACCACGCTGCGCTTTGGTCCGATCCTCATTCCGACGAGAGCCGTAACAAATATTGATATTTGGTTGCATTGAAATGTGGTTACCATGATGATATAATACTGTGGTTGAAGCTTCACCCTCAAAACAACAGTTTAAAAAAAATCCAATGTACAGTGCCTTGCGAAAGTATTCGGCCCCCTTGAACTTTGCAACCTTTTGCCACATTTCAGGCTTCAAACATAAAGATATAAAACTGTATTTTTTTTGTGAAGAATCAACAACAAGTGGGACACAATCATGAAGTGGAACGACATGTATTGGATATTTCAAACTTTTTTAACAAATCAAAAACTGAAAAATTGGGCGTGCAAAATTATTCAGCCCCTTTACTTTCAGTGCAGCAAACTCTCTCCAGAAGTTCAGTGAGGATCTCTGAATGATCCAATGTTGACCTAAATGACTAATGATGATAAATACAATCCACCTGTGTGTAATCAAGTCTCCGTATAAATGCACCTGCACTGTGATAGTCTCAGAGGTACGTTAAAAGCGCAGAGAGCATCATGAAGAACAAGGAACACACCAGGCAGGTACGAGATACTGTTGTGAAGAAGTTTAAAGCCGGATTTGGATACAAAAAGATTTCCCAAGCTTTAAACATCCCAAGGAGCACTGTGCAAGCGATAATATTGAAATGGAAGGAGTATCAGACCACTGCAAATCTACCAAGACCTGGCAGTCCCTCTAAACTTTCAGCTCATACAAGAAGACTGATCAGAGATGCAGCCAAGAGGCCCATGATCACTCTGGATGAACTGCAGAGATCTACAGCTGAGGTGGGAGACTCTGTCCATAGGACAACAATCAGTCGTATATTGCACAAATCTGGCCTTTATGGAAGAGTGGCAAGAAGAAAGCCATTTCTTAAAATTATCCATAAAAAGTGTCGTTTAAAGTTTGCCACAAGCCACCTGGGAGACACACCAAACATGTGGAAGAAGGTGCTCTGGTCAGATGAAACCAAAATTCAACTTTTTGGCAACAATGCAAAACGTTATGTTTGGCGTAAAAGCAACACAGCTGAACACACCATCCCCACTGTCAAACATGGTGGTGGCAGCATCGTGGTTTGGGCCTGCTTTTCTTCAGCAGGGACAGGGAAGATGGTTAAAATTGATGGGAAGATGGATGGAGCCAAATACAGGACCATTCTGGAAGAAAACCTGATGGAGTCTGCAAAAGACCTGAGACTGGGACGGAGATTTGTCTTCCAACAAGACAATGATCCAAAACATAAAGCAAAATCTACAATGGAATGGTTAAAAAATAAACATATCCAGGTGTTAGAATTGCCAAGTCAAAGTCCAGACCTGAATCCAATCGAGAATCTGTGGAAAGAACTGAAAACTGCTGTTCACAAATGCTCTCCATCCAACCTCACTGAGCTCGAGCTGTTTTGCAAGGAGGAATGGGAAAAAAATTCAGTCTCTCGATGTGCAAAACTGATAGAGACATACCCCAAGCGACTTACAGCTGTAATCGCAGCAAAAGGTGGCGCTACAAAGTATTAACTTAAGGGGGCTGAATAATTTTGCACGCCCAATTTTTCAGTTTTTGATTTGTTAAAAAAGTTTGAAATATCCAATAAATGTCGTTCCACTTCATGATTGTGTCCCACTTGTTGTTGATTCTTCACAAAAAAATACAGTTTTATATCTTTATGTTTGAAGCCTGAAATGTGGCAAAAGGTCGCAAAGTTTAAGGGGGCCGAATACTTTCGCAAGGCACTGTATTTTCCAAGTCACAATACGTTGATAAATTACATTGAAACAACTTTAATTCAAACAATTTGTGCCCAGTGGGAATGTTAAATTTTCAACAACTGTTTAAAGGTCAGACACATTAACTTTATAAACGTTACCCTAGTGCACACAGACCAGATTTTTTAAAATGTAACCTTTATTTAAACTACATTACTATGATTTCTATATTTTTTTTTAAAAGTAAGGACATAAGAGTAATCGGCATAAAAGTGACCAAAACCAAATGTATTTTCAGACCTATACTATCCAACCCTCATTCAAAGGGTTCATAGTAGACTGATAGTATGATACGATTCCATTGTGAGTCCACTGTATGAGCAGCCCCTATGTTCTCCCCAAGCATTTTTCATGACTAAGGTCTGAGTGTAATATTTGAATAGCAATCCACCACATCTCAGAGACAGACAGGTCTTCCCCAGCTACTCTCTTAATTGGAAACCATTTCCATAACAAGTCTATTTATGGATTTCACTCCTTTCCCAGGAGAAGTTTGACACAAAAACACCTGCTGTCATGGTGCTATATTCAGCTAACAAGTGTAATAAGCAAAGCCCTTCATTTACAGAATCACTTTGGTGTAAGATTCACATTCTTTAGACGCCACAGCTCAATAGAATCAGATTGGACCTTTTTTTCCCCATTTTGCCTAAAATGACATACCCAAATCTAACTGCCTGTAGCCCAAGACCTGAAGCCAGGATATGCATATTCTTGATACCATTTAAAAGGAAACACTTTTACTTTATGGACATTTGTAATTAATGTAGGAGAATCTAACACATTAGACCTGGTAAAGGATAATACAAACAAAAAACATGCGTTTTATTTTTTCTTCTTCATCATCTTGAAATGCAAGAGAAAGGCCATAATACAGTGTAGCAGTTTAGGCGCAATTTAGATTTTGGCCACTAGATAGAAGCAGTGTGTGTGCAAAGTTTCAGATTGATCCAGTGAAGCGTAGCCATACCGGACAATATTTTGTATCAAATCTGCTCAAATTGTTCAATTTATACATTTTCTTTTCTTTTTTCTTTTTCTTTATTTTTACCCCTTTTTCTCCCAAATTTCGTGATATCCAATTGTTTTAATAGCTACTATCTTGTCTCATCGCTACAACTCCCGTACGGGCTCGGGAGAGACGAAGGTTGAAAGTCATGCGTCCTCCGATACACAACCCAACCAAGCCGCACTGCTTCTTAACACAGCGCCATCCAACCCGGAAGCCAATGTGTCGGAGGAAACACCATGCACCTGGCAACCTTGGTTAGCACGCACTACGCCCAGCCCGCCACAGGAGTCGCTGGTGCGCGATGAGACAAGGATTTCCCTACCGGCTAAACCCGGTCGACGCTAGGTCAATTGTACGTCACCCCACGGACCTCCCGGTCGCGGCCGGTTACGACAGAACCTGGGCGCAAACCCAGAGTCTCTGGTGGCACAGCTGGCGCTGCAGTACTGCGCCCTTAACCACTGCGCCACCCGGGAGGCCAATTGATACATTTTCAAGTACATAACTATAGAGAACATACCAAAATTATATGGTAATACAAAATGTAAGTTTACACACTCCCAGGGACGTCATACAGGATGGATCATTAGCTTATACACTAACTTTCACACATCTAGATGGCCGGGCAGGGTGGGTGTGGAGCCAGAGACAGCAGGGTTCAAACTGTAAAACCCAGTTCCTACATCAGAATATAAAAATTGATTTTATCAAACAAAACTATGCCACATTTTTATCTCTGGGACCCTCAGGATGACAAATCAGAGCAAGATTACTGAATGTAAGTATATTATTTACCTTCAGAGGTGAATGTGTCAAACCAGTTGCCATGATAAGTTTTTTGTTGTTGTGCACTCTCAAAAAAGATCATGGTATTTTTTCACTGTAATAGCTACTGTAAATTGGACAGTGCAGTTAGATTAAGACGAATTGAAGCTTTCTGCCCATATAAGACATGTCTATGTCCTGGGAAGTTTGCTGTTACTTACAAAAGGCATGCTAATCACATTAGCACACGTTAGCTCAACAGTCCTGGTATAGGGACACCGATCCCGTAGAGGTTAAGGAGGAGGTGCATATTTTTTGTGAGAAGCTAAGATTGTGAGAGCACTACCTGGGGACAATCATTTGGCTGAAATAACACATTAAAGAGCACTCCATTGAGCACTCCAGGAGGAAAGTTTGCATGCATTTCATTTCAGCTCTCTACAGCAGTGTTTCCCAACCATGGTCCTCGAGTACCCCCAACAGTACACATATTTCTTTTAACCCTGGACAGGCTGTAATAATGGAGCTGTAAATCGGGAAGCAGGTGCAGGTGAAACATTAAATAAAACAACAAAACCAGTAACAAGACAATTCCATGTGGCTACACACCGGTACACAATAATAATACCAACTGGTGAGTGAACATAAGAGAGTGACATATAAAATGGGGACGAAATGATGAAGGTAACGAAGTCCAGGTGGGAATCATAATGATTAACAGGTGCGTGTAATGATAAGTGCCAGGTGTGCGTAAAGATGAATCACAGGACGGTGGTTAGTATTCCGGCGACGTTGTCGTACACTGGAGGGAAGGAGCGGGAGAAGACGTGACAGTACCCCCCCGGTACTGTCACGGTGTTGGGTTCCGGTGGAGGACATTCTGGACCCCAACATCAGTGATTTCCACCTTTGCCACCCGGACCGACCCGCTCCTCGTCCGAGGGGTCGTCCCTCTGGTTGGCATCCTCCTGCGGTTGGAGCCTCGCGTCAGTGGGGGAGGGGGGTACTGTCACGTCTTCTCCTGCTCCTCCCCTCCCACAGGGATAAGGGATCGGCTGCTGACCTGGGAACACAGCTGTCAACGCTGGACATCCAGGTATTTCTCGCACCATCCACACCATCACTGAGAAGTACTGGTGGCCCACCTAGGTGCAGGATCGCACTTGGTATGTAAACTCCTGTTCCATATGTGCTCAAACCGAGTCCTCCCCCCGGAATGATCCAGCAGGGAAGCTCCTGCCACTTCCAGTGCCTCAGCGACCTTGGTCACATCTATCCATTGACTTTGTAACTGATCTTCCCTCCTCTGATGGTTTCACCACCATTCTGGTGGTAGTGGATATATTTTCCAAGTCATGTCGATTAATCCTTCTTCCGTGTCTCCCCACTGCACTCCAGGTCGCTGAGGCACTCTTCCAGCAGGTCTTCCTGCATTATGGCCTTCCAGAGGATATCGTCTCTGACCGTGGCTCCCAATTCACATCATGAGTATGGAGGCCTTCTAGGAGAAGCTTGGGGTTACGGTCAGCCTCACTTCCGGGTATCGGCACCTGCCCTGCAAGAAACTGAGCCCCCGGTTTGTGAGGCCATTCAAGGTTCTTCGGAGGGTCAACGAGGTGATGTACAGGTTACAAATACCCAGTCACTATTGTGTCTCACCCTCTTTTCATGTCTCCCTTCTCAAGCCGGTGCTTCCTGGACCCCTAGCTGATACTGTCCCCCAAGACACACCTCCACCTCCCCTGGACATCGAGGGGGGTCCGACGTACGCTGTCAGATCCCTATTAGACTCACGATGTTGTGGGGGTCAGCTCCAGTATTTGGTGGGCTGAGACGGGTATAGCCCAGAGGAGTGGTGTTGGGTTCCGGTGGGGACATTCTGGACCCCAACATCATCCGTGATTTCCACCCTCACCACCCGGACCGACCTGGTCCTTCTCCTCGTCCCTCTGGTCGGTGTCATCCTGCGGCTGGAGCCGCGCATCGGGGGGCGGGGGGGATACTGTCACGTCTTCTCCTGCTCCTCCCCTCCGGTGTACGACGCCGCCGGAATACTAACCACCGGTCGTGGGATTCATCATTACGCACACCTGGCACTCATTATTACACTCATCATTACTCGTTACTGGTTTTGTTGTTTTATTAAATGTTGCACCTGCTTCCCGACTCACAGCTCCATTATTACACAAGCACACATTGTCAACTAATCATCAAGCCCTCAATGAGTTGAATGAGGTGTGTTTGTCGAGGGCTACAATGAAACTGTATACTGTTGGGGATACTGGAGGACCAGGGTTGGGAAACATTGCTCTACAGTATGCTACACATGCAGATGTTTAAATGTTTAAATTGCCTGAAACGTACTACTGTATGTTGGCTGAATACTACAGTATAGTTTGGCTCAAAGAGCCAATTACCTTGACTGTAAACATCACCTCTTCCCATAGGGAAATCATAGGATGACCGTCCCCCCCCAACATCTCACATGATCTTACCTGACCAATCAAAGCAGGAGATTGTTGTCTACGGTAGATCTTCTATGCACAAAGGATCCCCAATATTCACACCTTTTAGTGTTTGGTTTGAGTGTTTATATAAATGGATGATTAATCTGAAAATATGATGAAATAATTTCCAAATTGTTTAAAGTGTACCAATATAGTAGCCTGAATGTCAAGCAGCATAGTGAGATAAGTGAACATATTACAGTCCTTAATTACACTGAGTGGTTAGTGGGTACAGAGGGGTGTAGGTATTCTCCTCTGATAGTGGAAGGGGATATCCTCTGGATGAATTAGTAATGTCCACAGACAAGACATTAATTATTAACATTGCATCAGATAACGTACCAGAGTTTAGCCCAGGCAACCACTGAGAATTCACAAGCTACATTTAAAATATCAATAGATTTGAAGCATATGCACCAGAAATATATATCCAGAGTATATTTTTGACAAAATGATGATGTAAGCATGATGCATTAAACCTGTACGTTATCAATCTACCTCCACGTTTAAAACAGTCTATGATCTAAATGGAAAGAGATCTGCAATCATGCAGATGACTCCTACTGTATAACTCATGCATCATTGGCTGTGCACACACCCACATTTTCTGAATTGAAAAAAATCATATATTGAAAATAGATAGAAACCTATAATTATTACACTTAGACAGAACAGCATAATCATTCATTTAGTTACAGCAAAATGTATTTTTTTTAAGTATGAGAAAGAATAACAGTAACCCTGTATCCCTGTTCTTTTCAGAAATATGCTTACTCTTAAATAATTTAGAAGAAAGGGAAGCTTACTGTAATTCTCCATAAAATGTGCCTGGGAAAAAAGGAATAACCTTTCCAAATGTAGCTCTTCACTAGACATGCTGAATTAGCTCTGAGCCAGTATGGGAATCCATCCCATCTTAACCATGGTAACCAACACCTTATACTACATGCACAGAGAGGCAGGCAGAGAGAGAGAGTGGGGGTGCGATAGCAGAAGCCACAGGGTGCAGAATTCAATCTATTGCCATGGCAGCCAGCGCTACAGAGACAAGAAGCTTTCACCGCACAGACCGATTCATTCAGCAGTTGACTGGACACCAAGCCAGGTTTCTCCTGTCATTCCTCTCTCCTTTCTCTGTCTCTCTCTCTCTCTTCCTCGCTCTTTACAATATATTCCTTTGTGGTGAGCGAGACAATTTACCTTGAGTAATAGAGGATAGGTATTGCGGTGGTCTGTACCAGTATCTTCTAGTCAGGCGGTGACAGAGGAACAGAAGCTCTGCAGGGATCCCTAGAGATGCCGAGAGCTGCAGCTGAACCAAACCAGCGCCCGGCTCGCAGACTGAGCCACTACTACCAGCAGCCTCAGAAGCAGCAGACAGCAAATAGGAAAGGGAGGGGGAAAATCTAAAACAGGAGAAGGGTTTGCTCTATCAGTGGCAGGCACATTACATCATAGGCTGCTCCTGTAGAAGGGTGGGAGAGGAGAGGAGGGGAGGGCGCTGGGGAGAGGAGCGGCTCCCTGTAACAGCAGTACTCTCTGTCACTGGTGGGCTCTTCACACTGCACACACCACAATGAATGCACTGTTAATTCTGTTAATAGTCTGAGGTCATTAACAGAAGATTCTGTAATGCTGTAATTAATGCTCAGTATTGCTGATTGTTACAGAAGATTACTGTTATTGTTAATGGTACTAATGCTATGCATCTGAGTGTTATTCTAAAGGGTGTAATTTGTGTGTGGTTGCATAGTATTGGTGAGCATGCTTGTATTGTGTGCGTTGGCGGGTGTTTTTGTGTGTGCACGTATAGGTGGTAGCATTGCAGGTTGATATTCAGCTCCTAACAAAAGGTAATTTTAGATTCCTTACAGCAATGTTATTGAGAGTGAAAATATGGAATTGTTGCTGGTAGACATCTGTTCAAGTTGATTACATTTAAACCAAACTGTCACAAATAAGTGAGGCAGCAGGAAAGCTGCTATGTGAACAGCTCTCCTCCTGCAGCAAGTCTCCGACAGAGAAAGACACACATTAAGACAGAACACAGACAGATTATCAGGTGGCCACAGAGTCTGGCTGGTGGCACTAGGGAAGATATGATGGTGGTCCTCCCTTCACCAGTAAACAGATGTTCATCCCCCACCAACAGACCCACAACAATGAATGTTCAGAAAAATATTAACTTTATATCATCCACTCATCCACTGCTAATGTAGGCTATTGGCCTGATATCCTCACACATCCAGCCTGTTAGATGAGGCAGGGTGAGACTGGCCTTGTCCCAATACTCATATTAGCGTACCACATACTTAAACTGCATAGTATGTACTCATCGTAGCATACTATTTAGCACACACTGTTCAGTAAAAAGTAGGCAGTATGTTATGGCGTAAACGCAGTAGCGGCTCCTGATTGGCTGTGTAGGTGGGGCGTTGGCGAGTGGATTTTTCCGAATTCAACAGACATGCATCACATTAACCAGCATTTGTTTCTCTAAACTCTGAATATAATAGGAATGGAGGTATAGGCCTACTCAGGCTGCTTATAGGTAGACTATCACATTCAACCTATACAGGAGGTTAAAAAGGACTGAAGACAGAAACAGATCATTTGGGTCCATTTCAACATATTTATTAGTGAAACCAAAGTGATATAACATATTTAAATTAAATCAAATAGTATAGTACACACACCAAAACAAAATTAAGACTTCTGTTCAAATCTTGAACACCACCGTAGAAGCTTTGCTATTTGGCATTTTCCCAATTAAGTAGCCTTGTTTTGTTGTATGGCTACTTGAAGAGAACTAGGGACTATCACTCGCAGCCCACCTCTTCCAATGCATTGTGTGCATCGAAGGTGTGCATCGAATTCTACTAGATGAAGAGTCAAAACGAATATAACATACTGGTATTTAAACCATACTTGATTTTCAAAAATGTACATACTAGAAAACATTCTATTTTCGCATACTTAGAATCCATCATGCGCGATTGTGTTGTTTCCCGCTATTAGTTGATTTCACTAGCACATCCCTATATCTAATTGATCAGCTGTTGTCAAAGCCGAAATTAGTATGACATCCGGACATTTAAAGTACACTCGATTTTCGAAATATTGCCTACTATTAAACTTTTTGTTCGCATACTCAAGCAGCCTACTATTTAGGACGGACATATGGGTATTCAAAAACAGCCAGTGTTTTCAAGAGGTCTTGACCGCACATTGAGTCAAACAGCAGAAAATAGCAGCCAATGTTCTCCAGCTGGTGCCAGATGTTACTGGCAAAGAGCACAGCTCCTCAGTCCCCCCTGCTATTACCTCAAGATTGAAGGAAACATTGAAACCCTTGGACTTCTCTCTTTGCTCAGTCTCATATCGATCCATAGAGAGAACTGAAGAAAAAAAACAGAATCGATTGACGTTTTAGAATGAAAAAGACCATGGACAAAAATTGGAATCCCCGTGAAAAATGATCCCCTCTCCCCCTCCTACTGTCCCTGCATCTTGTGCCTCCCAACGGAGACTGTGGCCTCATGTTATTGTGTACCCTCTGTGTTTACACAGCTAGCATTCCAAGTTAAGCTCTGTCCATCCAGGAAGATAGTATACTGTTTGCCTTGCAGCCACACTGCTTGTACCACTGTGCACACTTTGCCCATCTGGCAAATTGCCATTGATAGATAATACTGTTCAAATTGACTTTATATTGTTCAGATTGACTCTTGGAACATCATTGTTTCGACTTACAATTCAATGTCAATCATGTGGGTTACCTGTTTGGGCCACTTTGAACTGTCCAGTTTACCCAGCATTGTAGCACTGTCAAAACAAATGCTACCACTCAACATCATCAAACAAAGGCCATTTAACTCAAGCGTGAACTCAAGAGATCCTGCTGTGGAGCTGATGAATTGTGTTAGTGTTTGAAGGACATATTGTGTATAGTTGTCATATGTCTTTATGGTAAGGTTGAGGTAAACTGCTTCAAATACCGTGCTGGTTGTCACATGTCTTTATGGTAAGGTTGAGGTAAACTGCTTCAAATACCGTGCTGGTTGTCACATGTCTTTATGGTACGGTTGAGGTAAACTGCTTCAAACACCGTGCTGGTTGTCACATGTCTTTATGGTAAGGTTGAGGTAAACTGCTTCAAACACCGTGCTGGTTGTCACATGTCTTTATGGTAAGGTTGAGGTAAACTGCTTCAAACACCGTGCTGGTTGTCACATGTCTTTATGGTAAGGTTGAGGTAAACTGCTTCAAACACCGTGCTGGTTGTCACATGTCTTTATGGTAAGGTTGAGGTAAACTGCTTCAAACACCGTGCTGGTTGTCACATGTCTTTATGGTAAGGTTGAGGTAAACTGCTTCAAACACCGTGCTGGTTGTCACATGTCTTTATGGTAAGGTTGAGGTAAACTGCTTCAAACACCGTGCTGGTTGTCACATGTCTTTATGGTAAGGTTGAGGTAAACTGCTTCAAACACCGTGCTGGTTGTCACATGTCTTTATGGTAAGGTTGAGGTAAACTGCTTCAAATACCGTGCTGGTTGTCACATGTCTTTATGGTAAGGTTGAGGTAAACTGCTTCAAATACCGTGCTGATGATATGGAAACCACCGTCGGTTTGCACTTCCATGTAAAAGCACCCATGAGGATTTCATAGGAGCATGTCAAATCTGGTGTCAAATGAAAAATAAAAGTTTTCATTTTAGAGAAATGAAGGCATACAGTTGAAGTCGGAAGTTTACATACAGCTTAGCCAACTACATTTAAACTCAGTTTTTCACAATTCCTGACATGTAATCCTTGTAAAAATTCCATGTTTTAGGTCAGTTAGGATCATCACTTTATTTTAAGAATGTGAAATGTCAGAATAATAGTAGAGAGAAAGATTTTTCAGCTTTTATTTCTTTCATCACATTCCCAGTGGGTCAGAAGTTTACATACACTCAATTAGTATTTGGTAGCATTGCCTTTAAATTGTTTAACTTGGGTCAAACATTTCGGCTAGCCTTCAACAAGCTTCCCACAAGGAGTTGACAGAATTTTGGTCTATTCCTCCTGACAGAGCTGGTGTAACTGTGTCAGGTTTGTAGGCCTCCTTGCCCGCACATGTTTTTTCAGTTCTGCCCACAAATATTCTATAGCATTGAGGTCAGGGTTTGTGATGGCCACTCCAATACCTTGACTTTGTTGTCCTTTAGCCATTTTGCCACAACTTTGATAGCATGCTTGGGGTCATTGTCCATTTGGAAGACCCATTTGCGACCAAGCTTTAACTTCCTGACTGATGTCTTGAGATGCTGCTTCAATATATCCACATAATTTTCCACCCTCATGGTGCCATCTATTTCGTGAAGTGCACCAGTCCCTCCTGCAGCAAAGCACCCCCACAACATGATGCTGCCACCCCGGTGATTCACGGTTGGGATGATGTTCTTCATCTTGCAAGCCTCCCCCTTTTTCCTCCAAACATAACGATGGTCATTATGGCCAAACAGTTCTATTTTTGTTTCATCAGACATGAGGGCATTTCTCCAAAAAGTACGATCTTTATTCCCATGTGCAGTTGCAAACCGAAGTCAGGCTTTTTTATGGCTGTTTTGGAGCAGTGGCTTCCTCCTTGCTGAGCGGCCTTTCAGGTTATGTAGATATAGGACTCGTTTTACTGTGGATATAGATACTTTTGCACCTGTTTCCTCCAGCATCTTCACAAGGTCATTTGCTGTTGTTCTGGGATTGATTTGCACTTTTCGCAACACAGTACGTTCATCTCTAGGAGACAGAACGTGTCTCCTTCCTGAGTGGTATGACGGCTGTGCGGTCCCATGGTGTTTACACTTGCGTATTATTGTTTGTACAGATGAACGTGGTATCTTCAGGCATTTGGAAATTGCTCCCAAGGATGAACCAGACTTGTCTACAATGTTTTTTCTGAGGTCTTGGCTCATTTATTTTGATTTTCCCATGATGTCAAGCAAAGAGGCACTGAGTTTGAAGATAGGCCTTGAAATACATCCACAGGTACACCTCCAATTGACTCAAATTATGTCAATTAGCCTATCAGAAGCTTCTAAAACCATGACATCATTTTCTGGAATTTTCTAAGCTGTTTATAGGCACAGTCAACTTAGTGTATGTAAACTTCTGACCCACTGGAATTGTGATACAGTGAATTATAAGTGAAATAATCTGTCTGCAAACAATTGCTCGAAAAATGACTTGTGTCATGCACAAAATAGGTGTCCTAACCGACTTGCCAAATCTATAGTTTGTCAAGAAATTTGTGGAGTGATTTAATGACTCCAACCTAAGTGTCTGTAAACCTCCGACTTCAACTGTATATACATTTTTTCCATCCTAAATACTAGGAATAAGCAACGGCTTGGAAAAATCTGTGAGGTAATTACTACAATGGGAAATCATAGTGGTCACAAACCACAGTTGGGTCACCTGCTACAGTTCTCCCTTCCACTGGCATACCGTTATGTTGAGCTCATAACCATTATTTCTTTTTCTGTAGTCTCTCTCTCTCCAGTTAATATAACCTCTCCCTAATCTTACACCGAACCATGAGCCCCCTCTCTTTCCATTTACATCCTTACCCACTAGTACCGACTGACACCCCGGGTGTTCATGGATGTTTAAAAGATGTTAACATTTTGCCAGTCCGCCTTGGCCCTAATTTCAAAGTCCACAGATGTCATTTTTTTGGTACTTCCGGACCAGCTTTAATTTCAACGTCCACAGATGTTGACTTTTGGTCCAGTCTGGACTTGATTTGGCCCAAACATAGACGTCTATGATTGATTCAAATTTGGTCCAGTCTGGATGAAATCTGAACCAATCACAGACGTCTATGTTTCACAATTTTGGAGAGCACAGTACAATACAGTAGAGCACAGGGTATAGTAAAGCAACTTTAAAAAAAAGTTGAGTATAGTGGCCGACGTGAGTAGGTCATTTACAAGTGTTAACCCTCGCAAGGTTGCCGGCCAAGATGGCAGCCAAGCCACGTCCTCCGAGCATGTGCAAACCAGCTGGCTGGAGTGTTTGAGGACATATTCAATCTCTTCATATCCCCAGTCTGTTGTCCCCAGTTCCTTCAAGATTTCCACCATTGTTCCTGTACCCAAGAAAGCAAAGGTAAGTAAACTAAATGACTCACTTCTGTAATCATGAAGTGCTTTGAATTTAGTTAATGAGGACCATATCACCTCCAGCTTGCCCGACACCCTAGACCCACCACAATTATCATACCACCCCAACGGGTCCACCTGGACAAAAGGGGAAATGACTATGTAAGAATGCTGTACAGCTCAGCTTTCATCACCGTATTGCTCTCCAAGCTAATCACCAGGCTAGGAACCCTGGGACTTATCCCTTCCCTATGCAACTGGGTCCTGGTGGTGAAGGTATGCAACAACACCTCCGCCACGCTGATCCTCAACATGGGCGCCTGTCAGGGGTGCATGCTAAGCCCCCTCCTGTACTCCCTTTTTTACCCATGACTGCGTGTCCACGCACGTCTCCATCTTATTCATCACGTTTTCTGACGACACAACAGTGGTAGACCTGATTACCAACAACAATGAAACAGCCTACAGGGAGGAGTTGAGAGCCCTGGCGGAGTGGTGTCAGGAACATAACTGCACCCTCAATGTCAACAAAACAAAGAAGTAAATCATGGTCTACAGAAGAGAACAGCAGAGCAGAGAGAGCAGAGAGAGCACACCCCCATCCACATCGACGGGCCACAGTGGAGAGGTTCAAAAGCTTCAAGTTCCTCGGTGTGCACATCACTGATGACCTGAAATGGTCCCTTAGTCACTGTTACTAGCCGGCAACCACCCAGTACTCTACTCTGCACCTTAGAGACTGCTGCCCTATGTACATAGAGTTATTGAACGCTGGTCACTTTAATAATGTTTACATACTATTTTACCCACTTCATATGTACACTAAGTGTACAAAATGTTATGAACACCTGCTCTTTCCATGACATAGATTGACTAGGTGAATCCAGGTGAAAGCTATGATCCGTTATTGATGTCACTTTTTAAATCCACTTCAATCAGTGTAGATGAAGGGGAAGAGACAGGCAAAAGAAGGATAAGACTTGAGACAATTGAGACGGGATTGTGTATGTGTGCCATTCAAAGGGTGAAGTGCCTTTGAAGGGGGCTATGATATTTTGGTATAATCAGTGTATATACTGTATTCTAGTCATGGCTCGTCCTATATAACTACTGATGTACACACCGTTTTCCATTAATATACTGTCCATATACCATGTATATATATATATACACACTGAACAAAAATATCAACACTACATGTAAAGTGTTGATCCCATATTTCTTTAGCTAAAATAAAAGATCCCAGAAGTTTTTCATACACACAAAATGCTTATTTCTCTCAAGTTTTGTGCACAACTTTGTTTACATCCCTGTTAGTGAACATTTCTCATTTGCCAAGATAATCCATCCACCTGACAGGTGTGGCATATCAAGAATCTGATTAAACAGCATGATCATTACACATGTGCGCCTTGTGCTGGGGACAATGAAAGGTCACTCTAAAATGTGCAGTTTTGTCACACAACACAATGCCACAGATGCCTCAAGTTTTGAGAGTGCGCAATAGGCATGCTGACTGCAGGAATGTCCACCAGAGCTATTGCAAGATAATTTATTGTTAATTTCTCTACCATAAGCCGCCTCCAATGTTGTTTTAGAGAATTTGGCAGTATGTCCAACCAGCCTCCCAACCGCAGACCATCATGTGGGCGAGCGGTTTGCTGATGTCAACGTTGTGAACAGAGTGCCGTATGGTGGCTTATGGTATGGGGAGGCATAAACTATGGAAAATGAATACAATTGCATTTTATTGATGGCAATTTGAATGCACAGAGATACCGTGATGAGATCCTTAGTTCCATTGTTGTGCCATTCATCTGCCTCTTTCACCTTATGTTTCAATGCACGGCCGTATGACGCAAAGATCTGTAGACATTTCCTGGAAGCTGAAAATGGCCCAGTTCTTTCATGGCCTGCATAGGGGGTGACCTTGATAATTTATTGTTAAAACGAGAGGCTGCCTGGATCTTTAATTTAAAGATCCTTGCGCCACTCGGTCTCAACGTACTATAGACTTTGATCTGAAGCCATTCTTGTGATTATTGTGACTTTGCCATTGTAATTGTTTGTAAACTTGTGTAGTCAAATTAATCTATGATCGTATGCTATCCATTTGTTGTTTGTATGCTGTTCTTTGTATGACATTTTAATATTTGATTATTAACCAATGATATTAGGCCACTCTTGGCCATGATTACAGACACCTGTGTCTTTTGACACTATATAAACAAGTCATCCCGCAGTGTTTGTGATTATACCCTGATGAAGACATCTTGGCTGTCGAAACGTTGGTAATACAATTTTTGCATCTGAGCTCCTAGAGTGTGCGGGTCTCTTTTATTTTCAAATGGCCTGCATACTCACCAGACATGTAACCCATTGAGCATGTTTGGGATGCTCTGGATTGAAGTGTATGACAGCGTGTTCCAGTTCCCTCCAATATCCAGCAACTTTACACAGCTATTGATGAGGAGTGGGACAACATTCCACAGGCCACAATCAGCAGCCTGATCAACTTTATGCGCAGGAGATGTGTTGCCCTGCACACCAGATACTGATAGGTTTTCTGGTCCATGCCCCTACCTTTTTTTTTTAAGAGGCATATGTGAACAACAGATGCATATCTGTATTCCCAGCTATGTGCCTAATGAATTTATTACAATTGACTGATTTCTCTACTTGAACTGTAACTCAGTAAAATTGTTGAAATTGTTGCATGGTGCGTTTTTATTTTTTGGTCAGTGTATATACTCACCGGACAGTTTTACTAGGTACCCATATAGTACCAGGTCGGAACCCCTTTTGACTCCGGGAACATCCTGAATTCTTTGGGAATGGATTCTACAAGGTTTTGGAAACATTCCACAGGGATGTTGGTCCATGCTGACGTGATGGCATTATGCAGTTGCTGCAGATTGGACGGTGGTACATTCATGCCAACAGCCCATTCTATCTCATCAGAAAGATGCTCTATTGGGTTTGGTCAGCAACAATGTTCAGATACGCTGTAGCGTTCAATTGTTGCTTAATTGGTATCAAGGGACCTAACATGTGCCAGGAAAATATTTCCCACACCAGTACACCACCGCCACCAGTCTATACCGTTGCCACCAGGTAGGATAGGTGCATGGACGCTGCTTACACCAAATCCTGACTCAGCCATCAGCATGACGCAACAGGAACTGGCATTCATCAGATGAGGTAATGTTTTTCCACTCCTCAATTGTCCACTGTTGGTGATCCAGTGCCCACTAGAGCCAATTCTTCTTGTTTTTAGCTGATAGGAGTGGACTCCAGTGTGGTCGTCTGCTACAATAGCCCATCCGTGACAAGGATCAACGAGTTGTGTGTTCCGAGATGCCGTTCTGCACACCATTGTACTGAGCCATTATTTGTCTGTTTGTGGCCCGCCTGTTAGCTTAAAAACTGTTTGGTTTACATTAATTCTGATTATTTTCAGAGATATATTTCAGGATGTTGTGTATGTAGATATCTTTGTTAGAAATAATACTATATTTCCCTTGATGTAGTGATGCTTTTGGGGCGGCAGGTAGCCTAGTGGTTAGAGTGTTGGGCCAGTAACCAAAAGCTTGCTGGATCGAATCCCTGAGCTGACAAGGTAAAAATATGTTGTTCTACCCCTGAACAAGGCAGTTAACCCACTGTTCCCTGGTAGGCCATCATTGTAAATAAGAATTTGTTCTTAACTGACTTGCCTAATAAAAAAATGGCTCTACATGTTTTTTTCCAGCTGGTTTAAACAATGAACAAAGTTGACTTTTTTATTAGGTCATGCAGCTGAATCCTGAGATCACTTGAGATTTTACCATTGTATGGGCATGTCAGCATGATGGCTGCCTCAGTGATTGATGTGGTGCCATCAAAGCGTCACTAGTGATTTACTGATACTTACTTCTTATTCGTCCCTACATAGCCATCATTCAACTCTTATCCAGCACCATGGACAAACTGTACAGGCCAGAAACACACTCCCCAGATGAGTAGGAATACTACAGTGTATTTTCTCAGTAACAACATGTCATGCTTTGATATGTGTTTAAAAATGTAAATGTAAATTACATAAATGGGATCAAAACACTACATTCTATTAATTTGGAAAAGTGGCCTGGAAATGGGAGTTATATTTCACCTCCCTCGTCAGATGCCTTTTCCACATCTTACCCCTCACTCACTCTCTCCCTCCAATCAAATCACATCAATCACCTTCCTAATATTGAGTTGCAGCCCCCCTCTCCCTATGCCCTCAGAACAACCTCAATTCGTTGTGGCATGGACTCTACAAGGTGTCAAAAGCCTTCCACAGGGATGCTGGCCCATGTTGACTCCAATGCTTCTAACATGTTGTGTTAAGTTGGCTGGATGTCCTTTGGGTGGTGGACCATTCTTGATACTGGTATGCCTTGCACCTACTACCATACCCCGTTCAAAGGCTCTTAAATCTTTTGTCTTGCCGATTCACCCTCTGAATGGCACACGTACACAATCCAATCTCAATTGTCTCAAGGCTTACATTTTCTTATTTAACCTGTCTCGTCCCCTTCATCTACACTGATCAAAGTGGATTTAACACATGACATCAATAGCTTTCACCTGGATTCACCTGGTCAATCTATGACATGGAAAGAGCAGGTGTTCTTAATGTTTTGTATACTCAGTATATATATATATATATATATATATATATATATATATATATATATATGGGACTCTGACATGGCTTGTTCTGATATTTCTTTATGTGTGTATATTATGTGTGTATTGTTTTGCTAGGTATTACTGCACTGTTGGAGCTAGAAACACAAGCATTTTGCTGCAACTGTGATAACACATTTGTGTACGTGACCAATGAACTGACTTGAGTTCAGTACATCACAGGATTGTAGAGTACAGTCATGTACTGTACTTTACAGTAGAGCACACTAGAGTTGAGTACATTAAAATGTACTGTATTGTCCTACACTCTACTGTACTGAACTAGGCTATACTCTACTTTACTGTACTCTACTGAAATGTACTGTCCTGTATTGAACTCTACTTTTCTGAGAGATTTTTTCAAACTTCAGGTGTCATGTCATAGCTGACACCCCATTCTTTCTGCAGACATGTTTCGGAGCAGATATTTAACAGTTTTTGGAAAACTGAGGGAGATTTTACTGTAATTCTGTTACCAAACGTTGCATCTGCACAGTTCTTCCAGTTAATGTGTCATACATTTTAAAGTGAGGAATCTGAGTCTTAGCTCAAAATTCCGTTATCATGGACTTGCGCACCAATGACAGACCAGGGGTACACCCTTAATTGTAGCCCTGTTGACAGGCTCCAAAGGTCACAAATACTGACAGACAGCCCATAATGATATTTCATAGTTGTATGAGTAGGTTTCAAATGAAACTATAGATCATAAATGCCATATCTTTGAACGTAGCCATCTACAAAATCAATATGAGTATGTTTATGAATCTTACTATGCTAGTCTGAGAATATCCATAATTATGTCCAGGTGTTTTTTCTGACAGCGTTTCCAAGAAAGACAGAATACAGCTCCAGCATCGTAACACGCAGATGTGACCTTCACTTCCCAACAATATAGCACATCTCAGCAGTGATACGCCCAAACAGAATGAGAAAATAAAGGGGCCATTGTGTGTTGCTGTGTAGAACTTAAGAAGTATGACAGGCAAGGGAGCAAATCAGTCTAGCTAGTCTTTTGCTTCTGCCTCTTTTACAAACTGAAGAATGAAATTCCAAACGTGTTAGATACTGTAGGTTGACTGGAATGCAGAACAGAAGATGATCTTGGAGAGAGCAGACTGACTGTATGATGTCCAGTGTGTGTAGAGGACATGGCCTACTATTGAGTAGAGAACAATTGGCCTGGGGAAGGCCAAAATGTAAACACCCCTCCAGATGGAGCTGACCCCTACTACCACAAAATGGTTGAACCCTTATAACCGCAGGGGACAGCAGCTATGAAATATTATTGCTCAACACACAGCTTTCTATTTTCCACTGCAATAAAATGCTATTTTCCCAAAGAATTGTGCGGTTACAAAGTTGCTCATAGATTCCAGTATTACATTGCATGAAGCGGAGGGGAAATAACAAAAGCATTCAACTGGAGGGGATGACCTTGACAAGAGAAGCAAAAAGGAAGAGAATCATTTTCATGGAATACAGTGGTTCACTTCAGCCATTAAACATATTAAAGTAGAAATATTCATATTATGTAAGTGAAGTAACATTGTAAAATGTTAATCAAACAAAGAACAATTAGCCTATTCTTATTATATCAATATCACATTGTACAGAAAGCAAAAATGGAACAAAGAAAAATCAGGCATATATCTAGTTATTGTTTTGCTTCGTTCTTCTACCAATCCAAATATTTAGCTACAAAACACGGACTTTCATGAGAATCACAGTGTCTAATTCAACAACCAGACAATGAGTTCCTTTGAGGGTGTTAGATGTCAGAGAATTACTCAGATTTCACACATGGAGTTGAGAGGTGATCAGTGTTCAGGCTCAGCGTGATGCATGGTGCTGATTAATCACACTTAGCAGCACATCCTGGCTCCCGGCCCCTAAGAGCACTTCCCTAATTAAAAGGTCAGAGGCGAGTGCTAGGCCCATTCTGTAACCGCTGAACAGAGGCGAGAACAATCAACGTCATGACAACCCCACTCAGTGACATCCTCCCTGATACGAGGAAAAGGATGTAGAAGCAACATGGACATTAGTGTAGTGATATCTGGCCTCACACATACATTAATCATGGGAGATAATGCCACACCAGTAATGGTGACATACTTAACCCAATGCACAGACAGACTCAGCCAACTATGAGTGGGGTCAAGGGTCAAACAGACAGAGAGTTATGCTCTGAAAGCATAAAGGTCCCCATATCACTGATGTAGAAGACGGGTAGAATTCCTTCTAATATGCTGTCCTCCACATCACCTCACTCTCATTACTAGGCCTATACATTTTAAAAAGTGAATTATAAAATAATACCCTAGGCTAAAAGACTGGATGTCTAATGTTCATAGTCTATGTACCTTACCAAAGCATTTTAAAGCACATTCTTCCCACACACTGAAACTTTGCTGCTCTGCTCACATTTACCACGGTCTATTAGACCAGCTTTGCAATTAATAACCAGGGTCAAGCCAGGCCTTTCAGATGCCTCTGCTAATGCTACAAGCAATTCATCACTTCGACACTTCCACAGCCTGTTTTCTCTGGATTTTTCCATCCTTTGTTTCTCTGCTGTTAACAAGTCAAACAGAACAAAACAAGAGTGCAACAGTTCTAAATGAAAGAATGACAATGCAAACAGATTAGTACAAGGGCATGAACACGAACACAACCTTATTTTTTGTCAAAACACTTGTGGCAGACAGTGAAGCATCAACAAGAAACACAAGCTGAAGCCCTGGTGATAAACATGCAACCCTCTGGTAATTGTGTACTCTAATGATACAAAAATCAAAACGAAAACAAGTGAGGTCTTACAGATGTCTAAACATGGCCATGAGAACATCTGACCTTCATTACTGTTGAAGCCTTTAAGGAACAAAATGCAGCTAGAATGCAGTATAAATGCAGTTCAACTGCAGTACACTGCAGTTATTCTGCAATTGCTGCGTCCAAAATACAACCGTTGACTTAGGTTACTGCACTTTTACTGCAGTTTCAAAACTGCAATATTGACTTGAAAGGGAAGATATGTGTCTCTACATCAGAACCCTCAGACCTCCAGCTGTCCAGTGAGATAAAGTAACTAGTGAGGATACATCATCATTGTTAGCTGTCCTTCAGCCTCAGATAGCATTGTATGCAGCCCCGTGTAACAGCTAAATCACCTGAGTCTGGATAAGGAGTGCTATGTCCTGAGCAGACAAAGGTTGGGTCTCTAAAAACCATAAAGCAATGATCTAGCTGTAATAATCCAAAGCCAGGGCACTATCAGATGTCATCATCTCACATTCAACCTCTTGTCACTCAATATCATGTGACTGTGGCAAGAAACTAAATCCTATTACATCTGAGTGCCCGACTTGGTACTATACTGCACAGTAGGTCTAAATGTCAAATGTGTCATAGGGTTATCCAGTATGTCTGAAACTACATACGGATACGCAGTGTTATTTTACAATCCGCACAAAGTTAACAAAACAGAAGTGTATTACATAAGAAATGCTGCAGGGATTTAACACTTCCTTTGTAGTCTGAGCTAACTGACAGGCAGGGTCGGCTGACCATGTGCTGCTGTCAATAAGAGACAGAGGTACAGCAGTTGTAGTCTTGCCATGCCTTGAAACAGTGACCCTAATCCCTGGCATAATCACAGCATCCAGCCAGGAGATAGCAGCCCCACCCCAGGCACCATGTCAGAAAGCCCCCCGGCCCCCAGCCCCCTACCCTCTGTCAGAGAGGAGTGTGTCGCACTGGGATGAGGGACGATAGTTTGACCTCCATATCTACAGTGATTGTGGGACAGCTGCTCTGAAGTAGCTCTAATAGAAAGATATGAAACATTCCTCTGGCTTCACCTTCATCATACCACTGAGCTCTGGTCAATCAACATCATACAACCTAACTACAGACCCTAACTCTACAAACACCTGTATGTACTGTACAGTGTTTTCGGAAAGCATTCAGACCCATTGACTTTTTCCACATTTTGTTACGTTACAACCTTATTCTAAAATTGATAAAATTGTATTTTTCCCCCTCATCAATCTACATACAATACACCATAATGACAGTTTTTGCTAATTTATTAAAAATAAAGAACTGAAATATTACATTTACATAAGTATTCAGACCCTTTACTCAGTACTTTGTTGAAGCACCTTTGGCAGCAATTACAGCCTCAAGACGTTTTGGGTATGACGCTACAAGGTTGGCACACATGTATTTGGGGAGTTTCTCCCATTCTTATCTGCAGATCCTCTCAAGCTCTGTCAGATTGGATGGGGAGTGTCGCCGCACAGCTATTTTCAGATCTCTCCAGAGCTGTTTCGATTGGGTTCAAGTCTGGGCTCTGGCTGGGCCATTCAAGGACATTCAGAGACTTGTCCCGAAGCCACTCCTGCGTTATCTTGGCTTTGTGCTTAGGGTTGTTGTCCTGTTGGAACATCCGCACAGCGTGATGCTGCCACCACCACGCTTCACCGTAGGGATGGTGCCAGGTTTCCTCCAGATGTGACTCTTGGAATTCAGGCCAAAGAGTTAAATCTGGGTTTCATCAGACCAGAGAATCTTGTTTCTCATGGTCTGAGAGTCTTTAGGTGTCTTTTGGCCAACTCCAAGCGGGCTGTCATGTGCCTTTTACTGAGGAGTGGCTTCCATCTGACCACTCTACCATAAGGCCTTATTGCTGGAGTGCTGCAGAGATGGTTGTCCTTCTGGAAGGTTCTCCCATCTCCACACTCTGGGTTCTTGGTCACCTCCCTGACCACAGTCCTTTTCCCCCCAGTTGCTCAGTTTGTCCAGGTGGAGAGCTCTATGTGGAGTCTTGGTGGTTCCAAACTTCTTCCATTTAAGAATGATGGAGGCCACTGTGTTCTTGGGGACCTTACATGCTGCAGAAATGTTTTGGCACCCTTCCTCAGATCTGTGCCTTGACAAAATCCTGTCTCAGAGCTCTACGGACAATTCCTTCAACCTCATGGCTTGGTTTTTGCTCTGACATGCACTGTCAACCGTGGGACCTTATATAGACAGGTGTGTGCCTTTCCAAATCATGTCCAATAAATTGAATTTACCATACG
Organism: Oncorhynchus mykiss; assembly: GCF_057628025.1. NCBI lineage: Eukaryota > Metazoa > Chordata > Actinopteri > Salmoniformes > Salmonidae > Oncorhynchus > Oncorhynchus mykiss. The sequence goes on along the minus strand of NC_143022.1, from coordinate 33,517,766 downwards.
TGGACTCCAATCAAGTTGTAGAATGGATACAGGATGCACCTGAGCTCAGTTTCGGGTCTCATAGCAAAGGGTCTGAATAATTATGTAAATAAGGTACTTCTGTTTTTATTGTTTTATAAATCTGCAAAAATTTGCAAAAACCTCTTTTCACTTTGTCATCATAGGGTATTATGTGTAGATTGCTGAGGATTTTAAAAATATATATATTTTAGAATAAGGCTGGAAAGTAACAGAATGTGGAAAAAGTCAATGGGTCTGAATACATTCAGAGGGCGCTGTATATCTCAAATTCAATCAAATGTTATGTGACATGTGCCGAATACAACAGGTGTAGACTTTTCTGTGAAATGCTTGCTTGCAAGCCCTTCCTAACGATGCAGTTAAAAACGAATAATACAAAGAAAAGGAGTAACACAAGGAATAAAATACACAAGAATGGAGCTGTATAAAGGGAGTGCCAGTACCAGATCAATGTGCAGGAGTACAAGATATTTGAGGTAGATATGTACATGAAGGCAGGTTAAAGTGACTAGGCATAAGGATAAGAAGAGTAAAATACAGAACAGAGTAGCAGCAGCATATGATGAGTGTAAAAGTGTGTGTGTGTGTTTGTGTAGTCTCTGTATGTATGTGTGTGTATGTGTGATTGTGTAGTCTCTGTATGCATGTGTGTGTTATGTGTGTGTGCATATTTAGTGCATGTAAATGTGTGAGTGTGTCAGTGTAGTGTATGCGAGTGACTGTGTATATAGTATGTCTAGTCTTGTGAATATGCATAGGGTCAGTGCAGATAGGGTATCCAATTAATTAACTATTTAGCAGTCTTATGGCTTGGGTGTAGAAGCTGTCTCAGAGCCTGTTGGTATGAAAGCCGATAAGCCGGTACCGTTTGCTGGATGGTAGCAGAGTGAACAGTGAGGGGGAAGAGGCGCTGTCATTCCCTCTTCAAGACTGTGTGGGTGTGTGAGGACGATGTTAAGTCCTTAGTGATGTGGGCGCCAAGGAACTTGAAGCTCTCAACCTGCTCCACTACAGCCCCATCGACGTGGATGGGGGCGTGCTAAACCCTCTGTCTCCTGTAGTCCACGATCAGACTCTTGGTCTTACTGATGTTTTGGAAAAGGTTGTTGTCCTGGCACCACATTGCCAAGTTTCTAACCTCCTCCCTGAAGGCTGTGTTATTGTCGCCGGTGATCAGGCCTACTACGTCGTGTTGTCAGCAAACCTGATGGTGTGGTAGTCATGCTTGGCCACACAGTTGTGGATAAACAGGGAGTACAGGAAGGGACTAAGCACACACCCCTGAGGGGCCCCCATGTTAAAGGTCAACGTGGCAGAGGTGATGTTGCCTACCCTCAACACCTGGAGGCGTCCGGTCAGCTAGTCCAGGATTCAGTTGCAGAGGGAGGTGTTCAGTTCCAGGGTCCCCAGCTTGGTGATGATCATGGTGAGGACTAAGGTGTTAAACGCTGAGCTATGAACAGCATTCTCACATACTTACTTCCCCTCTTGTCCAGGTAGGAGAGGGCAGTGTAAAGTGTAATTGAGATTGCATCATCTGTGGATCTGTTAGGGCTAGGGTTGTTATGGTGACCATATTACCGCCACACTGGCGGTCACGAGTCATGACTGCAGTCAAATTCCATGTGACGGTTTAGTCATGGTAACTGGGTTTCTATAATACAAGTGTATTATCACTTGTGAATGATGCCCAATGTGTGCATTACACAGCGCATGCCTTTTTCTTACGGCTTTTTCAAATCATAGTCGCACACCTCATGTAGCCTTGACCATGGCCCTACATGTTTTGATAAGGTTTGTATCACAACTAAAGTGGCCAAATAACTTCTAAAAATTAAGCGTATGAATCAACATTACAACCGGTGTAGCCTAACTGGCAGTAGGCGAATAGGCGGTACCTGAGTTTCAAGTTTGGGGAATTTTCACCATAAAAATGCACTTTAATAATAAAGTATAATACTAATAATTGCGGTCACTATTGAAAACAGTGTGTCGTGGAAATTCTTACACAGGGACACTCAAAGTCAATCTTAAATTAATCATCCTTTATTTGTCAGTGCGCTGGAGAGGTTCCAACCAACTCAATGCACCCTAGTACACATCACGTCAATCAGGAACTCTGCCTGGGCAGTCCCAGCAGTTGTCTTATATACAGCTATACACAGACACGTTATATTTGCATGATTTAGCATAATTAATCATTACTGTTTTGTTTCATTCACGTAACAAATCAATACTGGATCCTAACATGTGACAGACCAATACCTCACAAGGCTTTTTCTCTCTAAGCTGAGACCTTGAAGCGGAGACATCCTTTGTTCTCAAAACAAGGTCTGGGTGTACTGCCAAATTGCAGCTACTGATAGTGAAGATCCGTTCAGTCAGCCACTTGCATGAACACAGAAATTGGTTTATAGAACACAGAAATAAAAAAAACACAAACATAAAAATTCAATTTCAAGTGTTTTCCTGTTAATTGCATTTTGGAATATTTACTGCCGTGTGTGCATTTCTACGCTTATAATGTGAAGAAATATCCTTACAGTTCAATAACATTTTAAGCTAAACATTCTGATCTGTTTCATCAGCCTCATTGCTTTAAAAAAAACTTTGTTAGTTTGGGATCTATCGCATCCCACAACTGCCCCAGAGTATGTTTGGAATATTCATTTATTGCACAGAAGGACAAGTTGACCAATAGAATAGGTCAACTTCTGTACTATCTGTACTTGTAGATTGACATAGGCTAGTGATTTTGCGGCTTGTTAGGCGTACTCATCTTGTTGACTGACGAAAAGTAAATGTGGACAGTTCTTCTAACATCTTCAATATGTGCCTCGGAATTTGATAAGAAGGACAAGTGCAGTTGTCCAAAACATACATCTATTTATACGGGTTTAGATTTTTATCTCAGCAAAAGTGAGATTTGAATAATTATTCAGATGTTTCAAGAGAAAACCGTCTGCCCTTTCAAGCTTCACACGCATCATAAAAGTATAGACTTGGTCTAATATTAGTTCTTAATTCTTCGATGTGTCTGTCTTCACTTGTAGCCTACATCTTAGCCGAGATGCCTGTGAGAAGGAACCGATCACATGACGGCATTGGCTAATAATAATTGAGATATCCAAGAGAGTCATGTGAGTGAGAGGTGCTTTGTTAATTATAATAATAATAATTATATTCAGCCCAAGGGCACAAAGGTCTCTTTGGCCGCAAAAGGGGTATATTTTTTAGGGGGCATTATGGCCACACAAGGGGGATGTCGCCGGGAAATTTGAGACCCAGTGAGAAAATGATCAAGTGCTTGTGAAATTGTGAATGATAGACTGACGAAGTGTGTGCAGCCTGCACAAGAAACAAATCAGAGCTCATGCATGTCGTGTACTTTTTTAAATCATCACTTAGAATGTATTAAAAATCTAAACATACAGCCCAACGTTTGTATCACAACTAAAGTTGAATAAATAACTCTAAATTAAGCATATAGGATAATCTATTTCTTTGTTAACCACTCAACACAGAATAGCCCAAAATATCCTTTCTATTTTATTCAGTTATGTTCAATTGTATTCTTTTTAAAATGTAGATGTTCCAAGGGTCTGCATCAGAGGCTTGTAGGCTATGCGCGGAAACCAGGAGATGCTAAATGTCTTTATGTTAATTAATAATGAGAAATTGAGAATTGGAGTGGGTCCAGGGTGTCTGGGATGATGGTGGGGATGTGTGTCATGACCAACCTTTCAAAGCCCTTTATAATTACATATGTGAGTGCTACAGGGTGATACCTTGGAGTTCTTGGGAGCAGTGACAATGGTGGTCAGCTTGAAACATGTTGGGATTACAAACTGGGAGATTGAAAATGTCAGTGAAGAAACATGCCAGCTGGTCTGCGTATGCTTTGAGAATGCGCCCTGGTATTTCATCTGGCCAGTGGTCTTGCGAATGATAACCTGTTTAAATGTTTTCCTCACATCAGCCACAGAGAGCGAGATCACACAGTCATCCGGAACAACAGGGGCATTCACACAAGACTCAGTGTTGTATTCCTTGAAGAAAGCATAAAAGGCATTTAGTTCGTTTGAAAGTTCTGCATCACTGGGCATCTCACGGCTGGGTTTCCCTTTGTAATCCATTATCGTCTGCAATCTCTGCCACATCTTACGAGCGTCGGAACTGGTGTAATAGGATTCCACCTTCATCAAATATTTTCCTTTAGCAGGTCATATATGTACAGTTGAAGTGGGAAGTTTACATACACTTATGTAGGAGTCATTAAACCTTGTTTTCAACCACTCCACAAATTTGTTTTTAACAAACTATAGTTTTGGCAAGTCGGATAGGACATCTACTTTGTGCATGAGACAAGTCATTTTTCCAACAATTATTTACAGACAGATTATTTCACTGTATCACAATTCCAATGGGTCAGAAGTTTACATACACTAAATTGACTGTGCCTTTAAACAGCTTGGAAAATTCCAGAAAATTATGTTATGGCTTCAGAAGCTTCTGATAGGCTAATTGACATCATTTGAGTCAATTGCAGGTGTACCTGTGGATGTATTTCAAGGCCTAGCTTCAAACTCAGTGCCTCTTTGCTTGACATCATGGGAAAATCAAAAGAAAATCAGTCAAGACCTCAGAAAAAAACAAACATTGTAGACCTCCACAAGTCTGGCCCATCCTAGGGAGCAATTTCCAAACGCCTGAAGGTACCACGTTCATCTGTACAAACAATAGTACGCAAGTATAAACACCATGTAACCACGCAGCCGTCATACCCCTCAGGAAGGAGACGCGTTCTGTCTCCTGGAGATGAGGGTACTTTGGTGCGAAAAGTGCAAATCAATCACAGAGCAACAGCAAACTTCCCTGTGAAGATGCTGGAGGAAACAGGTACAAAAGTATCTATATACACAGTAAAACGAGTCCTATGTTGACATAACCTGAAAGGTCACTCAGCAAGGAAGAAGCCACTGCTCCAAAACCACCATAAAAAAGCCAGACTACGGTTTGCAACTGCACATGGGGACAAAGATCAGACTTTTTGGAGAAATGTCCTCTGGTCTGATGAAACAAAAATAGAACTTTATGGCCATAATGACTATCCTTATGTTCAGAGGAGGGGGAGGCTTGCACTAAGGGGGAGGCTTGCAAGTCAAAGAAAACTATCCCAATCATGAAGCACGGGGTTGGCAGCATCATGTTGTTGGGTTGCTTTGCTGCAGGAGGGACTGGTGCACTTCACAAAATAGATGGCATCATGAGGGTGGAAAATGATGTGGAAATATTGAAGCAGCATATCAAGACATCAGTCAGGAAGTTAAAGCTTGGTCGCAAATGGGTCTTCCAAATGGACATGACCCCAAGCATACTTCCAAAGTTGTGGCAAAATGGCTTAAGGACAACACAAAGTCAAGGTATTGGAGTGGTCATCACAAAGCCGGGACCTCAATCCTACAGAGAATTTGTAGGCAGAACTGAAAAAGTGTGTGCGAGCAAGGAGGCCTACAAACCTGACTCAGTTACACCAGCTCTGTCAGGAGGAATGGGACAGAATTTACCCAACTTATTGTGGGAAGCTTGTGGAAGGCTACTCAAAACATTTGACCCAAGTTAAACAATTTAAAGGCAATGCTACCAAATACTAATTGAGTGTATTTAAACTTCTGACCCACTGGTAATGTGATGAAAGAAATAAAAGCTGAAATAAATCATTCTCTCTACTATTATTCTGACATTTCACATTCTTAAAATAAAGTAGTGATCCTAACTGACCTAAAACTGCATTTTTACTAGGATTAAATGTCAGGAATTGTGGAAAAACTGAGTTTAAATGTATATGGCTAAAGTGAGTGTAAACTTCCGACTTCAACTGTATGTATTGCAATCCGATACTGTGATTTATTTGCAATTCGATGATCCAAACATATAGGTCACTATACTGTATGTCTGCTGCAGACAGACAAGAGAGAGCCGTGAAAAAACAAGTTTTGATCAGACATGGAAATAAAAGTACTGAAAACAATTAGAGTTTTGCTGTATATACAGCCAACCAGCGCAAAAACAATTGTGTGATGTTGTCAAAACGATACGATATATCGTCAAAAATAATATCCAGATAGGTAACTGTATAGATTTGTTTTCCCCATCACTGACTAGCAGGCGTGCTAACATCGCGTAAATCCAGCATGTTTTCTCCAGTTATCTCAAGAACATATTGTACTCTAGGAATTTCTTCATTTTGGGCGGCAGGGTAGCCTGCAGGATAGAGCATTGGGCTAGTAACCGAAAGGTTGCAAGTTCAAATCCCCGAGCTGACAAGATACAAATCTGTCGTTCTGCCCCTGAACAAGGCAGTTAACCCACTGTTCCTAGGCCGTCATTGAAAATAATATTTTTTTCTTAACTGATTTGCCTAGTTAAATAAAAATGTTTTTGGAGAAAGTCACGCATTTTTCTGGGACAAGATCAACACAACAGAGGAGGAAGTTGTTAGTAAGATATGAGTTTTACTCAGCCCTCCCCTCAAGTAATCCAGGCAGGGTTCAAACCACCCACGGCCTTGTCAGACTACAATGCAACTGTACAGTACACTTTCCTTACACTTCCCGGAATGTCATTTGATCAGCCCTTAATTTCCCATTAACCAGGAGAGCAGCACAACCTCTAACACCCTACCGCTGAGCTACTGCAGGTAATTACTTCTGTTACACCAGTACCTGTCCAGCCACCCCTCCAACTACCTACTTTCGCTGCGGTGTCCTGTTCCCCGTTACCTAGGCAACACAGCGGTTATGTTCTCCTCTCCATTCACACAGCACTCTTGTCCCACTAAGGAACACTCTGGTTGTCAGCACACTCTGAGAGAACAAAAAAGAACCATCCACTTGGCCATTACAACAAACACTCAGTTTCACTACAAGCAGGGGAAAAAGGCCCCTCCCTACTTTATGGGATATTTCAATCAGACCGGCTGTGATGTGTAAAGGTGGCCTCAAGGGGTTAATGCTCACATCTCATGGAGGAAGAGGTGGGACAGATTTAATGAAGTTTTACAACACTGCTTTCCCAGTGTGCTGCCAAGGGCAATGTCACGTTTCTTTATCTATGGCACACGGTACAGAGCAGCTCTCCCTATTCTGTTATCTCCTCATTGGACACCAGCTGAAATGTACTGCACCAATGATAACCAGGTCAAACACACAGGAACAACATCGTCACTTTGGTACATTGGTAAATTCAACTCCTAAGGTACTGGTAAATATTTTGTTAATGTAGCTAACTGTGTGAACTCATCTAGAAAAACTGAGTATAAACAATTTATAACCACAAATAATTCAAAATAGCACCATCTACTATAAGATTCCACAACAAACTGTTGGAGCGAACCATTGAGGAAAGCTCAGCATTGCATGTAGATAGGTTTGGCTGCTAGGCTGAAGTAGCAAGGACATGCACATTAAGAGAAGATGATATCCAGGCCATATGACACCCAGACCATACTCTATTTTTGAAAGAATACATTAACCAAGACCATACGTGCATTCATGACAGCTGAACGTGCTATGGTCAGCAGGATACAGGAAGAAATATGTAGGCAAGATAACTGATGACTAACATGTAAAACATAAGCATGCAATACATACATTATTTTTAGAACATGGAAAGAGTTCTGCCATCGTTGTAACCAAAAGCAGATACTAAGGGGGAGTAACTTTATTTACATATGTGATGTGCACAAATACTATGCATGTATAAAAGCAGAGCCAGTGCTAAGAAGGGGCGGCTGTTCCGCGGACCAGCACGGCTCTTAATAACTTGTATTAAAGTCTACATTGAATTCACAAAGTTCTTCTGAGAGTATTATATTTCTGAAACAATTCTCCACGACAAAACACATTCAGATGCTGCTTCCATGGGTTGCCCATAACTATGAAGGAGCAGAGCGAAGTCTTCATCGAACTAGGTAAATCCTCTTTCAGTTTTAAAGCACCTCATTGCTGGAACCAATTACACTGAACAAAAATATAAACGCAACATGCAACAATTTCATATAAGGAAATCAGTCAACTGAAATAAATTCATTAGGCCCTAATCTATGGATTTCACATGACCGGGAATACAGATATGCATCTGTTGGTCACAGGTACCTTAAAAAAAAAGTAGGGGTGTGGATCAGAAAAACCGTCAGTATCTGGTGTGACCACCATTTGCCACATGCATTGCGACACATCTCCTTCGCATAAAGTCGATCAGGCTGTTGATTGTGGCCTGTGGAATGTTGTCCCACTCCTCTTCAATGGCTGTGCGAAGTTACTGGATATTGGCAGGAACTGGAACATGCTGTTGTACACGTCAATCCAGAGCATCACAAACATGCTCAATTGGTGACATGTCTGGTGAGTATGCAGGCCATGGAAGAACTGGGACATTTTCAACTTCCAGGAATTGTGTACAAATCCTTGCGACATGGGGCTGTGCATTATCATACTGAAACATGAGGTGATGGCTGCAAATTAATGGCACGACAATGGGCCTCCGGATCTCGTCACGGCATCTCTGTGCATTCAAATTGACAAAATGCAATTGTGTTTGTTGTCCGTAGCGTATGCCTGTCCATACCATAACCCTCCGCCACCATGGAGCACTCTGTTCACAACGTTGACATCAGCAAACCGCTCGCCCACACGATGCCATACACGCTGTCTGCCATCTGCCGGGTACATTTGAAACCGGGATTCATCCATGAAGAGCACACTTCTCCAGCGTGCCAGTGGCCATCAAAGGTAAGCATTTTCTCAGAGAAGTCAGTTTACATCGCTAAACTGTTGTCACGCCCTGACCTTAGTTGTCTTTGTTTTCTTTATTATTTTGGTTAGATCAGGGTGTGACGAGGGTGGTTTGTTTAGTTTTTTTATTGTCTAGGGGGTTTTGTATGTCTCTGGGTTTTTGTAAGTCTAGGTGTTTATATGTCTGTGGTTGACTAGATTGGTTCTCGATCAGAGGCAACTGTTTATCGTTGTCTCTGATTGGGGACCATATTTAGGTAGTCATATTCCTTGGGTAGTTTGTGGGTTCTTATTCTATGTTTAGTTGCCTGTTCTGCACTTCTCATATTAGCTTCACGGTTCGTTTTGTATAGTTTATTCAGTGTTCGTCCTTCTATTAAAATAAGTATGTATGCTTACAACGCTGCGCCTTGGTCTCCTCCATATGACGACCGTGACAACTGTATTCAGGTCAAGACCCTGTTGAGGACAACGAGCACGCAGATGAGCTTCCCTGAGAAGGTTTCTGACAGTTTGTGCAGAAATTATTTAGTTGTGCAAACCAACAGTATCATGAGCTGTCCAGGTGATTACACATGATCTGCAATTGTAAGGCCGGTTGTACGTACTAACACATTTAGTGTTAGTACGTACAACTGGCTACATTATTACAACCATTTACGTTAACACACTACGTTATTAAAGGTGGCTTATGCTAGAAAAATTAACATAAATATTATCTGGCAACAGCTCTGGTGGACATTCCTACAATCAGCATGTCATTTGCACGCTCCCTCAACTTGAGACATCTGTGGCATTGTGTTGTGTGACAAAACTGCACATTTTAGAGTGGCCTTTTGTTGTTCCCAGCAAAGTGCACCTGTGTAATGATCATGCTGTTTAATCAGCTTCTTGATGTGCCACACCTGTCAGGTGGATGGATTATCTTGGCAAAGGACAAATGCTTTCTAACATACTTTTTCCCCCTCACCCATCCGCACACAATACCCCATAGGCCAGTGACACAAAATCTCTATTTTTATCATTTTAAATTCAGACTGAAACATAACAAAATGTGGAAAAAGTCAAGGGTTGTGAATATTTTCAGAAGGCACTGCCCATACCAAGGAGAAAGTATAACTTTGTTTATCGTCAGTCTGACATCATGGCTGTGTTTATTGGGTTGGGGAGTGCTTCTCTATTCTGATGGTGTACTTCACCCATTTTCACCTCATCTCTTTCCAGATTAGGAGCCAAAAACATTAGGTGAGTACAGCTGTTCCCTCATCTAGATTAAACATTTTCCTTCTGCATTCAGAGTCAGCCCTCTCATGCACTCCTCAATTATTCCGTTTTTCTCTAGCCTCAGAAAGGAGGATCATTTGAGCAGTGGTAATTTGAGGGCTAGAGTTAAAGAGCAGGTAGGTATGTCAGGGTGCTCTGGGCTGTGTGCACATCACCAGCCTGTTTATTTGCTGCTAACTCCTGTCTGATTGCTGCAGGTCTAATGACAGGCTGTATATCCAATAAAGTAACACATCAGATCCGCCCCCTGAATGTCACCTGGTACAGCAGAAATACACAGCACTCATCCCACTTGGGTATACTCTATGTGATTAGAGCAGAGCATCCTCATAAGGGTGCTGCAGAGAGAGACACTGGGTCTGTCCATCAGTCCGTTCATCTGTCAGTCTTCCCGTCTATATCTGCCTGGCTGCCTACCTGCCTGTATCTCAGTCAGTCAGTCCCCCGGAGAGCAGAAAGCAGGGCTTCATTACTCTCGCCTCCATGCAGTAAGCTCTGATATGCAGAGTGACATCTCCCAGCGCAAACAGTAAGGCAATCAATTTGGGACATAATTACAATTTTCACGGACACTGCTCTCAACTAACAAGGATTAACTGTAGCGATAAATGAACGGCAACGCATCACATTTTATACATAAGTTCATGTCTCATCCATTTCAAGTGGGACATTGCACACACCTTGTATTTTCTTAATCAAGATGCTGGTATTTACAGAAAGAGATTGGACAAAATAACGAAATACCTTTGTCATAATGTTTCAATGGGGAAAGGGAAGCCATGAAGTGGCAGTGACATTGTAGCTTCAGGCAAGGTGACCCTCAATGTGAAATCATGGTAATATTTACAGAGCAAAGCATGGAGATGGATGTGTGCAATAACAAAACTGTTCCAAATGAACTCATTTTAGGAGAATTCCCCTTAAATTAGAGCAGTAGATTCTGAGAAGCAAACCAAGCTGACAGAATCTGTTCTATAAATGATCCTGTATCAGACGTAATCCCTGTTCAAACATTAGGTACGGGAAGCAGCAAGAAACGTTCAAACTTCAGAGTTTATTTTTATAAGAGAAGCTTCGTCATCGGCTATTCCTGCCTCTCTTCATAAAATATTAAGCATATGACGCACACCAACAGTGAGTGGCATGGGCACAAGGCACCAGGCAGAATTACTCAGCATTAGCTGTGGCAAGCTTGGGGAAGCAACGTTTGGGTTGAGAATATGTTGTGCATTACCGGGTTCTGATGAGCTGTTAACTTCCATGCTGTGTTGTCCTAATCTGAACCACAAAAATCATAAGGTAACATTGACACTCGTATTAAGCTTATGTGAGCTTAACTGGGGAATATGGAAAAACCCATTTAGACATCCAAAATAGAGCATCTCCCTGTACTGCAGAGCCAGAGTTGGAAATAATGGTAACAATGAAGCCAGGTATAGCTTTCCTCAAAGCTGCACCTGACACAGTGTCTCTCTCTCTCAATCTCATTAACACAACTGATATGCTACTTACACATACACCTGAACAGTAACAGGTATGAGCTTTGATGTGAGAATCACACCTTACACTAAATAAGCTATTCCATCTAGGGGCGGCAGGTAGCCTAGTGGTTAGAGCGTTGGGCCAGTAACCGAAAGGCTGCTAGATTGAATCTCTGAGCTGACAATGTAGAAATCTGTCATTCTGCCCCTGAACAAGGCATTTAACCCACTGCTCCTAGGCTATTGTAAATAAGAATTTGTTCTTAACTGACTTGCCTAGTTAAATAAAGGTTCAATAAAAAATTAACTGCACAAAACTTGATTTAAACCAATACAGTGAAGTATATGTGCCTATCATTTCCCCCACTAAAAGATGTGAAAGCTGGGTGAGCATCTATTACAAAAGGACAGGAACTGAACAGTGGGTTCTATCCTCTTCACTGTGGTAAGAGCCACAGCCATCTTTAACTGGTGATTTAATGATGTGTCACAAGAGTACTCACTATAGGCCTGCTTACATTATCAATGAAATAGTCTGGTTTTTCTTGAACTGACTGCACCGTTGTAGGCTACTGTTTGTCATTGAAAAACGAGGCTATTTGTTTTGTCTGTTTGAATTTGTCATTTTCCCTAGATACCACATATTTCTCTAACCATGATCCAGAACAGTTTCAATGCAGCTTGGCATAGATTCTACAAGGGTGAACGCCAGCGGAAATTATTTTTGGTATCTCAAATTGTTCTGGCAATCCTCACATAGAAACTTCATTGGGAGGAAGGATGTTTGACATGTGTTTCACATTTGGTGTTTTGTTGATGGTGGTGGAAAATGCTGTCTCAGGCGCTGCTCCAGAATCTCCTGTAATGTGAGGCATATCAAGAAGTTGATTTAACAGCATGGTTATTTCACAGGTGCACCTTGTGCTGCGGACAATAAAAGGCCTAAAATGTGCAGTTTTTTCACACAACACTTTGCCACAGTCTCAAATTTTGAGGGAGCGTGCAATTGGCATGCTGACTACAGGAATGTCCACCAGAGCTGTTGCCAGATAATTTCATGTTAATTTCTCTAACATGAGCCACATCCAATGTTGTTTTAGAGAATTTGTCAGTACATCCAACCGGCCTCACAACCTCAGACCTCGTGTAACCACGCCAGCCCAGGACCTCCACTTCCGGCTTCTTCACCTGAGGGATCGTCTGAGACCATCCACCCGCATAACTGATGAAACTGAGGAGTATTTCTGTCTGTAATAAAGCCCTTTTGTGGGGAAAAACTAATTCTGATTGGCTGGGCCTGGCTCCTCAGTGGGTTGGCCTGGCTCCTCAAGTGAGCGGGCCTATTTCCTCCCAGGCCCACCCATGGCTGCACCCCTTCCCAGCAATGTGAAATCCATAAATAGATCCTAATTAACTTATTTTAATTGACAGATTTCCTGAAATGAACCGTAACTCAGTAAAATCATTGAAATTGTTGCATGTTGCATTTATACACTGCATTTTTGTTCAGTATACTTTGTATCCCTCATTAACTGTATCTCTGTGTTCCTCATCCCATTTGTGTGGAGCCCTGAGCCAGGATACAACAGCAACAAACAGTCAGCTACATGCATCTCTGTTCCCCCACTGCCAAATGATGCTATTTATTTTGTTACACACAGCCGGGTGAGGATCAATCGCTCGCCCCTCTCGCTCATTGATGTTTCTGACATTTATTCAAATACTGTTCACATGAGCACATGGCTCAATGGCAACTCTATTGACTATCACTGGCCAGCTGCACACCAGAGGATAACATCATGTACTCTAATACATCATATGAATTAAACATTACCTATTTTTTTAAAGGGACAATGTCAAGAGATTTTCTTGGGTAGCTGGTGAAATGATTGTAAAACATATCATTATCAAACAATAAATATGATCATGAAGACAGGCTGTTGTATTGAGCGTATGTAAGGAAAGTAGAGCTCAGAGTGGCCTGCTCAAAGTCTGAGGTGAATGCGTGATGTGTACTAGCGTTATACAGCATGTGTTTTTACTCCCGTGCCAGTCCAAATAATACACTGACCCGGCATGCACCCCAGTCACAGCCAATACAGCTACACACACAGGCCTCGTTCTCCATGCTGGCAGTGCCCAGAAATCCTCCCAAATCCTCTAACTCTCTCTCTGCAGGCCTCTAAAGTTTGCTCAGCCCAGAAACAGAACGGAGAAGATCAGTGGACGACGGTATGCAGGCCTGCTGCTGGGTCGCATGGCAATCCCTTAAAGGGCACAAAGATATGTGATAACTGCTAGAATTCCCAGGCAATGCCGTTGTCATCACGGAACCTTAGCAAACACTTTTATCCAGGAGACTTCGTTTGAACTGTGACAGAGGAATGCACAACCCTACACCCCAGAGATGATTCAAAAAGCTACATTGAAAGTTTAAGTTTTCTACACGTTCTCACAAACAATTACATAATCTGGTTCTTATATAAAGATGTGGTTCTTAGAGATGAGGAGTATCGTGCAGCTATAAAGAAAACATTTGATGTGACATTGAATAATTCCAGCAGATGTTTTTTTATTTAACTAGGCAACCTCTTCAGGCTAGGGGGCAGTATTTTCAGGTCCGGAGGAAGTAAACTGTCTGCTACACAGGCCAAGAAGCTAGGATATGCATATAATTGGTAGATTTAAATAGAAAAAAACACTATTTTCACTATCAAACACTATCAAAGTTTCTAAAACTGTTTGAATAATGTGAATATAATAATGTGAGTAATAATGCACGTGGCATAGCATGGCGCATGGTGTGCAGTTGCTTCGGCCATGGAATCCCATTTCATGTAGCACCCGACGAACAGTTCTTGTGCTGATGTTGCTTCCAGATGCAGTTTGGAACTCGGTAGGACAGATGATTTTTACGTGCTACACGTTTCAGCACTTGCCGGTTCCATTCTGTAAGCTTGTGTGGCCTACCACTTCGCGGCTGAGCCGTTGTTGCTCCTAGATGTTTCCACTTCACAATAATAGCACTTAAAGTTGACCAGAGTAGCTCTAGCAGGGCAGACATTTGACGAACTAACTTGTTGGAAAGGTGGAATCCTACGACAGTGCCACGTTGAAAGTCACTGAGCTCTTCAGTAAGGCCATTCTACTGCCAATGTTTGTCTATGGAGACTGCATGCCTGTGTGCTCGATTTTATATCCGTCAGCAATGGGAAATAACCGAATCCACTAATTTGAAAGGGTGTCCACATACTTTTGTATATATAGTTTATGTTGGTTGTATGAATTCAGACACATCCATGCTCTTTGTTAGGGATGATGTTTAGGTGAGTGAAATAAATAAACAGGTCATTGTCTACATTTAAATGGTTGCTTATGCTTTCTGGAAGATTGCGCTGGAGGCTAGGGCTGCCGTCTTATCGACTCTTAACCAACCATACTATTTTGTTAGTTTTTTTGCGTTGTTCGTAATGTGTTTTGTACGTAATGTTGCTGCTACCGTCTCTTATGACTGAAAAGAGTTTCTGGACATCAGAACTGGGATATACTACGGACACCCGACCAGGCCCAGATCCGTGTGATCCTTGTGATTTGCTGGAAAAGGAAACGTAGGTTTCATGGAAAGAGATCAGGATGCCTTGTGTGGATCAGGCGGCGATCTGGCTAATCTGCCCTTGCCTTCCGTTCTGCTAGCTAACGTTCAATCGCTGGAAAATAAATGGGACGAGCTGAAAGCATGTGTATCCTACCAACGGGACATTAAAAACCTTAATATCTTATGTTTCGTGGCTGAACGAAGACGTTAAGAACATACAGCTGGTGGGTTATCCACTCTATCGGCAGGACAGAACAGCAGCCTCTGGTAAGACAAGGGGAGGAGGGGGCCTATGCATATTTGTAAACAATAGCTGGTGCACGATATCTAAGGAAGTCTCAGGGTTTTGCTCGTCTGAGGTAGAGTATCTCATGATAAGCTGTAGACCACACTAGAGAGTTTATCTGTTTTTTTCGTAGTTGTCCACATACCTCCACAGCCCGAAGCTGGCACTAAAAGCACACTAAATGAGCTGTATTCTGCCATAAGCAAACAGGAAAATGCTCATCCAGAGGTGGCGCTCCTAGTGGCCGCGGACTTTTATGCAGGGAAACTTAAATCAGTCTTTGCTCATTTCTATCGGCATGTTAAATGTGCAAACAGAGGGCAAAGATTTCTAGACCACCTTTACTCCACACACAGAGACGCATACAAAGCTCTCTATCACTCTCCATTTGGCAAACCTGACCATAACTCTATCCTCCTGATTCCTGATTGCAAGAAACAATTAAAGCAGGAAGCACCAGTGACTCGGTCTATAAAAAAGTGGTCAGATGAAGCAGATGCTAAACTAGAGGACTGTTTTGCTAGCACAGACTGGAAAATGTTCCGGGATTCTTCCGATGGCATTGAGGAGTACACCACATCAGTCACTGGCTTTACCAATAAGTGCACCGAGGACGTCCCTGCGGTGACTGTGCGTACATACCCCAACCAGAAGCCATGGATTACAGGCAACATTCGCACTGAGCTAAAGGGTAGAGCTGCCGCTTTCAAGGAGCGGGACTCTAACGCGGAAGCTTATAAGAAATCCTGCTATGCCCTCTGACAAACCATCAAACAGGAAAACCGTCAACATAGGACTAAGATCGAATCGTACTACACAACTCCGAAGCTTGTCGGATGTGGCAGGGCTTGCAAACTATTACAGACTACAAAGAGAAGCACAGCCGAGAGCTGCCCAGTGACACGAGCCTACCAGACGAGCTAAATAACCTACAGTGGGGAGAACAAGTATTTGATACACTGCCGATTTTGCAGGTTCCCCTACTTACAAAGCATGTAGAGGTCTGTAAATTTTATCATAGGTACACTTCAACTTCACTTCAAGCAAAAATCCAGAAAATCACATTATATGATTTTTAAGTAATCAATCGGAAATCTGTATTTTTGGCTGCCGATTTCGGATTATTATTATTATTTTAAAAAAAATGTTTTTATACCTTGTATTTAACTAGGCAAGTCAGTTAAGAACACATTCTTATTTTCAATGACTGCCTAGGGGTTAACTGTGGGTTAACTGCCTTGTTCAGGGGCAGAACGACAGATTTTCACCTTGTCAGCTCAAGGGTTACAATCTTGCAACCACACAGTTAACTAGTCCAACGCTCTAACCATTGCAATCCACGAGTAGCCTGACTGTTACGCGAATGCAGTAGAAGCCAAGGTAAATTGCTAGCTAGCATTAAACTTATCTTATAAAAAACAATCAATTATAATCACTAGTTATAACTACTAATCAAATTTAGCAGGCAATATTAACCAGGTGAAATTGTGTCATTTCTCTTGCGTTTATTGCACGCAGAATCAGGGTATATGCAACAGTTTGGGCTGCCTGGCTCATTGCGAACTAATTTGCCAGATTTTCACGTAATTATGACATACATTGAAGGTTGTGCAATGTAACAAGAATATTTAGACTTAGAGATGCCACCCGTTAGATAAAATACCGTATTTCACTGAAATAATAAATGTTTTGTTTTTGAAATGATAGTTTCCGGATTCGATCATATTAATGACCAAAGGCTCGTATTTCTGTGTGTTATTATGTTATAATTAAGTCTGATTTGATAGAGCAGTCTGACTGAGCAGCAGCAGGCCCGTAATCATTCATTAAAACATCACTTTCGTGCATTTTGCCAGCAGCTCTTCGCAAGCACAGCGCTGTTTATGACTTCAAGCCTATCAGCCTAATGGCTGGTGTAACCAATGTGAAATGGCTAGCTAGTTAGCTGGGTGTGCGCCAATACTGTTTCAAGCGTCACTCGCTTTTAGATTTGGAGTAGTTATTCCCCTTGCGCTGCAAGGGCCGTGGCTTTTGTGGAACGATGCTTCGAGTGTGGCTGTTGTCGTTGTGTTGCTGGTTCGAGCCCAGGTAGGGGCGAGGAAAGGGACGGAAGCTATACTGTTACACTAGCAATACTATAGTGCCTATAAGAACATCCAATAGACAAAGATATATGAAATACAAATGGTATAGAGAGAAATAGTAATATAAATACTATATTACCTACAACCTAAAACCTCTTACCTTGGAATATTGAAGTCTCATGTTAAAAGGAACCACCAACTTTCATATGTTCTCATGTTCTGAGCAAGGAACTTAAACGTTAGCTTTTTCACATGACACATATTGCTTTCTTCTCCAACACTTTGTTTTTGCATTATTTAAACCAAATTGAACATGTTTCATTATTTATTTGAGGCTAAATTGATTTTATTGATGTTTTATATTAAGTTAAAATAAGTGTTAATTCAGTATTGTTGTAATTGTCATTATTTCAAATTTAAAAAAGTATCACCGTCAACGATTGACAGCCTATAGGGAGGTCAGAGACCTGACCGTGTGGTGCAAGGACAGCAACCTCTCCCTCAACGTGAGACAAAGGAGATGATTGTGGACTACAGGAAAATGAGGACTGAGCACGCCCCCCATTCTCATTGACCGGGCTGTAGTGGAGCATGTTGAGAGCTTCAAGTTCCTTGGTGTCCACGTCACCAACAAACTAACATGGTCCAAGCACACCAAGACAGTTGTGAAGAGGGCACAACAAAACCTACTCCTCCTCAGGAGACAGAAGAGACATGGGTCCACAGATCCTCAAAAGGTTTTACAGCTGCACCATCGAGAGCATCCTGACTGTAACGGCTGTCGTGGGAAGAAGGTGACGACCAAAAACCAGCGTGGTAAGTGTTCATCTTATTTAACGAAAACTGAACACTGAATAACAAAACAACAAAGAAACAACAGGAACAGTTCTGTCTGGTGTAGACACACAAAGACTGAAAACAACCACCCACAAAACACAATCGAAAACAGGCTATCTAAATATGGTTCTCAATCAGGGACGACGATTGACAGCTGCCTCTGATTGAGAACCATACCAGGCCCAACACAGAAATAGAAAATCATAGAAAAACTAACAGACAACTCACCCAACTCACACCCTGCCCATACCAAAACAAAAGACAAAACAAAGGAACTAAGGTCAGAACGTGACACTGGCAGGTTGCATCACTGCCTGGTATGGCAACTGTTCGACCTCTGACTGCAAGGCACTACAGAGGGTAGTGCGTACGGCCCAGTACATCACCGGGGCCAAGCTTCCTGCCATCCAGGAACTCTATACCAGGCGGTGTCAGAGGATGGCCCTAAAAATTGTCAAAACTCCCACCACCCAAGTCATAGACTGTTCTCCCTGCTAACGCATGACAAGCCGTCTAGGTCCAAGAGGATTCTAAACAACTTCTACCCCCAATCCATAAGACTCCAGAACAGCTAATCAAATGGCTAATCTTAATTAAATAGTATCTGCAAAACACCAGCCTCAAAGTCAGCAGTGAAGCGGCGACTCCGGGATGCTGGCCTTTTAGGCAGAGTTGCAAAGAAAAAGCCATATCTCAGACTGGTCAATAAAAATTAAATATTAAGATGGGCAAAAGAACACAGACACTGGACAGAGGAACTCTGCCTAGAAGGCCAGCATCCCGGAGACGCCTCTTCACTGTTGACATTGAAACTGGTGTTTTGTGGGTACGGTTTAATGAAGCTGCCAGTTGAAGACTTGTGAGGTGTCTGTTTCTCAAACTAGACACTCTAATGTACTTATCCTCTTGCTCAGTTGTGCACCGAGGCCTCCCACTCCTCTTTCTATTTTGGTTAGAGCCAGTTTGCGCTGTTCTGTGAAGGGAGTAGTACACTGTGTTGTACGAGATCTTCAGTTTCTTGGCAATTTCTCGCATGGATTAGCCTTCATTTCCCAGAACAAGAATAGACTGACGAGTTTCAGAAGAAAGTTATTTGTTTCTGGCCATTTTGAGCACAAATACTGATGCTCCAGATACTCAACTAGTCTAAATAAGGCCAGTTTTATTGCTTCTTTAATCAGAACAACAGTTTTTCAGCTGTGCTAACATAATTGCAAAAGGGTTTTCTAATGATCAATTAGCCTTTTAAAATGATAAACTTGGATTAGCCATTGGAACACGAGTGATGGTTAATGATAATTGGCCTCTGAACACCTATGTAGCTATTCCATTTTAAAAAATCTGCCGTTTCCAGCTACAATAGTAATTTACAACAACACACTGTATTTCTGATCAATTTTATGTTATTTTAATGGACAAACATTTAGCTTTTCTTTCAAAAACAAGGACATTTCTAAGTGACCCCAAACCTTTGACACAGAGAGAAGTGATGTGTAGGGCCGGGGCCCAGCAGCAGAAGGCAGGGAAAAAGAGGAGTTACAGATGATAGGAAGGATAGATATGAGGAGGGAGGAGTGGCGTGAGAGGAAGAGGAAGATGGAGAGGAGGGAGCAGAGGGAGTGGAAGAGGGATAGCACACCCAAGAGGGGAGCCTCCATTTCCATGGAGAGAGTCTGCCCCAAGTCCCACCATTCACCCTTGTACCACACAGCCTGGGCCTAAAGTGACACTGGCAGGGGTATTGGAGTTGTTTTTAAAAGTAGTAGGAGTTCAGATCTTGTGTTTAACACCAACCTGTCACTGAATTGTAGTCAAAGTAGGCTACTATTTCTAAATGTTGTGTCGGGTCTAGTCTGTACTAAATCTTATTGAAATAGGTTATCTACATTTCAAAATAGTTGTTTGGATTTTTACAGAAGTAAGAATCTTTGTCAATACAACAGCCTACTTTGTATCGATGCATTTAGATTCATTCTCTGGATTTTTTCCAATACTTGTTGTGTTTACTGAATTGTTTTCAAAGTACTATTTTTACATTTTGTGCTACTTTGTAGGAGGGGCTGTGCTTCAAGAAGTTTCATGGCATATTCTAGGCTAAATGCAAACACTCAAGTGACAGTGTGACATGAATTTGTCCTACAAATCTTATAGGGAAATGGTGTACTTTTTAAAATAGTTGTGTTTTGTATCTTCTGTCTTTATCTGTCTCTATCTAATTCTTGTTGCATTCACTAATTTGTTGTCAAAGTAAGGTACAATTTCTACTTTTTGTGTCAGGCCTGGTCTGTACTAAATCTTATTAAGAGAGGATATGTACATTTTGAAATAGTCTCTGAATAGTTGTTTACATTTCTACATCGTTACAGAAGAAAAATCATTGACAATCAAATAGCCAGCTTTGTGTGGGTATTGAAATACTTTCTGAATATTGTCCTCTGGTCACATTTAGGATTATAAATAATACACTTGGTACATTTTGAGGGAGTAATTAAGTCAAATTTACTACAATTTAATATTCTGGAGTTTTTTTTTGTGACGAGTGTTAATCGTTTTTTGATAGTGAATGTTACTATTTACAAAATGGAAGACAAAAATAGTGTTATTCCTATTGAAATGAATATGGTTTCATATTAAAGACGAAGTTGTGCTCTTTAAAACGAAGTTAACTTGTAATTGTAATTTGTTCTTTGTTTTTGAGCTATGTCTGCTTGTTTGAAATGTGTGAGAAAAATAGCTTTATCTTGAAACGGTAATCTACAGCAGCATTCTATGAGGCTCTAAAGGGTTAATAGACCAATAACAAAGAGAGTTCCAAACCTCTCTCCAATAACAGTTCGTTTTCAGTTTCCCCCTCCCCACTCAGACCAATCCAAGACAGTCCTAGCTAAATTCTTGCTTGAGAAATATTTTTCAGCTAAAAATACATTTTGTTTCTTTTAGACCATTTTAATGTAAAACTATTATAGTAAATTACTTAATTGTAACCCAGAAATGATTAGATATTGATATAAAAATGGCTGCAGTCGGCCTTTAAAGATGCCGACAATATATTTCATTGTGTGCCATATTTTTACACCACTTCTTGGTGAGAGATTTCAACCCTATTTGGGGATTTTTTATTTTTCATGCCTGGTTTCCGCCAGATGTGGCGCTTGGCATTCAGGTCAAAGAGTTCAATCTTGGCTTCATCAGACCAGAGAATCTTGTTTCTCATGGTCTGAGAGTACTTTAGGTGCCCTTTGGCAAACTCCAAGTGGGCTGTCATGTGCCTTTTACTGAAGACTGGCCAATCTACCATAAAGTTCTGATTGGTGGAGTGTTGCAGAGATGGTTGTCATTCTGGAAGGTTCATGTCCAATCAATTGAGTTTGCCACAGGTGGACTCTAATCAAGTTGTAGAAACATCTCAAGGATGATCAATGGAAACAGGATGTACCTGAGATCAAAATGTCCAAAACCCCGTTTTCTCTTTGTCTTTATGGGGTATTATGTGTAGATTGATGACTACATTCTTTTTATTTAATCCATTTTAGAATAAGGCTGTAACGTAACAAAATGGGAAAAAAGTGGGGGGAAAAAGTGGAAAAAATGAAAGGGTCGGAATACTTTCCGAATGCACTGTATACTGAAAATAAGAAATTGTTCTTAACTGACTTGCCCAGTTAAATCAAAGGTTAAAAAAAATACAAAAAATAATACTTGTAAGTAAAAATGTCACAAGGATAATTGAACTTAGACAAAGCTTTTTCATCATTAAAATAGGCAACAACAAAAAAACACTCAAAAAATGAACAGTCACTCAAGTAATTGATTACTAACATCCGTTCGGATATCCGGATATTCGATTAACTGTGCCCGGCATCCCTAATAAACAATATTCTGTACGTGCTGTAATTTGTGTGAAACCTATGACTGTGTACCGTATAGGCACAGCCATTTCACCCAGGATGCTTTCTGAACTCTAGATTTGGTTCCAAATAGGAAATCAGATGAGTTCAAAATGTGCTACTCACATGCAGAAATGCATGACTGTGACCTCTCTGACAGGTCAATGTGGGCCGAGGGAGAGGATGACATGACATGTTCTTTCCAACAGCCCAGTGTGGGCGTAAGCTATGGGATGTTCACATTCTGTACTTACACATCTTTGGAATTATAAACACAAAACTGCTTGATACGCAAGTCAAACCCATGGCAGAAAATGGGCACGTATCTGTAGACTGAGAGCACGTCAGCTATAAGTACAGTTAGAATGTACCACCGGGACAACTGGTGTTTAGACAACTGCATATTTAGATGCAGTTTCAGAAAAACATGCCCAAGACCTGAGGATGACCTCTCAGTGGTTAAGAATAGAGACATTCACTTGGGGGCAGGAGTAGGCTTGGAACAAATCAGGTTGATCAAAGAGCTGGAGAGGAGTTGAAAGGTCACGGAGAGAAGAACACAATAACTTTGACAACAATAACATTATGAGGAGACATAATGATGGACACTGTCTGCTAGGAGAAACCTAACCATAATAACAAGAGGCCAGACAGAATTATTCTCTGTTTTGTTTCTTCTTTGTTGGGGGAATCAAAGCAGATCTGTAAAAAATCTCCAAATCAAAAAGGAAAGTCCAGAAAGAGGAGAATTACAGACTGTACAATACTGTTCAACCATCACACAGAAACACATTTGGAATATAGGACTTATGTCCAACCCTCCTCCTCCCCCCAGAAACAAGATTCTCCAGAAAAGTTGGGGAGCAAAATAAAATGACCCGTGGGCCATATTCGGCCAACAGGTCACCAGTTGGGGAACCCTGCTGTAGACAGTAATCATGTCTCTATAGGTGAGGAACTGCCATACAGACACCTGGACACCACATAGAAACACCAGACAAGTGGGTAAAAATAACTGTAAGGAGTTGGAGAGTGACTCATCAGTTGAAAGACTTTTTGACAAAAATAGAGAAATGTGTCAAAACGTTGCCTTGGCGGGTGTTGTGATGCGATGCAGACCCGCCGCCAGCCTATTTCTTGTTCGTCTGATGGACACAGGCCTTGTGTCATAACATCAGCACCTCATTTCAAAGCCCCCTTCCTCTATGTTTACTGAAATCACTCAATGAGGTATCATCTGAGCAGATTTATTTTGACAACTCAGGACTCAACCTGCTGGGATCATTTCTGAAGTCTGTCATGAGGAGCCTGCAGAGATGATTTCCGAGGATTTTTTCTTCTTAAATTGAACTGCTGCTCCCCAATCTTCACGCTTCCTTGTCCCTACGGGTCCAATAATACTGCTGCATGGCATAATTACACATCCATGCATGGATGCCTACAGCATGGAAATCATAATACCCTTTTTGTTCTGGGCTAAATCTGGCTGCAAATCTGCCTCCCTTCTCCAATTACACCCCTTTTAATATCAGGTTCACAGAGGAACCTCTCCATTACTCTCAAACAACAAACTCACATAACACTGTATAAAATATGGAAAGGTGTAGATTTGTCTGTACTTTTACAGCAACACTACAACGATTTTGCATTGACATTCATAGCCTCCTCCTACAAAAAAAAAAATGAACAGCAATCTCCTCCAGAGAGAACACAAAACACATGATGTCTAGAATGAAATCTCTACTCGCACTGCAACCTGTTATTGCAGCTGGCTGCCTCTTCGTATTCCTATTACTGAGGGTGGGACTTCAGATGGACTATGTTATAGTATGTTTCCTCTTGGGGAAGGAGGGAGCAGTTCCTGTGGCCAAGGGTGTGTCCTCTGAGCACCTTTTATCTACGCACAATAACAAATTAGAGCACAGGAAGAACCATGTTTTGTTCTGAAACCCACCCAGTCCATACAGACATAACACACCCATCAGAGTCAATAGGAGCCCCTCTATCTGAGTTGAACTGGACTGGATATGTCAGCCTCAAGAACACATGGCTCTCCATATGAATGGTCTTTTCAAAGAACATCATTCTCAGATTTTCTTGGCATGATCACTACAGTTGTAGTAACAGGAAAGAGGGTAAACAACAATAGACAGAGGTGATGCGTCATGCTTTCCAGGAACCCTGAATCACCTTCACACCAAAACCACTTATACCAGTGACCCACCCAGGGTCATTATGAGGGGATGTGGAGTATTTCCTACAAAAAACAACAACATCTAGCCTTCTGAATAACACTATGTATCACTCACTCTAGGTATATACACTCTGACATAGATGGACCAGGTGAACCCAGGTGAAAGCTATGATCCCTTATTGACATCACTTCTTAAATGCACTTCAATCAGTGTAGATGAAGCGGAGGAGACAGGTTAAATAATTATTTTTAAGCCTTGAGACAATTGAGACATGGATTCTGTATGTGTGCCATTCAGAGGGTGAATGGGCAATACTAAATAATTAAGTGGCTTTGAG
Organism: Oncorhynchus mykiss; assembly: GCF_057628025.1. Taxonomy (NCBI): domain Eukaryota; kingdom Metazoa; phylum Chordata; class Actinopteri; order Salmoniformes; family Salmonidae; genus Oncorhynchus; species Oncorhynchus mykiss. The sequence continues at coordinate 33,492,964 of NC_143022.1, read as the reverse complement.
TGGAGTATGGTAGTAGGTGCCAAGCGCACCGGTTTGTGTCAAGAACTGCAACACTGCTGGGTTTTTCATGCTCTACAGTTTCCCATGTGTATCAACAATGGTCCACCACCCAAAGGACATCCAGCCAACTTGACACAACTGTGGAAAGCATTGGAGTCACCATGGGCCAGCATCCCTGTGGAACGCTTTCGACACTTTGTAGAGTCCATGTCCGACGAATTGAGGCTATTCTGGGGGCAACTCAATATTAGCAAGATTATTGATTTCATTTCATTAGAGGAAGAGAGTGAGGCGTGATGTAGAAAATGCATCTGACGAGGGAGGTGAAACATAACTCCCATTTCCAGGTCCCTTTTCCGAATTAAAATAATGTCATGTGTTGATCACATGTATCTAATTTCTATTTTTAAACACAAATCAAAGCATGACATTTTGTTACTGTACACTGTAGTTTTCCTACTCATCTGGGGAGTGTGTTTCTGGCCTGTACAGTTTGTCCATGGTGCTGGATAAGAGTTGAATGATGGCTATGTAGGGACGAATAAGAAGTAAGTATCAGTAAATCTCTAGTGAAGCTTTGATGGCACCACATCAATCACTGAGGCAGCCATCATGCTGACATGCCCATACAATGGTAAACTTAGCCTTCAAGGCCTTACTAAAATCTCAAGTGATCTCAGGATTCAGCTGCATGACCTAATAAAAAAGTCAACTTTGTTCACTGTTTAAAACAGCTGGAAAAGAACGGACAAACATGTAGGGGAGAATATTGAGCCATTTTTTACATTCAGCATCACTACATCAAGGGAAATATAGTATTATTTCTAACAAAGATATCTACATATATTTCAGGACGTTGTGCATCTCTGGAAATAATCCGAATTTAGTTTTGAAAAGAGCTTGTCAAAAAAAAGTGGTCTCTTGGAACAACTTACCCTGGGTATGGGTTTAGTTGAGCATAGGGACAGAGTATGTTGAGCCGCCTTGGGGTGGTAGTTAAAAGTATATATATATTTTTTTCCATCTTCTTATTTTTGCACTTTTTGATATCCAATGACAGTCTTGTCCCATCGCTGGGGCAATGAAATCCTGGCTGGCCAAACCCTCCCCTAACCTGGACGATGCCTTAGACCACTGCTCCACTCAGGAGGCCGATAGTTCAAAGTTTAATTCATGGAATGGGGGTGTGGTGTATTGTATATCTTAAATGTATGCCTACATTCATATATAGATCTCTCTGTTCAATATCACTTACCCTTCCATTTCTAGACAAGTTGTCTTGAACAGGGATGTTTTTTCAATGTGCTAATTCTTAGGCAAGTTCTCTGCATTTGGGGCTTTCTATACACAGGCCATGATGACGTATTCCCTGTAACAATAAAAATGCAATTCATATGCATATACATTTCTTCCTTCCTTCACAGGCTCCATAAAGACCTCTTCCTAAATATTTAGTCACATGAGGGGTGGCTCAACTAGCCCTTTGGCTCAACTTACCCCACTCTCCCCTACTTTAGTCTAATACCACTATGCAGGCACTTTGTCTGTTCAGTACAGAGCAGCAAGTCAATGTTTGATGGTGTTTGCCAGCATCATAATGGGAACGTTCAGATAATAATCAAAGTCAGTGGCTACATGACAGAAGTCAAATTGGCAGAAAGGTCCAACAACCCACGTGTAACCCAATATCATCCTTCTCCAGCAATAGTGGCATACAACATCCCCAGGCTCTTCAAAGTTAAAAGGCCTTATGAAACCACTATGCCATTACTTAGCTACATCAAATGTAACCTGCCTTAGAAACACCTGCACCGGGTGAATCAGGACACAGATGTAACACTATATCTATATATTACATCTGATCTTTATATGACCTGCAAGTAACCTCAGGCTAAAACTCAAAAAGGTTTGGAAAATGAAAATGGATGAAAAAGGTAAGAACAAGAAGAGAAAGATGGTCCCTGTCTGAGGTAAGAGACATGGTCCTCTGCTGCTGCTCACAATAAGGACTGACAAGACCTTTGGAGGCATTGAGATCATCATTCTGTAATATGTTAGAAGGATTGTTAGTCATCTAGTTCTAGTTCTTCCCTGTTGACATCCCCTCCACAAAAGTGTCAACCTTTCCTATGAAATCCGTATTACTGTTTGCATCTGTGCTTGATGCCTGTTCTTTTTATACTGTGTTGTATTTTCTATTGCCATAATATTACCAGCTATGCTAAGGACAGTAAAGTGTTATCATGAAGCCAATATAATTTATACAGGTCCTTACATGATCTCTGAGCCCCTGAGCATCCTGAGGACTTGGGCCATCCCCAAAAAATACTGGAACATTGCACCTGCAGCACTGCAAAGGCTTATCAAGAGCTCAGCAAGCTCATCCGCTCATAATACAACACAGGGATGTAAAATGTAAACAGCCTCCCTGTCCCGACTCATTCTTGTTGATGTGATGCCTCACATATTATTGCTGCTGGAGCACTTATTTTAAAGAGCACTTCACCCTGACTAGAACACACAGAAAACCCCACATAGCTGAACAATCTGGAGGTGAAGCGTTAACACCCACTGGGCAAAAACTGGTTTGTTGTTTCCATGCAATTTAAACCCAATAATTCAATATTATGACATTGAATCAGCGTGGAAGACTGATTAGATTTGAAAAAAGTTACGACATTTTTTTAACATATTTTTTTTCACAACATTTTTTGGTTGATTTCACTTTGAATTCACATTAGTTGACAAGCTAACCAAATGTTAATCAAAACTAGACGAACTGACGTCTGTGCCCAGTGGGAATACTGTGAAATGCATGTTTGGATTCTTAGTTGATGATATGCTCTTCATTTCAATAATAAGAGCAGGAAGGTACATCCACTTCCATATGAATAGGTAGGTCTATGTATTTCATGTGATTGAAATAAAAGTCAACCAGGATTGTAAATGACAATTTCATGAGGTTTGAGAAGAGGTCTCTATGAACGTTCTCCTTTACAGCAGTATTTTTTTTTAAATGGGTTGCTTTGAGCAACTGCAGCGGGAAGACAGAGGGAGACAGTCAGCTTTTAGAACACTGCTGAAGAACAGTGCTCGTTGAGAAATACAAAGGCTCTGGAGTTTACAAATCTCAGTGGGAAAATGATATATTTTGGTACGATAGCGTCATCAAAGCAGAAACTGAACCCTGCAGCTGAACTAGACAAGTAGCACAGAACAGGCCTGTTGAGTATCATTGACCTTGAGGGTCTTTGTGAGAGAGTTTCAGTCAAAACCACAGTATAAGACAGTTCAGAGATTTAGTCTCAGCTTATTAAGAGCAGAATATCTTTCCCTGGTAATGACGAGCCTGTCAGGGCTGCACTCACATCAAACAATGAGAGATTATTCCTTGTTTGTCTGTTCAGACCTCAGGCAGTATCAGCCTGGCCTCAGTCTGGAAGGAGTACAATTGAAACCTGAGACCCAATCACAACTGGACTGCCACAAATGTTGAGCCAACATGACACTTTGGAACCATCTCCCTTCCGTATGCATGTACCTTCCTCTGACAAAAACGGGGTTGGTCCTGGTCAGTCCCTGAATGGGAGACCAGATGCTGCTGGAAGTGGTGTTGGAGGGCCAGTAGGAGGCACCTTTTCCTTTGGTCTAAAAAAATATCCCAGGGCACCGTGTGTAGGGTGCTGCCTTTCGGATGGGATGTTAAATGGGTGTCCTGGCTCTCTGTGGTCACTAAAGATCCGATAGCACTTATCGTAAGTGTGTTAAGCATGGTGTCCTGGCTAAATTCCCAATCTGGCTCTCATACCATCATGGTCACCTAATCATCCCCAGTTTACAATTGGCTCATTCATCTGTCTCCCCTGTAACTGTTTCCCAGGTCGTTGCTGTAAATGAGAATGTGTTCTCAGTCAACTTACCTGGTTAAAATAAATCAATAAAACCTAAATATTGTACAATAACCTCTCCCTTTCAAAGGAGAGACGTAGTTGAATGAAATTAACATATGTAAATGGTGACTGCATTAATCAATAGTTTCCTCGCCACGCTACACTAGTGATAACAGTATTTTGACTTCAATCACACTAAAGCTGCAAACTGACCAGGCCCATTTTTACAGTGTATCAACAGGTAAGTAATAAAAATAGATGTGGGAGCACCACTGTCTATACAGGCATAATGGCTCCCTAATACATCTATATTGTGTGCGTGTGTGTGTAAATTATGCGCAACGGAGCCCAGAGCTGATCCTCAGCCCTAAGCAGAGTCCTGCACAGGGACTGGATGTGACAGCTGAGAATGATTATTTAGCCCATTATCCCACCAGTCATACTGCTGCCTGGAAGCCATCACACTTCACTGTCACGTCACCACACAATACATTGAAAACACATTCCGCTGCATCTCCACCAAATACAGAGCAGTACCAGCAGCAGTGGTGGCCATTGGAAGAGAGTTAATGTCCTTTTCAACCTTACATGCGGCAGGTAGCCTAGTTTTTAGTGCGTTGGGCTAGTAATCGAAAGGTTTCTGGATCTAATTCCTGAGCTGACAAGGTACAAATCTGTGGTTCTACCCCTGAACAAGGCAGTTAACCCACTGTTCCCCGGTAGGGCGTCATTGTAAAATAAGAATTTGTTCTTAACTGACTTGCCTAGTTAAATAAATATATATATACACATACATACATACATACATACATATACAGTGCCTTGCGAAAGTATTCGCCCCCCTTGAATTTTGCGACCTTTTGCCACATTTCAGGCTTCAAACAAAGATTAAAAAAACTGTATTTTTTTGTGAAGAATCAACAAGTGGGACACAATCATGAAGTGGAACGACATTTATTGGATATTTCAAACTTTTTTAACAAATCAAAAACTGAAAAATTGGGCGTGCAAAATTATTCAGACCCCTTAAGTTAATACTTTGTAGCGCCACCTTTTGCTGCGATTACAGCTGTAAGTCGCTTGGGGTATGTCTCTATCAGTTTTGCACATCGAGAGACTGACATTTTTTCTCATTCCTCCTTGCAAAACAGCTCGAGCTCCGTGAGGTTGGATGGAGAGCATTTGTGAACAGCAGTTTTCAGTTCTTTCCACAGATTCTCGATTGGATTCAGGTCTGGACTTTGACTTGGCCATTCTAACACCTGGATATGTTTATTTTTGAACCATTCCATTGTAGATTTTGCTTTATGTTTTGGATCATTGTCTTGTTGGAAGACAAATCTCCGTCCCAGTCTCAGGTCTTTTGCAGACTCCATCAGGTTTTCTTCCAGAATGGTCCTGTATTTGGCTCCATCCATCTTCCCATCAATTTTAACCATCTTCCCTGTCCCTGCTTAAGAAAAGCAGGCCCAAACCATGATGCTGCCACCACCATGTTTGACAGTGGGGATGGTGTGTTCAGCTGTGTTGCTTTTACGCCAAACATAACGTTTTGCATTGTTGCCAAAAGTTCAATTTTGGTTTCATCTGACCAGAGCACCTTCTTCCACATGTTTGGTGTGTCTCCCAGGTGGCTTGTGGCAAACTTTAAACAACACTTTTTATGGATATCTTTAAGAAATGGCTTTCTTCTTGCCACTCTTCCATAAAGGCCAGATTTGTGCAATATACGACTGATTGTTGTCCTATGGACAGAGTCTCCCACCTCAGCTGTAGATCTCTGCAGTTCATCCAGAGTGATCATGGGCCTCTTGGCTGCATCTCTGATCAGTCTTCTCCTTGTATGAGCTGAAAGTTTAGAGGGACGGCCAGGTCTTGGTAGATTTGCAGTGGTCTGATACTCCTTCCATTTCAATATTATCGCTTGCACAGTGCTCCTTGGGATGTTTAAAGCTTGGGAAATATTTTTGTATCCAAATCCGGCTTTAAACTTCTTCACAACAGTATCTCGGACCTGCCTGGTGTGTTCCTTGTTCTTCATGATGCTCTCTGCGCTTTTAACGGACCTCTGAGACCATCACAGTGCAGGTGCATTTATACGGAGACTTGATTACACACAGGTGGATTGTATTTATCATCATTAGTCATTTAGGTCAACATTGGATCATTCAGAGATCCTCACTGAACTTCTGGAGAGAGTTTGCTGCACTGAAAGTAAAGGGGCTGAATAATTTAGCACGCCCAATTTTTCAGTTTTTGATTTGTTAAAAAAGTTTGAAATATCCAATAAATGTCGTTCCACTTCATGATTGTGTCCCACTTGTTGTTGATTCTTCACAAAAAAATACAGTTTTATATCTTTATGTTTGAAGCCTGAAATGTGGCAAAAGGTCGCAAAGTTCAAGGGGGCCGAATACTTTCGCAAGGCACTGTATGCACGAACTGTTCCAAACTGTTTCAGATTAGAAGCACGTGGATGCCTTTACTGGTACATCTACTAAGATTCCCATGTAACAGAGTCAATGCTTAAATAAACACCTTTTTGTTAACGTGTAATTCTGGTAAACATTCAGTTTGGTGCTTCCAGTGCTCTAAAACATAGAGTAAACTCTTTATCACTGAGTAATTGCTTTGACCTGGCTTACCTCCGGACCTCAGCATTGTGATGTTAAGTGAATCACCAACGGGTACATCACTGCATAATAAGATTTTTCAAAAGATTGAGCTATTGTTTGTTGAACATTGAAGTCTTTACAAATCCTCCTGACTCACGTAGCCTGGATCAGAGCTTTTTATTACTCAGTCGTCTGTTGGTCATGGTCAGGGGCTTGACTGACAAGAAACAGTAGCTCTAGCAACCCAGGAGGCACACTAGATTCACACTGTCTCTGCTAAATTAGAAACATACTGTCTGGGAGGTGATGGGCTGAACAGAATTATAAAGCTGTAGCCTCGTAATTGGGATTTCATAGGGCCACTTTCATTATTTTAACCTGAATAGTTACATTAGAATTATTGGCGCAATACTAAATCTACCAAATTCTACTTTATTCTAGTTCACTACTACCAGTTCCCTTCTCCAGAATTAGATAAAATTGCGACAAAGATAAGTCATCAGAATGAGAAATTAAATATACAATATTGAATGGTAGAAATTGGATACCTCAGACTTGGCGATTCAATGATATTGCTAATACTGGAACAAACTACATTGTCAATGTAGTGATCATGCAGTTTATCTTTTCAGAACCAACTAATGAACATTTCTATATCACCAATGCAATCAGCTATCACAAGTTGGAATAGAAAGTATGCCAATGCCCAAACTCTGTGTTGAACATCTGTTCTGCCAGTTAAGATGCAGGGAGGAGTCTGGTTATATTTTTGTTGTGCGACCATACACACATGCTCACTCACAGCCCCAGAGCTAGCCTACATTGTTCCATAACCTGAATACTTGACTCCTCACCCCGGTGCTGTGGTGGTGTGTTGCTCTTCTGTTAACCACACTGTTTTGTCTAACATACTAAAGCTTTGGTCAGTCAGCAGCCGTGAACCTGAAGCTGGGACTGGGAAATAGAACAGAGCTATATTGAGTGCATTCTTCCATTGGAAAAGCAACTCTTTTTGGAAGCTATTTACAAAGGCACAAAGGACGTGTTAAGTCACAGTGCTACGGAGGTCAAGTTTCTGCTGTTGCAGGTGTTTAAACAGGACATTTGGTCTGGATAGTGCCTTTTAAGAACAAGATTCATTCTGTGATCTGACTGAGCGCAGAAGTCATTTCAACGTCAGTTTTGATTTTCATTCGGTTGAGCTGTCAATAGTGATGTGCATCTTTCCTTATCAACACAATTTGATTCATGTCTCAAAATGGGCTACGATACGATACAGGAACAATACGTTTCAGTTTGAAACAATTCGGTGCGATTTGATTTGATTAGAGGAACGAATCAATGTGATCTGGTTAAAAGCGATTCATTAACATTTGTTGAATAAACACATTCTGAGCTGGTCCTCTCTGAGCTGACTTCTCTCTGTGTGTGTGTGTGTGTGTGTGTAAATTATTTGCATTTACAGTGCCTTTGGAAAGTATTCAGACCCCTTGACATTTTCCACATTTTGTTACATTACAGCCTTATTCTAAAATGTATTAAATAAATAAAAAATCCTAAGCAATCTACAAGCAATACCATAATGACAAAACAAAAACAGGTTTTTGGACATTTTTGGAAATGTAAATAAAAATGTATATACCTTATTTACATAACTATTCAGACCTTTTGCTATGAGACTCAGAATTGAGCTCAGGTGCATCCTGTTTCCATTGATCATCCTTGAGATGTTTCTAGAACTTGATTGGAGTCCATCTTTGTAAATTAAATTGATTGGACATGATTTGGAAAGGCACACACCTGTCTATATAAAGGTCCCACAGTTGACAGTGCATGTCAAAGTAAAAACCAAGCAATGAGGTCGAAGGAATTCTCCATAGAGTTCCAAGACAGGATTGTGTTGAGACACAGATCTGGGGAAGGGTATCAACACATTTCTGTAGCATTGAAGGTCCCCAGTGGACAGGACACAGTGGCCTCCATCATTCTTAAATGGAAGAAGTTTGGAACCATCAAGATTCTTCCAAGAGCATGTTGCCCTGCCAAACTGAGAAATCGGAGAGAAGGGCCTTGGCAAAGGAGCTGACCAAGAACCTGAGGGTCACTCTTACAGAGCTCCAGAGTTCATCTGTGGAGATGGCGGAACCTTCCAGAAGGACAACCATCTCTGCAGTACTCCACCAATCAGGCCTTTATGGTAAAGGGGCCAGGCCGCATGGAGTTTGCCAAAAGGCACCTAAAGATTCTCAGACTATGAGAAACAAGATTCTCTTGTCTGATGAACCCAAGATTGAAGTCTTTGGCCTGAATGCCAAACGTCACATCTGGAGGAAACCTGACGGTGAAGCATGGTGGTGGAAGCATCATGCTGTGGGGATGTTTTTCAGCATTAGGAAATGGGAGACTAGTCAGGATCGAAGGAAAGATGAAAGGGAGCAAAGTACAGAGAGATCCTTGATGAAAACCTTCTCCAGAGTGCTCAGGACTTCCGACTGTGGTGAAGGTTCACCTTCCAACAGGACAATGGCCCTAAGCACACAACCAAGAAAACGCAGGAATGACTTAGGGACAAGTCTCTGAATGTCCTTTAGTGGCCAAGCCAGAGCCCGGACTGGAACCAGATCGAACATCTCTGGAGAAATCTGAAAATAGCTGTCCAGCAATACTCCCCATCGAACCTGACAGAGTTTGAGAGGATCTGCAGAGAAGAATGAGAGAAACTCCCCAAATACAGGTGTGCCAAGCTTGTAGCATCATACCTAAGAAGACTTGATGCTGTAACCGCTGCCAAAGGTGCTTCAACAAAATACTGAATAAAGGGTCTGAATAGTTATGTAACTGTATTTTCATATTTTTTAAAATATATATAAATGAGCAAAAATGTCTAAAAACGTGTTTTTTTGTTATGCCCTGACCATAGAGAGCCTTTTTATTCTCTATTTTGGTTAGGTCGGGGTGTGACTAGGGTGGGTAATATAGGTTGTTTTATTTCTATGTTGGCCTGGTATGGTCCCCAATCAGAGGCAGCTGTTTATCGTTGTCTCTGATTGGGGATCATATTTAGGCAGCCATTTCCCCACTGTGTTTTGTGGGATCTTGTTTATGTGTAGTTGCCTGTGAGCACTCCATAGCTTCACGTGTAATTTGCTCTTTATTGTTTTTTGTGCGGTTCACTCCTAATAAAATGTTGAACCGATTTCACGCTGCGCTTTGGTCTGAATGTTATTAAGACGATCGTTACAGAAGATCCCACCACACCAGGACCAAGCAGCGTGCCCAGGAGGAGAAGGTATCCTGGGCTTGGGAGGAGATCAAGGAGGAGAAGATATCCTGGACTTGGGAGGAAATAATGGGAGGAAACAAGTCTTCCTTGGAAGCAGACGCAAGGAGAGAAGGGAAGACAGCGACGACGCCGGGGTTCGCGGCCACAACAAAAGCCCAAAGAACAGCCCCAAATATGTTTTGGGTAGGGCCCCATGGGGTGGTCGGCGAAGCCGAGGAGTGAACCAGAGCCAATCTGGGAGAAGATGGAGAAATTGGAGGAGAGAGAAATGAGAGAGTTGTTGTGTTGGTGTATGATGCACAATATTCGCCCTAAGAAGTTTTAGTTAGTTTAATGCCACCAGAGTTAGCTCTCCGTACTCGCCCTGATGTGTGTCACCAGTCCGGTACCACCTTTGCCGGCTCCACGCACTAGGCCTCCAGTGCGCCTCCCCAGTCCGGTACGTCCTGTGTCTGCTCCTCGCACACGCCCTGAAGTGTGTGTCACCAGTCCAGAGCTTCCGGCGACGGTCCCCAGTCCAGAGCTTCCGGCGACGGTTCACAGTCCAGAGCTTCCGGCGACGGTTCACAGTCCAGAGCTTCCGGCGACGGTTCACAGTCCAGAGCTTCCGGCGACGGTTCACAGTCCGGAACCTCCTGCGATGGTCCACAGTCCGGAACCTCCTATGACGGTCCACGTTACGGAACCTCCTATGACGGTCCACGTTACGGAACCTCCAGCGAGGGTCGATGGTCTGGAACTTCCAGGCAAGGCGTCCAGTCCAGCTCCAGGCCAGGAGCCTTCCTCAGCGCCGGTGCCCAGTCCAGGCACGGCATGCAGTCCCACTCCATGGCAGGAGCCTTCCTCTGCGCCGGTGCCAGTCCAGGCACGGCGTGCAGTCCTGCTCCATGGCCCGATCCTTCTTCTGCGCAGGTGCCCAGTCCAGGCCGGCGTCCAGTCCCGTTCCATGGCAGGAGCCCTCCTCTGCGCCGGTGCCCAGTCCAGGCGCGGCGTACAGTCCCGCTCCATGGCAGGAGCATTCCCCTGGGCTGGTGCCCAGTCCAGGCGTGGCGTCCAGTCCCGCTCCATGGCAGGAGCCCTCCTCTGCGCCGGTGCCCAGTCCAGGCGCGGCGTACAGTCCCGCTCCATGGCAGGAGCCCTCCTCTGCGCCGGTGCCCAGTCCAGGCATGGCGTCCAGTCCCGCTCCATGGCAGGAGCCCTCCTCTGCGCCGGTGCCTGTCCAGGCGTGGCATCCAGTCCCGCTCCAGGTCAGGAGCCTTCCTCTGGGCCGATGCCCAGTCCAGGCATGGTGTCCAGTCCTGCTCCATGACCGGAGCCCTCCTCTGCGCCGGTGCCTGTCCAGGCGTGGCATCCAGTCCCGCTCCAGGTCAGGAGCCTTCCTCTGCACCTGTGCCCAGTCCAGGCGGCCAACTCAGCTCCATGGCTGGAGCCTTGTCCGGGTGCGGCATTCAACCCTGCTCCATGGCCGGACCCGTGGTCTGAGCACTCCATAGCTTCACGTGTCGTTTATTGTATTTTGTGCGGTTCACTCCTAATAAAATGTCAAACCGATTTCACGCTGCGTTTATGTCTGAATGTTATTACGACGATCGTGACATTTTTGCTTTTTCATCATGGAGTATTGTGTGTAGATTGACGAGTAAAAAATACAATTTAATACATTTTAGAATAAGGCTGTAATGTAAAAAATAATTGGAAAAAGTCAAGGGGTCTGAATACTTTCCAAAAGCACCGTTTCCACTAGATAGTAAAGATGAATAAAAACAAACTGATTTTGTCGTCTTCATTTAGGGTTAGGCATTAGATTGGTAGTGTGGTGAAGGATAGGTTATAAATAATATTTTAAGAAGAGAAACTGCAGAAAATAGCAGGTTTTATGACTTTAACTGTGTTAACCAGAGACGACCCACCTGAGGTGAGCCATAACGGAAACTGGGCATCTACCACTATCAGATAAGGGGGGCAATGTTTGCTCTTTTGCAGATTCAAAGTGTTTGAGCTGGCAATGTATCAATATTTATCTTTAAAAATTAGATATGTCACAGCCAACGAAAATATAGAACAACTTTGGATTTCACACTCGTCTCAAAATCGAATGGTTTACATAGTTTGGAATGTTTTATTTTTCGTCCCGCTTTGACCGTGCAGTGCAGGTAGAATGTTTTTGTTGTCCTCATTATGAAATTATCAATTTTACCCTGTATATTTACAAATGACCATGTACATTGATTGTTCAAAACAAAGCTGTCAAAACTATTGCTGATGGTGACCCCGAACAATACAAATGAAATCCAATGAAGCTTAAGCCGCATTCACCAGGTAGTCTATATAGCAAGGTGAGAGTCATGTATCAAGCGTTTGCTTAGTTAGGCTACTTCCCCACTGGTCGATGTTGCTTCCACGTCATTTCAATTCAATTACATTGAACCAACATGGAATAGATGTTGAAATGACGTTTGTTTCCAGGGGGTTTATTTCGGTAAAATACCATTTTCAACAGCACATTTGATAACAATAACCTAGCTAATTAAATTGGTTCAACTAATAAAGCCTAACATTGCGCAAGCCTTTTTACAAACATTAGAAAGCTGAAGGTGATGTGTGGCTTACCTCTCTCTCTTTGTTAGTGAACAGGCGATTAATAACGTTTGAAACGGTTTTCTGAACGATGCATGCTAATTTTTGAAAGCAGTTTGGGATCCTGCAGACCAATCAATGCACTCGCATATGAAACATTTGTTTCGGTGAATCATCCCTAGTTGTCAATTTATGTGATTTCAACGGGAAAATCAACAAAAAATGTCACCATGTCATTGGATTTAGGTTAAAAGTTGGGTTTAAAAAAGACAAATGTTGATGATTTTTTTGCCAATCCAATTAGTTTTCCAGGTTGATTCAACGTTGTCACATTGATGTCTTTTGTTGAAATTATGTGGAAACAATGTTGATTCAACTAGTTTTTGCCCAGTGGGATTTAATATCACAGGGGATATATTATCAGTTCAATATTGTTGTGAAACATGGCTATATAAATATTTGAATCTACATTACAATAAACTAATGAGGCATTATAATTGACATGCTTTGATTTTCCATCAGAAGGTTTATAAAAGAGGAACATCACTAATTACCTGAAGGCTGCACCGTTTTCCTTTGAAAAGAAAATGAAACGCCAGCGAGTTAGGGTTCAAGCTAATTAGATATCCATCCATTTCTAAAGGAAAAAAACAGCTCCAAGTCAACGCTCTCAGCTTAGGCGAAATTGCGAAGGTAAATTGGTAGAGCCCAGGGTCCAGAAAGACCTTCTTTGGACTTTCCTGTTTGTCTAGGTTCATCAACAATAATCATTTGACATTTCCCTTTGTGAAAGACTGATCATTCAATAGGAATTTCTATGGCAACTATTTTGAAATGCCTTGTACACTCTGAGGTTTGAATGATCTATCCTCCTTTCTATTGGCAAACGTACAATCACTAGAGAACAACCTGGGCGAGCTCCGTTTGAGACTATCCTGTCAATGGAACCTGAAAAACTGTAATGTCCTATGTTTTTATAGTCATGGCTGAACAAGGACATGGATAATATACATCTAGCTGGTTTTTCTTTTTTTGTGACCACATTTCTATTTGTTTTGTTATTTTTTGTTTGGGGCGATACAGGTACATTATCCCAAAAAACATCTAGCTGGTTTTTCTATGTATCGTCATGACCGAAATGCAGCTTCGGGTTAAGGTTGCGGGGGAGGTGTGTGTTTCTTTGCTAACAACATGTTAATATTAATAAGGAAATCTCAAGGTTTTGCTCACCTGAATTAGAATACCTCATTGTAAGCTACAGACCATACTATTTACCAAGAAGGTTTTCATCTATATTTTTCGGAACTGTCTATTTACCACCAGAAACCGATGCTGGCACCAAGACCACACTCAAAGAGCTGTATAGGGCCATAAGCAAACAAGAAAATGCACATCCAGAGGCAGAGCTCCTAGTGTCCGATGATTTTAATGCAGGGAAACTGAAATTAGTCTTACCTTATTATTACCAGCATGTCACCTGTGCAACTAGAGGTGACAAATTCTAGATGCCTTTTACACCACACACAGAAATGCATACAAATCTATCCCTTGCCCTCCATTTAGCAAATCTGTCCATTACTCTATTGTTACAAGCAAAAACTTGAACAGGAAGCAACAGTGACGTGCTCAATACAGAAGTGGTCCGATGAAGCGGATGCTAAGCTACAGGACTGTTTCACCAGAATATGTTCCGGGATTCATCCAATAACATTGAGGAGTTTCCCACTTCAGTCATCGGCTTCATTAATAAGTGCTTCGACAACATCGTCCCCACAGTGACCGTTTGTACATATCCCAACCAGAAGCCAAGGATTACAGGCAACATCCTCACTGAGCTAAAGCTGACCCTTTCAAGAAGCGGGACACTATTCCGAACTCTACGAAGCATTCCCGCCAGGGCCTTCGGTGAGCCATCAAACAGTCAAAACATCAATGCAGGCATACGTTTGAATCCTACTACACCAGCTCTGATGCTCGTCGGATGTGGCAGGGCTTGCAAACAAACTACCACGGATTTCAAAGGGAAACCCTGCCGCGAGCTGCCCAGTGACGCAAGCCTACCAGATGAGCTTCTATGGCATGCCTTTCAAGACAAGCAACACGGAACCATGCATGAGAGCACCAGCACCAGCTGAATGACTGTGTGATCTCACTCTCTGTAGCCAATGTAAGATCATTAAACAGGTTAACATTCATACGGATTACCAGGACGCATATTCTGAGCATGTGCTGGCCAGCTGGTAAGTTTTTTCCTGACATTTTCAACCTCTCTACGACCCAGTCTGTAATTACCTACATGTTTCAAGCAGACCACCATAGTCCCTGTGCCTAAGAATGCCAAGTACCTATCTAACGCCTCTCAGGAGGCTGGAAAGATTCTCAGATCCTCAACAAGGTCTACAGCTGCACAATTGAGAGCATCTTGACTGGCTGCGTCACCGCTTGATATGGCAACTGCTTGCCATTCGACCACTAGGCGCTACAGAGGTTAGTGCGTACAGCCTAGTTCATCTCTGGGGCCGAGCTCCCTGCCATCCAGGACCTCTATAGCAGACAGTGTCAGAGGAAGGCCCTAAAAAACGTCAAAGACTTCAGCCACCTAAGTCATAGACTCTTCTCTCTGCTCCGCACAGCAAGTGGTACTGATGCACCAAGTCTAGAACCAACAGGACCCTAAACAGCTTTCTACCCCCAAGCCATTAAACTGCTGTATCATTAACCAAGCAGCTACCCCGGACTATCTGCATGGCCCCTTTCTGCATGAACTCTTTTGACTCATCAAATACAATGCTGCTACTGTTTATTTATCCTATTGCTTAGTTACTTTATCCCTACCTATATGTCCATATCTACCTCTATTACCTCGTACCCCTACACATCGACTCAGTACTTACCCCATGTATATAATGATGTTATCTTTACACATTGTGTATTTGGTCCTAGTAGTATTTTTCTATTTTTTCTCTATTTGTCTCTCCGCATTGTTGGGAAGTGCCCATAAACAAGCATTTCACTGTTAGTCTACACAATGACGTGGATGTCGATTAAGGCAACCCCTCGCACCGTTCTGATTCAGAGGGGTTGGGTTAAATGTGGAAGACACATTTCATTTGAATGCATTCAGTTGTACAACTGACTAGGTATCCCCCTTTCCCAGTTTTTCAGTGTTGTTTCTGAAGCATGTGACAAATACAATTTGATTTGACATGCAGTACATTGTTTTTAACTCCTTGTATGCTGGCTGGGCTTTGACAAGGAAAACACACTGAGCCTTTTAAGATTACAAATTACCCACAGTGCTGACAATGGATTGAGAGGCAAACACTTTGGGGCTCTACTGTGGATTTTCTTTCTCGATGATTGGTTTCAGAATTGTTTGCACAGATTTATACCCCTATGACTTTCACTATATCAATCCATCAAATGTTACACCAAATTCAACTTGATGTGGATGTGTGCATGAATGTGAGTAAGCATTATATATTTGCTAAGTTTTGCACGTTTGCTTTTGCGTATACTTATATGATGCTTGAGAAGTCAATTTACAGTATGTCATAGTATTGGGCCTACAGTGCCTTCGGAAAGAATTCAGATCTTTTGACTTTTTTCACATTTTGTTACGTTACAGCCTTATTCTAAAATGTATTAAATAAATACAAATCTGCAACAATCTACACACAATATCCCATAAAGACAAAGTGAAAACAGGTTTTCAGAAATGTTAGCATGTATTCAAAATGAAAAACAGACATACCTTATTTTTGTAAGTATTCAGACCCTTTACTATGAGACTAAAAATTGAGCTCAGGTGCATCCTGTTTCCATTTATCATCCTTGAGATGTTTCTACAACTTGGAGTCCATCTGTGGTAAATACAATTGATTGGACATGATTTGGAAAGGCACACACCTGTCTATATAAGGTCCCACCGTCGACTGTGCATGCCAGACCAAAAACCAAGCCATGAGGTTGGAATTGTCCGTAGCGCTCCGAGATAGGATTGTGTCGAGGAACAGATCTGGGGAAGGGTACCAAAAAATTTCTGAAGCATTGAAGAGTCCCAAAAAAACACAGTGGCCTCCAGCATTTTAAATGGAAGAAATTTGGAACCACCAACACTTCCTATTTTATTTTATTTTTTATTTCACCTTTATTTAACCATGTAAGCTAGTTGAGAACAAGTTCTCATTTACAACTGCGACCTGGCCAAGATAAAGCAAAGCAGTGCGACAGAAACAACAACACAGAGTTACATGGAATAAACAAGCAACACAATGAAAAAAAATAAAGTCTATATACAGTGTGTGCAAATGGCATGTGGAGGTATGGCAATAAATAGGCCATAGTAGCGAAGTAATTACAACTTAGCAGATTAACACTGGAGTGATAGATGAGCAGATGATGATGAGCAGACGATGGTGTGTAAGTAGTGATACTCGTGTGCAAAAGAGCAGCAAAGTAAATAAAAACAATATGGGGATGAGGCAGGTAGATTGCGTGGGCTATTTACAGATGGACTATGTACAGCTGCAGCGATCGGTTAGCTGCTCAGATAGCTGATGTTTAAAGTTAGTGAGGGAAATTTAAGTCTCCAGCTTCAGCAATTTTTACAATTCGTTCCAGTCACTGGCAGCAGAGAACTGGAAGGAAAGGCGGCCAAAGTAAGTGTTGGCTTTGGGGATGACCAGTGAGATATACCTGCTGGAGCGCATGCTACGGGTGGGTGTTGTTATCATGACCAGTGAGCTGAGATAAGGGGGAGCTTTACCTAGCATAGACTTCTAGATGACCTAGAGCCAATGGGTCTGGCGACGAATATGTAGCGAGGGCCAGCCGACTAGAGCATACAGGTTGCAGTGGTGGGTGGTATATGGCGCATTGGTAACAAAACGGATGGCACTGTGATAGACTGCATCCAATTTGCTGAGTAGAGTTTTGGAAGCTATTTTGTAGATGACATCGCCGAAGTCAAGGATCGGTAGGATAGTCAGTTTTACTAGGGTAAGTTTGGCGGCGTGAGTGAAGGAGGCTTTGTTGTGAAATAGAAAGCCGATTCTAGATTTGGAAGGAGAGTTTACAGTCTAGCCAGACACCTAGGTATTTGTAGTTGTCCACATATTCTAGGTCAGAACCGTCCAGAGTAGTGATGCTAGTCGGGCGGGCGGTTGTGGGCAGCGAACGGTTGAAAAGCATACATTTGGTTTTGCTAGCGTTTAAGAGCAGTTGGAGGTCACGGAAAGAGTGTTGTATGGCATTGAAGCTCATTTGGACGTTAGTTAACACAGTGTCCAAAGAAGGGCCAGATGTATACAGAATGGTGTCGTCTGCATAGAGGTGGATCAGGGAATCACCCGCAGAAAGAGCGACATCGTTGATATATACAGAGAAAAGAGTCGGCATGAGAATTAAACCCTGTGGTACCCCCATAGAGACTGGCAGAGGTCCGGACAACAGGCCCTCCAATTTGACACACTGAACTCTATCTGCGAAGTAGTTGGTGAACCAGGCGAGGCTGTCATTTGATTAACCAAGGCTATTGAGTCTGCCAATAAGAATACGGTGATTGACAGAGTCGAAAGCCTTGGCCAGGTCGATGAAGACGGCTGCACAATACTTTCTTTTATCAATGGCGGTTATGATATGGTTTGTACCTTCAGCGTGGCTGAGGTGCACCCGTGACGATTTCGGAAACCGGATTGTACAGTGTAGAAGGTACAGTGGGATTCAAAATGGTCAGTAATCTGTTTATTAACTTGGCTTTCAAAGACTTTAGAAAGGCAGGGCGGAATGGATATAGGTCTGTAACAGTTTGGGTCTAGAGTGTCACCCCCTTTGAAGAGGGCGATGACCACGGCAGCTTTCCAATCTTTAGGGATCTCGGACGAAATGAAAGAGGTTGAACAGACTGGTAATAGAGCTTGCAACAATGAAACAGCTGGCCGCCAGGCCAAACTGAGCAATTTGGGGAGAAGGAGAAGGACCTTGGTTAGGGAGGTGATCGGGTCACTCTGACAGAGCTCTAGAGTTCCTTTGTGGAGATGGGAGAACAATCCAGAAGGACAACCATCTCCGCAGCCCTCCACCAATCAGGCCTTTATGGTAGAGTGGCCAGACGGAAGTAATTCCTCAGTAAAAGGCACATGACAGCCTGAAGCTTGCCAAAAGGCACCTAAAGACTCTCAGACTATGAGAAACAAGATACTCTGGGTCTGATGACACCAAGATTAAACTATTTTGGCCTGAATGCCAAGCATCATGTCTGGAGGAAACCTGGCACAATCCCTACGGTGAAGCATGGCGGTGGCAGTACCATGCTGTGAGGATGTTTTTCAGCGTTAGGGACTGGGAGACTAGTTTGGATAGAGGGAAAGATGAACGGAGCAAAGTAGAGAGAGATCCTTGATGAAACCCTTGCTCCAGAGCGCTCAGGACCTCAGACTGGGGCTTAGGTTCACCTTCCAATAGGACAACCCTAAACACACAGCCAAGACAATGCAGGAGTGGCTTCGGGACAAGTCTCTGAATGTGCTGGAGTGGCCCAGCTAGAGCTCGGACTTGAACCCGATCGAACATCTATGGAGAGACCTGAAAATAGCTGTCCAGCAACGCTCCACATCCAACCTGACAGAGCTTGAGAGGATCTGCAGAGAAGAATTGGATAAACTCCCCAAGTACAGGTGTGCCAAGCTTGTAGCATCATACAACACTCGATGCTGTAGTTGCTGCCAAAGGTGCTTCAAAGTACTTCGTAAAGTGTCTTAATACTTCTGTAAATGTGATATTTTAATTTTAAAATGTTTGCAAAAATGTCTAAAATCCTGTTTTTGCTTGTCATTATGGAGTATTGTGTGTAGTTTAATGAGGGGGAAAAGTATATTGAATAAAATGTTAGAATAAGGCTGTAACAAAATGTGGGGTCTGAATTCTTTCCGAAGGCAAGGTATAAAATCCCACTGTTCTTACCACCCCCCCCCCCCCCCCAGCTAACATCTATTGGTTCAC
This sequence comes from Oncorhynchus mykiss, assembly GCF_057628025.1. NCBI lineage: Eukaryota > Metazoa > Chordata > Actinopteri > Salmoniformes > Salmonidae > Oncorhynchus > Oncorhynchus mykiss. The sequence goes on along the minus strand of NC_143022.1, from coordinate 33,473,597 downwards.
ATTTTGCATGCTAGGTTCTGCTCGGAGATTCAGAGATGCAAGTGGAGAGAGACTGCACACAATTTATGCCCCGACAATGAATACTGGAAAATGTATACAGCTTGCTTTGGAATATAGGCCTGCATTGAACTAACCACTGAAAGTGACTAGCCTTCATGCCACATTAGTGTGCTAACGTGGGCATGTCAGTTCAGAAGCCAAGAGTTTTCTCTTTGCCGATGTTAACCATGCCAATATTCTGTTCATATTGTCAACTGAAAAGCATGGGGAACAAAGTCTTTGAGGGTGCAAGAGCTATTGCTCCCACACCCAGATTAAATAAATATGCAACTGAAAGGAAAAAGTGCAAATAACCCACTAGCTCAATTACAAACATCCTTGCACATAACATTTTCATCTGGGTTGGAACATCGCATTTGTCAAATTTTACAAACAAATACTAGCTGACTATCAAGGCAAGACCCAGATGCAGACACAGGAGGCAGATGGTTGGAGTCATAATGTTTATTAATCCAAAGGGGTAGGCAAGAGAATGGTCATGGACAGGCAAAAAGGTCAAAACCAGAGCAGAGTCCAGGAGGTACAGAGTGGCAGACAGGCTCGTGGTCAAAGCAGGCAGAATGGTCAGGCAGGCGGGTACAAAGTCCAGAAACAGGCAAGGGTCAGGACCGGGAGGACTAGAAAAAGGAGAATGCAAAAAGCAGGAGACCGGGAAAACCGCTGGTTGACTTGGAAACATGCAAGACGAACTGGCACAAAGAGACAGGAAACAGGGATAAATACACTGGGGAAAATAAGCAACACCTGGAGGGGGTGGAGACAATCACAGGAAAAGGTGAAACAGATCAGGGCGTGACAGTACCCCGTACTACAGTACTACACCATCACAAGTGCTACACCTTCACAAGTGCCGTCTCAGTGCTATGATGGGGTCTAAAACCAGACTGAAGCATTTCGTATACATTGTTTGTCTTCAGGAAGCCTTTTCTAAAATGTTTGAGAGGAATGGAAGATTCGATATAGGCCGATAGTTTTTTATATTTTCTGGGTCAAGGTCTGGCTTTTTCAAGAGAGGCTTTATTACTGCCACTTTTAGTGAGTTTGGTACACATCCGGTGGATAGAGAGCCGTTTATTATGTTCAACATAGGAGGGCCAAGCACAGGAAGCAGCTCTTTCAGTAGTTTAGTAGGAATAGGGTCCAGTATGCAGCTTGAAGGTTTAGAGGCCATGATTATTTTCAAACATTGTGTCAAGAGATATAGTACTAAAACAAAGATAAAGAACATTTTTCTTAACTAATCTAATAATTTAGTTTGATTCTTTTGCACCCGTTACTGAAATGGTGTTTCCAGTTTAAATGGCTTAGGTAGTCTCCTCACACTGTTCCTAACCCCGGCAGTCGTTATGAATTGTTGGATATCCTAGCTCTGGCTAGATTGCAATAGGAATTACACATCACTTTGCAAGCCAGCATAATGTGATTTGCAGGTAGGGTTGCAAAATTCTGGTACATTTCCCAGGTCTTCCATGAAATAACGGTTGGAAGATTTATGGAAATCCTTCGACCAGAATGTTTTGAAAATCTGGAATTTGGGGAAAGTTACCAGAATTTTGCAACCTGCTGGCAGGCCTGATGTGGCCTTCAAACCATGAGTTTCAGGCCACTGTATTAGGGTAATGTTAGGCCTCATAATAAGGCATTATAAGATGCTGTGTGTAAACTATTGTTATAAAGAGTTTAATTATAATCATAATATCTGCCTAGGAACTCAAAGTGAATTCCTCTGATGCTGTATCATTCGTTACATACTTTCATCTGAGACTGCCATCATTGAAGTTGTTTGGGGTGAGGTGAAAATGAGTGTTGTGTTGTACAAAACAAAGTGTTGTACAAAACAAAGTCATCAGCGATTGGATCATTTCTAACCCCTCAGAGTGTCAAAGCCATATTTTCAAAAGGTCGCTTTACCCATGTGCTTTCTGGCTGTGGCCCAACCCATCAGTTTATGTGACAAATCAGACAGATTCTAGAAATCATCAGTTAGGTATTCAGATCCAGACTCATTGTGGAGAAAAACCATCCGTGTGCATGGTGAAGCGTTTGGCCGGAGTAAGGAGTTTGGGTAGCCGGGGAACTTAGTGTAGGCCACAGGACTGAAAACGAACGAATTCAACAACCATATCTTTGTCACTAACAAATACAGTCATGTGTGGTAACTCTACAATTCACTCGAAAAGGCAAGGCACACTGGGAAAGGATATTGAGTGCGTGGCTTAATGGGGGCATTACTCAACATTTTCAAACTGATACAACTCAAATTTGGACACCCTACAGAGTCACAGTGACTCTAACGGTTTGAGTAATGACTACACTATCACTTTATGTAACTGTACTCAAATAGATAAAGTGCAATTGGTTTCCTCAAAAGTTTTGAGTAATGACAGGACATTGGGGTTTATAGCGTGGTATTTTGAAAATGCATCTGTAATAGCATCTCAAGCTTATTTAAAACATTTGAATTGAGGTTTAATTATTGTGAGATAATAACTGCAGGATTAGTTTGCTTATGCAATTATGGATACATACAGAGATATTTATCCTTTTCATTTTAGGCTGTCACAAGTATCAACATGAAATATCATGTAATGTATCCTCATTGCTCATCTTATTTCTGTCTGTGAGTAATCGTGGTGTGAATTCTTTGTCACTATCACTATGTTGCCAAGAGCACAGGAAGAATATATCAGTGTCAGTGTCACACCCTGATCTGTTTCACCTGTCCTCGTTATTGTCTCCACCCCCTCCAGGTGTCACTTGTTTTCCCCAGTGTATTTATCCATGTATTTCCTGTCTCTGTGTGCCAGTTCGTCTTGTATGTTTCCAAATCAACCAGCTGTTTTCCCAGTCACCTGCATTTTGCATTCTCCTTTTTCTAGTTCTCCTGGTTTTGACCTTTCCTGTTTCTGGACTTTGTACCCACCCACCTGCCTGACCATTCTGCCTGCCTTGACCATGAGCCTGTCTGCCACTCTGTACCTCCTGACTCTGATCTGGTCAGATGTCCACGACCATTCTCTTGCCTACCCCTTTGGATTAATAAACATTTATAAGACTCCAACAATCTGCCTCCTGTGTCTGCATCTGGGTCTCACCTTGTGCCTTGATAGTACAAACTGGCCATGACAGACCCAGCAGACTTGGACCAGCTCCCCCACTCTGTCTCCCTGCAGAGAGCCACAATTAGGAGACATGAGGAGTTGGTTCAGGGCCTTTTGGAAGGACTCAGGTCCTTGACGGAACGCCAAGCCCATGGGTTAAAGGCTATTATGGAGAAAATCAGGGAGTTAGCTCAGAGGCTGCCTTTCACCTCTGGAAAAACTCCAATCAGCCAGTAATTGTTTTACCCTATCTGTGGTGAGTTTGTACAGCCTATCCCGGCTCCCTGAGAACCCCGCTTACCACCTCCGGAGCGATATTCAGGGAATCATGGTACCTGTCGGGGATGTCTTTCTCAATGCTTGCTTATTTTTGAGCTACAGCCATCTTCGTTCCCTTCAGACAGATCGAAGATGGCCTATATTATTACGCTAATGTCAGGAAGAGCGCTCTCCTGGGCTACGGCAGTTTGTGAGCAACAATCTGCCTTTTGTTGTCATCTGGAGAAATTCACCTTCGAGGCTGTCATTTGAGTAACCAAGGCTATTGAGTCTGCCAATAAGAATACGGTGATTGACAGAGTCGAAAGCCTTGGCCAGGTCGATGAAGACGGCTGCACAATACTTTCTTTTATCAATGGCGGTTATGATATGGTTTGTACCTTCAGCGTGGCTGAGGTGCACCCGTGACGATTTCGGAATCGGATTGTACAGTGTAGAAGGTACAGTGGGATTCAAAATGGTCAGTAATCTGTTTATTAACTTGGCTTTCAAAGACTTTAGAAAGGCAGGGCGGAATGGATATAGGTCTGTAACAGTTTGGGTCTAGAGTGTCACCCCCTTTGAAGAGGGCGATGACCGCGGCAGCTTTCCAATCTTTAGGGATCTCGGACGAAATGAAAGAGGTTGAACAGACTGGTAATAGAGCTTGCAACAATGAAACAGCTGGCCGCCAGGCCAAACTGAGCAATTTGGGGAGAAGGAGAAGGACCTTGGTTAGGGAGGTGATCGGGTCACTCTGACAGAGCTCTAGAGTTCCTTTGTGGAGATGGGAGAACAATCCAGAAGGACAACCATCTCCGCAGCCCTCCACCAATCAGGCCTTTATGGTAGAGTGGCCAGACGGAAGTAATTCCTCAGTAAAAGGCACATGACAGCCTGAAGCTTGCCAAAAGGCACCTAAAGACTCTCAGACTATGAGAAACAAGATACTCTGGGTCTGATGACACCAAGATTAAACTATTTTGGCCTGAATGCCAAGCATCATGTCTGGAGGAAACCTGGCACAATCCCTACGGTGAAGCATGGCGATGGCAGTACCATGCTGTGAGGATGTTTTTCAGCGTTAGGGACTGGGAGACTAGTTAGGATAGAGGGAAAGATGAACGGAGCAAAGTAGAGAGAGATCCTTGATGAAACCCTTGCTCCAGAGCGCTCAGGACCTCAGACTGGGGCTTAGGTTCACCTTCCAATAGGACAACCCTAAACACACAGCCAAGACAATGCAGGAGTGGCTTCGGGACAAGTCTCTGAATGTGCTGGAGTGGCCCAGCTAGAGCCCGGACTTGAACCCGATCGAACATCTATGGCGAGACCTGAAAATAGCTGTCCAGCAACGCTCCCCATCCAACCTGACAGAGCTTGAGAGGATCTGCAGAGAAGAATTGGATAAACTCCCCAAGTACAGGTGTGCCAAGCTTGTAGCATCATACAACACTCGATGCTGTAGTTGCTGCCAAAGGTGCTTCAAAGTACTTCGTAAAGTGTCTTAATACTTCTGTAAATGTGATATTTTAATTTTAAAATATTTGCAAAAATGTCTAAAATCCTGTTTTTGCTTGTCATTATGGAGTATTGTGTGTAGTTTAATGAGGGGAAAAAGTATATTGAATAAAATGTTAGAATAAGGCTGTAACAAAATGTGGGGTCTGAATTCTTTCCGAAGGCAAGGTATAAAATCCCACTGTTCTTACCACCCCCCCCCCCCCCCAGGTAACATCTATTGGTTCACATTTTGCATGCTAGGTTCTGCTAGGAGATGGAGTGGAGAGAGACTGCACACAATTTATGCCCCGACAATGAATACTGGAAAATGTATACAGCTTGCTTTGCTCCCACACCCAAATGACATTTTAATGGCATCGGACCGAGGCTCTGCATCTGTCCTCGTGCTCCTAGACCTTAGTGCTGCTTTTGATACCATCGATCACCACATTCTTTTGGAGAGATTGGAAACCCAAATTGTTCTACACGGACAAGTTCTGGCCTGGTTTAGATCTCATCTGTCGGAAAGATATCAGTTTGTCTCTGTGAATGGTTTGTCCTCTGACAAATCAACTGTAAATTTCGGTGTTCCTCAAGGTTCCGTTTTAGGACCACTATTGTTTTCACTATATATTTTACCTCTTGGGGATGTTATTCGAAAACATAATGTTAACTTTCACTGCTATGCGGATGACACACAGCTGTACATTTCAATGAAACATGGTGAAGCCCCAAAATTGCCCTTGCTAGAAGCATGTGTTTTAGACATAAGGAAGTGGATGACTGCAAACTTTCTACTTTTAAACTCGGACAAAACAGAGATGCTTGTTCTAGGTCCCAAGAAACAAAGAGATCTTCTGTTGAATCTGACAATTAATCTTAATGGTTGTACAGTCGTCTCAAATAAAACTGTGAAGGACCTCGGCGTTACTCTGGACCCTGATCTCTCTTTTGAAGAACATATCAAGACCATTTCAAGGACAGCTTTTTTTTCCATCTATGTAACATTGCAAAAATCAGAAACTTTCTGTCCAAAAATGATGCAGAAAAATGTACCCATAATTTTGTCACTTCTAGGTTAGACTACTGCAATGCTCTACTTTCCGGCTACCCAGATAAAGCACTAAATAAACTTCAGTTAGTGCTAAATACGGCTGCTAGAATCCTGACTAGAACCACATTTTTTTATCATATTACTCCAGTGCTAGCCTCCCTACACTGGCTTCCTGTCAAAGCAAGGGCTGATTTCAAGGTTTTACTGCTAACCTACAAAGCATTACATGGGCTTGCTCCTACCTATCTATCTGATTTGGTCCTGCCGTACATACCTACATGTACGCTACAGTCACAAGACGCAGGCCTCCTAATTGTCCCTAGAATTTCTAAGCAAACAGCTGGAGGCAGGGCTTTCTCCTATGGAGCACCATTTTTATGGAACGGTCTGCCTACCCATGTCAGAGACGCAAACTCGGTCTCAATCTTTAAGTCTTTACTGAAGACTCATCTCTTCAGTGGGTCATATGATTGAGTGTAGTCTGGCCCAGGAGTGGGAAGGTGAACGGAAAGGCTCTGGAGCAACGAACCGCCCTTGCTGTCTCTGCCTGGCCGGTTCCCCTCTTTCCACTGGGATTCTCTGCCTCTAACCCTATTACAGGGGCTGAGTCACTGGCTTACTGGGGCTCTCTCATGCCGTCCCTGGAAGGGGTGCGTCACCTGAGTGGGTTGATTCACTGATGTGGTCATCCTGTCTGGGTTGGCGCCCCCCCTTGGGTTGTGCCATGGCGGAGATCTTTGTGGGCTATACTCAACCTTGTCTCAGGATGGTAAGTTGGTGGTTGAAGATACCCCTCTAGTGGTGTGGGGGCTGTGCTTTGGCAAAGTGGGTGGGGTTATATCCTTCCTGTTTGTCCCTGTCCGGGGGTGTCCTCGGATGGAGCCACAGTGTCTCCTGACCCCTCCTTTCTCAGCCTCCAGTATTTATGCTGCAGTAGTTTATGTGTCGGGGGGCTAGGGTCAGTTTGTTATATCTGGAGTACTTCTCCTGTCCTATTCGGTGTCCTGTGTGAATCTAAGTGTGCGTTCTCTAATTCTTTCCTTCTCTCTTTCTTTCTCTCTCTCGGAGGACCTGAGCCCTAGGACCATGCCCCAGGACTACCTGACATGATGACTCCTTGCTGTCCCCAGTCCACCTGGCCGTGCTGCTGCTCCAGTTTCAACTGTTCTGCCTTATTATTATTCGACCGTGCTGGTCATTTATGAACATTTGAACATCTTGGCCATGTTCTGTTATAATCTCCACCCGGCACAGCCAGAAGAGGACTGGCCACCCCACATAGACTGGTTCCTCTCTAGGTTTCTTCCTAGGTTTTGGCCTTTCTAGGGAGTTTTTCCTAGCCACCGTGCTTCTACACCTGCATTGCCTGCTGTTTGGGGTTTTAGGCTTGGTTTCTGTACATCACTTTGAGATATCAGCTGATGTACGAAGGGCTATATAAATACATTTGATTTGATTTGATATAGCATAAGTTGAATCAATGACTCATTGTACATGCAAAAACACAGATATTAAAAACAATTCCCACCTTCCGAGTGGTGCAGCGGTCTAAGGCACTGCTACGCAGCTGCGTCACTACAGATCCTGGTTCGATTCCAGACTGTGTCACAGCCGGCCGCAACCGGGAGACCCATGAGGCGGCGTACAATTGACCCAGCATTGTCCGGGTTAGCGGAGGGTTTGGCCGGAATTAAAGTGAAATTATAAAAATGTTAAATTAAATAATGAATAAAGTACTTTTTTTTTTCTTATCAACCTGCAGTAGAACATGCTGGGAAAAAAACGTTTAAAATTACAGTTGATGTGACTTCTCATTTAGTTTTGAGTCAGTAGCACAAATATATAAAGCTATAATGACTTAATTGACTTTGTGTTCAATTTACAAAGTATTTTAGTTAAAAATGCCTTGGGGTTTACCGTGCAGTGCTGTATGTCCACATAATGGACCATGACCCTGCATTTGAAATAGACCTGCATGTCTAAGCAAGTAAGGTTAGGAGGGATAGCAGAGGCACACAGATGTGACGACAGGAGCTGTTCTCACACAGTGGCCAGTGCTGCAGGTAGCCTGCTGCTGCTGACAATGATGCTGACCTGGACAGACCTCCAGCCAAAGAGGCCAGCCCAACTCAACACATAGAGATCTCTCACTGCTCACATAGTCAGACACACAGTGCTTTTCTGGTTTACAGGATACTTTCTGACCTTTGCCATGCAAACCTGCCAAGCTCTCAGCTAAAAGGGGAAGGTCTAGATGTACAGTTCAAAACGTACTCACACTCAGACCATGAAAATGAAAAATTCAAGGAGGCCGAGATGCAAAGATGTACTTAATAATCCATGCTTGAAATAATACAAAGGTAAAAGTGTAAAGTGATAAATCATGGTGATGTATAGAAACAAACTTCTGATGAGACCCAGGTATTCCCATTGCTATGTCATTTTTCCTTTGTGGCATGTTTTTCAACCTGATCAGTTAATTCCCATTATTTTACTCAGCAATCTTCCTGTATACTACGAGTCTAGCTAATCCTTCTGTGTGTGTATAAAAACAGACGCAGCAGTGTTAGTGATCATAAATGTTCCCCTGGGTTGGGGGCTTCACCCTGAAGGCAGTGTAGTGTAGTGCTGACTTTGAACCTTGGAGGTAAATCAACATTAAGGTCATGGCTGGGACACGTCTGCTCCTGCACAGCTGGGAGCTCCAGGTTATGACATCAGACGGAGCAGCAGCACAGTCAGACAACTCTAACACAGCCAATCTCAGCCCAAATTTGGGATTAGTAATCCATTAAATATGTTTTGTGGCACATAGGGCCTAACATTAGATGGTGAGTCTTTTTTTGCATGTGTTTCGGTCCTGAACATTACCTTGAGGTTAGGGCTCACTTTCAAGCAGAGCTGGTTAATGTGAGCAGAGGGGGAGACCAAGTTGTTTCCAACCACTGAACTTCCTGATCTGTTCAATGCCAGTCTAAGCAGTGACAGGACTTTTATTTTGACTAGTTAAGCAGAGAGGAAGTGGGTCTACAACAGACCCACGTTTGGAAAGTCATAATACAAACTTTTAGATAGTTTGTCTCAACTTCCCCCAGTCGTAACGACCAAATGTCATGCCCATCGGCACAGTAAATATAAATGGAATTGTATTTAACTTCTGTCTTCCCTCAAACTGTTTTTGTGCAACCCAATAATTGGGTGTAATGCGAGTGTATGTAAATACACATGTTGCTAAAAGCAGATAGAGAGTAGGCAGATGTAATCACTCAAAATCATAGAGATATATGGATGCAAGGACTACCCATCCAGGATACCGAATATATAGTTTAACCATGTTTTAATGCTAAACAGTGTTTGTTTGCATTTACATTGTTTACAAACATTGGAATAAAACAAGCTTACATGGGTGTTCTGATGGGATACAACAGTTTAACTAAGCTTATGGGGCATTTTTAAATTGTTTTCTTCAAGAATAAATGGGTATATAGAAATCATTTATAAGTCCCAAATGGTTCCAGCTTTAGTTTAAATTGTCTTGGAGCTCCTGCGCCATCTGGTGGAATTTGCATTTCACTACAGATAATGATGTCATGGAATTTCTACTAAAATAGGTTTAATTCACAGATATGGTTTATAATGTTGGTGAATTTGGTAGACCACAGGAGGCTGGTGGCACTTTAATTGGGGAGGACGGGCTCATGGTAATGGCTGGAGCAGAATAGGTGGAATGGCAGGAAAAATACATCAAACACATGGTTTCCACATGGTTTCCATGTGTTTGATGCTATTTCATTTTCTCTGTCCCACCCATTATTATGAGCCTTCATCCCCTCAGCAGCCTCCACTGCAGTAGACCTGTCTAGAAAGCAGAAAATCACATTTTGCTGTATACCTACTCTTTAGTATTGTTACTTAACTTTAATCTGCACAAACACTGTTCTCAGTGAGCTGGAACTGGATCAGGTGAAGAGAGCCGGTTGTTAGGCATTTAAGTGTATCAATCACATATGTTGTTTGAATCGCATTTAGGGATTTATTTGGTGCAAATGTTGAGAATTATTTTATTTACCATAACAGTTGATATCTTGTGCGCCCACACACTCCCTCAAAGCAGACAAAGCCAGTCAAGTCCCTAATCATTCTGAAGAAAATCTTCCAAATTCATAGAGACCCGAGAAAACTTTTCGCCTACTTCAAGTGATTCCTTAAGCAGCTAGTTTTTGGTAGCCAGCTAGCTAGTCTGATCGTCACTAGTTACCACAACCACAAAGTCATAAACCCTGCCTATTTCTATAATTTCTCTTTATTTAAATTTTATTTTACATTTTTTGAACCTAACCATAACCACGCTGCTAACATTATTTTTACGATATAGCCAATTTGGACTTTGTGGTAACTAGTGGAAACCAGTTTCTCCAAAACATATGTAACAAAATTGCTTAAACATCTCAACCTAACCAAATCCAAATTCAGTAGCAGGCTGGAGGTTCTGTTTTGCTGATAATTATTTATTGGTGCAACAGCTAGCTGTGGCTAGCATTGTATTCCCACGACTTTAAGTGTCGGATATGTGAAAATAGTCAATTCTTTTAAATGATTCAGTATATTATTACCTGTCCCTAGCTTGTTGTGAACCTTGTTAGCTAGCAATGCAGCAGCCATCACATCAGTTGGCGGGTTGTTTGTCAGAAGGAAGTCTGTACAACCAAATGGTAGGCGATCATCACTAGGATGCTTTAGCTGCTAACTAAGATTGCAATCTAGCAGGTATCTCTACACACACCGACAATCTGGATATTAATTAGCATTTGAAAAATGTTTAGTTTTTTACCCTGCATAGGTGAGACCCATTCAGCTTGCCAGTCCGGACCAGGTTCGGTCCCTCTCAGACAAACCTCTCCAATGGGCCCGTGTGGGTGATATATTATTAAAGTTAGGCCTATACAACTTAGTATGGAGGCAAACCGTTTAGCTGAAAGGCTCACATTTCAATTGTATTGCTCATAAAGCTATGAGTAAACTATTATATGAATACATTTATTATCAGTTAACCTGGAAAAAATATTTTCATTTTTTTTAGCAATGTTTATTACAAAGTCCCTCAAATGACTAAATTACCCTTTAAATTAGTGTGATTGCCTTGGAATTAAAAATACCTGGTTTTGAGTCCCAGACAGTCATACTATGCTACCCCTTTGAGTCCTGGGATCTTTAAAATCAATAAATAAAACATGAAACATTAACTATCCTACATTCATAGTGACAATCTAAAAGAAAACAGACATGTGGCAAACATACAAAAGATTTTGATATTAAGTTGAAGTGCAGGCAGGCGCTTCCCGGAGGAGGGGGTATTATGGTAGTTGAAAGGTGTAGGCTACCCTATTTTTACTCATGAGTGGCCTTCGAGCAAAACGATGCAAAGTGTACTTTTAAAAAGCCTCTATTTCTTGATTAACCTCATTCATAATAAAATACACCCTGAAATGTCCTGGGTTGACCACTGTTCCAGATGTGAGGGTATTCCTGAGTCTAATAAACTACTCTCTGTCCCACTCAGACCAAAGGTAGTCAGGAGATTTCAGGATCTGTTGGGAAAGTGTAAAAGGCATTATTTTTGCATTTTTTAAGGCATCATCCAAAATAATTTAAAATTGATTGTGAAGCTCAACAAAGTTACTTATACATTTTACAAATGACCTTCCACTGACCTTGAATATAGCCTGTGCGTCTATGTATGCTGACGACTCAGCAGTATACATTTTGGCTGCAACCGTAAAACAAATAACTGACGCCCTTAACATAGAGCTCCAGTCAGTTTTAGAATGGGTAACTAGCAATGGGCTGGTGCTATCGAAAAAACTAAAAGCATCATTTTCCACTAAACCTCTTTTAGATCTATTATTATTGAATAATGTGGATATTGAGCAAGTTGAGGAGACAAAACTGCTGGGTGTAACCCTAGATAGCAAGCTGTAATGGTCAAAACATATAGACTCAGTGGTTGCTAAAATGGGAAGAGGGCTGTCTATGATAGAGTGTTGCTCTACCTTCTTGACATCTCAGCCAGGCAGGTCTTACAGGCCCTAGTTTTGTTGCACCTGGACTATTGCCCAGCTGCGTGGTCATGTGCGGCAAAGAAGGACATAGATAAACTGAAGTTGTTCCAGAACAAAGTAGCACGTATCGCACTTCAATGTACACAGAAGGAAAGTGTCAGTAACATGGCTCAAAAGTTGGCTCAAAGTTGAGGAGAGATTGACTGTATCACTATTGGTCTTTGTGCGAGGTGTTGATGTGTTGAAGGTTACCCAACTGTCTGTTCAAGCAGTTGACACACAGTTTGGACACTCATCGCTACAACACAAGACATGCAACCAGAGGTCTCTTCACAGTCCCCAGGTCTAGAACAGAGGCTGGGAAACACACAGTATTAAATGGAGCCATGACTACATGGAACTCTCTGCCCCCCCAGGTAACTCAAGCCAGAAATAAAACCAGTTTAAAAAACACCTTACTGCACGAAGGGGACTGTGAAGAGACGCAGCCATTTTAAATATATTGTATTGTAATTTGCACTGTACTATGTATTAGACTTAGATATTATGTGTATGTACTGAAATGTAGACTTTGTGTGATGTTTAAATGTACGTGTGTCAGTCCTTGACTAATAATGTACAGTACTATACATTATGTTATGTTTCATGAGGAGCCCAGGAAGAGTAGCTGATACTTTTGCAGTGGCTAATGGGGATCCTAATAAATACCAATACCAACAGAAGATTTGAACATGATGCATGAAAAATGCTAATATCGATCACATGACTTGAATGGGATTTCTGCCACAAATGCTAAAATGTTATCATGTGGAAACAGAGCCAGGAAAAGTAAACCAAAGAACAGATTTCTGTCATACCTTGTCCATAGTCTGCTTACAGGGTAAGGAAACCAATATGTACAGTTCTAATTTGGGTGAATTATCCCTTTAACAATTAAAGGTCAACCTTAACCAGCATCACTCATGTCTCAACACACCAGAATGCAGAGATTACTAACATATATTAGTATTTGTTATGTTTTTAAGCTACTGCCCTCCAGTTGTATCTGTGTGGTGCTTTAGAGTATCTAAATACCTTTTTATTTATTTTTATTTTTTATTTCACCTTTATTTAACCAGGTAGGCTAGTTGAGAACAAGTTCTCATTTACAACTGCGACCTGGCCAAGATAAAGCATAGCAGTGTGAACAGACAACAACACAGAGTTACACATGGAGTAAACAATAAACAAGTCAATAGCACAGAAGAAAAAAAAGAAAAAAAAGACTATATACATTGTGTGCAAAAGGCATGAGGAGGTAGGCGAATAATTACAATTTAGCAAATTAACACTGGAGTGATAAATGATCAGATGGTCATGTGCTGGTAGAGATACTGGTGTGAAAAAAGAGCAGAAAAGTAAATAAATAAAAACAGTATGGGGATGAGGTATGTAAATTGGGTGGGCTATTTACCGATGGACTATGTACAGCTGCAGCGATCGTTTAGCTGCTCAGATAGCAGATGTTTAAAGTTGGTGAGGGAGATAAAAGTCTCCAACTTCAATGATTTTTGCAATTCGTTCCAGTCACAGGCAGCAGAGAACTGGAAGGAAAGGCGGCCAAATGAGGTGTTGGCTTTAGGGATGATCAGTGAGATACACCTGCTGGAGCGTGTGCTATGGGTGGGTGTTGCCATCGTGACCAGTGAACTGAGATAAGGCGGAGCTTTACCTAGCATGGACTTGTAGATGACCTGGAACCAGTGGGTCTGGCGACGAATATGTAGCGAGGGTCAGCCGACTAGAGCATACAGGTCGCAGTGGTGGGTGGTATAAGGTGCTTTAGTAACAAAACGGACGGCACTGTGATAAACTGCATCCAGTTTGCTGAGTAGAGTATTGGAAGCTATTTTTTAGATGACATCGCCGAAGTCGAGGATCGGTAGGATAGTCAGTTTTACTAGGGCAAGTTTGGCAGAGTGAGTGAAGGAGGCTTTGTTGCGAAATAGAAAGCCGACTCTAGATTTGATTTTAGATTGGAGATGTTTGATATGAGTCTGGAAGGAGAGTTTACAGTCTAGCCAGACACCTAGGAACTTATAGATGTGCACAAATATTCTAGGTCAGAACCATCCAAGATGGTGATGCTAGTCGGGCGTGCGGGTGCAGGCAGCGAACGGTTGAAAAGCATGCATTTGGTTTTACTAGCGTTTAAGAGCAGTTGGAGGCCACGGAAGGAGTGTTGTATGGCATTGAAGCTCTTTTGGAGGTTAGATGGCACAGTGTCCAAGGAAGGGCCAGAAGTATACAGAATGGTGTCGTCTGCGTAGAGGTGGTTCAGGGAATCGCCCGCAGCAAGAGCAACATCATTGATATGTACAGAGAAAAGAGTCGGCCTGAGAATTGAACCCTGTGGCACCCCCATAGAGACTGCCAGAGGACCGGACAACGTGCCCTCCAATTTGACACACTGAACTCTGTCTGCAAAGTAGTTGGTGAACCAGGCAAGGCAGTCATTAGAAAAACCGAGGCTACTGAGTATGCCGATAAGAATATGGTGATTTACAGAGTCGAAAGCCTTGGCCAGGTCGATGAAGACGGTTGCACAGTACTGTCTTTTATCGATGGCGGTTATGATATCGTTTAGTACCTTGAGCGTGGCTGAAGTGCACCCGTGACCGGCTCGGAAACCAGATTGCACAGCGGAGAAGGTACGGTGGGATTCGAGATGGTCAGTGATCTGATTATTAACTTGGCTTTCGAAGACCTTAGATAGGCAGGGCAGGATGGATATAGGTCTGTAACAGTTTGGGTCCAGGGTGTCTCCCCCTTTGAAGAGGGGGATGACCGCAGCAGGTTTCCAATCCTTGGGGAACTCAGACGATATGAAAGAGAGGTTGAACAGGCTGGTAATAGGGGTTGCGACAATGGCGGCGGATAGTTTCAGAAATAGAGGGTCCAGATTGTCAAACCCAGCTGATTTGTACAGGTCCAGGTTTTGCAGCTCTTTCAGAACATCTGCTATTTGGATTTGGGTAAAGGAGAAGCTGGGGAGGCTTGGGTGAGTAGCTGCGGGGGGGTCGGAGCTGTTGGCCGAGGTTGGAGTGGCCAGGAGGAAGGCATGGCCAGCCATTGAGAAATGCTTGTTGAAGTTTTCGATTATCATGGATTTATCGGAGGTGACCGTGTTACCTAGCCTCAGTGCAGTGGGCAGCTGGGAGGAGGTGCTCTTGTTCTCCATGGACTTTACAGTGTCCCAGAACTTTTTGGAGTTAGTTAAATTTCTGCTTGAAAAAGCTGGCCTTTGCTTTCCTGACTGACTGCGTGTATTGGTTCCTGACTTCCCTGAACAGTTGCATATCGCGGGGACTATCCGATGCTATTGCAGTCCGCCACAGGATGTTTTTGTGCTGGTTGAGGGCAGTCAAGTCTGGAGTAAACCAAGGGCTACAGTGGGGCAAAAAAGTATTTAGTTTAAGTTCTCCCACTTAAAAAAATTAGAGGCCTGTAATTTTCATCATAGGTACACTTCAACTATGACAGACAAAATGAGAAAAAAAATCCAGAAAATCACATTGTAGGATTTTTTATTTATTTATTTGCAAATTATGGTGGAAAATAAAAATTTGGTCACCTACAAACAAGCAAGATTTCTGGCTCTCACAGACCTGTAACTTCTTCTTTAAGAGGCTCCTCTGTCCTCCACTCGTTACCTCTATTAATGGCACCTGTTTGAACTTGTTATCAGTATAAAAGACACCTGTCCACAACCTCAAACAGTCACACTCCAAACTTCACTATGGCCAAGACCAAAGAGCTGTCAAAGGACACCAGAAACAAAATTGTAGACCTGAACCAGGCTGGGAAGACTGAATCTGCAATAGGTAAGCAGCGTGGTTTGAAGAAATCAACTGTGGGAGCAATTATTAGGAAATGGAAGACATACAAGACCACTGATAATCTCCCTCGATCTGGGGCTCCACGCAAGATCTCACCCCGTGGGGTCAAAATGATCACAAGAACGGTGAGCAAAAATCCCAGAACCACACGGAGGGACCTAGTGAATAACCTGCAGAGAGCTGGGACCAAAGTAACAAAGCCTACCATCAGTAACACACTACGCAGCCAGGGACTCAAATCCGGCAGTGCCAGACGTGTCCTCCTGCTTAAGTCAGTACATGTCCAGGCCCATCTGAAGTTTGCTAGAGAGCATTTGGATGATCCAGAAGAAGATTGGGAGAATGTCATATGGTCAGATGAAACCGAAATATAACTTTTTGGTAAAAACTCAACTCATCGTGTTTGGAGGACAAAGAATGCTGAGTTGCATCCAAAGAACACCATACCTACTGTGAAGCATGGGTGTGGAAACATCATGCTTTGGGGCTGTTTTTCTGCAAAGGGACCAGGACGACTGATCCGTGTAAAGGAAAGAATGAATGGGGCCATGTATCGTGAGATTTTGAGTGAAAACCTCATTCCATCAGCAAGGCCATTGAAGATGAAACGTGGCTGGGTCTTTCAGCATGACAATGATCCCAAACACACCGCCAACGAAGGAGTGGCTTCGTAAGAAGCATTTCAAGGTCCTGGAGTGGCCTAGCCAGTCTCCAGATCTCAACCCCATAGAAAATCTTTGGAGGGAGTTGAAAGTCTGTGTTGCCCAGCAACAGCCCCAAAACATCACTGCTCTAGAGGAGATCTGCATGGAGGAATGGACCAAAATACCAGCAACAGTGTGTGAAAACCTTGTGAAGACTTACAGAAAACGTTTGACCTCTGTCATTGCCAACAAACCTCTGTCATTGCCAAAGTATTGAGATAAACTTTTGTTATTGACCAAATACTTATTTTCCACCATAATTTGCAAATAAATTCATTAAAAATCCTACAATGTGATTTTCTGGATTTTTTCTCTCTCATTTTGTCTGTCATAGTTGAAGTGTACCTATGATGATAATTACTTGCACAATTGGTGGCTGACTAAATACGTTTTTTGCCCCACTCTATATCTGTTCTTAGTTCTGCATTTTTTGAACTGAGCATGCTTATCTAAGATGGTGAGGAAGTTACTTTTAAAGAATGACCAGGCATCCTCAACTGACGGGATGAGGTCAATGTCCTTCCAGGATACCCGGGCCAGGTCGATTAGAAAGGCCTGCTCGCAGAAGTGTTTTAGGGAGCGTTTGACATTGATTATGGGTGGTCGTTTGACTGCGGACCCGTAGCAGATACAGGCAATGAGGCAGTGATCGCTGAGATCCTGATTGAAGACAGCGAAGGTGTATTTGGAGAGCCAGTTGGTCAGGATAACGTCTATGAGGGTGCCCTTGTTTACAGATTTGGGGTTGTACCTGGTGGGTTCCTTGATGATTTGTGTGAGATTGAGGGCATCTAGCTTAGATTGTAGGACTGCCGGGGTGTTAAGCATATCCCAGTTTAGGTCACCTAACAGAATAAACTCTGAAGCTAGATGGGGGGCGATCAATTCACAAATGGTGTCCAGGGCACAGCTGGGAGCTGAGGGGGGTCGGTAGCAGGCGGCAACAGTGAGAGACTTATTTCTGGAGAGATTAATTTTTCAAATTAGAAGTTCGAACTGTTTGGGTATGGACCTGGAAAGTATGACATTACTTTGCAGGCTATCTCTGCAGTAGACTGCAACTACTCCCCCTTTGGCAGTTCTATCTTGACGGAAAATGTTATAGTTGGGTATGGAAATCTCAGATTTTTTTTAAAACTAGGTCAGGAACTGTAGCCCTCGTGTTGTCTTTCCCTTCCACATTCTCAGTCTAGTGTAGCCTGCTGCATGCCCATAATGAAGGATAAGACATTCTAAGATATAATTTATCAGGAGGATCCATCATACTTAGTATGTCGCCAACATATTTGGCTTGTGGACAACATTCATTTTATAGACTTGGTCTGGGTGAAGTTTTTGATCCTTATATCTTTAAAACCTCACCAGGCCCGAGGACCCCAGCAAAAATCAGTGTTTTTTTCACTACTTTAATTTATCTGAATGTCCAGCCCTTATATTTAGCCTCATGATGAAGTGTTTTACCATTTTCTTTTCAGGACAACCAGGGCTACAAGTAAAACACAAAAACATTGACATAAACAGTAGCATTTATGAGTTATATGGACAAATGTCAACACAAAAATAAGGTCCGCCAAGCAAAACCCTCAGCTTTTCATAGAACCTGTATTAATAGTAGCTCAACCATTCGGATTTTACAGATGTTTTTGTGAGGAGAACCGCCCCCGGACCCCTTCAGAATCTGCTCTTGTCTCACTAACACCGCTCTAGCTCAGCCCCCATTAATCACATACTAATGGTTGGTATCAGTGGATGCAGAAGAGATAAACATATGTGGCTCAAACACAATGTTTAAAAGGGGATAGAAGTCCAAAACGCGCCGGCGTCACGGTGGGACTGTAGGAGTTAAAGTAGCTTTTTTTAAGCCTTGTTGACAACAGATGACCAATATCAACAGAGGTGCCTGTGCAGTAGACCTACTACTCCAGACTGTAATCTCTCTAGCTCTGATTCAGTCCTAAGTGTGATACTTTTTAAATAGAATTGGTGATTACTGTATGGTGCTGTGGATAGATACTTTGTTTAAATCACAAGTATAGGCCTGCCCTCTCGTTATTACTTAATCATTCATATTGGCCAACACTGTTATTATTGTTCGTGATGTGCAACTTTGCCAGAGTAGAGCTGGAAGGTCAGTGTTTTCAATTACAGATTGCATTGCTGATGTCCGGTATCAGATTCTTGATCATTACATAATTTGTGCCTGTGTGTAGAGTTAACCTCATGGAGGCCACACACAGACAGCGAAGTGAATAGTGTTGCTATCACTGTCAGATGGAGAAAGGATGGATTGGCGTGGTCGCTCACATGATTAGTCATCAGAGATAATGTTCCCCTTTCAATGCATGATTGTATTTCAGGCACCATCTTTTCTAGATAAGTGATTTTATGAATGTCATTTTCAAAAGACATCTATGGATTTGATTTTGTCAGAAACACTCACAAATGTTTGTAAGTCTTAAAAATAGCCAAAATGTCACAACTTCCGCCGAAGTCGGTCCCTCTCCTTGTTTGGGCGGTGTTCGGCGGTCGACGTCACCGACCTTCTAGCCATCATTGATCCATTTTTCATTTTCCATTGGTTTTATCTTGTCTTCCAACACACCTGGTTCCAATCCCATCAATTACATTTTGTGTATTTAACCCTTTGTTTACCTCAGCCCCCGTGCTGGCCCATCCGGATCCCTCTTTGGCGTTCATAGTGGAGGTGGACGCGTCCGAAGCTGGGATAGGAGCGGTGCTCTCGCAGCGCTCGGCTACGCCACCGGGAGCTGTTGGCTGTCGTCAAGGCCTTGAAGGGGTGGAGATTTTGGTTTGAGGGGGCTAAACACCCTTTTCTCATCTGGACTGACCACCATAATCTGGAGTACATCCGGGCGGCGAGGAGACTGAACCCTCGCCAGGCAAGGTGGGCCATGTTTTTCACATGTTTTGTATTTACCCTTTCATACAGACCAGGCTCTCAGAACACTAATGCAGACGCATTGTCCCGGCTGTATGATACAGAGGAGCGGTCCATGGATCCCACTCCCATACTCCCGGCATCTTGCCTGGTGGCACCGGTAGTGTGGGAGCTGGACGCGGACATTGAGCAGGCGTTGCGTACAGAGCCCGCTCCCCTTCAATGTCCAGCTGGGCGTCTGTACGTTCCGTCTGCTGTCCACGACCGGCTAATCGATTGGGCCCACCCTCTGATCATCCTGGTATCGGTCGGACGGTGCGCTGTCTTAGTGAGAAGTACTGGTGGCCCACTTTAGCTTAGGACGTGAGGGTTTATGTTACCTCCTGCTCGGTGTGCGCCCAGTGTAAGGCTCCTAGACACCTGCCCAGAGGTAAGTTACAACCCTTGCCTGTTCCACAACGGCCATGGTCGCAGCTGTTAGTGGATTTCCTCCTCCTTCATAGGGAAACACCACTACCCTGGTCGTTGTGGATTGTTTCTCTAAGTCCTGCCGTCTCCTCCCTCTGCCCGGTCTCCCTACGGCCCTACAGACTGCGGAGGCCTGGTTTACACACGTCTTCTCGCACTACGGGGTGCCTGAGGATATAGTGTCTGATCGGGGTCCCCAGTTCACTTCAAGGGTCTGGAAGGCATTCATTGAACGTCTGGGGATCTCGGTTAGCCTTACCTCAGATTTTCACCCCGAGAGTAACGGGTAGGTGGAGAGAGTAAACCAGGATGTGGGTATGTTTCTGCGGTCTAATTGCCAGTACTGGCCGAGGGAGTGGGCAGCGTTCGTGCCCTGGGTCCAGAACTTGCTCCGCCACTCCTCCACAAACCTCACCCCCTCCCAGTGTGTATTTGGGTATCAGCCGGTTCTGGCTCCTTGGCATCAGAGTCAGACCAAGGCTCGTGCGGTGGACGACTGGTTCCGACGCGCAGAGCAGACATGGGATGCTGCTCAGATCCACCGGGGGATCGGGTCTGGCTCTCGACCTGAAACCTGCCCCTTCGCCTGCCCTGCCGGAAGCTGGGTCCGCGTTTTGTGGGGCCATTTAAAGTCCTGAGTAGAGTGAACGAGGTATTGTTTACATACATATTATTTCACTTATAATTCTCTGTATCACAATTCTAGTGGGTCAGAAGTTTACATACACTAAGATGACTGTGCCTTTAAACAGCTTAGAAAATTCCAGAAAATGATGTCATGGCTTTAGAAGCTTCTGGTAGGCTAATTGACATCATTTGAGTCAATTGGAGGTGTACCTTTGGATGTATTTCAAGGCCTACCTTCACACTCAATGCCTCTTTGCCTGACATCATGGGAAAATCAAAAGAAATCAGCTAAGAAACCAGAAAAAATTGTAGACTTCCACAAGTCTGGTTCATCCTTGGGAGCAATTTCCAAACGCCTGGAGGTACCACGCTCATATGTACAAACAATAGAACGCAAGTATAAACACCATGGGACCGGACAGCCGTTATACCACTCAGGAAGGAGACTCATTCTGTCTCCTAGAGATGAACGTACTTTGGTGCGAAAAGTGCAAATCAATCCCAGAACAACAGCAAAGGACTTTGTGAAGATGCTGGAGGAAACAGGTATAAAAGTATCTGTATCCACAGTTAAACGAGTCCTATATCGACATAACCTGAAAGGCCGCTCAGCAAGGAAGAAGCCACTGCTCCAAAACCGCCATAAAAAAGCCAGAATACGGTTTGCAACTGCACATGGGGACAAAGATCGTACTTTTTGGAGAAATGTCCTCCGGTCTGAAGAAACAAAAATACAACTGTTTGGCCATAATGACCATTGTTATGTTTGGAGGAAAAATGGGCAGGCTTGCAAGCCGAAGAACACCATCCCAACCATGAAGCATGGGAGTGGCAGCATCATGTTGTGGGGGTGCTTTGCTGCAGGAGGGACTAGTGCACTTCACAAACTAGATGACATCATGAGAAAGGAAAACTATGTGGATATATTGAAGCAGCATCTCAAGACATCAGTCAGGAAGTTAAAGCTTGGTCGCAAATGGGTCTTCCAAATGGACAATGACCCCAAGCATACTTCCAAAGTTGTGGCAAAATGGCTTAAGGACAACAAAGTCAAGGTATTGGAGCGGCCATCACAAAGCCCTGACCTCAATCCTATAGAGAATTTGTGGGCAGAACTGAAAAAGCGTGAGCGAGCAAGGAGGCCTACAAACCTGACTCAGTTACACCAGCTCTATCAGGAGGAATGGGCCAAAATTCAGCCAACTTATTCTGGGAAGCTTGTGGGAGGCTAGCCGAAATGTTTGACCCAAGTTAAACAATTTAAAGGCAATGCTACCAAATACTAATCGAGTGTATGTAAACTTCTGACCCACTGGGAATGTGATGAAAGAAATAAAACCTGAAATAAATCATTCTCTTTACTACACTGCTAAAAAAAATAAAGGGAACACTTAAACAACACAATGTAACTCCAAGTCAATCACACTTCTGTGAAATCAAACTGTCCACTTAGGAAGCTACACTGATTGACAATAAATGTCACATGCTGTTCTGCAAATGGAATAGACAACACGTGGAAATTATAGGCAATTAGCAAGATACCCCCAATAAAGGAGTGGTTCTGCAGGTGGTGACCACAGACCACTTCTCAGTTCCTATGCTTCCTGCCTGATGTTTTGGTCACTTTTGAATGCTGGCGGAGCTTTTACTCTAGTGGTAGCATGAGACGGAGTCTACAACCCACACAAGTGGCTCAGGTAGTGCAGCCTATCCAGGATAGCACATCAATGCGAGCTGTGGCAAGAAGGTTTGCTGTGTCTGTCAGCGTAGTGTCCAGAGCATGGAGCCGCTGCCAGGAGACAGGCCAGTACATCAGGAGACGTGGAGGAGGCCATAGGAGGGCAACAACCCAGCAGCAGGACCGCTACCTCCGCCTTTGTGCAAGAAGGAGCAGGAGGAGCACTGCCAGAGCCCTGCAAAATGACCTCCAGCAGGCCACAAATGTGCATGTGTCTGCTCAAACGGTCAGAAACAGACTCCATGAGGGTGGTATGGGGGCCCGACGTCCACAGGTGGGGGTTGTGCTTACAGCCCAACACCGTGCAGGACGTTTGGCATTTGCCAGAGAACACCAAGATTGGCAAATTCGCCACTGGCACCCTGTGCTCTTCACAGATGAAAGCAGGTTCACACTGAGCACATGTGACAGACGTGACAGAGTCTGGAGAAGCCGTGGAGAACGTTCTGCTGCCTGCAACATCCTCCAGCATGACCGGTTTGGCGGTGGGTCAGTCATGGTGTGGGGTGGCATTTCTTTGGTGGGCCGCACAGCCCTCCATGTGCTCGCCAGAGGTCGCCTGACTGCCATTAGGTATCGAGATGAGATCCTCAGACCCCTTGTGAGACCATATGCTGGTACGGTTGGCCCTGGGTTCCTCCTAATGCAAGACAATGCTAGACCTCATGTGGCTGGAGTGTGTCAGCAGTTCCTGCAAGAGGAAGGCATTGATGCTATGGACTGGCCCGCCAGTTCCCCAGACCTGAATCCAATTGAGCACATCTGGGACATCATGTCTCACTCCATCCACCAACGCCACGTTGCACCACAGACTGTCCAGGAGTTGGCGGATGCTTTCGTCCAGGTCTGGGAGGAGATCCCTCAGGAGACCACCTCATCAGGAGCATGCCCAGGCGTTGTAGGGAGGTCATACAGGCACGTGGAGGCCACACACACTACTGAGCCTCATTTTGACTTGTTTTAAGAACATTACATCAAAGTTGGATCAGCCTGTAGTGTGGTTTTCCACTTTAATTTTGAGTGTGACTCCAAATCCAGACCTCCCTGGGTTGATAAATTTGATTTCCATTGATAATTTTTGTGTGATTTTGTTGTCAGCACATTCAACTATGTAAAGAAAAAAGTATTTAATAAGAATATTTCATTCATTCAGATCTAGGATGTGTTATTTTAGTGTTCCCTTTATTTTTTTGAGCAGTGTATTATTCTGACATTCTTAAAATAAAGTGGTGATCCTAACTGACCTAAAACAGGGAATATTTACCAGGATTAAATGCCAGGATTAAATGCCAGGAATTGTGAAACACTGAGTTTAAATGTATTTGGCTAAGGTGTATGTAAATTTCCGACTTCAACTGTACGTTTTTTTTCACAGAGAAACATAGAAAACGCATAGGCCTGTTGTGCTGATGGTATTAGAGTCGTCTATAGTCAAATGTAGAAATATAGTGATGTTCAGGTTTTATGGAATAGAACAAAGCAAGGAAGTCCCATCTTTACGGGTAACCTGCTGCCAAGACTCCTTTACTGCTCTCAATTCAATAGGATCTGTGGAATATCTGAAACATCAATATTGCACCTTACTTGTGTTCTTAGAACGGGCTAATGTAAGATGTTCTATATAATGCAAAACATGCAAGCCATTGGTAACTAATGGTCTCTTACAGCAGTGCTAAAAACACTCTATTGGCAGATGAAAGCGTTTATTGTGTCTAACCAGACTATGTTAGCTTTGTATATATTCTGTAAGAAATCCTTTGTAATGTATTCCTCCTTTCTTTTTCTCCTTCAAAATGCATTTCCACTGAAACATGTCTTTCTATTCGAACATTCAATACCTTTTCTCTCTGCTTTTCTCTGTCTCTTTTTCTGTCTCCCCTCCTTCTCTATGTCCGCCTTTCATTCCTGTTTTCTTTCATTGTTTTTCTTTTTTCCCTCGCCTTGAGACCCCATATTTTTCTTTTCCTCTATTCAGGTTTTCTTTATTCTCTTTCCTGAATAGTTGTGGTACTTTGAGGGGAAGGAGAAGAGAAGGAGAGGGAGGTTAGTTTCAGTCAAAGCTGCAGCACAAAACTTCCTCCCACACCACATGCACTGTCTCTTGGAATGAGTTTGTCACTGACTCCATGTTACTTTGTCCTACACATTCTCAACTATTTGTCTATATGTAATGAATCGGTGAGTGTTCTCGCCAGCATCGACATGGCATGTTGCAGAGCACCGGAGGCTGGTTGCACCTTAATTGGGGAAGACAGGGCTCATAGTAATATCGGAAATGGAGTCAATGGAGTGGTATCAACCACATGGAAACCACATCGTTGATGTGTTTGATACCATTTCATTTACTCCATTCCAGCCATTATAATGAGCCGTCCTCCCCTCAGCAGCCTCCTGTGTTGCAAAGAGCCAAATCGTTCCATTCCCTGGCTGAGAGGTGTGTTGGGTTCAGTGTTGCCTGGTAAAACTTGATGGGATGGTGCGTTAAACTGCCACAGCTGTGTTCAAATGTTGTTATCTCCGAACAGAGGCACGTACAGGGAAGAGGCATTTGCCCTACACAAGAACATATTCATCACTGCACAGAGATGACAGGCTACAGGAGGCGATGCCATGTAGAGTAGCACTACCTACTCACAGGCCTCAGTCTCAGAGATCCACTCAGATAAGCACATCTAGATTACTGTAACTCATTGTACAGTGCATTCTGAAATTATTCAGACCCCTTCAGATCCACATGTTCTTACTTTACAGCCTTATTCTGAAATGGTAATTGTTCTTTCCCTCATCAATCTAAACACAATACCTTAAAATGACAAAGGAAAAACTGTTTTCTAGAAATGTTTGCAAATGTGTAAAAAAAAAAAACTTAAATATAACATTTACATAAGTATTCAGACCCTTTACTATGTACTTGTTGACGCACCTTTGGCAGCGATTACAGTCTCGAATCATCTTGGGTATGACACTACAAGCTTAGCACACCTGTATTTCTCCCATTCTTCGCTGCAGATCCTCTCAAGCTCTGTCAGGTTGGATGGGGAGCATTGTTGCACAGCTATGTTCAGGTCTCTCCAGAGACGTTTGATCAGATTCAAGTCCGGGCTTTAGCTGGGCTACTCAAGGACATTCAGAGACTTGTCCCGAAGCCACTCCTGCGTTGTCTTGGCTGTGTGCTTAGGGTCATTGTCCTGTTAGAAGGTGAACCTTCGCCCACAGTCTCAGGTCCTGAGCGCTCTGTAGCTGGTTTCAAGGATCTCTCTGTACTTTGCTCCATTCATATTTCTCTCGATCCTCACTTGTCTCCCAGTCCCTGCCACTGAAAAACATCCCTACAGCATGATGCTGCCACCACCATGCTTCACTGTGGTGCCAGGTTTCCTACAGATGTGACACTAGGCATTCAAGCCAAAGAGTTAAATCTTGGTTTCATCAGACCAGAGAATCTTGTCTTAATAAGGTGCCTTTTGGGAAACTCCAAGCAGGCTGCCATGTGCCTTTTACTGAGGAGTGGCTTACGTCTTGCCACTCTACCATAAGGCCTGATTGGTGGAGTGCTGCAGAGATGGTTGTCCTTCTGGAAGGTTCTCCCATCTCCACAGAGGAACTTTAGAACTCTGTCAGAGTGACCATCAAGTTCTTAGTCACCTCCCTGACCAAGGCCCTTCTCCCCCAATATCTCAGTTTGGTGGTTCCAAACTTCTTCCATTTAAGAATGATGGAGCCACTGTGTTCTTGGGGACCTTCAATGCTGCAGACATTTTTGATACCCTTCCCCTATTCTGTGCCTCGACAAACAATTACATTTACCACAGGTGGACTGCAATCAATTTGATCAATGGAAACAGGATGCACCTGAACTCAATTTCGAGTCTCATAGCAAAAGGTCTGAATACTCATGTACATAAGATATGTCTGCTTTCATTTTTAATACATTTGCAAATATTTCTAAAAACCTGTTTTCGCTTTGTCATTATAGGGTATTGTGTGTAGATTGATGAAAAAAATGTAATCCATTTGAAAATAAGGCTGTAACGTAACAAAATGTGGAAGAAGTGAAATCGTCTGAATACTTTCCGAATGCACTGTACATGTCTCAGTCAGAAATCACTCCATTGTCTACAGTTAGTTCAAAATGCTGCAGCTCTGCTTTTAACAGGCACCAGAAAATGTAACCAAATCACACCTATTTAGCTTCTTCACACTGGCTACCAGTCACTTTTAGAATATGTTTAAAAAATGGATGAATAACATTTAAGGCTAGGCATCATAAATCACATATATTTTATCTCCCTACAAGCCAGGATGCAGTCAGAGATACTGTACCCTGGCAGGGCACTGTTGACCATTCCAAAGTCTAGGTTGAAAAGGAAAAGAGACCAGGCATTTGTCATTAGGGCCCCTAGACTTTCGAATTGTCTGCCAGAGGAGATCAGGCTTGCAGATTCAGTGCCTCCTTTTAAATCCCTGCTGAAGACACACTTTTTTAAAGATGCTTTTAGTGTATGATTTCAATGTACTGTATGATTTTAATATTTTTTAATTCTCCTTCCTCTTGTCTTTGTTTCTTTCTTAGTTTTTGAAATTGTATGTTTATGATATGAAGCACTTTGTTACTTGTATTGAAAAGTGCTATATAAATAAAGTAATTACTATTATCTGGGACTGCACTCCACCTAACTACCAATACAGACAACATGAATGAGTAAACAGTTATTTGTTTCGTAACATATGTTTATTAAGCTATAGTAAGAAGGTGGATAGCGCAACCTCAGTCAATGATTGTTACTCAGAATAAATCATTTAAAATCAACCAGTTATATCTAGATTTTTTTGATGATGGTATAAGAGTAGTCTAACTGAGCACATTTGGTCTATATCTTACAGTCACTCATTCTTTCTTGGACAATAATTGACAGCATAGAAAAACATGATGGCAATGGAAAGTGAGTTGTATAAATTGGAAATGATTAAAAATGCAGAATTGACAGGGAAACCGATAAAACTTTCTCTCCATAAGTAAGAACCAAAAACCAGCATGATGGAATGGCAGGCTTGAAGGAGAGAGAAAGGTGAAAGACAGATGAAAGTGAAAAGAGATAAAAGCCGGAGAGAGGAGGGTGTGGGATAAAGCAGGAGGAAGGGAGGCAGAGATGAAAGCAAAATGAGAAAGATAAGAACAGAGTGAGAGAGACAGAGAGGGAAACGGAGGAAGAGATAGATAGTGTACAGAGCAGAGGGGTAACCATGGAAACAGGAGGAAGGTACAAAAGAAGAGATAGACAAAGGGTTTTGATTTAAAAGAATGAAACTTGGACGAAGGAAAAGTAATTCGGACTGAAATTTGTTACCGGGAGGTGAAGGAATAATACAAAAGAGTAAGGAGGACCATAGAGGGACAACAGCAGCTCGGTCCTGCAGTCTGTTTATGAGTCCATGTGAATGAGGTGGGCTCTTCCCAACACCAGGCACTCCAGAGACCTCTAGTGTTAATAGGCTTCACTGGCTCGTCATGGGCCTCACCTTGAGTAAATCTTGAGACCTGGGAGTAATGTAGGACAATGGCCTTACTCCAGCTCTTGGTGTGCAAAGTGTCAGGGCCTGTCCACACAATGACTGGATAAAACTTGATGAGACTATACCTCAGTTGAGAGATACCTTTACACATTCTGCATGGTGTGAGTCTGAGGCTCAACGTCCTTGGGATGAGATATCTGGGTAGATCTATCACAAACCTTGTATTGATATGAAGCTGTAGGCTATAAATTATATGAAAATATATGGCTCCTTCCTCCATGGTGCCACTTTACATTTAGTTATTGAGTCAAATCATTTGAGGTCTAGGCTATATGCTGTACTGCCGTCTTCTACTCCATCATAAATGTATAAAGAGCTAGAGATATCTATATAGTAAAATTCCTATTTGTATATATATATATAGAAAGAGAGAGTTACAGGCAGACAGAGGCTTTTTATTGTTGTTTTTTAGTCTCTTGTGGCTCTCTTTTTCTCCCTTCCCCCTCTCTGTTTTTCTCTTCTCTGTCTTTCTCTCTCGTCCTCTGTCTCTGTTTCTCACTCACTCACTCCCCCTCCCTCCACTCCTCCCTCCCCCCTCTCTCTCTTGATATCTCTCTCCTCTCAATCTCTCTCCACTCCCGCTCTCTCTCTCCCATGCCCCCCTCTTTCTCTCACTCTCTTATGCTCTCTCTACTCTTTCTCTCTTTCCTTCCATAGCTCTCTGTCTCACTCCCTCGCCCCCCTCTCTGTTCCTTTTATATCCTCCTTGCTGAATGCTCTTCTCCTCTCCTCCCTCAACTCTGTCTTTTCTTCTTTATATTCAGTCTTTTTTTACAGCTCTCCTCACACTCCTTTCTCTAATGTTGTCTCTTAGCAGAGCTATTTCATTCCTAATATTCTGTCCTTCCATTTAGTAGCCCTGTGCTGAATGAGGGGAGTAATCTTTTATTTACGATTTTGGCTCTGCCCATCTCTGCATCCTGTCTCTCTGCGTCTGTGAGACTGATTTGTTAGAAGAATCTAACAGTGTAAAAAAAACATTTCAGAAATCAGTGTTGATAAATCACTAATGCTGCATTTGCTGCAAATACTTGTTTGTTTGCTTGAGTAAGCGTTGTCCGTGTGAGTCACCTACAGGCCAACTTCGTCTGAATACGCTTTGAGATCATGCATATCTGACACTTAAAGTTACTGCATAGTATGTACTCAGATGAGGACTGAGCCCTGTGTTGGGTGCTCACCTGTCCATGTGTCGTTTCCTATCAGGGTTCACCTGATAGCAGAGCAGGCTGGTCTCATAGACTAGACAAAACAAAGTAAACTCTCAAATTAGTATATGTTTGGTAGGGTTATGTAGCACTTGTGATGTCTAGTACTGCTATGCACACCATTCAACCACATTCAAGGGTTGGACCAGTCAAGGTTCTCTGCTGGAGCAGAATGGATAAATAATAAGGCTGGGGGACAGTTGTAAAGTGTAAAAGATAATGCAGGCTTGTATTAAAATAGAGATAGGAATAAGGTAATATGATCGATCAATATACAAAGCGCTCAAATTAATACAGTTACGACAGAAAATTGTAATAACCATGTAATGACAATGGGTAAGAAAAAAACTCATAATAATCTTGTTTTGAACATCAACTTTTTGGCAGTCAATAGTATTTCAAGGTCATTATAATCTAACAGAGTAATTATAATATATTGGGTGTACCCTTTAAATCTAAACCTGATAGAAATACAATGTAGCAACACAAAATCTGTTTCAGAAATGTATAAAAAAATCTATAGTTAAATACAATCAATTCACCCATTCAATAATACAACAATCCCACCACGTTAGTAAATAACCCACAGTGAAACCAACGTGAGTACAATAGAAATGTGAGTCTACACTGAAATGTGCAGAGCAATGAGTGGGAATAGTTTCCTCCTACCAGTACACTATATAAACAAAAGTATGTGGACACCCCTTCAAATAAGTAGATACAGCTATTTCAGCTATTGCTGAAAGGTGTATAAAATCAAGCACACCACCATGCAATCTCCATAGACAAACATTGGAAGTAGAATGGCCATACTGAAGAGCTCAGAGACTTTCAATGTGGTACCGTCATAGGATGCCATCTTTCCAAAAAGTCAGTTCGAAAATGTATGCGCTACTAGAGCTGCCCCGGTCAACTGTAAGTTGAAATGTCTAGGAGATACAACGGCTTAGCCACAAAATGGTAGGCCACACAAGCTCACAGAACGGGACAGCCGAGTGCTGAAGCGCGTAGCATGTAGAAATCGCCTGACCTTAGTCAATACTGAGTTCCAAACTTCCTCTGGAAGCAATGTCAGCACAAGAACTGTTCGTTGGGAGCTTCATGAAATGTGTTTCCATGGCCGAGCAGCCGCACACAAGTCTAAGATCACTATGCGCAATGCCAAGCATCGGCTGGAGTGGTGTAAAGCTTGCCATGGAAAACCATGCATCCTGTTTCTGCCACTGGACTCTGGAGCAGTGGAGAATGCCGCCTGCCCAAATGCATAGTGCCAACTGTAAAGTTTGGAGGAGAAGTAATAGCCTGGAGCTGTTTTTCATGGTTCGGGCTAGGCCCCTTAGTTCCTGTGAAGGGAAATCTTAACGCTACAGTAGACAAGTACATTCTAGACGATTCTGTGCTTCCAATTTTGTGGCAACAGTTTGGGGAAGGCCCTTTCCTGTTTCGGCATAATAATGCCACCATGCACAAAGCGAGGTCTATACAGAAATGGTTTGTTGAGATCGGTGTGGAAGAACTTAACTGGCCTGCACATAGCCCTGACCTCAACCCCATTGAGCACCTTAAGGATGAATTGGAATACCGACTACAAGTCAGGCGTAATCACCCAACATCAATGCCCGACCTCACTAATGCTCTTGTGGCTGAATGGAAGCAGGTCCCCGCAGCATTGTTCCAACAATTATTGGAAAGCCTTCCCAGAAGAGTGGAGAATATTATATTATTAACGTCCTTCCAAGGAAAAAAGTATTCGCATAAGGCCAAAAGAGATAGACATCAACATAATTACAATATAGTAAAGTTCAAGTATAACAAATTACATTCATTCAATTAGCTTTGGTTCAAAATAAACATTATTTCAACATGAAATCAAGTAAAATTGCTTTTCTCACCAATCGTTCAATGGTACATGCACTCTGCATGCACTCAGGCCATCACGAGGTGGCGGTGTGCAGTACACGAGGACACAGATAGGGGAAAAAAGATATCCAACAATGTGGCATGAACAGACTTTTTCATTGAGTAAATTAAGTAAGGGCTAAAAGTGCAATAAAACAAACAACAGTGCATCTAGTGCAACTTAAATTAATTATCAAAACATAAGGCATGAGGGGAAAGTAATACAGTTCAAATTCAAGAGCTATTTTACAGTTAAAGCTGCAATATATCACTTTTTGCGTGAGCCAACCAAATTCACATACAGTGCCTTGCGAAAGTATTCGGCCCCCTTGAACTTTGCGACCTTTTGCCACATTTCAGGCTTCAAACATAAAGATATAAAACTGTATTTTTTTGTGAAGAATCAACAACAAGTGGGACACAATCATGAAGTGGAACGACATTTATTGGATATTTCAAACTTTTTTAACAAATCAAAAACTGAAAAATTGGGCGTGCAAAATTATTCAGCCCCTTTACTTTCAGTGCAGCAAACACTCTACAGAAGTTCAGTGAGGATCTCTGAATGATCCAATGTTGACCTAAATGACTAATGATGATAAATACAATCCACCTGTGTGTAATCAAGTCTCCGTATAAATGCACCTGCACTGTGATAGTCTCAGAGGTCCGTTAAAAGCGCAGAGAGCATCATGAAGAACAAGGAACACACCAGGCAGGTCCAAGATACTGTTGTGAAGAAGTTTAAAGCCGGATTTGGATACAAAAATATTTCCCAAGCTTTAAACATCCCAAGGAGCACTGTGCAAGCGATAATATTGAAATGGAAGGAGTATCAGACCACTGCAAATCTACCAAGACCTGGCCGTCCCTCTAAACTTTCAGCTCATACAAGGAGAAGACTGATCAGAGATGCAGTCAAGAGGCCCATGATCACTCTGGATGAACTGCAGAGATCTACAGCTGAGGTGGGAGACTCTGTCCATAGGAAACAATCAGTCGTAAATTGCACAAATCTGGCCTTTATGGAAGAGTTGCAATAAGAAAGCCATTTCTTAAAGATATCCATAAAAAGTGTCGTTTAAAGTTTGCCACAAGCCACCTGGGAGACACACCAAACATGTG
Organism: Oncorhynchus mykiss; assembly: GCF_057628025.1. Lineage (NCBI taxonomy): Eukaryota > Metazoa > Chordata > Actinopteri > Salmoniformes > Salmonidae > Oncorhynchus > Oncorhynchus mykiss. The sequence goes on along the minus strand of NC_143022.1, from coordinate 33,441,442 downwards.
GAAGAAGGTGCTCTGGTCAGATGAAACCAAAATTGAACTTTTTGGCAACAATGCAAAACTTTATGTTTGGCGTATAAGCAACACAGCTCATCACACTGAACACACCATCCCCACTGTCAAACATGGTGGTGGCAGCATCATGGTTTGGGCCTGCTTTTCTTCAGCAGGGACAGGGAAGATGGTTAAAATTGATGGGAAGATGGATGGAGCCAAATACAGGACCATTCTGGAAGAAAACCTGATGGAGTCTGCAAAAGACCTGAGACTGGGACGGAGATTTGTCTTCCAACAATGACAATGACAAGCCCAATTTTTCAGTTTTTGATTTGTTAAAAAAGTTTGAAATATCCAATAAATGTCGTTCCACTTCATGATTGTGTCCCACTTGTTGTTGATTCTTCACAAAAAAATACAGTTTTATATCTTTATGTTTGAAGCCTGAAATGTGGCAAAAGGTCGCAAAGTTCAAGGGGGCCGAATACTTTCGCAAGGCACTGTATAAATGTACGTTATAGATCTGTCATTCTCATTGAAAGCAAGTCTAACATGTGGTAGATATGTTCTATGTGCGCAATTTCTATGCTTCTCGTTCTTAAGTTTACTTTTTGCGTCTTATAATTTTGGTTTTGTACACTAGCTTCAAACAGCTGAAAATACAATATTTCTGGTTATTGAAAAGATATTTCACAGCGGTTTAGATGTTACAGTGATTCTCTACACTAGCTTCTTTTGTCACAAACTGAAATTAGACAAACTATTATAATTTTAGTAACCAGAAAATGGCAGAGCGATATCTGCATAGTGATTCTTTAAAATAATAAAAAATTGCATTTAGCTTTAATGCCTAGCAAAGAGCAATGTTCAATTTTAAGTGAATGGAGCAGTTAGCATGCTAACTAGATTAGCGACTAACAGAGCTAGAACATTTTGAAACATTGTAGTTCGCCAAAGCCTAGGTCTCACAAACTCAACAAAATCTTGTTCAAAACTATCCCTCAACATGGAACGGAAGCTTCAGGTGAGGAGGAAGTTGTAGTGGTTTAATTTATCCAAAATATTCAACATTATAACTATTTTCAAGCACTTTTCTGTCCTTTTCTCTGGTGGAATCTTCATTCATCGGCAGTCTAGAATCTTCTGGTCGTCAGAGAGTATATTCCAGCGGGCAGGGTTGCCAGGTCTAGATAACATTTCTAGGCGAATGCACACTCAAAACCCACCCAAAAGGCCTGAAAAGTAGCCCAACATTCCATTGTATACAGTACCAGTAAAAAGTTTGGACACACTGACTCATTTCAGGGCTTTTCTTTATTTTTACTATTTTCTACATTGTAGAATAATAGTGAATACATCAAAACTATGAAATAACACATATAGAATCATGTACTATTCAAAAAAAGTGTAAAACAAATCAAAATTCATTTTATAATTGAGATTTTTCAAAGTAGCCACCCTTTGCCGTGATGACAGCTTTGCACACTCTTGGTATTCTCTCAACAAGCTTCATGAGGTAGTCATCTGGAATGCATTTCAATTAACAGGTGTGCCTTCTTAAAAGTTAATTTGTAGAATTTATTTCCTTCTTAATGCGTTTGAGCGAATCAGTTGTGTTGTGACAAGGTAGGGGTGGTATACAGAAGATATCCCTATTTGGTAAAATACTAAGTTCATATAATAGCAAGAACAGCTCAAATAAGCAAGAAGAAACGACAGTACATCGTTACTTTAAGACATGAAGATCAGTCAATATGGACATTTTCAAGAACTTTGAAAGTTTCTTCAAGTGCAGTCGCAAAAAACGAAAAAAGCGCTATGATGAAACTGTCTCTCATGAGGACCGCCACAGGAAAGGAAGACCCAGAATTACCTCTGCTGCAGAGGATAAGTTAATTGGAGTTACCAGCCTCAGAAATTGCAGCCCAAATAAATGCTTCATAGAGTTCAAGTAACAGACACATCTCAACATCAACTGCATGAATCAGGACTTCATGGTCGAATTGCTGCAAAGAATCCACTACTAAAGGACACGAATAATAAGAAGAGACTTGCTTGGGCCAAGAAACATGAGCAATAGACATTAGACCAGTGTAAATCTGTCCTTTGGTCTGATGAGTTCAAATTTTAGATTTTTGGTTCCAACTGCAGTGTCTTTGTGAGACGCAGAGTAGGTGAATGGATGATCTCTGCATGTGTTGTTCCCACCGTGAAGCATGGAGGAGGAGGTGTGATGGTGTGGGGGTGCTTTGCTGGTGACACTGTCTGTGGTTTATTTAGAATTCATGGCACACTTAACCAGCATGGCTACCACAGCATTCTGCAGTGATATGCCATCCCATCTTGTTTGCGCTTAGTGGGACTAGAATTTGGGTTTTACACTGGACGATGACCCAAAACACCTCCAGGCTGTGTAAGGGCTATTTTATCAAGAAGGAGAGTGATGGAGTGCTGCATCAGATGACATGGCTTCCACAATCACCAGTTGAGATGGTTTGGGATGAGTTGGACATTTTTTGGTTACTACATGATTACATATGTGTTATTTCATAGTATTGATGTCTTCACAACCATGTAGAGAATATTGCAAATAAAGAATAACCCTTGTATCCAAACTTTTGACTGGTACTGTATATCAAAAAAAAATATGCCAGCACGCCAACTAGCATACTGAAACATGAGGTGATGGTGGCGGATGAATGGCACGACGATGGGCCTCTGGATCTCATCATGGTATCTCTGTGCAATCAAATTGCCATTGATAAAATGCAATTGTGTTCATTGTCCATAGTTTATGCATGCCCACAACATAACCCACCCGCACTCTGTTCACGATGTTGACATCAGCAAACTGCTCGCCCACACGACACCATACACGCTGCCTGCCATCTGCCCAGTACAGTTGAAACCAGGATTAATCTGTGAAGAACACACTTCTCCAGTGTGCCAGTGGCCATCGAAGGTGAGCATTTGCCCAATGAAGTCGGTTACGAAGACGAAATGAAGTCAGGTCATGACCCTGGTGAGGGTGATGAGCATGCAGATGAGCTTCCATGAGACGGTTTCTGACAGTTTATGCAGAAATTATTTAATTGTGCAAACCCACAGTTTCATCAGCTGTCCGGGTAGCAGGTCTCAGACGATCCCGCAGATGAAGAAGACGGATGTGGAGGTCCTGGTTTGGCATGATTACACGTGGTCAGTGGTTGTGAGGCCGGATGGACGTACTGCCTAATTCTCTAAAATGACATTGGATGCGGCTTATGATAGATAAATTAATCTCTGGCAACAGCTCTGGTGGACATTCCTGCAGTCAATATGCCTATTGCACACTCCCTCAAAACGTGAGACATCTGTGGCATTGTGTTGCATGACAGAACTCCACATTTTAGAGTGTCATTTTATTGTCCCCAGCACAAGATGCACATGTTTAATGATCATGCTGTTTAATCAGCTTCTTGACATAGCACACCTGTCAGGTGGATGGATTATCTTGGCAAAGGAGAAATACTCACTAATAGGGATATAAACTAATCTTTTATTTCTGTTACGGTGCGTGAATGAGGACCCAAAAGCGAATTAACTTAAACAGAGCTTCTTTAATTACCAAACATAGGTAGGCTCAGACGGACCGGCAGATTCCGACAGGACAAGACAAGGTTACAGCAAACATGACGACAGTCTGGTTCAGGCATGAAACACAACAAACAAGAATCCGACAAGGACAGGAGCAGAAACAGAGAGAGATATAGGGACCTAATCAGAGGGAAAAAGGGAACAGGTGGGAAAAGGGGTGACGAGGTGGTTAGGAGGAGACAAGGCACAGCTGGGGGAAAGAGGGGGAGAAAAGGTAACCTAACAACGACCAGCAGAGGGAGACAGGGTGAAGGGAAAGGACAGAGACAAGACACAACATGACAGTACATGACAGTACCCCCCAACTCACCGAGCGCCTCCTGGCGCACTCGAGGAGGAAACCTGGCGGCAACGGAGGAAATCCTCGATCAGCGCACGGTCCAGCACGTCCCGAGAGGGAACCCAACTCCTCTCCTCAGGACCGTACCCCTCCCAATCTACGAGGTACTGGTGACCACGGCCCCGAGGACGCATGTCCAAAATTCTACGGACCCTGTAGATGGGTGCGCCCTCGACAAGGATGGGGGGGGGGGGGGGAGACGAGCGGGGGCGCGAAGGACGGGCTTGATGCAGGAGACATGGAAGACCGGGTGGACGCGACGAAGGTATCGCGGAAGAAGAAGTCGAACTGCGACAGGATTAATGACCCGAGAAATACGGAACGGACCAATGAACCGCGGGGTCAACTTGCGAGAAGCCGTCTTAAGGGGAAGGTTCTGAGTGGAGAGCCAAACTCTCTGACCGCGACAATATCTAGGACTCTTAGTTCTACGCTTATTAGCAGCCCTCACAGTCTGCGTCCTATAACGGCAAAGTGCAGACCTGACCCTCTTCCAGGTGCGCTCGCAACGTTGGACAAAAGCCTGAGCGGAGGGGACGCTGGACTCGGCGAACTGAGATGAGAACAGCGGAGGCTGGTACCCGAGGCTACTCTGAAAAGGAGATAGCCCGGTCGCAGACGAAGGAAGCGAGTTGTGGGCGTATTCTGCCCAGGGGAGCTGTTCTGACCAAGACGCAGGGTTGCGAAAAGAAAGACTGCGTAAGATGCGACCAATAGTCTGATTGGCCCGTTCTGCTTGACCGTTAGACTGGGGGTGAAAGCCGGAAGAGAGACTGACGGAAGCCCCAATCAAACGGCAAAACTCCCTCCAAAATTGAGACGTGACTTGCGGACCTCTGTCCGAAACGACGTCTGACGGAAGGCCATGAATTCTGAAAACATTCTCGATGATGATTTGTGCCGTCTCTTTAGCAGAAGGAAGCTTAGCAAGGGGAATGAAATGAGCCACCTTAGAGAACCTATCGACAACCGTAAGAATAACAGTCTTCCCCGCTGACGAAGGCAGTCCGGTGACAAAATCTAAGGCGATGTGAGACCACGGTCGAGAGGGAATAGGAAGCGGCCTGAGACGGCCGGCAGGAGGAGAGTTACCGGACTTAGTCTGCGCGCAGACCGAACAAGCAGCCACGAAACGACGCGTGTCATGCTCCCGGGTGGGCCACCAAAAACGCTGGCGAATGGAAGCAAGCGTACCCCGAACGCCAGGGTGGCCGGCTAACTTGGCAGAGTGAGCCCACTGAAGAACGGCCAGACGAGTAGGAACGGGAACGAAAAGAAGGTTCCTAGGACAAGCGCGCGGCGACGGAGTGTGAGTGAGCGCTTGCTTTACCTGCCTCTCAATTCCCCAGACAGTCAACCCGACAACACGCCCCTCAGGGAGAATCCCCTCGGGGTCAGTGGAGGCTACTGAAGAACTGAAGAGACGAGACAAAGCATCAGGCTTGGTGTTCTTAGAGCCCGGACGATAAGAAATCACGAACTCGAAACGAGCGAAAAACAGCGCCCAACGCGCCTGACGCGCATTAAGTCGTTTGGCAGAACGGATGTACTCAAGGTTCCTATGGTCAGTCCAAACGACAAAAGGAACGGTCGCCCCCTCCAACCACTGTCGCCATTCGCCTAGGGCTAACCGGATGGCGAGCAGTTCGCGGTTACCCACATCATAGTTACGTTCCGACGGCGACAGGCGATGAGAAAAATACGCGCATGGGTGGACCTTGTCGTCAGAGAGGGAGCGCTGAGAAAGAATGGCTCCCACGCCCACCTCTGACGCGTCAACCTCGACAACGAACTGTCTAGAGACGTCAGGTGTAACAAGGATAGGAGCGGATGTAAAACGATTCTTGAGGAGATCAAAAGCTCCCTGGGCGGAAACGGACCACTTAAAGCACGTCTTGACAGAAGTAAGGGCTGTGAGAGGAGCTGCCACCTGACCGAAATTACGGATGAAACGACGATAGAAGTTCGCGAAGCCGAGAAAGCGCTGCAGCTCGACGCGTGACTTAGGGACGGGCCAATCAATGACAGCTTGGACCTTAGCGGGATCCATCTTAATGCCTTCAGCGGAAATAACAGAACCGAGAAATGTGACGGAGGAGGCATGAAAAGTGCACTTCTCAGCCTTCACAAAAAGACAATTCTCTAAAAGGCGCTGGAGGACACGTCGAACGTGCTGAACATGAATCTGGAGTGACGGTGAAAAAATCAGGATATCGTCAAGGTAAACGAAAACAAAGATGTTCAGCATGTCTCTCAGGACATCATTGACTAATGCCTGAAAGACAGCTGGAGCGTTAGCGAGGCCGAAAGGAAGAACCCGGTATTCAAAGTGCCCTAACGGAGTGTTAAACGCCGTCTTCCACTCGTCCCCCTCCCTGATGCGCACGAGATGGTAAGCGTTACGAAGGTCCAACTTAGTGAAAAACCTGGCTCCCTGCAGGATCTCGAAGGCTGAAGACATAAGAGGAAGCGGATAACGATTCTTCACTGTTATGTCATTCAGCCCTCGATAATCTATGCAGGGGCGCAGAGACCCGTCCTTCTTCTTGACAAAAAAAAACCCCGCTCCGGCGGGAGAGGAGGAGGGGACTATGGTACCGGCGTCAAGAGCTACAGACAAATAATCTTCGAGAGCCTTACGTTCGGGAGCCGACAGAGAGTATAGTCTACCCCGGGGGGGGGGGGGGGGTGGTTCCCGGAAGGAGATCAATACTACAATCATACGACCGGTGTGGAGGAAGAGAGGTGGCCCTGGACCGACTGAACACCGTGCGCAGATCGTGATATTCCTCCGGCACCCCTGTCAAATCACCAGGCTCCTCCTGTGAAGAAGAGACAGAGGAAACAGGAGGGATAGCAGACATTAAACATTTCACATGACAAGAGACGTTCCAGGAGAGGATAGAATTACTAGACCAATTAATGGAAGGATTATGACAAACTAGCCAGGGATGGCCCAAAACAACAGGTGTAAAAGGTGAACGAAAAATTAAAAAAGAAATGGTTTCACTATGATTACCAGAAACAGTGAGGGTTAAAGGTAGCGTCTCACGCTGAATCCTGGGGAGAGGACTACCATCCAGGGCGAACAAGGCCGTGGGCTCCTTTAACTGTCTGAGAGGAATGTCATGTTCCCGAGCCCAGGTCTCGTCCATAAAACAGCCCTCCGCCCCAGAGTCTATTAAGGCACTGCAGGAAGCTGACGAACCGGTCCAGCGTAGATGGACCGACAAGGTAGTGCAGGATCTTGAAGGAGAGACAGGAGTAGTAGCGCTCACCAGTAGCCCTCCGCTTACTGATGAGCTCTGGCCTTTTACTGGACATGAAGTGACAAAATGACCAGCGGAACCGCAATAGAGACAGAGGCGGTTGGTGATTCTCCGTTCCCTCTCCTTAGTCGAGATGCGGATACCTCCCAGCTGCATGGGCTCAGCACCCGAGCCGGCAGAGGAAGATGGTAGTGATGCGGAGAGGGGGGCAACGGAGAACGCGAGCTCCTTTCCACGAGCTCGGTGACGAAGATCAACCCGTCGCTCAATGCGAATAGCGAGTTCAATCAAGGAATCCACGCTGGAAGGAACCTCCCGGGAGAGAATCTCATCCTTTACCTCTGCGCGGAGACCCTCCAGAAAACGAGCGAGCAAAGCCGGCTCGTTCCAGCCACTGGAGGCAGCAAGAGTGCGAAACTCAATAGAGTAGTCTGTTATGGATCGATTACCTTGACATAGGGAAGACAGGGCCCTGGAAGCCTCCTCCCCAAAAACAGATCGATCAAAAACCCGTATCATCTCCTCCTTAAAGTCCTGATACTGGTTAGTACACTCAGCCCTTGCCTCCCAGATTGCCGTGCCCCACTCACGAGCCCGTCCAATAAGGAGAGATATGACGTAGGCGACACGAGCAGTGCTCCTGGAGAAAGTGTAGGGCTGGAGAGAAAACACAATATCACACTGGGTGAGGAACGAGCGGCATTCAGTGGGCTCCCCAGAGTAACACGGCGGGTTATTGATTCTGGGCTCCGGAGATTCGAAAGCCCTGGAAGTGGCCGGTGGATCGAGGCGGAGATGGTGAACCTGTTCTGTGAGGTTGGAGACTTGGGTGGCCAGGGTCTCAACGGCATGTCGAGCAGCAGACAATTCCTGCTCGTGTCTGCCTAGCATCGCTCCCTGGATCCCGACGGCTGAGTGGAGAGGATCCGAAGTCGCTGGGTCCATTCTTGGTCGGATTCTTCTGTTACGGTGCGTGAATGAGGACCCAAAAGCGAATTAACTTAAACAGAGCTTCTTTAATTACCAAACATAGGTAGGCTCAGACGGACCGGCAGATTCCGACAGGACAAGACAAGGTTACAGCAAACATGACGACAGTCTGGTTCAGGCATGAAACACAACAAACAAGAATCCGACAAGGACAGGAGCAGAAACAGAGAGAGATATAGGGACCTAATCAGAGGGAAAAAGGGAACAGGTGGGAAAAGGGGTGACGAGGTGGTTAGGAGGAGACAAGGCACAGCTGGGGGAAAGAGGGGGAGAAAAGGTAACCTAACAACGACCAGCAGAGGGAGACAGGGTGAAGGGAAAGGACAGAGACAAGACACAACATGACAGTACATGACAGTACCCCCCAACTCACCGAGCGCCTCCTGGCGCACTCGAGGAGGAAACCTGGCGGCAACGGAGGAAATCCTCGATCAGCGCACGGTCCAGCACGTCCCGAGAGGGAACCCAACTCCTCTCCTCAGGACCGTACCCCTCCCAATCTACGAGGTACTGGTGACCACGGCCCCGAGGACGCATGTCCAAAATTCTACGGACCCTGTAGATGGGTGCGCCCTCGACAAGGATGGGGGGGGGGGGGGAGACGAGCGGGGGCGCGAAGGACGGGCTTGATGCAGGAGACATGGAAGACCGGGTGGACGCGACGAAGGTATCGCGGAAGAAGAAGTCGAACTGCGACAGGATTAATGACCCGAGAAATACGGAACGGACCAATGAACCGCGGGGTCAACTTGCGAGAAGCCGTCTTAAGGGGAAGGTTCTGAGTGGAGAGCCAAACTCTCTGACCGCGACAATATCTAGGACTCTTAGTTCTACGCTTATTAGCAGCCCTCACAGTCTGCGTCCTATAACGGCAAAGTGCAGACCTGACCCTCTTCCAGGTGCGCTCGCAACGTTGGACAAAAGCCTGAGCGGAGGGGACGCTGGACTCGGCGAACTGAGATGAGAACAGCGGAGGCTGGTACCCGAGGCTACTCTGAAAAGGAGATAGCCCGGTCGCAGACGAAGGAAGCGAGTTGTGGGCGTATTCTGCCCAGGGGAGCTGTTCTGACCAAGACGCAGGGTTGCGAAAAGAAAGACTGCGTAAGATGCGACCAATAGTCTGATTGGCCCGTTCTGCTTGACCGTTAGACTGGGGGTGAAAGCCGGAAGAGAGACTGACGGAAGCCCCAATCAAACGGCAAAACTCCCTCCAAAATTGAGACGTGACTTGCGGACCTCTGTCCGAAACGACGTCTGACGGAAGGCCATGAATTCTGAAAACATTCTCGATGATGATTTGTGCCGTCTCTTTAGCAGAAGGAAGCTTAGCAAGGGGAATGAAATGAGCCACCTTAGAGAACCTATCGACAACCGTAAGAATAACAGTCTTCCCCGCTGACGAAGGCAGTCCGGTGACAAAATCTAAGGCGATGTGAGACCACGGTCGAGAGGGAATAGGAAGCGGCCTGAGACGGCCGGCAGGAGGAGAGTTACCGGACTTAGTCTGCGCGCAGACCGAACAAGCAGCCACGAAACGACGCGTGTCATGCTCCCGGGTGGGCCACCAAAAACGCTGGCGAATGGAAGCAAGCGTACCCCGAACGCCAGGGTGGCCGGCTAACTTGGCAGAGTGAGCCCACTGAAGAACGGCCAGACGAGTAGGAACGGGAACGAAAAGAAGGTTCCTAGGACAAGCGCGCGGCGACGGAGTGTGAGTGAGTGCTTGCTTTACCTGCCTCTCAATTCCCCAGACAGTCAACCCGACAACACGCCCCTCAGGGAGAATCCCCTCGGGGTCAGTGGAGGCTACTGAAGAACTGAAGAGACGAGACAAAGCATCAGGCTTGGTGTTCTTAGAGCCCGGACGATAAGAAATCACGAACTCGAAACGAGCGAAAAACAGCGCCCAACGCGCCTGACGCGCATTAAGTCGTTTGGCAGAACGGATGTACTCAAGGTTCCTATGGTCAGTCCAAACGACAAAAGGAACGGTCGCCCCCTCCAACCACTGTCGCCATTCGCCTAGGGCTAACCGGATGGCGAGCAGTTCGCGGTTACCCACATCATAGTTACGTTCCGACGGCGACAGGCGATGAGAAAAATACGCGCATGGGTGGACCTTGTCGTCAGAGAGGGAGCGCTGAGAAAGAATGGCTCCCACGCCCACCTCTGACGCGTCAACCTCGACAACGAACTGTCTAGAGACGTCAGGTGTAACAAGGATAGGAGCGGATGTAAAACGATTCTTGAGGAGATCAAAAGCTCCCTGGGCGGAAACGGACCACTTAAAGCACGTCTTGACAGAAGTAAGGGCTGTGAGAGGAGCTGCCACCTGACCGAAATTACGGATGAAACGACGATAGAAGTTCGCGAAGCCGAGAAAGCGCTGCAGCTCGACGCGTGACTTAGGGACGGGCCAATCAATGACAGCTTGGACCTTAGCGGGATCCATCTTAATGCCTTCAGCGGAAATAACAGAACCGAGAAATGTGACGGAGGAGGCATGAAAAGTGCACTTCTCAGCCTTCACAAAAAGACAATTCTCTAAAAGGCGCTGGAGGACACGTCGAACGTGCTGAACATGAATCTGGAGTGACGGTGAAAAAATCAGGATATCGTCAAGGTAAACGAAAACAAAGATGTTCAGCATGTCTCTCAGGACATCATTGACTAATGCCTGAAAGACAGCTGGAGCGTTAGCGAGGCCGAAAGGAAGAACCCGGTATTCAAAGTGCCCTAACGGAGTGTTAAACGCCGTCTTCCACTCGTCCCCCTCCCTGATGCGCACGAGATGGTAAGCGTTACGAAGGTCCAACTTAGTGAAAAACCTGGCTCCCTGCAGGATCTCGAAGGCTGAAGACATAAGAGGAAGCGGATAACGATTCTTCACTGTTATGTCATTCAGCCCTCGATAATCTATGCAGGGGCGCAGAGACCCGTCCTTCTTCTTGACAAAAAAAAACCCCGCTCCGGCGGGAGAGGAGGAGGGGACTATGGTACCGGCGTCAAGAGCTACAGACAAATAATCTTCGAGAGCCTTACGTTCGGGAGCCGACAGAGAGTATAGTCTACCCCGGGGGGGGGGGGGGGGTGGTTCCCGGAAGGAGATCAATACTACAATCATACGACCGGTGTGGAGGAAGAGAGGTGGCCCTGGACCGACTGAACACCGTGCGCAGATCGTGATATTCCTCCGGCACCCCTGTCAAATCACCAGGCTCCTCCTGTGAAGAAGAGACAGAGGAAACAGGAGGGATAGCAGACATTAAACATTTCACATGACAAGAGACGTTCCAGGAGAGGATAGAATTACTAGACCAATTAATGGAAGGATTATGACAAACTAGCCAGGGATGGCCCAAAACAACAGGTGTAAAAGGTGAACGAAAAATTAAAAAAGAAATGGTTTCACTATGATTACCAGAAACAGTGAGGGTTAAAGGTAGCGTCTCACGCTGAATCCTGGGGAGAGGACTACCATCCAGGGCGAACAAGGCCGTGGGCTCCTTTAACTGTCTGAGAGGAATGTCATGTTCCCGAGCCCAGGTCTCGTCCATAAAACAGCCCTCCGCCCCAGAGTCTATTAAGGCACTGCAGGAAGCTGACGAACCGGTCCAGCGTAGATGGACCGACAAGGTAGTGCAGGATCTTGAAGGAGAGACAGGAGTAGTAGCGCTCACCAGTAGCCCTCCGCTTACTGATGAGCTCTGGCCTTTTACTGGACATGAAGTGACAAAATGACCAGCGGAACCGCAATAGAGACAGAGGCGGTTGGTGATTCTCCGTTCCCTCTCCTTAGTCGAGATGCGGATACCTCCCAGCTGCATGGGCTCAGCACCCGAGCCGGCAGAGGAAGATGGTAGTGATGCGGAGAGGGGGGCAACGGAGAACGCGAGCTCCTTTCCACGAGCTCGGTGACGAAGATCAACCCGTCGCTCAATGCGAATAGCGAGTTCAATCAAGGAATCCACGCTGGAAGGAACCTCCCGGGAGAGAATCTCATCCTTTACCTCTGCGCGGAGACCCTCCAGAAAACGAGCGAGCAAAGCCGGCTCGTTCCAGCCACTGGAGGCAGCAAGAGTGCGAAACTCAATAGAGTAGTCTGTTATGGATCGATTACCTTGACATAGGGAAGACAGGGCCCTGGAAGCCTCCTCCCCAAAAACAGATCGATCAAAAACCCGTATCATCTCCTCCTTAAAGTCCTGATACTGGTTAGTACACTCAGCCCTTGCCTCCCAGATTGCCGTGCCCCACTCACGAGCCCGTCCAATAAGGAGAGATATGACGTAGGCGACACGAGCAGTGCTCCTGGAGAAAGTGTAGGGCTGGAGAGAAAACACAATATCACACTGGGTGAGGAACGAGCGGCATTCAGTGGGCTCCCCAGAGTAACACGGCGGGTTATTGATTCTGGGCTCCGGAGATTCGAAAGCCCTGGAAGTGGCCGGTGGATCGAGGCGGAGATGGTGAACCTGTTCTGTGAGGTTGGAGACTTGGGTGGCCAGGGTCTCAACGGCATGTCGAGCAGCAGACAATTCCTGCTCGTGTCTGCCTAGCATCGCTCCCTGGATCCCGACGGCTGAGTGGAGAGGATCCGAAGTCGCTGGGTCCATTCTTGGTCGGATTCTTCTGTTACGGTGCGTGAATGAGGACCCAAAAGCGAATTAACTTAAACAGAGCTTCTTTAATTACCAAACATAGGTAGGCTCAGACGGACCGGCAGATTCCGACAGGACAAGACAAGGTTACAGCAAACATGACGACAGTCTGGTTCAGGCATGAAACACAACAAACAAGAATCCGACAAGGACAGGAGCAGAAACAGAGAGAGATATAGGGACCTAATCAGAGGGAAAAAGGGAACAGGTGGGAAAAGGGGTGACGAGGTGGTTAGGAGGAGACAAGGCACAGCTGGGGGAAAGAGGGGGAGAAAAGGTAACCTAACAACGACCAGCAGAGGGAGACAGGGTGAAGGGAAAGGACAGAGACAAGACACAACATGACAGTACATGACAATTTCAGCTCATGAAACATTGGACCAACGCTTTACATGTTGCGTTTATATTTTTGTCCAGTATACTTTTTAGCTACTTTGCACCTAACCCCTAAGCCCTTTAATTCTAACCATAACCATAAGATCAAATCGTACCACACCGGATCCAATGCTCGTGGGATGTGGCAGGGCTTGCAAACCATTACAGAGTACAAAGGGAAGCACAGCCGCGAGCTGCCCAGTGACACAAGCCTACCAGACAAGCTAAATAACTTCTATGCTCAGCTGATGCATGAGAGCATCAGCTGTTCCAGACGACTGTATGATCACGCTCTCCTAAGCCGATGTGAGTTAGACCATTAAACAGGTCAACATTCACAAGGCCGCAGGGGCAGACGGATTACCAGGACTTTTACTCCGAGCATGCGCTGACCAACTGGCAAGTGTCTTCACTGACATTTTCAACCTCTCCCTGTCTGAGTCTGTAATACCAACATGTTTGAAGCAGACCCCCATAGTCCCTGTTCCCAAAAACACTAAGGTAACCTGCCTAAATGTCTACCAACCCGTAGCACTCACATCTGTAGCCATGAAAGGCTGGTCATGGCCCACATCAACACCATTTTCCCAGAAACCTTAGACCCACTCCAATTTGCATACCTCCCCAAAAGATCCACAGATTGCAATCTCTATTGCACTCCACACTGACCTTTCCCACCTGGACAAAAGGAACACCTATGTGAGAATGCTATTCATTGACTACAGCTCAGCGTTCAACACCATAGTGCCCTCAAAGCTCATCACTAAGCTAAGGACCCTGGGACTAAACACCTCCCTCTGCAACTGGATCCTGGACTTCCTGACGGGCCTTCCCCAGGTTGTAAGGGTAGGTTACAACACATCCGCCACGCTGATCCTCAATACGGGGGCCCCTCAGGGGTGCGTGCTCAGTCCCCTCCTATACTCACTGTTCACTCATGACTACATGGTCAGGCACGACTCCAACACCATCATTAAGTTTGCAGATGACACAACAGTGGTAGGCCTGATCACCGACAACGATTGGCAGCCTATAGGGAGGAGGTCAGAGACCTGGCCGGGTGGTGCAAGGACAACAACCTCTCCCTCAACGTGATCAAGACAAAGGAGATGATTGTGGACTACAGGAAAAGGAGGACCGAGCATGCCCCCATTCTCATCAACAGGGCTGTAGAGGAGCAGGTTGAGAGCTTCAAGTTCCTTGGTGTCCACATCACCAACAAACTATCATGGTCCAAGCACACCAAGACAGTCGTGAAGAGGGCACGACAAAACCTATTCCCCCTCAGGAGACTGAAAAGATTTGGCATGAGTCCTCAGATCCTCAGAAAGTTTGACAGCTGCACCAGAGAGTGGTTGCATCACTGCCTGGTATGGTAACTGCTCGACCTCCGACCGCAAGACACTACAGAGGGTAGTGCCTACGGCCCAGTACATCTCTGGGGCCAAGCTTCCTGCCATCCAGGACCTATATACCAGGCGGTGTCAGAGGAAGGCCCTAAAAATTGTTAAAGACTCCAGCCACCCTAGTCATAGACTGTTCTCTCTGCTCCCGCACGGAAAGCGTTACTGGAGTGCCAAGTCTAGGTCCAAAAGGCTTCTCAACAGCTTCCACCCCCAAGCCATAAGATTCCTGAATAGCCAATTAAATGGCTACCCTGACTATTTGCATTGCCCTCTCCCACCCTTCTTTTACGCTGCTGCTATTCTCTGTTTATTATAGTCACTTTAACTCTACCTACATGTACATATTACCTCAATTACTTCGACTAACTGGTGCCCCCGCACATTGACTCTGTACCAGTATCCCCTGTATATAGCCTCGCTATTGTTATTTTACTTCTCGTCTTTAATTATTTGCTACCTTTAATATTTTTTTTTACTTATCTATTTTTTACTTAACACATATTTTTCTTAAAACGGCATTGTTTGTTAAGGGCTTGTAAGCAATCATGTGACAAATAATTTGATTTGACCTTAAGCCCTGACTTAACCCCTTGCCTAGCTAATGTTAGCCACCTTGCTAATGTTAGCGTTTGCTACCAAGCTAACATTAGACACAACAAATTGCAAATCGTAGCATATCATACGAATTGGAATTCGTAACATATCATACGAAATGGATGATGGACATCCATAAATGAATACATACCATACCAATCGTAACATATCATATGGATTTTGTTTACTATGTTTAGTCTAGCCCTGTGTCCAGGTTAAGAAGACAGTTGGAGAGATGCAGGCAGGGTGAGGCAGCTTTTTTACCCATTGCAATATTCCATCTGTGACACTCACATTCAAGCTGTGCAATTGTCTGTGCTTATGAAAAAGCCTGCTGTGTTTTTTTGGAAAAAGCTTAATTACGGCAGCTAATCATGCTTGAGGCACACTATTATATCAGTGTGTCATGCAGAGGTGAGGCTTGTGTGGCTCTGACTCTGGTTATGGCTGCTTCCTGATACAGGTCTGAGATGGGAGGCCACTTGACCCCAAACAACATTAGCCCATAGGACTGATCACAAGTCCAGGTTCAAAACCAGAGAGGGAAGTTATTTCCTTTGAAGTTTTTTCACATTGTTTCCCAGGGTGTAGAAAATGTAAAAGGGTTTACTGGAACGACGGGTCAACGAATACACTTTCTATACCTCACCTGAGGCTTTGAACGGGATATGATAGTAGGTGCCAGGTGCGCCGGTTTGTGTCAAGAACTGCAATGCTGCTGGATTTTTCACACTCAACATTTTGCAGTGTGTATCAAGAATGGTTCAACACCCAAAGGAACAACCAGCAAATGTGACACAACTGTGGGAAGCACTGGAGTCAACATGGGCCAGCATCCCTGTGGAAAGCAGTCGACACCTTGCAGTCCATGAGAGACAAATGTAGGTATTCTGAGGGCAAAAGGGCAGGGGGGATGCAACTCAATATTAAGAAGTTGTACCTAATGTTTGGTATACTCAATGTATGGAGAAGGACTAACCTGAGACTGAAGAGTGTGTGGGTGTTTCTGCATGTGTCTCACATAATAATTACTCATCACTAGAAGTCCATCCTGACCCCTGGTAGCTGAGTCTCTCTCTCTCTCCCAGAATAAATTGTATCAAATCTGACTATCACTGAGATATGATACTGTTGGCTATATTATGGTTCTTATTACAGATGTAAAGAACCAGTCTGTGAGGAAATTTAAAGGAAAATTTTTACAGTAACTTACACAGACACCCATGTCAAGTGTGTTGTTTCAGAGCTGTAGGGTGGTGGAGGGACCTGAAAGTGTGTGTTGATGTCAGTGTGCGCCTGTCCCTGTTCACAGAAGCGCTCGCACACATACACACACACACACACACACACACACAGTGGAAACCCCAGTTGAGTGTTAGTAGATACACTAGTGAGAGCTGGGCCATGGCTCACTTCCCTCTGTTTCTCTCAGTATAAGATGCATGTGGAAACCTGTGGAAACACAGAGAGGAGTGACATGAGCAGGCTCTCATTATTCATTGTATGTTTCTCTCTCTCTCTATCATATTAGTGCTGGTTTCCAACAGCAGCCCCATATTTACTGGCAAATTGCCAATTGGATAGGGCTGGGAACTGACAGCGACCTCACAATATGTTATTATCACCATACTTACGCGCCGATACGATATGTATTGCGATTCTCACGATTCTGTTTTACTACAATTCGATAGAGCAATTTTATTGCGATTTGGTGTTACAAACATAATGTTATTGCTCATTATGTCTGCTGCAGAGACAAGAGAGAGCATTAGAAGATACGTTTAGATCAGTAACCGAAATAAAAGTACTGAAAACATGTTGGCTCACTAGTTCGAAATAAAGTGGAGAACAAGCTTTAAGATGAGAAATACCAGAGTTTTGGTACAGCTAACTAGTACTAGCTAACACTACTTAGCTAACGCTACCTCGATACTCCAAGTACAAATCGATACTTGTAGTCAAAGTATCGATATAATATTGTCCAAAATAATATTGAGGTACGTAACTATCAACTTTTTCTGGTGTTATGGTGTTGTAAAGATGCGGGCCTGGAACAGAGATTGTGTGTTCCTTCCCAAAACTTTTGTCGTCTTTTTCATTTTCCCCATAGGATAGTTCTGTGTTGTTTTATGTACGTGTCCCTTGTTGTTTCTTCCATGTGGTTTCTTTGTCTTTCAGCCTCTTATCTCTTTGTTTCTTCCCTTGCTCTCCTTCTATTTTCTCTCCTATTTTCTCTCTTGACTTCCTGCTATCTCTCCCCCTCAATCACACCCTCACTCAATCTCTCTCTCCCCCTCCTTCCCTCCCTCTCACTCCCTATCTCTGTATCTCCTTCTCCCTTCCTCTCTCTATCTCTCTCTCATTCTCAGCACTCCCAACCACTGATTATTTATCAAGGTTTTCAAGGTTTGCCCTTTCCTGTTATTTAGTGGAGAATAGTATGCATAGCCTGCCTCCATACAATCAGGATTAGCATGTGCTCATTTACTGTAGACTGTGTGTCTGTGTGTTGTGATAGTAGTCCCCTGTCAGGGATATTGATCAGTTGTTTCTGAATTAAAGAGAAGCACGTTCATAATAACGTACCTGTCTCATTATCAAGATCAGCTCGACCACTGACTGCCTTCCCACACACACACCCAGTGCCCAGCCCGCAGATACTTTGCCGCACTCTTTCTGAACACAGCCTGAAAGAAATCTGGAAGTTCAATAGTTAATGTCTTCCCTTGCTGTTTTTCCTTTTCCTCACTCTCTCCCTCGCTCGCTCCCTCTATCTCCTTTCCCCTCTCTCCCTTCCCCTCGCTCTCACCCCTCTCTCCTTCATTCTGCACTCCCCCTCTCTCTCTCTTGCTGATGGACTCTTCTTTTTATTTTCACACTCCACCATACCCCCTTTTTTGTTCTCTTTTTCCCTCTCCTTCTTTCCTCTAGCCCTCCCTTCCCTTTCTCCCTCTTTCACTGCATGTTCTTTCAGCCCTCCCTCTCTTTATCTCTCTTCCCCATCCCCACCCCCTCTAGAGCACTCCTCCCTCCCTCCCTCCTCTTTTCTTTTCTTTTCTTTTCTTTTCTTTCTTTCATTCCTTCTTTTTCTCTTTCTTTTACCACATCCTTTCTTATGCTTTTGCTCTCCCCGTCTCTCCTTTCCCTTCTTCCTCCTTTTTTGCTGCATTCTGTTCTTCCCTCCCCCTCCCCCATCTCTCTTTCCTCTCTCTCTTTTTCTTTCTGTCTCTGTCTCTCTCACCCCCCCCCCTCCTCTCTGCCTCACTCCCCCTCCCTCTCCCTCTTTCTTCCTTATTCTCTCTCCCCCACGTCTGTCTCACTCCCTCCCTCTCTTTCCTGACTGCTTTTCTCTCCTTTCTTTCTCCTTCTCTTTCTTTTGTCACTCATTTTTCTACTGAATCTCAGACATGGTACACTTCAAACTGTCTCGCGTTTAATTCATTAAATGTAATAAATAAAGACAGAAATATACATGTTCTCTGGAAAGTTAAAATGTTAGCATATCTTATTTGACAGTTAGCCACTGACAGAGACACATCCACCTATACTGTGTGTGTGTGCATGTGTGTGAATGTGTATGTCTGTGTGTGTACGTGCGCACGCACAGAGGAACTACCGATTAGATGTTATAATTGTTTGTGTGTTTGATTAGGCTTGCTAAAGGAAATGCAAAGTATGAGTGTGATAAAGAGAAGATAGGCTTGGGTTTCTGTGTGCCTTAAAGACAAACGTCTGTTGGAGGGTCATGCTGAATTGTGTGTGTGAGAAAGAGAGATAAAATGTGTGCGCTGTATGTGCGTGTGTTTGTCGGTGTGTCTGTGTGAGTGAAAGAGAGAGAGAGAGAGACTAGGAAGAGAAAGAAAAAGGAGAGGGGGAGAGAGATAAAGAGAAGTGAGCTGGGAGGGAGAGAGGGAGGGAGAGAGAAATAAATGGTGTGTGTGTGTATGTGTGTGTATGTGTGTGTGTGTGTGTGTGTGTGTGTGTGTGTGTGTGTGTGTGTGTGTGTGTGTGTGTGGAGGGGGGGCAGGCACAGTCAGTTCTGATAACAGCAACAGTAGGAGGAGGATGAGTCGTGGGACCGCCCCACTCTCCCACAGATATAAATAGGAGCCGGATTTTTTTTACTCCACTCAGTTCTCCTGAAGGATGAGATCCCTGAAACACCTCAAACATCACACCAGGAACAATGTGGTGAGTTGTTAGCCTAAACTGAGACCGTGATTACAATACTAGTTCAGTGGGGATGTTGTATGTTGATTTAAAGGTGGTTACACTGTCTCTCTCTAAGTCAAAGGAGATTACTTTTCTACATTCATACAGTGCTGCAGCAAGAACATATTTTACAGCTAAGAGTAGACCACCAGACTAGACTACTAACTATTCTCTCCTCTCTGTCTCTGTCACACCTCTGCTAAGCTGCTAAGCTTCATATTGTTCTGATTGTTTGATATTTGTCTTAAACCTTCTTTCACATAGAACTTCAAATGTATAAGTATAGACTTGCAATTACTATCTTGCCTTTCTGTTTCTCTGTCATTTGTCTTTTTGTCTTTCATTTAGCCTGCCTTTCATTTTGTCGTGCTTTTCTCCTTCCTTCCCCCTCTCTACCTCCCCTCCTTTCTCTCACTCACTCACTCACTCACCCTGTCTCTCTCTGTCTCTCTCACTCCTCCCACACCCCTCCCTCTCCTTTTCCTTTCTCTCCCTCTCCCCATCTCTCTCACATGCTCACTCAATCTCTCCCTTCCCCTCCCCCCCTTTCTTTATCTTTCAGCCTCTGCATCTCATTTCGCTCCCTCTCCCTCCACTCCTCCCCTGCCCACATCTCGCTTTCTCTTTCTTTTCCTCCCTCTCCTACTTTCTCTCTCACAAACACACACACACACACACACACACACACACACACACACACACACACACACACACACACACACACACACACACACACACACACACACACACACAGAGAGAGAGAGATACACACCTCACTCTCTGTGTTCCTCTCACAAACACAAAGTCTGTCTCTGTCTGACTACTTTAAAAGGAGTAATTATAAATTATGTGGTTACCAGGGCATCCAGGTCTACCCCCCCCCCCCCCCACTCTTCCCTGTTTCCCTCATTTCTCTTCCTCCTTTTTTTCTGTCTCCATCCCCTCTCTGTCTCTTTCCTCAGTATTGTATTATGAAAGATAGCAGCTCGTAATCTGTTGTAGTGTATGTCTTAGACCAGGGGTACTCAACTCTTACCTTACGAAGTCCAGAGCCTGCTGGTTTTCTATTTTACCTCATAATTAATAGCACCCACCTGGTGTCCTAGATCTAAATCAGTTCCTGATTAGAGGGGAACAATGAAAAAATGCAGTGGAACTGGCTACGGGTTCCAGAGTTGAGTTTGAGGGTCCTAGACTAAGGTGTATGAAGAGGCTAGGGTCTATCTCATGTATTTTTCCATCATTACACCAGGTTTGAAGGAAATTACCTGAAAGTATTGGGGTACACTTGGGACCTGTCATTTGTTATAGAGCTGGAGCTTGGTTGTGCCAGCATTTAGCGTTCTTCTAGTTCCACTCTGTTTTGCCTTTTCAATCATCTAGAGGGCAAACACAATCATTTGTAGACCAAAATGCTGCTTTTTGGTGTATAACAATAACAATACTCTTATGTATAAGTATTGCATACTTAATCTGTTCTCCGCGCGATCATATTTCTGTCATGGTTATAACTGAGTATGTCTTCTACCACCTTGTAACGGAAGCCCTGTGGCAGTGGAGGTGAACTGTGAGAGGAGACCATGTGTTTGGTGTTAGCCTACTATTAGCAGTGCAAGGCAGACGGCTAGGCTTGCTCCTCACGAATCGGACTGATAGATAGCCCCAGCCTCCAGCCCAGTGATGATGAACCCAGTATGGTCAGCCTGGCCAGGGCCACTCTGGACTCCACAGGAAGCTCTGTGGACAGGTCACGGAAGTCCACTTCCTGGTGGGCCTGCATTCCATTTGTGTTCCTTATGATTTTAAAGGCTGTCAAGGAAGGAAACGGGGCTCGAGTACCGATCTGCCTTATCTCCTCCATCTAATGTTCTCTGCTGGATTCAGAGCAAAGAAGCAAGACGTTGTCAGAATGCAGCTGACTGTCTCTAGCAAGGGAGTTGGGAGTTGGGAGGGAGTTGCATAAAAAACAAATGTGTCAGACCACTTCAGGGATCTTATGAACTATCAATCATTATTCCCACCACACACACCTACCATTGATTTCTTAGGAATACATATCACTTAGAGAGATCTGACAGTCAGTCCTTGTACTTAAGCAATATGTGGCTTATATAACGGTAGTATATTATAAAGCAATCTCACAATGTTGAATACATGTCTTTGTGTGGTGTGGTCTGCTGCTGTGTGCTGACCTGATCAGTGCTGTGTGTGTGTTCTCTGTTAGGAGGAGGAGAGTGGCCGTCTGGTGCGGTGCTACCCCAAGGTGGTGGAGGGCCAGGTGGATGCAGGAACACAGACAGAACCCGTGGTGGTGCTGTCACTGGCCCAGGCTGCTGTTCTGGGCCTTATCTCCCAGAATGAGATCTTTGGAGCCACCATCGCCCCCAATGGCTTCTACATGGGCGAGCCCAGGGAGAATGGCAGGACCCCTCCTACTCCAGAGGGCATGGAGTATGAGTACGCTGACCAGCTGATTGGGGCCAATGGGGACTACCTGGCTGAGCCTGTTGGGGAGTCGGAGCCCCACAGCAGTGAGAGGAGACGCCCCGGGCCCAGAGGGAGGACCAGGAGACCCAGGAGTGAAGGAGGAGCGCCAGGGGAGCCCCCTCACAGAGTCCCCAACACACAGACTCAGGTCAAAGGGGAGAGGGGAGAGTCTGACACCCCTCCGTCCTGCATCCACATGGCGAAGAGCCGTAGCAGCCCAGGCAAGACAGATGAGCCAGCCACTCACAGACGGCCTCTGAAGGAGGAGCAGAGCTGTGGTAACTGTGTTGTGTGTGTGAGAGAGACGTCCAGTCAGACCCAGACAGAAGTACGGCCAGAGCAGGGGCCAGAGGAGAGGAGGGAGGGAGGAGGAGAGGGACAAGAAGAGGAGGTAGCTGAGGAGGAAGAAGGAGTGTTGAACCTCAAGACTGGAGGAGACAGGGGACACAGTCCCAGTCCCGTTATGAACCGCTACTTTGAGTCCAGCGAGGTGGCCTATGAGTCTGCTGACATGGCCGTGGGGGACTATGACGAGGGCAGCCAGGGAATGTTGTGGGCTGCAGACGCTGAGGGGATAGCCAGGCGCATGCAGATCGACCGGCTGGACGTCAACGTCCAGATAGATGAGTCCTACTGCGTGGATGTGGGAGAGGGCCTGAAGAGATGGAAGTGCCGCATGTGTGAGAAGTCTTATACCTCCAAGTACAACCTGGTCACCCACATCCTGGGCCACAACGGCATTAAGCCCCATGAGTGCTTGCACTGCGGCAAGCTGTTCAAGCAGCCCAGCCACCTCCAGACCCACCTGCTCACCCACCAGGGCACCCGGCCACACAAGTGCACCGTGTGTAAGAAGGCCTTCACCCAGACCAGCCACCTGAAGAGGCACATGCTGCAGCACTCGGACGTCAAGCCCTACAGCTGCCGCTTCTGTGGCCGAGGCTTCGCCTACCCCAGCGAGCTCCGGTCCCACGAAAACAAACACGAAAACGGCCACTGCCATGTGTGTTCCCAGTGTGCCATGGAGTTCCCCACCCACGCCTACCTGAAGCGCCACCAGACCAGTCACCAGGGCCCCACCACCTACCAGTGCACTGAGTGCAACAAGTCCTTTGCCTACCGCAGCCAGCTGCAGAACCACCTCATGAAGCACCAGAACGTAAGGCCCTACGTCTGCCCAGAGTGTGGAATGGAGTTTGTCCAGATCCATCATCTCAAGCAGCATTCCCTCACTCACAAGGTACTGACACCACAGGCCCTCGCCGACCAGGTACTAAAACCCCACTGACTTGATATTCCATATATTACATTATTCTGTACCAACCCTTGTTCTAACTCCAGCTCAGAGTATCAGAGTAGTCCAGGTTCTCACAGGGTCACCCAGGGGTCACACCAGCTCTAGAAGGTCATCAAGATCTCCGCTTCTTATGAATCACACATTTCTTGATTGATGCGATAAACTCTGAGAAAACATCCATAGCATGCTGCTCACTGAACAACACTCTCTGAGCTGTTTCTATGAATTCCCAGTAACTTGAATTAATTAACAGGCAGAGACAGACAGGGTTAGGTAAACTCAGAGGTATATCAAAATACCTGTTAGGCTGTTATTCCTATTGCCTGAACAAGTTGCAATGTAAACATAGCCTTCAAAATGCTTGTTTTTTTATGTTTGGTCTGACCTAATCCAGCATGTGCTTTGTGCTGTGTGTTGTCATGCAAACACATACCACCCTTCATGCCTGATGCTACAGTCTATGCTTTGATCCACAGGAGGTTGGTGGCACCTTAATTAGGCAGGACGGGCTTGTGGTAATGGCTGGAGTGGAATAGGTGGAATGGTATCAAATACAACAAACACAAGGTTTGATGCCATTCCATTAGCTTCGTTCCAGCCATTATTATGAGCCGTCCTCCCCTCAGCAGCCTCCACTGCTCTGATCTCTACACTGATTCATCCTAGGCCTAGAGCCTCAGTCGGAGAAATTGTAGTGTCACATTGACAGGGTATTTACTTAAATATTGGCTTACACATATTGTCACAAACAATTAGATTTATTTTGTAGCGTTCATCAAAATGTAGGTGTATCCAAACATTCATGTTAATGTTTTAACATGCTTTTCAATACTAATCATGCACCTTTCCATATTGTGAGAGTATCACAAGCTTAGAGAGCCAACACTTGGTGGTGCTAACGTGTATGCATCAGGTTGCTGCCATTATGCAAGGATTTCACATCTACCCTACAGCAGTTACACCTCTTGACCTATAATGTCTGTGTGTTTTTGTGTGAAAGCTTGATCTGATAAATGACTATAACAACCACCAATCTTAGTGTTCATTTCAACGTGTAACTTGCTGTTCAAACCGTAACTTGCTGTTTATCAACAATAAACCCAACTTTATTCAACCAAATGAATTAAAGAGCCAATCCTCTTTATTTTCCCAGAGTATGAAGGAATTCAAATGTGATGTGTGTGCCCGGGAGTTCACCCTCTCTGCTAACCTCAAGAGGCACATGCTGATCCACGCCAGCATCAGGCCCTTCCAGTGTCACGTCTGCTTCAAGACCTTTGTCCAGAAACAGACCCTCAAAACACACATGATCGTCCACCTGCCTGTCAAGCCTTTCAAATGCAAGGTCAGTAGAGGTCTCTATAGACAGCATGGGTTGAGTTCCACTGTTTCTAGAGTGTTGAGATTGAGTGTTGTTCTCTTGTGTTCCAGGTGTGTGGCAAATCTTTCAACAGAATGTACAACCTCCTGGGTCACATGCACCTCCACGCTGGCAGCAAGCCATTCAAGTGTCCTTACTGCTCCAGCAAGTTCAACCTGAAGGGCAATCTGAGCCGACACATGAAGGTCAAACACGGCATCCTGGACGCTTCACCAGACGGACAAGGTGACTAACATTATTCATTGATACTTTTCTTCAATTATGTACCTTGTTAGTTATGATTTGATCTTGAATTAGCTAATTCAGTTATGTGATTTTTGTTTCTTGGTACAGAATGTTTATACACTAGACATTTCAGTGGGCTCCGTGTTTCATTGTGTTTTTAGTCAGTCTGCCCTTAATGCACTTTAACTCAGCATGTATGTAATCTACTGACAAGTGTTTTGGTGCTTCTCTGCCACTCCCCTCCCTCTGTGTTTCGCAAATATAGAAGTGCTTGGACTAGACATGCCGGTCTCTATCGGTAGAGAGGGATAGGGAGGCAGGGGAGGACTGTACTGTCCTCTATGAGGCTGGGAGTAGCTGTGTGTGTGGGTGTGTGTGGTTGTGTAGACAGGATGGGCTCGTATGTTTGTGTGTGTGTGGACAGGATGGGCTTGTGTGTGTGTGTGTCGACAGGATGGGCTCATGTGTGTGTCTGTGTATTTCCTTCCTCAGCCCCCCCTGACATAGAGAACCAGGAGGACTATGATGAAGACAACTTTGAATTCAGCGAACGAGAGAACCTGGCCAGTAACAACACACCAGACATCGCTAAACTATCTGAAATTGAGTATTATAGCAGCTACGCCAAGGGTGCAGGGCGCTACAAAACTGCATGAATGATTAAAAGACCCCATATTGAGTAGAAATGTAAACTAATAAAGGAAGTTAGTGCCACTAGCAGCTGACAGCAATGTGATGAGCTTTTACTCACTGTAAGGACATGATATAAAGTGGTGGAGTCTGCCCATTTGTATACACTGGAATCTGTTCTCTCGCTCCGGCATTCATTGGGAGTGAGAGACGGGTAATTTGGGATTGTACATTTCTCATCGGTCTGTTTGTTTTGTGCTGAAATGTGACTTCAGCTCTAGCTGCCACAACATTGTGATTGATAAATGTAGTGTTCACAGGAAAAAGGGGTCATATCTGAAAATAAACCATCATCTAAACCTCTGGGAGAGACATACTCAACATACATCCCCAGAGGTGGCCTAACTCTGTAAGCACACTTTGTAGGGAAACACCCATACGGTACCGACGTGGCTCAGTTGGTTGCGTACGGTACTTGCAACACCAGGATTGTGGGATCAATTTCCACGGCGGACCAGTACGAAAATGTAATCACTCACTACTGTAAGTCGCTCACTACTGTAAATCGCTCACTACTGTAAATCGCTCTGGACAAGCGTGTCTGCTAAATGACTAAAATGTAATAGTAAAATGCACTTACTCGTTCAGAGCCATCCCCCAGTAAGTGTGTGTGGGTAAATTAGAATACAGCTGAGTATTATTGCTTTTATTAACATATATAACAATGCATACAAGCCAGTCAAGTAAATGTGTCCTCTGTTCACGTCACTTACCAAAGCTGATAACATTCAAGCAGTTCTCATGATGGTTAGCCAACCAACTTTTATTTTTATTTACTTCTCTGTTTTACTTTTATACTGTGAGTAGTTTCAACTACAGTTCTAGGTTTAGATAACATAGGATGCTCATTTCATATTCTGTTGTATTTGAAATGTGCAGAAAGAATCATTCGGCCAGTGTCATTCAGACTCCTCGAGTTGGCTGGTTCTGCACATCATCACTTTATGGCCCCATGTTACTAGCTTGATTTGAAGTGTCTGCATTGGCAGACATTTTTGTTATTGATCCCGAGTTAAATAATTGTACTGATGCAGCCCACATCTTTAAGTGAGCTAAAAGCAAAATAAAGTATGTTCGAATTGCTCTTCTGATGTAGCCACCATGTGCCAAAGAATCTGACCAATGTTGGGCCACATTGCCAAAGCCTACAGCTGAGGACAATAGCAGTCTAGTGGCACCCACTCTCTGCTTTGTAGAGCTGGGACATTCGATTTCACGTCCCCCAATAGCAGACTTCATGCAATTACTTTTTAGGCTTCATGCTCCTCCCAGTAGATTTTTTCCAAACGATTACCACTGAGAAGACACTAGTGCAGTTTTTTTAGGATCCTTCACAATTCATGCCCCATGCAAGCCTTCATGGAACAGACTGCAACATTTCTCAAACGCAAACACAGCCCCTGCATACTCATTGTGGTTTTGATGGGTGAATCGCAACAGGATCTGTCCTAAAAAACTTTAGACAGAAATAAAGTGCCCTTGTGTCTCCAGGACTGTGCCATCCATCATGCTACACACTGGTCTAAAGTGATGAACGACAACCTCCCAACATGTGACAGGGCCACAGACCGAGCAGAAAATGACTTGGGAAATTCCCTATATATTGTTTCCCCCTGTGCTTTGCTTTAAAACCACCTGCAAACTAGGTATATATGCAAGGTTAATTTTGAATTGTACACATTTGCAGCTAAAAGCTGAATACATAGGCCTACGTAAATTAAGAGATGTAGTATACAACATTGTAGTTATGCAGACTCAAAGGCATAGGGCTGTTGTAGTACCTGCCAGTCTGAGTAGAGGGAAGGTTCAGTGTGTGACTGTATCGGGTAGATTTGCCAGACATGGCCTCTTGTCTGAAGCAGCCATTTGTTGTAACACCATTATGGTATCCATACACAATGTTGATATAGTGTGCTTAATATACAAAATGCTCATTTTTGTGGGGGATAACAAACACCTCTAGTGATGAAACAAATGGAGAAAAACAAGATCTGGAACTTGAATGGCTTTCTGTGTTAAACATTGGTGTGGAAATATGCTGTTGATAGAAATTTTCAAATGTGTACCAGACAATACTGTAAAATAATAAATTTATTTTAAAACTTTAAAAATCAGTGTGCACTTTATCTTACAATATTAAAATGAAGGCAGAATACAAGCATAGGATCCAACAAGGAAGATTTATTAGCAAATATTCTTGACATGGCCTTCAAGTTTCTTCCAAGGTATAATACAGTACTTCACATATAAATATAACCTCAGAGACATGGGGAAAGAAGGTTGAAGGAGTGCTAGATGGAACAGAGCTCTGAATAGAAGGACCTAATCTGGTACACTGAATAATGCTCTACAGATGACTTCTTCCTTCAGACAATACGCATGTGGATATCTTGACCTAAATTAAAAACGAGGTACAAAAACAGAATGACATTTGTCATTTGCAGGCTAGCTGTACTCCAAATTTAAATCCTTCATTTGCCCAGGGCTTTGTCCAGGTTGTTCTTGATGGCATCCAGGAAGTCCTCAGTGTTGACGTAGTGTACATTCAGCTTGCATCTGCAATCACAGATCAGAACATAAGTTACTCAGTCCTCACAGTCAGGACCCTGTTCCTGAGACAGAGAATCATACAAACTTCCAATAGGGAAATAGGATTCCCCCCTTGATTATAATACAATCCATGCATTAATAAACATGTTAGATCAAGAATTTGGTCAACGCAATAGTAAGGAGCTCACTTGGAAAGTCCGTGAATGCAGCCGGCGAGGTCCTTAGTCATAACACCACTCTCAACGGTCTCCACACATACCTTCTCCAGAGTCAGGGCGAACCTGCAGGTCAAACAGACAAGATTCAGTAATGGGCAAAACAATTGGCTTGTGAATATAAAACACTTTGCCAATTGCCTGGCAAACACCAATTTATTTATTTTTCCTTCATTTAACTAGGCAAGTCAGTTAAGAACAAATTCTTATTTTAAATGATGGCCTAGGAACAGTGGGTTAACTGCCTGTTCAGGGGCAGAATGACAGATTTGTACCATATCAGCTCGGTGTTTCGAACTTGCAACCTTTCAGTTACTAGTCCAACGCTCTAACCACTAGGCTACCCTGCTGCCCCAATGGAATAGGACACGGGGACAGTACACCATTATATAGTTAGTGACAATATTAGTTTAAAAAAATGACATGATGCATTCATTTCTTACTTGATCAGGTCAGGGTTCCCATCAAGTTTACCCCGATGCTCAAGCCCTCTGGTCCAGGCAAAGATGCTGGCAATGGGGTTGGTGCTGGTTGGGTTTCCCTAAAGGTGGATACAGAAGGGGTAAAGTTAGGTTACAGTTTACCAGTGGAAATACAGATACTTTTACATAATCTGTAAAGTATGGACAACATAACTCCAATAATCCCATGTTGAGGGATCATTTCCTTCATCCTATGAAGTCATTCTGGCAGCATATTGTCCACCACAAGATGGCACTGTTCACATAAGACATTCAAATAGAGCCACTGAAATTTGACTGTTGTACGTACCACGGAAGATGATTTATGTTTCTCTAAATATGGATCTAGGGCTGCAATGAAAGTTAGTAGAATGAGTCTAACCTTCTGGTGCTCGCGGTAGTGTCTGGTCACTGTGCCGTGGGCTGCCTCAGCCTCAATGGTCTTACCATCAGGACATACCAGCACTGACGTCATCAGACCCAGAGAGCCGAAACCTATGGAGCCCAAATAGTATGTCCATCACCCATAGTCTGATATAGGACTCTCTTAATCTAATCTCTACTGCACTCAACATTTGGATCATAATTTATATTCCATTTGAAATTAGACTGAGGTGTTCCTAATCCCTCACCCTGAGCCAGGATGTCAGACTGTACGTCTCCATCGTAGTTCTTGCAGGCCCACACGAAGGCACCATCAGACTTCAGCACCTGGGCAACCATGTCATCAATGAGCCTGTGCTCATACCAGATCTTCAGCTTGTCAAACTCTGGCTTGTAGTTCCTATGGACACAAAACACATGGTAGTGTGAGAGCACTGCATTAAACATTATAACCTGGGTAATTTGGGTCCTGGATGCTGAAGCAGCATTCCAGCTAGGCGTATAACAAACAATATACCCCTTGGTATGGCACAAAACTACTTGTTTACTGTTATATTTATGTTGGCAACCAATTTATAATAGCAGTAAGGCACCTTGGGGTTTTGTGTTATATGGTCAATATACCACAACTAAGGGCTGTATCCAGGCAATCACGTTGTGGCTAAGAAGAGCCCTAAGGCGTATATTTAAGCAATAAAACCCGAGGGGGTGTGGTATATAGCACAGCTAAGGTATGTTCTTTCGCACGATGCAATGCAGAGTGCTTGGATACAGCCCGTAGCCACGGTATATAGAGCACCACAGTATGAGTCATAATACCCACAAAACCTAGAGGTCAAACAGGTTAATGGTTCCAATGGTCTTTCCACCATTCATCTTTCCCCATAGGGAATTTTAGAAACACTTAAAATAAGGACTGGGTGTCGTGTAGGCTTACCCTGGCGTGACGTTTTGATAACCATGTCAATCTAGGACAATGTGACTTTCCAATATAGTTGCCTGTATTTACTCCCCCCCCCCCCAAAAAAATGAAATGCTAATTAGCCGCTAATGTGGCTATCATAAAGAACTACAAATTCCATGACCATCTGGACGAGACCGCCAAATTGAGGCAAAAGTAAAAATCTCTAGATTAGCTAACATTACATAGTTAAATGTAGTAATGAATAAATTGGCAACATTTCTTTACATGGAAAATTGTGTGAACTGTGTTGTGCAAGTTTTAAACAGACACAAAACCTGTGGGCAAAGGTGTCAGCTAAAATATGACATGCAGGAGCTTGCAGGGATTTGTAGTTTTGCATGATGTCTACTGATGCTAATTAGCATTTTAGAATCTCAGTAAATAGAGCATTATAACACCTCCGCTCTATATCACATAGCCCCGAGGTGCCTTATTGCTATTATAAACTGGTTACCAACATAAGTAGAGCAGTAAAAACAAATGTTTGGTCATACCCGTGGTATACAGTCTGATATACCACGGCTGTTAGCCAATTAGCATTCAGAGCTCAAACCACCCAGTTTATAATGGCCAATATGCTAGAAACCCAATATTAGACTTTAGTTAATAAAGTGTGCATGGCTGAGGTACTGGTATTTCACTGCCCAATTGTTTTATATTCACAGGTCTGGAATCCTGTTTCAACCAATCAGTATCCAGGACCACAGCCCAATACATGTTGAGGCTAATGAGATCATAAAAAGCAACAAATACTAACGCCTGGTAGATTTCCTCAAAGATGTCCTTGAATCTGCCATCATAAGCTTTGAGAATGGTGTTCTTGGTGCTCAGATAGAGGGGCCACTTCTTGCCAATGGCATACTGGAAGCAGCTATGTGCGAAGCCTGAAATAGACTGATGGAATAGAAAGTGTACAAAGGTCTCCACTAGCGTAGCATGTAGGTCATATGAGCAGCAGTAAGAGGTTAACAACCTTTATCTCTTAACCCTCAACTAGTCCCCAATTCACACTTCCATTTCCACTAGACAAGTTGAAAGTCTGCCACATGACCTCTGACGGCATAAAATCAAACAAAATCTTGCTTGTGATGGTAAACAAACAATATTAAGGCATGTTTACAGGAGGCCAACTCACTCCATTCACTACTGCTATAATTTCATGAAGGGAAAAATCTGTGGCAAAATAAAGTCTGACAAATTATAATAAAATAAATCTAGTTAGCAAAACAAACCACAGTGCTGAACTCACCTCATCTGTGTTGTACATGCCCATTCCACAGCCACCTCCGGGGAACTTGTATACCTCCCACTCCTGGCCTTTGCTCCCATCAGTAGGAGAGAAGACCATCTTGAAAGTGCCTGGTTTGCTGACAACAAAGTCTGTTGCTCTGTACTGTAAAACAATGGATCGGTTACAAATAACACAATGAAGATAAATATTAAAATCGCTCCAATTTAGAAGGAACTGACCTGGTCACCAAAGGCATGTCTGCCAATGGTGATGGGCTGTGTCCAACCTGGAACAAGCCTGGGAATGTTCTTGCAGATGATTGGCTCACGGAAGACTGTGCCTCCCAGGATGTTCCTGATGGTTCCATTGGGGCTCTTCCACATCTTTTTCAGTTTGAACTCTGATGGTAAACGACAGTTCTCACAAAACAGCAACATTTAAAACACCAACCATAGGTTCCTATTGTCGGTTTAACTACAAAAATAGTGCAATGTGTGATTGCTCTCTAAGCCAAGTGACCCTTAAAGGGAGCATTTGGAGAGGGAATTATATAATTATAATTAATAATAATATAATAATAATAATAATAATAATATTAATATAATTATATAATTATATAACCTTTATAGCAAACTATAAAAACACTGCTTATATGCTATTCAAATACCTTCTACTCTTTGTTCGTCAGGAGTGATGGTGGCACATTTAACAGCGACATGGTACTTCTGGGTGGCGATGGCAGAGTCAATGGTGACCTGGTCGTCAGTCTGGTCACGGTATGGCAAACCCAGGTCATAGTACTTCAGCTCCACATCCACATTGGAGAGGATGAGCTGGAAAAGCAGAACATAGTGACAGAGGAATCAGAACTCATTCTTTCTTTACATTGTCAACTGCTCTACAGGATTTCACACTGTTTATGTCAGTGAACTTAGAATGGACGTGCTTTAGTCAATGGACGCACCCCAGTCCAAGCACATAAGGGTCAAAATTCCAGGCTGTATCACAACCGGACGTGATTGGAGTCCCACAGGGCAGAGCACAATTGGCCCAGTGTCGCCTGGGTTAGACAGTCATCGTAAATAAGAATTTTTCTTAACTGACTTGCCTAGTTAAAAAGGTCAAATACAAAAACAGTAATATTTACAAGAACAATCTTTAAAAATACTATAACTTAATGCAATATAGATTGCACCATATCTATTGATAGATGTAATAATCGTATCTTCATTCATGTGTAGTTTTACGTGGGGGACAATACACATTTAAAATTGTCAGAAAAAAAAGGTAATGTTTTTTACTCCCATGAATCTCCATGTTCAGACTGAGCCAACTACTCCAGAGGTGAGTAGCCAATGGGTGACAAACCTTACAAAAACCCCTCCTCCCACATCATACAGACAATCTCCCTACACTCAGGCACATACACACTCATTCACTCTGAATCTATGCTTCAGTCAGTTGTGTAAAAATAGACTAGTCAGCACAGGCCTTCCCTGGGGGTGACAGACACCACTGTCGTTCCCCTCCCCTCCAAGTTCAGCACCTTCTCTTTGATGAACTCCCAGATGATCCTGGTCATCTCATCTCCATCCATCTCCACCACAGGCTGGGACACCTTGATGCGCTTGTCCCCATCTGTCCAAAATAAAAAGAAACCGTACATTAAATGGAGACTGCCTGTCGTCACAATTGTGACCTACACACATTAGTAAGGAGCACGTTAGCGTGTTTTCAGCACAAAAACTGCTGAGCAACCAGTCACTGATTATAGCTTATTACGACATACAATTATATATTACAATAATACATCTGTTTGACTGGCAACATGGCCC
The DNA here is from genome assembly GCF_057628025.1 of Oncorhynchus mykiss. Lineage (NCBI taxonomy): Eukaryota > Metazoa > Chordata > Actinopteri > Salmoniformes > Salmonidae > Oncorhynchus > Oncorhynchus mykiss. The sequence goes on along the minus strand of NC_143022.1, from coordinate 33,408,245 downwards.
CGAAGAACTATGACAACCAATACTACATACTGGAATATTTTTGTTTGACATGGTCTCTATGAATAGCCTATACGGCGTCTAAAGGTCTCGGGAAATGTTCCCTGAATAGGCTCATGCCGTTTGTGAGGGTTCAAGAAACAGTTGGTTCTAAATTAGGGGAGTTGTGTGATCAAAGTCACCTCATCCTACAAAGAGACTGCACTGTCATTTAGACTTCATGGTTTCATCTCTCCATGGACAGTAACATATTCAGCTCTCTTCATGCCTATACATACAGAATATTGACAGCAAGACATTTCTATTTTCATTCATCTGTAGCTACCATGCATCTTGCCCTTTGATTCACCCAAACTAGTAGTCCAATTATCTAGTAAAACAAGTCTCTGCTCCCACACTGCTCTGCCCTTTAGTGTCCCTGGGAGAAGGCAGGCCCTCACCCACTCTCCCAGCTAGACCATGCAGTGGAGACAGAGTGGAAGAGGGGCGGTGCAGGGAATCAAGTGACTTTCTAATGTTCCTGCCAAGTCTATGCTTCCACTGCTCCCCATGACATCCAAGAATAGTGTTTATACTTAAGGAGAAACAAAATGGCGGTATCCAGCGGAATGATGAAATAACACCATCACGTGGATCTGTGCTGTATGACAACCTTGATACCAAGTATACACACGAACATGAGACCTTTACTGCAACTACGCACCTGTCAAAACAACCTACTCACAACTCAGTTGGACATGAACAAACCCTCACAGCAAGAGACTGTAAAACAAAGCCCATATAGGCTAACCTTGCCCGCAAGCAAAGACCTGGGTATATACACTGACTGATCGCCTATTCCTTTCTCCCGCAAGCCTGTTAGCTTCATCCATTGAGAGACAATAGTTTACTTTGCGTGAAGAGCCACCGCAATAGGCAAGGATTAGGTTATCCTTTATAATACTGTATTGAACACGTAGCAGAACTCAGAAGATGTGTTTTGAGCACAAGTTTGCCAGGTGTGAAAAGCATACAGACACCGGGTGAAGTCTGAATGAGACAGAGTTACCCCCCCAGCTGTGTCTTGCTGCAATGTATAATGGGTAGAGATATATATATTTTAAAAAATTGCCGGCTGGCTAAAACAGTCACTTTTACTGAAACATTGATTAATGTGCACTGTCCCTGTAAAAAAAACAACAACCTCAAACTCATTGTTTTTAAGCTGATGATTTTGGCTGAATTACAGAAACACCTAAATCCATCTGCACAATCAGTATAGATCAAATTCACTGCAGACATCAGTCCTGTAGGGGGATGGGTGAAAGGTGCTTATATGCCATTTCTAACAACTAAGTGGAATATGTAGTGACAGCTGAACTTTTCGAAGGGCAACACCTTTGCTATGCATATTCTGCTAGTTAAAATCTGTTACGATTGTGTTTATGATCATTTTAAAACATATTACTAAAATGTAGGCCCTATGTTCACAACTGCACTTGGCTACTCTTCAAGACACATTAAACTAGCAAATGAAAGTATTCATTGATTTGAAGGGATTGTGTATGGTAGTAAAAGATGACCAAAACCTGTGCCACTATGACTCCATTTTCTGTATTATTTATATCACTCAACTTTTAAACTAACATCTTATATCAAATAAAACAAAAACAGATCACTGAATTTGATCTACATGTCAATTGAGTCAATGCAATACAAATCAGATCAATGATCTGAATCAATGCAATACAAATCAGATCAATGATCTGTATTGCATGACCAGGCAAAAAACATTGGTCCCAAGACATGAAAATGTGTCAAATAATGTCACACCAAAATACAATGACCCAGAAAATACCCCATATTTTGAAACATTTTCCATTCATGATCATTGTTATATATTTTATTTTACATCTGTCCTTAACAACCACAAGGGTATGTGACTGGCTAGATAGTTTCAAGGCTTTGGTCATGTTAAAGCAACACACTATCTAGAGCCCCTCAATTTGATTCAATCATCACATAACCCTATACAAACACATCGGTGACTTCTGCAATCTGGTGAATATCAGGATCATGATTCAGAGACAGCTGACTGTAGAATGTGCAGACTGGGGAAGACGAACTGCCCTTCAATTGACCTGCTACTTTATACAGTCCTTCAAAGTCAAATAGAGGGGGCAGGGCATTTTAGGCCTTAAAGCTATCTAACAAAACAGCTAGCCTAAATACCATATTTTGGACTTTCTAATTTGAAAGTTATTCTGGAAGGTTATATAGGAGGACAAAGAGGGTCAAATTTATTTGTACAGTGCGTGTAAAACAGCTTCCTAGATCGACTCCACAGTTCAGACATGATTTAGTTATGCTGCTGCAGAAAATAGGATTTGGTGGGCCATTGAACACTTGTGGCAGCCATTGCAGAGCGTCCCACTATAGGCTGACCTTGTGGAAGTTTCTTAGCAAAAAAAGTAGCTAGCGCTCAAACAATGAAGGTGTAAACTTTTGAAAACAATTGTATCAATGTATATTCAATATTTCTAATTGATTGACACATTTCCACAGCGTGTTTACACAGTTCACATGCATGATTGGCATGGGCAGGTGGCTTGGAGTCTTCGATTCAATTGCTGCCAATTGGTTTGGTTGCGTGGCGAATGGAAATGGTCACATTTTAGATTAAACTATTTAAGAGTATTTTAAACCAATCTCGAGATAAGCTGATTTATTTAACAGTATATTTAACAGTATGTACATTCACTCTACTTTTTAGGCCAAAGCAAATGTGATTTATTTTTATGGCCAATAGAGTGACGCAGACAAAGAAATCTCCCTCGACCCTTTTATCTTCCCCTCGCTAGCGGTTTCTAGGGAAGGCGGCTGACTTTGCTTGCGAGGAGAGTTCATTTTGTGACAACTAACGTTACCTAGCTCCATTCACCGAGCAAATGTGGGACTCTGCATTAATGGGATAATTTAGCGAACTGACGAATATTTCATTATGGTAGCAACAGTTACTTCACCAACAAACAATCCAAAACTGGCCAAATGTGGCGCAAAATTATGCCTAGCTAAAAGTAACGGCGAGAAAGCTAGACTACTAGCTAAGCCACCAATGCGATTAAAACTGGGTCTGGTCTACTTTCTTAGTTCACACATATGAACCAGAAAAAATGAGTGGGAAGCCTCGCTTCCTCTTCCGTCTATGGCTAGCTTCCACACAGTGAAAAGGCCAACGTTATTTGACGGGGTTTTGCGTTAGGCATTATACATTCACTTTCTGTATGATTTTGTAAAATATCATGTAACCATGTTAAAGGTCGGACATTTTGCTCAAAACTCACAGTTCCTCTGTTGCAAACTCTGGAAGGTTGCAGCTGGAGCGAGTACCGCGGGGTTTTTGGAGAAAGTGGCCGCCGACCTAGATAGAGAGCTGAGGACCTTCAAGTATCCAGCCATGGCTTGCCCAAATTACTAGCAGCTGATACCCGACAAACTCCGAGCAAAGAAGGGTCGAAATGAAATGCGGCGCACTGCAATAGACTCAGCACCTCCCCACTCTACGCGCTTGACGCTACGACAAAAAAAGTGATAGAGGGAGGGACTTCTAATTGACCAGCCCCAATCAGAAGAGTATTTATGACTTTCATTCTAGTACTGCTGTCTGGACTCCAGATAAGGGTCAGTTAATTTTCGTTCATTGAGATGTATGGTACGAGATATGGTACTCCCTGTATATAGCCGCATTCAGGTGGTCTTTATTCCTCTGTGTTATCATTTAAAATATTTCTTATTTTTAACATCATTGGGAAAGAGCTCGTAAGTACGCATTTCACGGTAAAGTCTACACCTGTTGTATTCGGCGCATGTGACAAATACAATTTGATTTGATGTTAGAAGCCTGGACCTTCATACAGGCAGAATGTTACATGCTGCCATGCATAGATCGAATAGATTATAGAGTGAATAGCCATGCAGCCATGTATAGACGTAATAGATTATAATGTGAATAGATGAGTATGTCTTTATGTAGGTATAATTGATTCTCAGCAGTAAGAGCAAAGGCACCTTGCTGGTAGTCCAAATTCAGTGTAGGTTATATATTATAAGGGTTGATTTATGACTGGTTTATGAAGCTGAAACAATCCTCTCACATTCCATATCCTCAGTCACCACTGTGAAGGGCCCTAATTTTAGCTGGGGCTGTTTACCATACTGGGAGAAAGAATGGGTAGTGTGTAGTCATGTGGGAGTCGAAGCTTGCAGCACATTAAAGTCCCTCAGCTCAGAGCAGCCAGGTCACCTCCCAAGGAAGAGGGAGCATTAAAGGACAAAAACACTGCACATCTTTGAAACTCAGAAGAACACAAATGTATCAATTTTCCGAATAGATGGGCATGTGGTTGGTTAACCTCTAGATACCTGGACAATATGTTTGCATTCATTTTCACTATTACAGTGATCTAGATGAAAGGTCAGTCAGAGGAGAGTCAGTGCTATGACATAATGTGATGACTTGAGTGAGCACCCAACCTTTGGACCCTTGGAATGTAAACAGTTTTGTAATACAGTTGGAATGCAGTTCAACCAATGCCAGTTCAAATAGTCTAACAGATGAAGAATCACCCAACAAAAGGCTCTACGGTACTAAGGTCAGGTACATATCTTTAGGGCACCTTCTGTTCTGGATGGCACACCTAGTAGTCTCTCATCTTGTGACAGATTGTCAGTGCACACACGATTCGTGTCTGGGTTCAGAGATGACAGGGTCCAGGTTACCCACATCTCTCTAGGACACCCTAGTGAAATGTAAAAACATTTCAAATTATCTAAATCTAGCATAACATCCTGTATCACAATACAAACCAGTAAGAGAGAAAAATGTATGACATTCTACACTTATAGGATAAGTTTCTCCACGTGAAAGAGGTTATTTTTAACTAGGTAAGTCAGTTTAGAACAAATTATTTTTTACAATGACGGCCAGGAACTGTGGGTTAACTGCCTTGTTCAGGGGCAGAACGACAGAGTTTTACCTTGTCAGCTCGGGGATTCAATCTAGCAACCTTTTGGTTACTGGCCCAACCCTTTAACCACTAGACTACCTGCCACCCTTTATTTAAGTGTAGATGTCACCCAATAGGCAATATGTAATTAATCACATTGCATAAATGTGGCCCAAGAAATGTTATCTCCTAAGTGTGGTTTTTATACAGTTGTAGGTCTTTGAAAAATCATTTGACACTGTGTTCTATCAGCCCTACCTGCTGGAATAAAATATGAATGCATTTGTAGAACCTGAGTGGGCCTAGAGCGACCTCTGCTGGATTGAATATTGTAGATTAAATGATAGGCAACCCATACAATTCATTAATACCAACATGATTCCACTGTTCGATTGGAGGTATTATGGCAGCTGGCTAGCTGGATGGTTAGCTAAGTTAGCTAAGAAGATTAATTGTATTGTGTTAAAACAAGGGTTATCTGCGAGGATGGCAGAAATGGGGCTCCCGAGTGGTGCAGTGGTCTTAGGCACTGCATCTTAGTGCAAGAGGCATCACTGCAGTCCCCGGCTCAAATCCAGGCTACATCACATCTGGTCGTGATTGGGAGTCCCATGCTGTGTGCAATTGGCCCAGCGTCGGCCAGGTAAGGCCGTAATAAGAATTTGTTCATAATTGACTTGCCGAGTTAAAAACATTAAGAGGAGGACATGGTACATTTTCAAGTATGTTGTTGATGTTAGGATGTTAGGATGTTGGCTATCAACAAGGCAACTTCTATGACTAATTGGGAATGGGACGCAAGCATAGGATTGATCACCCAGTCGCTGGCCGCCTTTGGGGAGGGTGTATAGTGTGAAAGGCTGAAACACCCTAGGAACCAAAGGTACACTACTGACGATGCACTCCCCAAATTTCACCAGGCTCACTGTTCATGAACTCTTGGAAGTGCTTGCACAAAGGATAGTAACATCTCATCCTGTGTTCTTGGAATCTGTCAGAAATGTATGATAATTGGAGACCGGCGGTTATGAAGAGAGAGAAGCAGCCCGGAAAGATGGCGAGTGGAGGAGACCCTGTTTCTTGGTCGGAAGCGGAGATGGGAAAGCAAGGAAGAAGGAGAGGAGCTGAGTGCAAAGGGAAACAGTGTGTCGAGGAGGATTGCCGCTAAGTGCAAAGTGTGCTTAGAAAGTGAAGTTGAGTGAGTTGGCAGGTGTGGTGAAGATCCCCAAGTCTTTTCCCAATGGTTATGACAACAATGATTCTGGCCCAGTAGGAGTGACATTCTTGGAGAAAGTGGATCACTGCCTTTTGGCTGACAAAGTCATGTTAGGATATGTCAGGTATCCTGTTAGAGCTTTTGTGCCGAACCCACTACGGTGTTTCAGGTGCCATGCTTATGGTCATGTTATAGCAGTGTGTAGGAGGGATATTCCTAGATGTGAGGAGTGTGCAGGAGGGCATGGGACAGAGGAATGTGTTGTTTGGGTGAACAAGTTGTGCGTGACAACTGTAGGGGTGCCAATATTACTGGGGATCAGAAGTGTCTGGTGTGAAATAGGCAGGTTGAGGTGGCCAGTGCCAGAGAAGTACAGGTGTCGTATGCTGAGGCAGTGAAGAATGTAGAGGATGATGGATCAAGGTTGAGGGATCCTAAGAAGTTTGATGTGGGTGTGTCTTTGCCATGCAATCACAACAAACAAATGCAGTAGTGAGTACAGCGATGTAAGCTAGGCTAGCTTTGCTCTGGCAAGAACACATTTTTGAAGTTGAGGACTTCTCCCCTCCTAACTGACTCACCATCTCAAGGTGGTCAGTTCTATGTGTAGGCTAAAGCTTGCGCTGACTTTGTGTTTAGCCAAGTTGACTGCAGCTATCTACAGTGCCTTGCGAAAGTATTCGGCCCCCTTGAACTTTGCGACCTTTTGCCACATTTCAGGCTTCAAACATAAAGATATAAAACTGTATTTTTTTTGTGAAGAATCAACAAGAAGTGGGACACAATCATGAAGTGGAACGACATTTATTGGATATTTCAAACTTTTTTAACAAATCAAAAACTGAAAAATTGGGCGTGCAAAATTATTCAGCCCCCTTAAGTTAATACTTTGTAGCGCCACCTTTTGCTGCGATTACAGCTGTAAGTCGCTTGGGGTATGTCTCTATCAGTTTTGCACATCGAGAGACATTTTTTCCCATTACTCCTTGCAAAACAGCTCGAGCTCAGTGAGGTTGGATGGAGAGCATTTGTGAACAGCAGTTTTCAGTTCTTTCCACAGATTCTCGATTGGATTCAGGTCTGGACTTTGACTTGGCCATTCTAACACCTGGATATGTTTATTTTTGAATCATTCCATTGTAGATTTTGCTCCGTCCCAGTCTCAGGTCTTTTGCAGACTCCATCAGGTTTTATTCCAGAATGGTCCTGTATTTGGCTCCATCCATCTTCCCATCAATTTTAACCATCTTCCCTGTCCCTGCTGAAGAAAAGCAGGCCCAAACCATGATGCTGCCACCACCATGTTTGACAGTGGGGATGGTGTGTTCAGCTGTGTTGCTTTTATGCCAAACATAACGTTTTGCATTGTTGCCAAAAAGTTCAATTTTGGTTTCATCTGACCAGAGCACCTTCTTCCACATGTTTGGTGTGTCTCCCAGGTGGCTTGTGGCAAACTTTAAACGACACTTTTTATGGATATCTTTAAGAAATGGCTTTCTTCTTGCCACTCTTCCATAAAGGCCAGATTTGTGCAATATACGACTGATTGTTGTCCTATGGACAGAGTCTCCCACCTCAGCTGTAGATCTCTGCAGTTCATCCAGAGTGATCATGGGCCTCTTGGCTGCATCTCTGATCAGTCTTCTCCTTGTATGAGATGAAAGTTTAGAGGGACGGCCAGGTCTTGGTAGATTTGCAGTGGTCTGATACTCCTTCCGGCTTTAAACTTCTTCACAACAGTATCTCGGACCTGCCTGGTGTGTTCCTTGTTCTTCATGATGCTCTCTGCGCTTTTAACGGACCTCTGAGACTATCACAGTGCAGGTGCATTTATACGGAGACTTGATTACACACAGGTGGATTGTATTTATCATCATTAGTCATTTAGGTCAACATTGGATCATTCAGAGATCCTCACTGAACTTCTGGAGAGAGTTTGCTGCACTGAAAGTAAAGGGGCTGAATAATTTTGCACGCCCAATTTTTCAGTTTTTGATTTGTTAAAAAAGTTTGAAATATCCAATAAATGTCGTTCCACTTCATGATTGTGTCCCACTTGTTGTTGATTCTTCACAAAAAAATACAGTTTTATATCTTTATGTTTGAAGCCTGAAATGTGGCAAAAGGTCGCAAAGTTCAAGGGGGCCGAATACTTTCGCAAGGCACTGTAGCATAGCTTGGTGATGGCTGAAGCTGGCTATCCAATCTAGCTGATATTTCTCTGTCAAATCGGTTATGGCAAGATAGCTTAAAGAGTAATATGAGAAGAATGAAATTGCTAAAGATATTCTTAACAAAGTGTTTTGACGACTTTCAAGTATAAGTTCCATGTAGAATAAACCATCCTTCACATAATATTGTAGAAGCAGTGTTCTGCTAATATAACAATGTGCAAATATTACACCCGTCTTTCATCTTATATTGGCATTCACAGCCGACAGAGATAGTGTACCTATCAACTTTTTGTCTGGTGGTGCTGCGGCTACCTTGCCGCCTCCAGACGGCCACCTTAACCAAACATGTCAGTCGTCAAACCTTCCTATATGGTGTCACATACCACCCCCCCCCCCCCCCTCCCCCACCCTTGATAGTGCCATTTGATTCAATAATAACAAAATATGATAACAAGTTATAGATGTCTTGTATAATTCTATTGCTGAGTGCAAGGGCTCGCTCCATTCAGAGACATCAGCATCAAGCCGTCTGTCAGTCTGGCCTCTTATCACATCTTGCAAGTCTCCCAAATGCTGGCTCCATATACAGTAGGTATCTGTGAAAAAATACACACATACGTACGTAGTTGCTGTTCTATTACCAATGGCAGTTAGAGTAGGTGATATCTGACACACAAACAGATACTATGTTGAAGTTTGAACAGGTCAGACTAAACCTACCTTATTCTGTTCTTCCCATCAACAACCATTGGTGAGAAGACAAGAGGTGAGGCTGGAGGTGAGGCCTTTGCCAGAGCCTCATTGATGGAAATAGCAGCGTAGATCAGCTCAGATACTGGTCGGTCACACACACACACACACACACACACACACACACACACACACACACACACAGAGCACTGATTACATTATCAATGTCTATTATGATTAGCCTGGTGGAATCAACCAGATCGATGCGCTCACCTTTATTTCACTTCAGATATCATAACATGTGAAGTCCAATAGAATGGTGAACACAGCGATTAGGTAGGTTCCACCAGGCTAGGTTATGCCCTGGACATTATATGCATCTAAGTAGATATTAAGCAAAAAATAATGTCAGATACATAACCAGCAGTCTATGGTCTAGTTACCGGTATACTTACCACCACTGGGGACCAATGAACTCCAACCACCTATTCCACACGGCAGGGTCCTTCAGCAGTGCATGCAAACTATTGTTGGCTGTGCATCCTGTTGGAAGCATGCATTGTCGAACTGGAGCCGAAGGCATGGTCAATACGTATTGGGCTTTTCAGTCTCAAACGGCAGATGAAACATCAGCGACCCATTCATTCAATGAAGGAAAGTGAAGTGGGCGGAGGGGCAATTTCCACATGGATGGAGCTTGGCAAAAGAGTGCATGAATTGTTGACATAATTGTAATCCAAACCCAACCTACAATTGACTTGTGACACACTCTTTTCTTAACAAGACTGAATTTATGTCAAAAATGATCTTATTTACACTTTGTAGCCAATTTTGAAACTATAATAAATGTTTCTTACTGACTCATATCAATGTCACATAAGAGGTTTTCAAAGGTATTAATTTGTTGTTTTTTAGAGGGAATCATTCCTTAACCCTTGGCCTACAATGTTTGCGCCACCACAGAAATCGAATTAACATAACACAAAGAAAATCCAGAAGATCTCCAAAATCGGTCTTCTCAAAAATCTCTGTAGCATCAGAATGGTTTGGCCTACAAACTATTCTAACCACTATTGAAAGCGGAGACTCTCACAAGTATGATTGTGTTGATCTAGGATGCTCATAAGCCTCACAAGACACATCTGAAGATCCCGGGTACCAGTTAAAACATTTTCATGGAACCATATATGAGTTTAGTGCCATTTGTAAATATGAATTTGTTCTTAACTGACTTGCATAGTTAAATAAAGGTAAAAAAAAGGTTAGGGTAACCTAACATAGAGGGCTTAAAAGAAACGCCTCAAACTAGATCCCCCTACATACTGGTTTTGACGTGAAGAAAAAAACTGTCTGAGGAGGTTCTCTTCTGATACTGTTCAACCAATCCAGTAAATGTGGAGGAGGAGTTCATCTGGAGTGTCGCCTTATTAACGTCCAAAAGCGCAAGTCACGTCACATGCTCTCTTTCCATTTGCCCTGAAAACCGGAACTTCTGGTTGAGACTAGGTTTAAGTAAGGGTTATGGATAGGCTAAGGGTAGGGCCTAAGGTTAGGGTTAAGTTTAGGGTAGGGACATCCCAAGGATTCCAAAGCACTGACCGCTCTGTAACAAGTTGTTCCCGTGACCTTCCACTACTTCCTGATTGTACATTATATCACAATGGTAAACAATTTTACTGTATTTTGACAAAGTTGGTATGTATGGGATGGTAATATATTTTTGTTGAATTAAACACAGGTTTTATAACTTTGAATAGACGCATGCACCATTGAATCAGAGACTACTTCAATAGTCAGAAGCTGTTACAAAACTGAAAACATGCAGAACTACACTACAGTAAAGCAATAAATACTTTTTTTGGACATCCGACAGGGATCGCTCTTATTACAATCACAGGTTTAAAAATATATAAAAAAATCTATTTCTTTTTTTGAGGTTTTTGCGCAATGAAATATTTTGAGATGCACCATCTAATTTTCAAGTATCCAAATGAAAAAATGTAAACAAACCTAGAAAGAAAATGCAGAGAAACAAGAATAATAAGGCAACTACTGTCTAATATTAATAACAATGAACTGGGAAGTCATACTGAGACTAGGTTCTATTTTTTTAGATGAGGCCTGCATTAATACATCAAACATACAGTACCAGTCAAAAGTTTGGACACACCTACTCATTCAAGTGGTTTTCTTTATTTAGACTATTTTCTAGATTGTAGAATAATAGTGCAGACATCAAAACTATGAAATAACACATATGGAATCATGTAGTAACCAAAAAAGTGTTAAACAAATCAAAATATAAAAGCAGCTATACCCATCTCTGTGGAGAACAAAGGGGCCTCCAGTGTTATCCAAGCCTGTGACCGACCGGGTTTGGTCATTTGTCTAAATTCAATTAATGATGATACAGTTGAAGTCGGAAGTTTACATACACCTTAGCCAAATACATTTAAACTCAGTTTTTCACAATTCCTGAAATTTGAGTAAAAATTCCCCGTCTTAGGTCAGTTAGGATCACCACTTTATTTTAATATGAAATGTCAGAATAATAATAGAGAGAATGATTTTATTTCAGCTTTTATTTATTTTCATCACATTCCCAGTTGGTCAGAAGTTTACATACACTCAATTAGTATTTTGTAGCATTGCCTTTAAATTGTTTAACTTGGGTCAAACGTTTCGGCTAGCCTTCCACAAGCTTCCCACAATAAGTTGGGTGAATTTTGGCCAATTCCTCCTGACAGAGCTGGTGTAACTGAGTCAGGTTTGTAGGCTTCCTTGCTTGCACACGCTTTTTCAGTTCTGCCTACACATTTTCTATGGGATTGAGGTCAGTGCTTTGTGATGGCTACTCCAATACCTTGACTTTGTTGTCCTTAAGCCATTTTGCCACAACTTTGGAAGTATGCTTGGGATCATTGTCCATTTGGAAGACCCATTTGCGACCAAGCTTTAACTTCCTGACTGATGTTTTGAGATGTTGCTTCAATATATCCACATAATTTTCGTTCTGATGATGCCATCTATTTTGTGAAGTGCACCAGTCCCACCTGCAGCAAAGCACCTCCACAGCATGATGCCGCCACCCCTTCATGGTTGGGATGGTGTTCTTTGGCTTGCAAGCCTCCCCCTTTTTCTTTCAAACATAATGATGGTCATTATGGCCAAACAATTCTATTTTTGTTTCATCAGACCAGAGGACAATTCTCCAAAATGTACGATCTTTGTCCCCATGTGCAGTTTCAAACCGTAGTCTGGCTTTTTTTATGGCTGTTTTGGAGCAGTGGCTTCTTCCTTGCTGAGCGGCCTTTCAGGTTATGTCGATATAGGACTTGTTTAACTGTGGATAGAGATACTATTTAGGGTATGTAAACATTATATTAAGTAGCATTGTTTAAAGTGGCTAGTATGTATAATGTACAATGTATAATGTATCCAGGCTGTATCACATCCGACCGTGATTGGGAGTGCCATAGGGCAGCGCACAATTGGCCCAGCGTCGTCCGGGTTTGGCCGGGGTAGGCATCATTGTAAATAAGAATTTGTTCTTAACTGACTTGCCTAGCTAAATAAAGGTTAAATAAATAAAAACATGGAAAAAAGACCTACAGAGGATTGGGAAAGTATTCAGACCCCTTGACTTTTATCACGTTTTGTTACTTTACAGCCTTATTTTGTGATGGATGATTTTTTTCTATTCTTATTCTCATCAATCTACACACAATACCCCATAATGACAAAGTGAAAATATGTTTTTAGAAATGTTTGCAAATGTATAAAAAAAAACTGAAATATCACATTTACTTAAGTATTCAGACCCTTTACTTTGTTGAAGCACCTTTGGCAGCGATTATAGCCTCAAATCTTCATGGGTATGACGCTACAAGCTTGGCATACCTATATTTGGGGAGTTTCTCCCATTCTTCACTGCAGAAGCTCTCAAGCACCGTCAGGTTGGATGGGGAGTGTCGCTGCACAGCCATTTTCAGGTCTCTCCAGAGATGTTAGATCGGGTTTAAGTCTGGGCTCTGACTGGGCCACGCAAGGACATTCAGAGACTTGTCCTGAAGCCACTCCTGCATTGTCTTGGCTGTGTGCGTAGGGTTGTTGTCCTGTTGGAAGGTGAACCTTTGCCCCAGTCTGAGGTCCTGAGCGCTCTGGAGCAGGTTTTCATCAAGGATCTCTCTGTACTTTGCTCTGTTCATTTTTCCCTCCATCCTGACTAGTCTCCCAGTCCCTGCCACTGAAAAACATCCCCACAGCATGATGCTGCCACCACCATGCTTAATCGTAGAGATGGTGCCAGATTTCCTCCAGAAGTGATGCTTGGCATTTAGGCCAAAGAGTTCAATCTTGTGTTCATCAGAGCAGAGCATCTTGTTTCTCATGGTCTGAGAGTCCTTTAGGTGCCTTTTGGCAAACTCCAAGCAGGCTGTCATGTGCCTTTTACTGAGGAGTGGCTTACATCTGGCCAGATTGGTGGAGGAACTAGAGGAACTCTAGAGCTATGTCAGTGTGACCATTGGGTTCTTGGTCACCTCCATGACCAAGTCCCTTCAACCCAGATTGCTCAGTTTGGCCGGGCGGCCAGCTCTAGGAAGAGTCTCGTTGGTTCCAAAATTCTTCCATTTAAGAATGATGGAGGACATTGTGTTCTTGGGGACCTTCAATTATGCAGACATTTTTTGGTACCCTTCCCCAGAACTGTGCCTCAACATAATTGTAATAATAATGTAATTGTTTTTAGGCCAGCTGTTTTTAGTCAAGATGTTTGTGTTTTTAATGTAATATGTAATTGTTGTACTGTATGTGTGTTTATAGTTTTGTTTAATGTTATGTTAGTGTATGTAAGTTGTTTTGTCTGAAACGTTGTTCCCCCTGCTGCTATTGGATCAGGTCTCTCTTGGAAAAGAGATGTTATCTCAATGAGGAAAAAACTATAAATAAAGGTTAAATAAATAAAAAATAGTAAAAAATAATGCTGTCTCAGAGTTCTACGGATAATTCCTTTGACTTCATGACTTGGTTCTTGTTCTGACATGCACTGTCAACTGTTGGACCTTACATAGACAGGTGTGTGCCTTTCCACATCATGTCCAATCAATTGAATTCACCACAGGTGGACTCCAATCAAGTTGTAGAAACATCTCTGGGATTATAAATGGAAACAGGATGCACCTGAGCTCAATTTCGAGTCTCATTGCAAAGGGTCTGAATACTTATGTAAATAAGGTATTTCAGTTTAAAAACATTTGTAAATGTACAAACATTTCTATAAACCTGTTTTTCCTTTGGAATTATGGGTTATTGTGTGTAGATTGATAACTAAAATGTTTTATTTAATCAATTTTAGAATAAGGCTGTAACTTCACAAAGTGTGGAAAAAGGGAAGGGGTCTGAATTTTCCGAAGGCACTGTAGCATTAATGGAATTATGGGTAGAATTATTATTTGAGGTAACAGATGAGCTAATAGGTGAGAAATAGTGATTAAAAACAGCAGCTATATCTGCTGGCTCATGACTGTCCTGGAGGATTAGTTGCTGAATGGGTTGGTTAGTTAACCTATTTAAAAGGTAATACAATATGTGTATTTCCAAAACTGCTGTGCTTGTTTTTGAATTATTTATAAGACTATCCATATAGAACGAGGCTTTTGCATTTCTAATTTTAGTTTTACTGGCGTTTCTTAATTTTCTATGATTTCCAATCATTCTGATCTTTGGTTCTATGGTACTTGGCCCAGGCTTCATCTCTCTCTGAACAGATGCATTAAGCTAACACATGGAATTGTTTTAAGATGGTCATACCATGGATCATTTAGATATTTGATTAGGAATTTTAGGACCCCTTTAGGTGTAGAAAAAGTATATATTTTGGGGGGGATATAATGTTTTCTTTGACCTTTACTACTATAGCCCATAGAGACGCATTGAATAAGACATTCATAAATACCATAAAGAACCATCCACCTACTGCTATTGTCACTATGAATGGTGGATAGAGGGCAGGAGAGACATTGCAGTTGACTTTGTTTTCTATCCTAGCTAAAGTGACTGCACCTCAAAAACTGTGGGTCCTCAGGGCAGCTGCCAGAAGCTGTGGGACTTAAGTGCTTCCATGGTTGGTCTGGCATGATGGACCTGATTACCACCAGGACTGGCCTAGCCTTTAGAATGAAACTATACACAGCAGTCAACACATATTACCATCTGATGATGATGAACTCTGTAAGTGAAATGCGTTCAAATATCATTGCATTTGGTAAGAAACTGTTGAATGACAAGTGCTTAGAGACATTTATTTAGAATATACAGCAAACTACATACAAAAATACTATGCATCAAAATATGTTAATGTTTAATCAGAAGGAATGTCTTACAGTTAAGTTACATGGCAGCTGTATTAACTTTTACTTAAATTGCCATAAGTGTAAATTATATTCTAGAGGAACAACAACCACTAAAGTCTGTATTTACGTTTGTAGTGTCCAGATATGTAACTCAGCAAAAAAAGGAACGTCCCTTTTTCAGGACCCTGTCTTTCAAAGATAGTTTGTAAAAATCCAAATAACTTCACAGATCTTCATTGTAAAGGGTTTAATCACTGTTTCCCATGCTTGTTCAATGAACCATAAACAATTAATGAACATGCACCTGTGGAATGGTCGTTAAGACACTAACAGCTTACAGATGGTAGGCAATTAAGGTCACAGTTATGAAAACTTAGGACACTAAATAGGCCTTTTTACTGACTCTGAAAAACACCAAAAGAAAGATGCCCAGGGTACCTGCTCATCTGTGTGAACGTGCCTTAGGCATGCTGCAAGGAGACATGAGGACTGCAGATGTGGCCAAGGCAATAAATTGCAATGTCCGTACTGTGAGACACCTAAGACAGAGCTACAGGGAGACAGGACAGATAGCTGATCTTCCTCGCAGTGGCAGACCACGTGTAACAACACCTGCACAGGATCGGTACATCTGAACATCACACCTGCGGGACAGGTACAGGATGGCAACAACAACTGCCCGAGTTACACCAGAAATGCACAATCCCTCCATCAGTACTCAGACTGTCCGCAATAGGCTGAAAGAGGCTGGACTGAGTGCTTGTAGGCCTGTTGTAAGGCCGGTCCTCACCAGACATCACCGGCAACAACGTCGCCTATTGGCACAAACCCACCGTCGCTGGACCAGGACTGGCAAAAAGTGCTCTTCCGTCGACAGGACTGGCAAAAAGTGCTCTTCACTGACGAGTCGCTGTTTTGTCTCACCATGGGTGATGGTCGGATTTGCGTTTATCATCGAAGGAATGAGCGTTACACACTCTGGAGCGGGATCGATTTGGAGGTGGAGGGTTCGTCACGGTCTGGGGCGGTGTGTAACAGCATCATCGGACTGAGCTTGTTGTCATTGCAGGCAATCTCAACGCTGTGCGTTACAGAGAAGACATCCTCCTCCCTCATGTGGTACCCTTCCTGCATGACAATGCCACCAGCCATACTGCTCGTTCTGTGTGTGATTTCCTGCAAGACAGGAATGTCAGTGTTCTACCATGGCCAGCGAAGAGCACGGATCTCAATCCCATTGAGCACATCTGGCACCCTTTGAATCGGATGGTGAGGGCCAGGGCCACTTGCAAGTGCCTTGGTGGAAGAGTGGGGTAACATCTCACAGCAAGAACTGGCAAATCTGGTGCAGTCCATGAGAAGGAAATGCACTGCAGTACTTAATGCAGCTGGTGGCCACACCAGATACTGACTGTTACTTTTGACCCCTCCCTTTATTCAGGGACACATTATTCCGTTTACGTTAGTCACATGTCTGTGGAACTTGTTCAGCTTATGTCTCAGTTGTTGAATCTTGTTATGTTCATACAAATATTTACACATGTTGAGTTTGCTGAAAATAAACGCAGTTGCTTTTTTTGCTGAATTTGTGTTGTTTTGTCATGGAACTAATGTATGAAAATACATGCCCTGCTATATCTACAAAACATTTGGAGAAACAACATTTTATTTTTCTCTTGGGCAATTTAGAATTTACGATAATGAAGTGCTGATTTCCATAATCTCTTTAATTGTACTTAAGGCATATAAGTCATAGGATTTGTACGTTTTCTTAGCCTTTCATATTGGGCAGGAAACCAACGGCACTAAAACAAAACACCCTTTGGTTGCATTGGGACTTATAAATAACTTTTTGATCCACCTTCTTTTCCGATAATTGTCTTGAAGGCACTGTATACAAATTTGCTACAAAACAGTCAAACTCCCTTTCATACTAGAGCTACAACATACAAAACATAACACATTTTTTTGTATTTCTAGTTAGCCCACCTGCATTTTGAATGAATAACATAATTCTACACAACCATCTGGTTTGTTGGCTACACATGTATTTCCTACTGTATGTGTTCTTAGGATTGCACATCTAAAGGACTTGATGGCCCAACAAATAATTGTTATTCATACGGTTACATTCAAATAGTTTTTGTGATTTTTAATTGTCTAGAAATGTAATGCTTTTGAATCTCTCAGCCATCAGTTGTTACCTTGAGATGTTGCTAGTGTCTAACCTGTAATGTTGAATAGGTGGTGCTGATATTCTAAGAGCATTAATAACATTTACAACTGTATAAGCAAGCTATATTCTTGTTCCACTGATTTTCTAAGAGGAAAGGTTGAAATAAAAAAAATCTACAAAATCAGGACATTTTCTTTAGAAAGGTTACATTTTTTTTTATGTGGTGAACATTGCTACGTCTACAAACAATGAGTCCCACTACAGCTCCTCAAAAGCAGAGAGTTGTTTCATTTGCTCCACTTGCATAGAGTGCCTCCTTACAAGTTTCTTCTTTGACTTGAGCTGGCCTCTATTTGGTGAGTTTGCTGCTACTGGAGCTATTGATCTGAAACCTGAGGCAAGAGGGGATGAGGGCTTGCTGCTGGTTCCAATGTCAGGTATAGGAGGGTTGGGGTTGAAGTTCAGGGGGGGTAGATGGCCAGGCCGGGTATGGGAAATGTAGTCCAGCAGCAGAGTCCCTGAGCCTCGCCTCTCCAGGAGGCCTGGTGCGCACCGTCGTGCTGTGCTGGGAGATGACGTGCTGTTGTTGATGTCAGTGGAGTTGGTCAGAATGGCTAACGGAGATCCGTTGAGTTTCTTCCTTTCTAGAGGAACCTTAGGAGAGTCCAGCATGCAACAGTCTGAGTACAGCTGGAAGTCTGAGTCATAGTGGTCAGTGCCCAGCCATCTCCTGTAGACTGTGTCTCTCAAACTGGCTGGCCCAGTGTTACTGCTACTGTCCTGCTCTGCAGGGACGGTGCTACGCCGGGCTAGGGGCTGGTGCTGCTGACACAGACTCTTCTCATATGCCGATTTGGAAGTTGGAGGGACAGATAATGAGGACGAAATTTGTGGAAACAACACATCCTTGCCATTCACACTGTTTTGTCGAGACAGAGTCGATCTCTTGG
The DNA here is from genome assembly GCF_057628025.1 of Oncorhynchus mykiss. Lineage (NCBI taxonomy): Eukaryota > Metazoa > Chordata > Actinopteri > Salmoniformes > Salmonidae > Oncorhynchus > Oncorhynchus mykiss. The sequence goes on along the minus strand of NC_143022.1, from coordinate 33,389,704 downwards.
ACAGAGAAAGTCCATTGATGCCTGTGACAACGTCCTCATCAGAGGACGTTCTTTTACTCTCCTCGTGGGCCGCAGCTGGAGCGAGGACGGAGGGAGCGATCAGCCCCCAGGGCTCTGACTGCAGACGTTTCAGCTGGGGTAAACGAGCACGCTTGGGGTTGGCTGGTCGCCGCGTGGGAGAAGTCGGCCCATTGGGAAGCTTTGCTGCTGTGCTGGATGATGTTTTCAACTTTGTCTGGAAACTGAAGATCGTGTTGTGCTGCTCGGCTGAGTTAGGTGATGAGGAGGTGTTGAGTTCAATGTCAGAGGGAGTGGTGCAGAATGCAGCGGAGCACTTATCCTCTAGCTCTGTGGAAGGGGGGGCATTCAGGTACTGCTTGGTGGTTTTGGTGCCAGAGGGTGACTTGTCTGTGGTGATAATGATGACCTCTTTGCCCTTGGCTTTACATGCGTCTAGGAGACCCTTTAGGGTCTCCTTATCGTCTCCGTTAATGGCATAGACCAGAGCAGAGGCCCCACTCCTGTCTTCCAGACTTGGGTCTGCCCCATTGGTCAACAGGTGGGACACCACCTCATGTCCCGCCCTCTGGCTGCAGGCGTGCATCAGGGCCGTCCGGCCTGCTTTATCCTGGATGTTGGGATCAGCCTTGTTATCCAGTAGGTACTTAACCAGTTTTGCCTTACTGACGCTCTGCGGGTCGCTGTGTTTGGACATGCAGGCCACCATGAGCGGTGTCTCTCCTCGCTCGTTGCTCTCATTGATGTAGGCACCCCCATCCAGCAGGAGCCTGGTGAGCCGCAGGCGTCGGAGCCACACCGCCTTCAGGAGAGAGTTCCCGTCTGTCCGCAGCTCTAGTATGTCTGCCATCATCACCAAGACATACACAGATAGTGCCCTCCCTCAGTGGTGAAAGACAGTCACTACCTGCAGCCCTTCAAACAAAGCATAGATTATTTTGCATGATATTTTGCTTAATATATAGGTCGGCTTACTGATTCATCCATCTAGTATTATCACAAACACACAAGCACAATGGATACTTTCCAAGCCTCTCCCAAGACTACCACCAGGAGGCAATCTGTGTTCTAAAAATCTATTTTATTAAGACATGAACAGGTATGGAAATTGTGGAAGGAACTTTATACCTATTTAGGTAGTTTTATTGTCAAAACAGTAAACTGTGCTAGTGGCAACGAAAAAATATAGAATTTTGTGAATAGTGGTCAAAACTTGTCACATGTATCTTCTGTAAGCTTCCATCTCCCTGTGTAAAACATCAATTAGATGGAAGATTGTGCATTATAGCCTATATGTAATCAAGCCATTTATCTTGAATGTATTGCTTGTTAGATATTGATGGACAATAGCCTAGTATTCAATATTGTAATGTTATTTTGTTATTGTTGCTCTGTAATTGACCAATTAATCCCAGATCTAAGCCTATAAATGAATTAGCTGAACTTTTCGATCATTAAATACCAATAATAAATGACATGACATATTGAGATAATCATATGGTTGTGGAAAAAAACATCGTCACCATAAGCGCTAATCATCCTAGAAGAGTTGAAGAGTTGGGTCACATGTTTTCAGCAAAAACATCTATGTAATGTTCAGATAATTTTTTCTTACTGTATTCAACGACAACTAAGATGTATCTTCTTCGGGTAGGCTACCTAACGTGCATTATCTGTTTAATAGATTACCATTAGACTAGGCTATACCGCGTCGCTGTCCATGGTCCTCATTTTGGATAACTTGTGTTAGAGATGCGCATCTGTTAGAAAACGTTTCAATACAAAATTCCTGATCTGTTGTACAATTTAGGCGACTTTTTTTTACAGACATATAGTACTTACTATGATTCCTTTATGTCGTTAAAATAACAGTAAACTTGTTATCAGCAGAAGTAACCCGAAGGACCACAATTTAATGTGTTATTTTGACTCTTCACATAACCATGGACTCCTCACATTTAATATTCTCATTAGCTAAACAAACTATCTTCCATTATCGAATTATAATATACTTGTCTACTCAAAAAGGTGTGTGGGATTTAATATATATATATATATATATATATATTAATATGTAGACTATTTACGTTTTCTGTGAAAATGACCTGCATTAATCCACATATTCTTATGTTCAAGATATCAAGAAGGTGTAACTGTCATTCCACCACTTATCTTACCTGATGCAGGCTTGTCATGTTCAAAGGTGTCCCAATGTTTTGTCATTAGCGACCCTGAAACATAATGGGAAAAAAATGAAAATACAAGGTTCTTCTTTATAATCCCTGGATTTATTCGGAGTTTATTCGGAGCTTACTGTCCTGGTTTAGGTTCCGAGCTCTGGGAGCGTAGCGCATCATGCTCCTCGCTTTTGTTATGGAAACGTTCTAAATCAATCCATTAGGCGGCATTCCTTTCACTGCGCGTTCAATAACCACAACCTCAAGATACTGAGGTTGTAAATAACTTTCTTTTTTTTTGCCTGGTGAATGAAACGTGCATTTTCTTGACGTCAGAGTCGACAAAAATAAAGATTGCGTCTGGTAAGAACCATCACACAAACAATCCAGTTCTACCTTCCAATAAAATGGAAAGGTTCACAGTTTTATAACACATTTTTTACAGCATATAATGACAAAACATTTTTAGAGATTAGCCTATGTCTCACTTCCACAACATAGGGAGAATCAAGATTCAGTATATACAAAAAGTATAATTTAATATTTTTGTACACTGGAAGTTATACAGTTTCATGTGATCATTCATATTAACATCACAGATGTTGAGCCAGGGAAGGTGGCTGTCACTTGTCTGCCCTATGACAGAAGTGGAAAACTTGTGCTGAAGTTAGGTTCAGTAGCCTAATCATGTCAGGGTGTCTACATGTCCAAGACATCAAAATTGTAATTTGGTTGCAATATTTAGCCCTCCTGACCACAAAGACAAATACACTCATGTTTATTTCTTGAATACACATTGCAGATGTTTTTTGACATTTTTGTCTTGGATTTATTATATTGCAAAAATAATGGGTAAATCATAATCTTGAAAACAGGACATGTTTACAGCACAATTAAAGAGGCCACAACTTGTTCCAGCCATCACAGCCATACTGCCTAATAGGGACATTTCTATTTATAGGTTGCTATGAGACAGCAGAGAAGCAGTTCCTGATGAGAGCTATGGAGTTCTCAGCTTTGCAAGGAACAGGTAATCAGAACAATAACATTGCACCAAGAAACAGGAGGGCTATTATGTCATTTACCCGAATGTATTTGTTGATGATGTTTTCCATTTGCACAAAGAATCCCAAAGCCCATTGATCATTAGCCCTTATGACCCCTGCATTTTTCCTCATAGGGGACAGATTTATCACTACTCTGATGTTGCAGGACTTTAACAGTCAAGGATGTCAGTGATTTCCCCCCTAGTGATTGCTTGACAGACTCCTGGGAAATGTTGTTATTTACCAGGGAGGCACACGGGAGATGTGGTTTATGGAACAGCAGGGAGTCACCTACTTCCATGCTCGTGTTCATCCCAGGAACTGATAGAAAGTCATTATGGCTGTCTGGCTATTCTGTGTAGGAACAGTCCACATGGTTCTTGGTACAGACATCACTTAAAAAGGAGAGGTAATCCAAGGAAAGGGCATTGCCTAGATGTAGATCTCTGAGAGGTAAAAAAAAAAAGGTAAAATATAATGGAGTCAAGGCCTTCTGATGAGTGTTGTCAAGCAACAAAAAGGGATCTTTGTTGGTGGACTTAAGCAGGGAGGCTGTAATATACCATGATAATTGGAATAATGTAGATGCTGAAATAAGACACAGTCTGTACCATTTTGAGGTGAGGGGCTAGTCTATCCTGTCATGTATTGTCATGTTGTGTCTTGTTTCTGTCCTTTCCTTTCACCCTGTCTCCCTCTGCTGGTCGTGTTAGGTTACCTTTTCTCCCCCTCTTTTCCCCAGCTGTGCCTTGTCTCCTCCTAACTACCTCGTTACCCCTTTTCCCACCTGTTCCCTTTTTCCCTCTGATTAGTCCTCTATATCTCTCTCTGTTTCTGCTCCTGTCTTTGTCGGATTCTTGTTTGTGTTGTTCATGCCTGAACCAGACTATCGTCATGTTTGCTGCAACCTTGTCCTGTCCTGTCGGAATCTGCCGGTCCATCTGAGCCTACATTTGTTTTGCTATTAAAGAAGCTCTGTTTACGTTAAGTCGCTTTTGGGTCCTCATTCACTAACCGTAACAGAAGAATCCGACCAAGAATGGACCCAGCGACTTCGGATCCTCTCCACTCAGCCGTCGAGATCCAGGGAGCGATGCTAGGCAGACACGAGCAGGAATTGTCTGCTGCTCGACATGCCGTTGAGACCCTGGCCACCCAAGTCTCCAACCTCACAGAACAGGTTCACCATCTCCGCCTCGATCCACCGGCCACTTCCAGGGCTTTCGAATCTCCGGAGCCCAGAATCAATAACCCGCCGTGTTACTCTGGGGAGCCCACTGAATGCCGCTCGTTCCTCACCCAGTGTGATATTGTGTTTTCTCTCCAGCCCAACACTTACTCCAGGAGCACTGCTCGTGTCGCCTACGTCATATCTCTCCTTATTGGACGGGCTCGTGAGTGGGGCACGGCAATCTGGGAGGCAAGGGCTGAGTGTACTAACCAGTATCAGGACTTTAAGGAGGAGATGATACGGGTTTTTGATCGATCTGTTTTTGGGGAGGAGGCTTCCAGGGTCCTGTCCTCCCTATGTCAAGGTAATCGATCCATAACAGACTACTCTATTGAGTTTCGCACTCTTGCTGCCTCCAGTGGCTGGAACGAGCCGGCTTTGCTCGCTCGTTTTCTGGAGGGTCTCCGCGCAGAGGTAAAGGATGAGATTCTCTCCCGGGAGGTTCCTTCCAGCGTGGATTCCTTGATTGAACTCGCTATTCGCATTGAGCGACGGGTTGATCTTCGTCACCGAGCTCGTGGAAAGGAGCTTGCGTTCTCCGTTGCCCCCCTCTCCGCATCACTACCATCTTCCTCTGCCGGCTCGGGTGCTGAGCCTATGCAGCTGGGAGGTATCCGCATCTCGACTAAGGAGAGGGAACGGAGAATCACCAACCGCCTCTGTCTCTATTGCGGTTCTGCTGGTCATTTTGTCACTTCATGTCCAGTAAAAGCCAGAGCTCATCAGTAAGCGGAGGGCTACTGGTGAGCGCTACTACTCCTGTCTCTCCTTCAAGATCCTGCACTACCTTGTCGGTCCATCTACGCTGGACCGGTTCGTCAGCTTCCTGCAGTGCCTTAATAGACTCTGGGGCGGAGGGCTGTTTTATGGACGAGACCTGGGCTCGGGAACATGACATTCCTCTCAGACAGTTAAGGGAGTCCACGGCCTTGTTCGCCCTGGATGGTAGTCCTCTCCCCAGGATTCAGCGTGAGACGCTACCTTTAACCCTCACTGTTTCTGGTAATCATAGCGAAACCATTTCTTTTTTAATTTTTCGTTCACCTTTTACACCTGTTGTTTTGGGCCATCCCTGGCTAGTTTGTCATAATCCTTCCATTAATTGGTCTAGTAATTCTATCCTCTCCTGGAACGTCTCTTGTCATGTGAAATGTTTAATGTCTGCTATCCCTCCTGTTTCCTCTGTCTCTTCTTCACAGGAGGAGCCTGGTGATTTGACAGGGGTGCCGGAGGAATATCACGATCTGCGCACGGTGTTCAGTCGGTCCAGGGCCACCTCTCTTCCCCCACACCGGTCGTATGATTGTAGTATTGATCTCCTTCCGGGAACCACTCCCCCCCCGGGGTAGACTATACTCTCTGTCGGCTCCCGAACGTAAGGCTCTCGAAGATTATTTGTCTGTAGCTCTTGCCGCCGGTACCATAGTCCCCTCCTCCTCTCCCGCCGGAGCGGGGTTTTTTTTTGTTAAGAAGAAGGACGGGTCCCTGCGCCCCTGCATAAATTATCGAGGGCTGAATGACATAACAGTGAAGAATCGTTATCCGCTTCCTCTTATGTCTTCAGCCTTCGAGATCCTGCAGGGAGCCAGGTTTTTCACTAAGTTGGACCTTCGTAACGCTTACCATCTCGTGCGCATCAGGGAGGGGGACGAGTGGAAGACGGCGTTTAACACTCCGTTAGGGCACTTTGAATACCGGGTTCTTCCTTTCGGCCTCGCTAACGCTCCAGCTGTCTTTCAGGCATTAGTCAATGATGTCCTGAGAGACATGCTGAACATCTTTGTTTTCGTTTACCTTGACGATATCCTGATTTTTTCACCGTCACTCCAGATTCATGTTCAGCACGTTCGACGTGTCCTCCAGCGCCTTTTAGAGAATTGTCTTTTTGTGAAGGTTGAGAAGTGCACTTTTCATGCCTCCTCCGTCACATTTCTCGGTTCTGTTATTTCCGCTGAAGGCATTAAGATGGATCCCGCTAAGGTCCAAGCTGTCATTGATTGGCCCGCCCCTAAGTCACGCGTCGAGCTGCAGCGCTTTCTCGGCTTCGCGAACTTCTATCGTCGTTTCATCCGTAATTTCGGTCAGGTGGCAGCTCCTCTCACAGCCCTTACTTCTGTCAAGACGTGCTTTAAGTGGTCCGTTTCCGCCCAGGGAGCTTTTGATCTCCTCAAGAATCGTTTTACATCCGCTCCTATCCTTGTTACACCTGACGTCTCTAGACAGTTCGTTGTCGAGGTTGACGCGTCAGAGGTGGGCGTGGGAGCCATTCTTTCTCAGCGCTCCCTCTCTGACGACAAGGTCCACCCATGCGCGTATTTTTCTCATCGCCTGTCGCCGTCGGAACGTAACTATGATGTGGGAAACCGCGAACTGCTCGCCATCCGGTTAGCCCTAGGCGAATGGCGACAGTGGTTGGAGGGGGCGACCGTTCCTTTTGTCGTTTGGACTGACCATAGGAACCTTGAGTACATCCGTTCTGCCAAACGACTTAATGCGCGTCAGGCGCGTTGGGCGCTGTTTTTCGCTCGTTTCGAGTTCGTGATTTCTTATCGTCCGGGCTCTAAGAACACCAAGCCTGATGCTTTATCTCGTCTCTTCAGTTCTTCAGTAGCCTCCACTGACCCCGAGGGGATTCTCCCTGAGGGGCGTGTTGTCGGGTTGACTGTCTGGGGAATTGAGAGGCAGGTAAAGCAAGCGCTCACTCACACTCCGTCGCCGCGCGCTTGTCCTAGGAACCTTCTTTTCGTTCCCGTTCCTACTCGTCTGGCCGTTCTTCAGTGGGCTCACTCTGCCAAGTTAGCCGGCCACCCTGGCGTTCGGGGTACGCTTGCTTCCATTCGCCAGCGTTTTTGGTGGCCCACCCGGGAGCATGACACGCGTCGTTTCGTGGCTGCTTGTTCGGTCTGCGCGCAGACTAAGTCCGGTAACTCCCCTCCTGCCGGCCGTCTCAGGCCGCTTCCCATTCCCTCTCGACCGTGGTCTCACATCGCCTTAGATTTTGTCACCGGACTGCCTTCGTCAGCGGGGAAGACTGTTATTCTTACGGTTGTCGATAGGTTCTCTAAGGCGGCTCATTTCATTCCCCTTGCTAAGCTTCCTTCTGCTAAAGAGACGGCACAAATCATCATCGAGAATGTTTTCAGAATTCATGGCCTTCCGTCAGACGTCGTTTCGGACAGAGGTCCGCAATTCACGTCTCAATTTTGGAGGGAGTTTTGCCGTTTGATTGGGGCTTCCGTCAGTCTCTCTTCCGGCTTTCACCCCCAGTCTAACGGTCAAGCAGAACGGGCCAATCAGACTATTGGTCGCATCTTACGCAGTCTTTCTTTTCGCAACCCTGCGTCTTGGTCAGAACAGCTCCCCTGGGCAGAATACGCCCACAACTCGCTTCCTTCGTCTGCGACCGGGCTATCTCCTTTTCAGAGTAGCCTCGGGTACCAGCCTCCGCTGTTCTCATCTCAGTTCGCCGAGTCCAGCGTCCCCTCCGCTCAGGCTTTTGTCCAACGTTGCGAGCGCACCTGGAAGAGGGTCAGGTCTGCACTTTGCCGTTATAGGACGCAGACTGTGAGGGCTGCTAATAAGCGTAGAACTAAGAGTCCTAGATATTGTCGCGGTCAGAGAGTTTGGCTCTCCACTCAGAACCTTCCCCTTAAGACGGCTTCTCGCAAGTTGACCCCGCGGTTCATTGGTCCGTTCCGTATTTCTCGGGTCATTAATCCTGTCGCAGTTCGACTTCTTCTTCCGCGATACCTTCGTCGCGTCCACCCGGTCTTCCATGTCTCCTGTATCAAGCCCGTTCTTCGCGCCCCCGCTCGTCTTCCCCCCCCCCCCCCATCCTTGTCGAGGGCGCACCCATCTACAGGGTCCGTAGGATTTTGGACATGCGTCCTCGGGGCCGTGGTCACCAGTACCTCGTAGATTGGGAGGGGTACGGTCCTGAGGAGAGGAGTTGGGTTCCCTCTCGGGACGTGCTGGACCGTGCGCTGATCGAGGATTTCCTCCGTTGCCGCCAGGTTTCCTCCTCGAGTGCGCCAGGAGGCGCTCGGTGAGTGGGGGGGTACTGTCATGTATTGTCATGTTGTGTCTTGTTTCTGTCCTTTCCTTTCACCCTGTCTCCCTCTGCTGGTCGTGTTAGGTTACCTTTTCTCCCCCTCTTTTCCCCAGCTGTGCCTTGTCTCCTCCTAACTACCTCGTTACCCCTTTTCCCACCTGTTCCCTTTTTCCCTCTGATTAGTCCTCTATATCTCTCTCTGTTTCTGCTCCTGTCTTTGTCGGATTCTTGTTTGTGTTGTTCATGCCTGAACCAGACTATCGTCATGTTTGCTGCAACCTTGTCCTGTCCTGTCGGAATCTGCCGGTCCATCTGAGCCTACGTTTGTTTTGCTATTAAAGAAGCTCTGTTTACGTTAAGTCGCTTTTGGGTCCTCATTCACTAACCGTAACATATCCACACTGGTGCCACTTCAAGGAGGTAGATTATGGAGTGGGGATCATAACACAGGGCAAAGCCATATTCCCCAAGCTTACCGGTCTAAGCACGTTCATTAACTTGGGAACTACAGACATCAGCAGTCTCCATATGATCTTTGCCCCAACGCTGCTGTCGTCTGCAGCATATTAAAGGGGAAATAAATAATTAAAACAGAGAGAATAAGCGCTGTCACCCATGGGAGCAGTTCCCATCTTCAGATATCTTACATCGCACTAGCCAATTAAACTCAACTCCCTGATATACATCCCATCCACGAAGTTCAGCGGCAACTAGTGTGGGTGGACTGGAGCTCCGACGTCACATAAAATTAAGTTTAGATAAAAACTACGTATTTCAGCACCAAAAGAATAGCGTGCAAATACACAGTATTTTTGTTTGCTGAAATCTGTAGTTTTTTTCATGTGATGTCGGCACACACTAGTCATGCCAATGTTCCCTCTAAGCTGCACGAATGCGCGCCACGCAGAAGACATTTCTGCTCATGCAGAGATGCATGAGAGTGAACTTCACTCAACTTTCTAGTTTTCCCCTTTAGTTAACACTATCAACATTTCCCTTTACTGTGGGAATTGTGATCGAATCAACGGAATATTAGCCACTTTCAATGTTACCTACCAAAACAAAACAAACTATGCAAGACATAGTATAAAAAACTGTGCAAGAGATTTTCTAGTAGGCAGAGCGCATTGGAGTAGGATTATATTGCATTGACTGGGATGACTCAGGCCTGTACTCTACACAGACTGGTGAGTCATAACCAATCAAAGCTGCAGTAAACGTACATGCAAATAGTTGTTGACATATATGGATCTGTGCCATTCACTTTGAGCTAGACTGTGTTTATAGCATGAGTAGATGAGCTTGTTTTTATGTCAAAGTGAGAGCTGCATGTTGCCACCTGTGCACATTTGTTCATATTCTTTGCTAGTTAGTGAGTTATTAGCCCAGTTATAGCTGATTTCTAGTCAACAATGGGGGAGTGGTTATTTCCTACAAGAGCACATAATGTGCGCTTTTCTAGCCATCTTTGAGACCTTTTTTTTTATAACTTATAGGGGCAGTGTTGTATTTTGAGACAGTCTTGAATAAGCTAAGTAGCCAAAAGACAGATGGTAGCATCATGTGTCTGATTCTCTCTAATAATGTTATGGGAATAATAATGTATTTTATTTTGTAAAGGGGTTTCTTGCATCAAACAACACAACATGTTCAGTCACCTCCTTGTCTGAAGGACAAGTGGATAAGCAGATTAATGTCAAGCCTTTTTCAAAAGTCTCATGGAATGTAGGCCAACATTGAACACCACACATTTGCTGCTACAGTAGACTTGTTGACAGATCAGCTATTTCTTTGTTAATATTTTATGGGATCCATTTAGTTTTTTATGGTGGGCCACTCTGGTAGGCCTACATTATGATCAAATAACCACATTAGTCTACTTGGCCACTGTTAAAACTGTAACTTAAAGCAGGTACAGCCTCAGTGGTCACAGTAAACGCGCACCGGAAGTTGCACAGGATTTTCACAATGTTCAAGTTTGCGCTCAGCAGAGATTAAGTTTGCTCAGTGATGAAAAACATGAGAGGGAACATTGGTCGCCTCTCAACTCAGTTGATGTGAAGTACATCCTGGAGTTGAGTTTAATTGGCTAACATCACACCTGCTGCACTGCCTCCTTTTAAATACAGCATTTTGTCTCTCGACTCTGATATCATGCAATGCTTCTCGATGGGCTAAAAGAACAGGGGTGTATTTCTGGATCATACCTATGAAAAGTTCAAGCTTGATATAAATGAAACAACATCTTTCAAAATTAAGACAGTTGAGAGTTTATTTTGTTTTAATTAGACAACCCACAACAAGTACAGTATGACATCCCAAGAGATCTGGAGGGTTTCCCAAGATACAGTCATATGGAATCACATCTAATGGTAGGAAACAGCAAGACATGTCCCAAAATAACAATGTACAAGTTAGATCTCTGTACTAGTTTAGCATTGTCTTTTTTTATGATCAACTGAGATCAACATGAAACTGAGTGAGACAGTTGAAATTTGAATTCTACTCAGATGCCATGCCAATTTATGATGTACATTTGGCCCTATACTCCATCATTTTGGATTTGAAATCAAATATTTCATATGATGTGACAGTACAGAATGTCATCTTTTATTTGAGGGTATGTTTATACATATCCATTTTACCCCAGTCTTACCGTTTTAGAAATGAAATCACTTTATGTACAGTTGCAGACAAATATATTGTCACCCTTTCACTTTTCTTAAATAATTCAAATATCCTCTAAAATAATTAAAACAATTTAAATACATGTTTAGTTACAATGTTATTGGATTTCCAACAATGCAATTTTTTTGTAAACTTAAGTTTACCATTTTATTTTTTGAAAATAAAGACAAATGGTCTGGACAAAAGTATTGGCACCCTGGAGCTAATACTTGGTTGCACAGCCATTGGCCAAGATAAACATTTGTTGGCAGTTATTTTTTCTTGTAGCTTGCTGCACCTTTCTACTGGCAATTTGGCCCACTTTTCAGCTGCAAACTGCTCTAATTCTTCAATATTTGAGGGGTGCCCTTCACCAGCTGCTGATTTTATCTCTCCACAGGTTATGGATGGGATTCAGATCTGGACTCTTCGCTGGCCACTCCAGAACAATTCAGCGTTTTTTTTCTTGAACCATTCCATGGTGCATTTGTTTGGGGTTGTTGTCCTTCTGGCAGTTCCACAACCTTCAACAGAGACAGAGTTTTTGAACACTGGGTTGAACATTGCACTCCAAAAGACCTTGGCATCCTGACCCTCCCTACAATCAAATATGGGGAGCTTTGATAATGCTGTGGGGTTGATTTGCTGCCTCTGGTACTGACGGCCTTAAACATTTCGCAAGGCATCATGAAATCATCAGATTAACAGGTGTTTTGTGGTCCAATTGTTATCCCATTGTTCAAAAACTGGGTCCCCATTGAAGGTTGTGAGTCTTCCAGCAGGACAACAACCACAAGCACACATCAAAAAGCACCAAGGAAAAGTTCAAGAAGAAACGCGAGAGCTGAAAATGTAGTCTACTGACTACATCACACACAGCATTAAAATAGTCTAATGATTCTAATCAATTTCATACAATCATATGGTTTCAGAGTGTAATACTCTAATCATTCTAATCATATAATTCTATTAACAAGCAGTTAGTGAAGGGTACCACTCAAACGTGGACGAATTAGAACAGTTTGCTGCTGAAAAGTGAGCCAAATTGGCAGTAGAACGGTGCAACATGCTCATTGATGGATACAAGAATCATTTGTCTGAAGTTATCTTGGCCAAAGGCTGTGCAACTAAGTACTAGCTCCATTTTGTTAATGCCGAATGTCTTTATTTCCTTAATTAAAATTGTAAATTTAACTTTACAAAAATACAATTGGTTCTCCAATGTTGAAAATCCAATAACAAGGTATACAAGCATTTATTTACTTGTTTTTACTTATTTTAGAAGAAAATGGGAATTATTGATGAAAAGTGCAAGGGTGCCAATATATTTTGCCGCAACTGTATCAAGTCCTCCCATTTTTATTTATTTATTTATTTTTTACCTTTATTTAACTAGGCAAGCCAGTTAAAAACATATTTGGGATCGGTGTCCTTCCATGGGACGGTTGAGCTAATGTAGGCTAATGCGATTAGCATGAGGTTGTAAGTAACAAGAAGATTTCCCAGGACATAGACATATCGGATATTGGCAGAAAGCTTACATTCTTGTTAATCTAACTGCACTGTCCAATTTACAGTAGCTATTACAGTGAAATAATACCATGCTATTGTTTGAGGAGAGTGCACAATATTGAACATGACAAGTTATTAAAAAACAAATTAGACACATTTGGGCAGTCTTTATACAACATTTTGAACATAAATGCAATGGTTCATTGGATCAGTCTAAAACGTTGCACATACACTGATGCCATGTAGTGACCAAAATCTAAATTGCACCTGGGCTGGAATAATACATTATGACCTTTCTCTTGCATTTCAAAGATGATGGTACAAAAAAAAAATACAAAATGTTTTTTTTTTTCTTTGTATTATCTTTTACCAGATCAATTGGGTGATATTCTACTACATTCCTTTCACATTTCCACAAACTTCAAAGTGTTTCCTTTCAGATTGTACCAAGAATATGTATATCCTTGTTTCAGAGCCTGAGCAACAGATTTGGGTATGTCATTTTAGGCAAAAATTTTAGGCGAAAATTGAAAAAAAGGGGCTGATCCTTAAGAACAAATTATTTCTTACAATGACTGCCTAGGAACAGTGGGTTAACTGCCTTGTTCAGGTGCAGAACAACAGACTTATACCTTCTCAGCTCAGGGATTCGAGCCATGAACCTTTCGGTTACTGGCCCAACGCTCTAACCACTAGACTATATGCCACCCCATTCTAAATTAGAATATAAGATGTTAATGAACACTTCTGCATTAATGTGGATACTAACATGATTATGAATCATCAGGAACAAAGATCATACCCCCCCTAAAAAAGGTTAACCTTTGCAGTTATTGGTGAAGGTGAGAGGTTAGCATGTCTTGGGGCTATGATTTTTGTGCCTCTAACTTTTTCACTCAACATTATTCACGATTCATTCATGATTATCTGTAATCATGGTAGCATCCACATGAATGTAGAAGTATTCGGGAACATATTCTATTCTTATTTACAAAAAAGTGACTCCACAATAATACAATACATTATTTACCATTCATTTCTATTGGGAACAACATAATCTGAAACACAACCAAAACTAACTGCAAGTACTAGGAATATGGCGGCTAGGAATTTGGGACCAAATACTTTTGACTACTTTAATACACATAAGTGAATTTCTCCAAAATATTATGGCACCTTTAAATGGGAGGACTAGATACATGAAGTGATTTCATTTCTAAACAGTAAAACCGGGGTAAAACTGCTATGTATGAAAATACCTCCCCCAAAAATATGACATTCTATACTTTCACATTTATAGCATACTGCCATGTGTACATTGCTATGCTTATAATGTGAAGAAATAGCCTAATAGTTTAACATTTTAAGCTAAACATTCTGATCTGTTGCGTCAGCCACATTGCATAAAAAAAGTATTTTTGATGCTAGTGGTTGTATTAATTGGGATCTGTCGTATACCCAACTGTCCCAGACTATGTTTGGAATATTCATTTCTTTCACAGAATAGAATAGGTCAAATTTGTACAATGCGGGATAGTAGATTGACATAGGCTAGTTCTTTTGCTGTTCGTTAAGCTTACTCATCTTGTTGGCTGACAAAGTCAATGTGGACAGTTCTTCCAATATCTTCAATATGCACCTCGGAATTGGATAAGGATGTGCGCAGTTGCATCCCCGATGTGTCTGTCTTCACTTGTAGCCTGTAAGAAAGACCCGATCATGTTATCACAAATCAGGTACGACCCAGATGCAGACAGTGTCAAAGAAACAAATGTTTATTTCTAATACAGGGGCAGGCAACCGACAGGTCAAAGGCAGGCACGGGTCAGTAATCCAGAGAAGGTGCAAAGGGTCCAGAACGGCAGTCTCAGGGTCAGGGAAGGCACGGGTCAGTAATCCAGAGAAGGTGCAAAGGGTCCAGAATGGCAGTCTCAGGGTCAGGGAAGGCACGGGTCAGTAATCCAGAGTATTTGCAAAGGGTCCAGAACGGCAGTCTCAGGGTCAGGGAAGGCACGGGTCAGTAATCCAGAGAAGGTGCAAAGGGTCCAGAACAGCAGTCTCAGGGTCAGGGAAGGCACGGGTCAGTAATCCAGAGAAGGTGCAAAGGGTCCAGAACGGCAGTCTCAGGGTCAGGGAAGGCACGGGTCAGTAATCCAGAGAAGGTGCAAAGGGTCCAGAACGGCAGTCTCAGGGTCAGGGAAGGCACGGGTCAATAATCCAGTGAGGTGGGGCAAGGTTTAGAACGGCAGGCAGGCTCAGGGCAGGCAGAAGGGTCAAAACCGGGAAGCACTAGGAAACAGGAGCAAGAAACAGAGAAAGGTGAAACAGACATGTGAGGGAGAGGTGCTTCTGAGTGTGAAGCACTCAGGGAGAAGGGCACAATGCAGCACTCCGGGCCAAGGGCACAACAGCCACTGGCCACAATGGGCATTGATTTATTTAGGGTGCATTAAGACCACACAAAGGGGATGCATCCGTGGAATTAGAGGCAATATCAAGAGCTTGTCAAATTGTGAATGGGAGACTGGTGAAGTGTGTACAGCCTGTGCAAAAAAAAAACAAATCAGAGCTCATGCCTTTCAAGCAGCATTTTTCAAATCATCATTAGAGTCGCATCATGCAGCCTTATAACGTATTAAAATTCAAAACATACAGTGCCTTGCGAAAGTATTCGGCCCCCTTGAACTTTGCGACCTTTTGCCACATTTCAGGCTTCAAACATAAAGATATAAAACTGTATTTTTTTGTGAAGAATCAACAACAAGTGGGACACAATCATGAAGTGGAACAACATTTATTGGATATTTCAAACTTTTTTAACAAATCAAAAACTGAAAAATTGGGCGTGCAAAATTACTCAGCCCCTTTACTTTCAGTGCAGCAAACTCTCTCCAGAAGTTCAGTGAGGATCTCTGAATGATCCAATGTTGACCTAAATGACTAATGATGATAAATACAATCCACCTGTGTGTAATCAAGTCTCCGTATAAATGCACCTGCACTGTGATAGTCTCAGAGGTCCGTTAAAAGCACAGAGAGCATCATGAAGAACAAGCAACACACCAGGCAGGTCCGAGATACTGTTGTGAAGAAGTTTAAAGCCGGATTTGGATACAAAAAGATTTCCCAAGCTTTAAACATCCCAAGGAGCACTGTGCAAGCGATAATATTGAAATGGAAGGAGTATCAGACCACTGCAAATCTACCAAGACCTGGCCGTCCCTCTAAACTTTCAGCTCATACAAGGAGAATACTGATCAGAGATGCAGCCAAGAGGCCCATGATCACTCTGGATGAACTGCAGAGATCTACAGCTGAGGTGGGAGACTCTGTCCATAGGACAACAATCAGTCGTATATTGCACAAATCTGGCTTTTATGGAAGAGTGGCAAGAAGAAAGCCATTTCTTAAAGATATCCATAAAAAGTGTCGTTTAAAGTTTGCCACAAGCCACCTGGGAGACACACCAAACATGTGGAAGAAGGTGCTCTGGTCAGATGAAACCAAAATTGAACTTTTTGGCAACAATGCAAAACGTTATGTTTGGCGTAAAAGCAACACAGCTGAACACACCATCCCCACTGTCAAACATGGTGGTGGCAGCATCATGGTTTGGGCCTGCTTTTCTTCAGCAGGGACAGGGAAGATGGTTAAAATTGATGGGAAGATGGATGGAGCCAAATACAGGACCATTCTGGAAGAAAACCTGATGGAGTCTGCAAAAGACCTGAGACTGGGACGGAGATTTGTCTTCCAACAAGACAATGATCCAAAACATAAAGCAAAATCTACAATGGAATGGTTCAAAAATAAACATATCCAGGTGTTAGAATGGCCAAGTCAAAGTCCAGACCTGAATCCAATCGAGAATCTGAGGAAAGAACTGAAAACTGCTGTTCACAAATGCTCTCCATCCAACCTCACTGAGCTCGAGCTGTTTTGCAAGGAGGAATGGGAAAAAATGTCAGTCTCTCGATGTGCAAAACTGATAGACATACCCCAAGCGACTTACAGCTGTAATCGCAGCAAAAGGTGGCACTACAAAGTATTAACTTAAGGGGGCTGAATAATTTTGCACGCCCAATTTTTCAGTTTTTGATTTGTTAAAAAAGTTTGAAATATCCAATAAATGTCGTTCCACTTCATGATTGTGTCCCACTTGTTGTTGATTCTTCACAAAAAAATACAGTTTTATATCTTTATGTTTGAAGCCTGAAATGTGGCAAAAGGTCGCAAAGTTCAAGGGGGTCGAATACTTTCGCAAGGCACTGTATAGGCCAATGTTTGTAGAACAACTAAAGTTACATTAATAACTCTAAATGAAACATAATGGAGTACCTATTTATTTGTTAACAGCTCAACACACAATAGCTGCATGTGCGCACTCCCTCAAATCATTGAGAAAATATACTTTTTATTTTATTCAACTTTGTTCAATTGTATTCTTCAAATTATAAAATTAAATAAAATAATGCCACAGAATTCTAAGCAAATCTTGTCTGCTTAATGAAATAGTGTAGCTCACAGCCATTTGGCAAAGCCAGATGGACCTAACTTAAGGACAATATGTTATTCTGTTCTTCTGAAATAGACTACATTTTCTTCATATCATGCTTCTTTAGACCTATCTAAAATAAATAATAGATTTATTGTGAAGGTGTAAGCTATTTTACATGGATTAAATGTAGATATTCCAAAGGTCTGCATCTTTGGAAGCCAGGAGATGTTAAATGTGTTTTTGTTAATTAACAGTCAATAACCGTGAGACCAATAGTTATTTGCTTGACAATCACCGGCTGATGAAATGTCGTGACCTCCACAGCCCTAGTTGAGGTCAGGGATCTGTGCAGGCCAGTCAAGTTCTTCCACACCGTTCGACAAACCATTTCTGCATGGACCTCGCTTTGTGCAAGGGGAATCGTCATGCTGAAACAAGAAGGTTCTTCCCCAAACTGTTGCCACAAAGTTGGAAGCACAGAATCGTCTAGAATGTCATTGTGTGCTGTAGCGTTAAGAGTTCCCTTCACTGGAACTAAGGGGCCTTGCACGAAACATTAAAAACAGCCGCAGACCATTATTCCTCCTCCACCAAACTTGACAGTTTGCACTGTGCATTCGGGCAGGTGGTGTTCAGATATGTCCGTCTCACTGCCAGACGGTGAAGCGTGATTCATCACTCCGAAGAAAGCGTTTCCACAGCTACAGAGTCCAATGGCGGTGAGCTTTACATCACTCCAGCCAACACTTGGCATTGCGCATGGCGATATTAGGCTTGTGTGCAGCTGCATAGCCATGGAGACTCATCTCATGGGGCGGCAGGTAGCCTAGTGGTTAGAACGTTGGACGAGTAACCGAATCCCCGAGCTGACAAGGTAAAACTCTGTCGTTCTGCCCCTGAACAAGGCAGTTAACCCACTGTTTCTAGGCTGTGATTGTAAATAAGAATCTGTTCTTAAATGACTTGCCTAGTTAAATAAAGGAAAAATAAAATGAAGTTCCAGACTAACAGTTCTTGTGCTGATGTTTTTCAAGAGGCAGTTTGGAACTCAGTAGTGATATTTATGCGCTACGCACTTCAGCACTTGATGGTCCCATTCTTTGAGCTTGTGTGGTCTACCACTTCACAGCTGAGCTGTTGTTGCTCCTAGAAGTTTCCACTTTACAATAACAGCACTTACAGTTGACTGGGTCAGCGCTAGCAGGGCAGAAATTTGATGAACTGACTTGTTGGAAAGGTGCCATCCTGTGACGATGCCACTTTGAAAGTCACTGAGCTCTTCAATAAGGCCATTCTACTGCCAATGTTTGTCTAAGGAGATTGCATGGCTGAGTGCTTGATTTCTATACACCTGTCAGCAGTGAGTGTGGCAGAATTTCCATATACTTTCTTTATATATAGTTTACTTCTATTGAAGTAAATCTGCCTCTGTCTAAAACAGAGAGGACTTGAAAGGTTTACAGAACATATTTTGTAGAAGGAGCTGTTTAAATGCTACTTATTATCAAAAGAGCTTTCTATTTTCATTCTCTTGATGAATTCTCTCTTAAACTGGGGTTTCTTTAGACCTCACCACAGTATTTATTAACATATTCTTCCATAACAGGTAGAAATATCCCATATGTTTTGTGTTGCTGCAGAGATGGATGTTGGTTGTGGAACTGAGACAGTTGTCTCTTTAAAAAGTGAGTCTGACATTCTCATGGCATTTGGTGTCTCAGCGATTGCATCAACTGAATGTGTAGGCAGTGACAGCGATGAACTGGCACGAACCTGGCTGCAGCTTTGTCCTGGCTCTATATAGCCTCTCTACTTTTTCAGTTTTGGGAAACATTTCCGGTATGTTTTGCAAATCCGTTATCCTCTGCTTATGTTATTGGGATATAACCAGTGGATAATATAGGGATTTCTTCTTCTTTCGTTTTATTAGATTATGTCCCTTGATGTACGATCCATTTACAGTCCCCCTTCCTATTGTCTTTTGATATTGAGATGTGTTATGCTGTCACACCGGAAGCCTTGAAATGGTTCCGCTCTTGCTTCACTCTGCCGATGTCCTCTCAGATCTCACAGTGCAGGCCAACACCTGCCCCTCTCCTGGCTAACAGTAATTGTTTAAGAAGAGCATTATTCAAGAGCTTTATACAGGCAACATTTTTGCTGGGGGATTATTGTGTGTGGCGGCCGTATCCTAGGAGATTGGTGAATATCTAACAAGGAGTTTGGTACTCATTTTGCAAAGTGGGTGCTTTGATGTCCTCTGTGTTGAATTTTTCATTTTTTCCTCAATATCACTCCTTACGAAGCAGTAAGCCTAAAGGTTTAACATTGGTTGCTTATTAACAGTAAACTCCATATTGAAATGGATAACCTCTCATTGGCCTGCATTAATCAAACCGTCAAATGCTAAAACTAGGACTGTAATGCCGTAGGTCACAGCGATACCAGGCAGCAATGTCCAACAATACTGGAGACAATCCTCTATAAGGCAGATGGTTGTCAGGCATACTACTTGCATCTTATGTACCTTCAGATTGTTCTACTGTGTGTTTAAGGTTAGACCCTTGTTTATGTTTTGCTTGTTGTCAGATTCCCAGATTATCAGCTGTAGCGCTATTGACTGCAGGTGGAATAGTTGCCAAATGTACACTACCGTTCAAAAGTTTGTGGTCACTTAGAAATGTCCCTGTTTTTGAAAAAAAAGCGGATTTTTTTTGTCCATTAAAATAACCTCAAATTGATCATCAGAAATACAGTGTAGACATTGTTAATGTTGTAAATGACTATTGTAACTGGAAACAGCTGATTTTCAGGTTGGCCTTCTAGGTTGAGTTGCAAAGAAAAAGCCATATCTCAGACTGGCCAATGAAAAGAAAAGATTAAGATGGGCACTGCTGCCTGTTCCCCCCGCTACCATCCGGAAGGCGAAGTCCGTACAGATGCATCAAAGCTGGGACCTAGAGACTGAAATACAGCTTCTATCTCAAGGCCAGACTGTTAAACAGTCATCACGAACACAGAGAGGCTGCTGACTAGATACAGACTTGAAATCATTGGCCACTTTAATAAATTGATCACTAGTCAATTTAATAATGCCACTTTAATCATGTTTACATATCTTGTGTCATGACGCTGGCCTGTCTGGGGAGGTTTATGACCCCATAAATACCTTTCCCCTTTTTCCTCTCTCTACTCTACCAATGTCACTATTGAAAATCCCTTTGTTAACATAGAGAGTCTGGGAACATCAGAAGATGGTAAACGGAACCATATTTCGGTAATCCAACCAGTTGAAAATATGCGTTGGTACTTAATGAATATGATGTCAGATCAGTTGGCGTCTGAGACATTACTACTGATGATAGGACGACATAAACTGTATCTTGGAAAGTCCACACATTCTAGTTATCAGATTCACATGGAATTGTTGCGCAATTTTAAATGTTTAAATATGAAACTATGTGAAAAGATTAAATGTAATTTTAGTTTCTTAAATGAGAGAACGGTTTGTCACAACACCACTCTGCTCACTCAGAGGCCCTGCCCAAGTGAACAGACATGGGTTGTAAATCTAGGAAACACGCCCTTCTTTCACCACTATATAAACCCGTTGACGAAAATGTAACTTTCTGTTCCAAGGACGTGCAGACTGGCAGTCGTTGAAAGGACAAAGACCACCTACAGAACTAAACCAACATCAGCAAGAACCTAACGAAACTGGCATCGAATTTCAATGTGAAGGTGACGACCTACATGCCAAAAGGATGAATTTCGACTATAACAGTCAGAATATAGCATGAGCTTAAAGTATGGCAACTTGGTATGAACTTTGAACTCTTATTTACTAAAGAAGTGCTACCCGCTCCGCCCGCTAAAAGTGGGCTAGGAGAGGACGGACAGAGTATCCATTTTACCATGCTCCAGTTCACCACTAGACAGTCTTCAGAGGACCAGAGATCCATGCTGGGCCACCCGGCCTACGATCTACGACCAATCTACCGAAGTGGAGCTCAGAGTAAATAGAACACTGAACAAAAACAACAAAGTGAACGAACGAAACCGAAACAGTTCTGTCTGGTGCAGATACACACACTCAACAGAAAAAAAATCACCCACACCACACAGGTGGGAAAAGGCCACCTAAGTATGATTCTCAATCAGAGACAACGAATGACACCTGCCTCTGATTGAGAATCATTTTTTCCCACCTGTGTGGTGTGGGAGATTTTTTTTCTGTTGAATGTTTGTATCTGCACCAGACAGAACTGTTTCGGTTTCGTTCGTTCACTTTGTTGTTTTTGTTTAGTGTTCTATTACTTTATAAAAAATATGGACACTTACCACCACCTTCCACCGACGACGAACAGACCATGTTTCTCTCAATTATGAAAGGACAAAGGTTGCATACCAGCTTACCTCGATAACGAGAGGGCCAAGGTTTGAGAGGAGACCATAAACCTAAGGTTCGTCATCATGGGAAGGTGGTGGTAAGTGTCCATATTCTTTATAAAGTAATAGAACACTAAACAAAAACAACAAAGTGAACGAACAAAACCGAAACAGTTCTGGGAGCTGATAACCCACCGAACACTCGAAAGGCGAGAGACCTGTGGCTGAGCAGGGGAGCGTGTTGCGGACATATTCCACCCACACAAGTTGCTGGCTCCAGGTGATGATGTTGGCGGAGACGAGGCAGCGAAGAGTTGTCTCCAGGTCCTGATTGGCTTGCTCCGACTGGCTCTTAGACTGGGGGTGAAACTCAGAGGACCGGCTGGCCGACGACCCAATGAGTGTGCAGAATGCCTTCCAGAACCAGGACGAGAACTGAGGACCATGGTCAGAGACTATGTCAACCGGAAGTCTATGAATCCGGAAGACGTGCTTCACCATGAGCTCCATGGCTGAGGGTAGCTTGGGGAGGGGAATGAAATGGGCGGCTTGGAAAACCTGGCCACCACCGTAAGGATAGTGGTGTTGCCATCAGACGGAGGGAGACCAGTGACGAAGTCCAGAGATATGTGACCAGGGACGGTGAGGGACAGGAAGTGGTTGAAGGAAGCCAGCCGGAGCTTGCTGAGGAGTCTCGTTCTGAGAACAGACAGTGCATCTGGCGATGAACGCCGGCGGATAAGTCAGGGACCATGGTGGGCCACCAAAAGAGTTGTCGAACAAAGGTCAGGGTCCGACGGGAGCTTGGAGGAATGAGCCCATTATTAAGTGATTAAACTGATTAATCAGTTAACTGTAATTAACTAGGAAGTTGGGGCAGCAAGGAAAATATTCAGATTATAAAGTTATAATTTTCCTAATATAACTTTCAGATATTTGAATATCTGATCACTTAGTCTTCGAATTAATGAATTATTATTTACCTCATGTTAGTCTCATTCCAAACTTCGTAAATTGTTGGTTATCTGCATGAACCCACTCTTCACTTGACTATGACACATCAAGTGTCTTAAATAATTTATTTACTAACTAAGTAATTCACAGAAATGCATAAACAAACAGTAGATAGTTACAAGGAAATGATAGAGGAGTTTCCCTAGTGGGATAAACCGGTATCGCGGCTTGGGGGACAAAAAGGGAAGTGGGGGTCAACTGAGATGAGACACTACAAAGTTGATAATTCTAACAATTGAAATGCTAATCCTTTGCACATGAACGCTCACTCATTCGGGAATAATTGCAATCAATATATATATTTACGCTCAGTGTGTCGTCGGGATCTCTTTTGAAAAGTTTGTTTCTGTTGGAGAGTTTGTCCGCCCTCTCTCTGTCATGGTTAGAATGAATAGTTCAGAGTGACATTCATTCATGTCGTTATTGATTAGATGTTTTGGCGGTTGTCGATCTTCGTGATCAATGATACCAAATTCCTAGCTGCAGACTAGTATTATTCGGAAGAGCAGAAAGCGGCCTATCCCAGGACGCCAGACCATAACTGTGCTCATGGGCGGTCCTCTGATTTAGTTAAACTCCAAAGCGAATTGGAGTTTCCTTCATTAAACAGTCCAAAATCACATTACACAATTTCACAAACGGTATCAACCTCACTCATTCATCTTATACAACAATTAGATGTAAGCCTCATATCTGAGGTTATTGTATAAACAGCGTTATGGTAATGTGGCCGTATTGTCTCTCGTGGGTTTCACAGAATTGTACCAAACGGACCAGTTCGTAGCTGGATTCTTCACCCATCTTTTATACGTTCTCCAGAACATAAATACTGTTCGGACCTCCAGTTCTGTGAAGTGGAAGAAATTATTTTGTTCTTTCTATGAAAACTCACTCTCTCTCTATACTGTGGCCAAGAGGAGATAATCTCCTCCAGGAATGTATGACCTGAGGTCGCAGGAGCCTAAGTGTAGGAGACAGAGAGAGGGGGATGGTGCTCGCTGTACCCAAAGAGGGCAACGTCATGACAAGGGATTATGAGTTCCAGGCACTCTCGGCTGCCAACATTCTGAAATCAACAGCATTGTCTGCCACACTGCAGATTTCTCGACGAAGCTGGAGTAACTACCGGGCAGCCTATCTCCCAGACAACAGAGAATCAGAAACAGTTTTCACCTCAACCACAAACTACTCCAGACTGAAGCACATGGCTGATTGTTGTTCCCATTCCGCCGTAACCCAGTCGAGGCCCCTCCCGGACATCAGCGTTATGAGGTATGCTATCATCGAGCGGTTCGAGGTAACGGACAAGGGCTGCAGCTCGAAAATGGGGGGACACTGCAAGAGAAACATTCCGGAGGAGGTAAGCAGGGTTCTCGGGGGCCGGGGTGGCCTGGAGAGTTGCTAACAGTGGGGTTACTGAGGGGCTGGGAGGTTACTGTCGTAGCTATCTGCCTAACAGACATTCGGCGGAATTGCTCCAGCAATGTATTCAAGGCAAGGTCATGGCGTTACACCAAGGATGGGAATCCTACTATGAGACCTCGAAGTAACTACTTGTATCTCCCGATGGTGGCTTCCTTGGGAGGAGATGGCGTTGTGGAGCTGGTCTGAGTCTACTGGGTCAGTCATGGCCAGTTCGTACAGTCAGAACTCAGGATAAGACCCAGATATAGACAATTTGAATCACATTACTTTATTTACAAAACAGAGGTCAGGCAAACAACAGGTCAAAGCAGGCAGAGGTCGGTAATCCAGGGCAGAGTCCGTAACAGCGGCGTAGCCACGGGTAGCGGCCTACCCAGTTTGATCTCAGGCCTACCCCAAAAACGTTATTATTATTCAATATACATTTTAATTTGTATTTATTTTATTACATGTTTAAAATAAATGCATGTGAGATTTATTTCCTTTGGGTAATTTTAATACAATGTAACAAAGAAATAGTCCGTGACAATCAAGTTGGCTTCCAACTATTGGTTACATTTAAAAAAAAAAAATCATAAGGTGGTTTACTTGAACAACGTCATGTGGATAAACTTTGTAGCGCATAAGCTAGCAAGCTCTACCATGCTAGTTTACTCAAATTGACTCACCAGCTAAGGTCATTTAGTAGTTCTAGCTTCTTATGGACAGGTGGGACGGTAGCGTCCCACCTCGACAACATCCAATGAAATTGCAGAGCGCGAAATTCAAAATACAGATGAACTTCTTCTTAATCCAATCGTCCAATCATTTTTAAAGAGGAACTTCTTGTTACTCCAGCCGCTGTGTCAGATTTCAAAAAGGCTTTACGGCGAAAGCATACCATGCGATTATCTGAGGACAGCTTCCTGCTTCCTACAAAAGCATACAAACATTTTCCAGCCAAGTAGATTAGTCACAAAAGTCAGAAATAGCGCTAAAATTAATCACTTACCTTTGATGATCTTCATATGGTTGCACTCACAAGACTCCATGTTACACAATACATGTTCGTTTTGTTAGATAAAGTCCCTCTTTATATCCAAAAGAACTCTGTTTTGTTGGCGCGTTTTGTTCAGTAATCCACTGGCTCAAAGGCGGTCACAACAGCCAGACGAATAGATCCAAATAGTACCGGTAAAGTTCGTTGAAACATGTCAAACAATGTTTTTTATTAACCTCTAGCGTCAAGCAATCCCATATCCGGGACCGTAATCATAGCCTCAAGCTCATCACCACAACGCAACGTTTCCTATTCATGAAAATCGTAAATGAAATGAAATAAATATATTCAAACACAAGCGTAGCCTTTTGTTAACAACACTGTCATCTCAGATTTTCAAAATATGCTTTTCAACCAAAGCTACACAAGCATTTGTGTAAGAGTATTGATAGCCTAGCATAGCATTAAGCCTAGCATTCAGCAGGCAACATTTTCACAAAAACAAGAAAAGCATTAAAATAAAATAATTTACCTTTGAAGAACTTCGGATGTTTTCAATGACGAGACTCTTAGTTAGATAGCAAATGTTCATTTTTTCTCAAAATATTATTTGTGTAGACGAAATAGCTCCGTTTTGTTCATCACGTTTGGCTAAGAAAAAGACCGGAAAATGCAGTCACTTACAATGCCAAACTTTTTTCAAAATTAGCTCCATAATATCGACAGAAACATGGCAAACGTTGTTTAGAATCAATCCTCAAGGTGTTTTTCACATATCTATTCGATAATCTGTGGTGGCAGTTGGCTTCTCATCAGAAGCAAACGGAAAAATACTGCAGCTGGAGATTACGCAATAATTGCAATGGAGGACACCAAGCGACCACCTGGTAGATGTAGTCTCTTATGGTCAATCTTCCAATGATATGCCTACAAATATGTCACAATGCTGTAGACACCTTGGGGAAAACGTGGAAAACGTAAGCTGACTCCTAGCTCCTTCACAGCCATATAAGGAGTCATTGGCATGAGGCGGTTTCAAAAAATGCGGCACTTCCTGATTGGATTTTTATCTGGATTTCGCCTGTAACATCAATTCTGTGGCACTCACAGACAATATCTTTGCAGTTTTGGAAACGTCAGAGTGTTTCTGTCAATTATATGCATAGTCGAGCATCTTTTCGTGACAAAATATCTTGTTTAAAACGGGAACGTTTTTCATCCAAAAATTAAGAGTGCCCCCTATATCGAAGAGATTAATCCTCAGGTTGTCTATTGTCTTTATAAACTATAACATTTCAACCGTACAATAGTGTTTTCAATACAAAGGAAAAAGAACGGAGGGTGTGCTCCCGGTCTCGCGCGCAAAAAGCTCAGGTTCATTCGACCGACCACTCAGGAAAATGTTGTCATTCTTACTCATTTTTCAGAATAAAAGCCTGAAACAAGGTCCAAAGACTGTTTACATCTAGTGTAAGCCATAGGAGCTACAATCTAGGTCCCATCCATTTATATGGTGGATAGGCTTTCAATGGAAAAACACTTCATTCAAAAGAATGCCACTTCCTGGATGGATTTTCCTCAGGTTTTTGCGAGCCATATCAGTTCTATTATACACAGACATTATTTTAACAGTTTTGGAAACTTTAGTGTTCTCTATTCAATACTACCATGCATATGCATATCCTAGCTTCTGGGCCTGAGTAACAGGCAGTTTACATTGGGCACCTCATTCATCCAAAATTCAAAATACTGCCCCCTGCCCAAGAGAGGCTAGTAATGGCAAACCAAATGTCGATAGCTAGGTTTTTTTTTAAAAAGACGTCTGGAGGAAAAAGAGTGTGTGCCAGAAAATAATTTGAATCAATCTACCGATAGCTTCCAGAATGAGACATTAACAGGTGGTTCCAGGATTGAAACAACAGCAACCGCAATCGTCATCACAACCGCCAATGCCACATTGAGCCAGACATGCTTCCCTACCCCACCGTCTCCTCTCGTTCTTGATGCTGCAGGCGGGGGTGAACCTGCAGTAGGTCCACCGACAGATTTGTCTGCCGTTGATGAACCAGCATGTCAACCAAAGCTAGCATAGTTCCCTTAAAGTATGATAAATGGCAAATCACGCTGCTTCTCTTCAAGGTGGTATGACTAGTTTGTATGGATTGAGTATAGTAAAGCAAAATATGTAATTTATTGTACGTTTTGTAGGCACTTTCCTCTGGCAAATATCGAATTTAGATTTGTACGAGATGGATTTAAAAACTGGAAACTCACAAGAAATGCTTGCTGCAAACATGAGAATAGCAAATGACATGCTAGTGCCCTTGCAATATTTGAATCCTACAAGGCAACCCATGAGCCTAGAAGTCGTGGGACTGTGTTGAACCAAATACATGGTGATGCAAACATGGATTTTATGTTACATGTTAATAGGTATTGTTGTAATGTGTGCAAAGCAGGATATTCCACTCAGAGGGTATAGAGAAACCGAAGAGGCAATCAACAAATGTAACTTTTTAGAAATCTTCAATTTCATCTCAAAGAATGACTCAAAAATACAAAACAGGCTTAATGAGCTACCTCGCAATGTCACGCTTATGAGCCCCGAAATTCAGAATGAGTTTCTGGAGTGTGCAGCATCATTGTTACTGTGCAGGATAAAAGATGAAGTTCATTCTGCGTCTTCCACGTATTTTGCCATTCTAGCAGATGAATATAAAGATCAATCTAAACGAGAACTTATTGCTGTGTGCATCTGATACATTCATGCTGGAATGATTAAAGAAAGAGCTGCTGGGTTTATGTAAACCGCTGATTTGTCTGCACAAGGAATTTCTCGGAAAATACTTGAAGTGTTGCAACCATGGAGTTGGATCCCACTCTGTGTGTGGGTTTTTGTTTTGATGGCGCTTCAGTCATGTCAGGGAACAGAGGAGGGGTACATGTCCTACTAAAGCAAACATTTAAGCAAGCTGTATATGCGCATTGCAACTCCCACCGTTTGAATTTGGTTCTGTACACCGCAGCAAATGTCTCAGGACTTGTCAGTACTTTTCTTGACATAGTAAACCAGCTACACACATTTATGAGTGGATCCCACAGACATGCTCGATTCATAGAAGTACAGAAAGAGTTGCATCCTAATAGACCATGTATCGAGCTAGAAAGATCCACAGACGTTGGAGTTCAAAATCAGTGTCTGTGAGTAAAGTGCTGTCACTGCTAGATGTCATTTTAGAGGTTCTTACATCAAATCCAGAACAAGAAGTTTGTATTCCTGTTAGTCACGTTTAGTAAATTGTTTGACACTAGTGATTTTGCTACGAAGGAATTCTAAAGCTCAACATTATCTGTGACGGACTGTATTGGTGTAATTGAAATCCTCAAAAGCAGCTTTTCTACGTTCAGAGAACTCAGGGGGAGACTTTGATAAAGTTCTCAAGCTAATTGAAGAGATGATGATTAAGCATGATATTAGTCATTGGGATGGGAGCGCATCACGGCAGTGAAAACTGCCTGTATAATTGGCAGACAGTGTAGTCACAACTTCATTGGGGAAAACATCCAGCATCAAGAGTGACAGTGACCTGAGGCAACTTTGGAACAATATTCTAGACAGATTACTGAGTTGAACTCAAGATTTCAAGAAGACGCATATGGGATCACGCAAGTGGCAGCCTCCTTTTCAAAAGATTCCCAAACCTGTGGCCTTAAAGAGCAGATGAAGACCATATGCAGTCATTATGCAATATCAATTAAGGATGCTGAATTCACTGTTTTCTATTCTGCAGTTGAGTGGCAAAATAAACATGGGAAATAGTGAGTTTTCCTCCATAATGAGTGTACTTGACAGCTGCCCTGATGATATTTTCCCCAATATAAACTCTCTGTTAAGGATCATTGTCCCACTTTCAATGACATCATGCAGTGTGGAGAGACTTCTCTCAACAACAACTAAGATGAAACAATTATCTTCGCACATCAAAGACAAGCGTCCGGCTGAACCACTTCAGTTTGCTGTCTTTTGAGCGTGAACTGACAGATACATTGGATTATGATGAAATCATCACCATATTCAACTCAAAGCCTCGCTGTCTGCCCCTTGTAATGTAGGTCACGCCTTATGATACGTCTACTAAAGGTAAGGTATATTTTTATAGTACTACTGCCTGCCGTGGTATAAACGGTAACATCAAATATAGGCTTGTTTCCCCTTTGTGATTAAAGTGGGCCTGAAGATGAGTTTTATGTTGTTGGCAAGTTGGCAGCTGGTCTAAAAATACTGTCTTATTTTAATATGCTGGAATAAGTAATTATTTATATATGTAACAAGGTTGCTTAAAGTACTATGCACTAGTATAAAACGATTGTTTTACGAAATAATATACGGTGCACACCGCAAAATAAATGTAATAAACAAGTAGAAAAAATGCCTATCCAAATTTTCCTAGGCCTATCCCCCCCAAAAATTCTGGCTACGCCCCTGGTCCGTAAGGTACAGAATGGCAGGCAGGCTCAAGGTCAGGGCAGGCAGAGGTCAGTAATCCAGGGCAGTGTCAAAAGGTACAGAACGACAGGCAGGCTCAAGGTCAGGGCAGGCAGAGGTCAGTAATCCAGGGCAGTGTCAAAAGGTACAGAACGGCAGGCAGTCTCAAGGTCAGGGCAGGCAGAGGTCAGTAATCCAGGGCAGTGTCAAAAGGTACAGAACGGCAGGCAGGCTCAAGGTCAGGGCAGGCAGAGGTCAGTAATCCAGGGCAGTGTCAAAAGGTACAGAACGGCAGGCAGGCTCAAGGTCAGGGCAGGCAGAGGTCAGTAATCCAGGGCAGTGTCAAAAGGTACAGAAAGGAAGGCAGGCTCAAGGTCAGGGCAGGCAGAGGTCAGTAATCCAGGGCAGTGTCAAAAGGTACAGAACGGCAGGCAGGCTCAAGGTCAGGGCAGGCAGAATGGTCAAAACTGGAAGCACTAGAAAACAGGAACTAAAGATAACAGGAGTACGGAAAAACACACTGGTAGGCTTGACGAGACAAGACAACCAGAAAATATAGGTATAAATGCTCAGGGGATAATGGGGAAATTGGGCAACACCTGGAGGGTGGTTGAGACAAGAGCAAGACAGGTGGAACAGATCAGGGTGTGGCACAGCTAGCCTTCAACATATTCTTATAGCCTACATATTCCTCTTTGTTTATTGATATCAATTGAATTGTGTCCATTTTCTGATTTAGAAAGGTTTGCACAAATATGAAAAGATAGATGGTATCATCAAGAAACAATATCAATGTAGATCATACAAGGGACAAACATTACCTTAAATTGAGAACATCTTTACATGTTTCAGTTATGTGTTTGCACCTGCTCAAATCAAAATCACATTAAATGTATTTATATAGCCCTTCGTACATCAGCTGATATCTCAAAGTGTTGTACAGAAACCCAGCCTAAAACACCAAACAGCAAGCAATGCAAGTGTAGAAGCACAGTGGCTAGGGAAAACTCCCTAGAAAGGCCAAAACCT
Organism: Oncorhynchus mykiss; assembly: GCF_057628025.1. Taxonomy (NCBI): domain Eukaryota; kingdom Metazoa; phylum Chordata; class Actinopteri; order Salmoniformes; family Salmonidae; genus Oncorhynchus; species Oncorhynchus mykiss. The sequence goes on along the minus strand of NC_143022.1, from coordinate 33,359,182 downwards.
AGGAAGAAACCTAGAGAGGAACCAGGCTATGTGGGGTGGCCAGTCCTCTTCTGGCTCTGCTGGGTGGAGATTATAACAGAACATGGCCAAGATGTTCAAATGTTCATAAATGACCAGCATGGTCCAATAATAATAAGGCAGAACAGTTGAAACTGGAGCAGCAGCACGGCCAGGTGGACTGGGGACAGCAAGGAGTCATCATGTCAGGTAGTCCTGAGGCATGGTCCTAGGGCTCAGGTCCTCAGAGAGAGAGAAAGAAAGAGAGAATTAGAGAGAGCACACTTAAATTCACACAGGACACCGAATAGGACAGGAGAAGTACTCCAGATATAACAAACTGACCCTAGCCCCCCGACACATAAACTACTGCAGCATAAATACTGGAGGCTGAGACAGGAGGGGTCAGGAGACACTGTGGCCCCATCTGAGGACACCCCCGGACAGGGCCAAACAGGAAGGATTTAACCCCACCCACTTTGCCAAAGCACAGCCCCCACACCACTAGAGGGATATCTTCAACCACCAACTTAGCATCCTGAGACAAGGCCGAGTATAGCCCACAAAGATCTCCGCCACGGCACAGCCCAATGGGGGGCGCCAACCCAGACAGGAAGATCACATCAGTGACTCAACCCACTCAGGTGACGCACCCCTCCCAGGGACGATATGAAAGAGCCCCAGTAAGCCAGTGACTCAGCCCCTGTAATAGGGTTAGAGGCAGAGAATCCCAGTGGAAAGAGGGGAACCGGCCAGGCAGAGACAACAAGGGCGGTTCGTTGCTCCAGAGCCTTTCCGTTCACCTTCCCACTCCTGGGCCAGACTACACTCAATCATATGACCCACTGAAGAGATGAGTCTTCAGTAAAGACTTAAAAGTTGAGACCGAGTTTGCGTCTCTGACATGGGTAGGCAGACCATTCCATAAAAATGGAGCTCTATAGGAGAAAGCCCTGCCTCCAGCTGTTTGCTTAGAAATTCTAGGGACAATTAGGAGGCCTGCGTCTTGTGACCGTAGCGTACGTGTAGGTATGTACGGCAGGACCAAATCAGAGAGATAGGTAGGAGCAAGCCCATGTAATGCTTTCTAGGTTAGCAGTAAAACCTTGAAATCAGCCCTTGCCTTGACAGTAAGCCAGTGTAGGGAGGCTAGCACTGGAGTAATATGATCAAATTTGGCCAAGACCAGAGAGCTGTGTAAGGACATCAGGGGTAAAATTGTAGACCTGCACAAGGCTGGGATGGGCTACAGGACAATAGGCAAGAGAAGAGCTTGGTGAGAAGGCAACAACTGTTGGTGCAATTATTAGAAAAGTTCAAGATGACGGTCAATCACCCTCGGCTCCATACAAGATCTCACCTCGTGGGGCATCTATGATCATGAGGAAGGTGAGGGATCAGCCCAGAACTACACGGCAGGACCTGGTCAATGACCTGAAGAGAGCTGGGACCACAGTCTCAAAGAAAACCATTAGTAACACACTACGCCGTCATGGATTAAAATCCTGTAGCGCACGCAAGGTCCCCCTGCTCAAGCCAGCGCATGTCCAGGCCCGTCTGAAGTTTGCCAATGACCATCTGGATGATCCAGAGGAGGAATGGGAGAAGGTCATGTGGTCTGATGAGACAAAATATAGCATTTTGGTCTAAACTCCACTTGCCGTGTTTGGAGGAAGAAGAAGGATGAGTACAACCCCAAGAACACCATCCCAACCGTGAAGCATGGAAGTGGAAACATCATTCTTTGGGTATGCTTTTCTGCAAAGGGGACAGGGCGACTGCACCGTATTGAGGGGAGGATGGATGGGGCCATATATCGCGAGATCTTGGCCAACAACCTCCTACCCTCAGTAAGAGCATTGAAGATGGGTCGTGGCTGGGTCTTCCAGCATGACAACGACCCGAAACACACAGCCAGGGCAACTAAGGAGTGGCTCCGTAAGAAGCATCTTAAGGTCCTGGAGTGGCCTAGCCAGTCTCCAGGCCTGAACCCAATAGAAAATCTTTGGAGGGAGCTGAAAGTCCGTATTGACCAGCGACAGTCTGTATGGAGGAGTGGGCCAAAATCCCTGCTGCAGTGTGTGCAAACCTGATCAAGAACTACAGGAAACGTATGATCTCTGTAATTGCAAACAAAGGTTTCTGTACCAAATATTAAGTTCTGCTTTTCTGATGTATCAAATACTTATGTCATGCAATAAAATGCAAATTAATTACTTAAAAATCATACAATGTGATTTTCTGGATTTTTGTTTTAGATTCCGTCTCTCACAGTTGAAGTGTACCTATGATAAAAATTACAGACCTTTTTTGGCAGGCTGCAGTCTCTCATTCACAATTTGACAAGCACTTGATAATGGGTTGAATTTCCCGGCGGCATCCCCTTTGTGTGGCTGTAATTCCCTGTAAAAAGATTAATTCCACTGACCGTTGTGCCCTTGAGCTGAATATGATAATGATAATTCCCTTCTCCCTGAGTGCTGCATTCCCCGAAGAACCTCTCACTCACGTGGCTTTCCATCATGTGATTGTGTCTTTCTTACAGGCTACAAGTGAAGACCGACACATCGGGGACACAACTACGTACGTCCTTATCCAATTCTGAGGCGCATATTGAAGACTTTGGAAGAGCTGTCCACATTTACTTTTCTTCAGCCAACAAGATGAGTAGGCCTAACAAACAGCAAAAGCATTAGCCTATGTCAATCTACTGTTCTTCATAGAACAAAAGTTGATGTTTTCTATTCTGTGCGAGAAATAAATATTCCAAACATAGTCTGGGACAGTTGTGGGATGCGCTAGATCCCAAAATAATACATCCACTAAAAGAAAAAAAGCTATTTTACACACTGAAGCTGTCGTAACAGATCAGAATGTTTAGCTCAAAATGTTGAAACATTTTTAGGCTATTTCTTCACATTATAAGTGCAGCAATGCACACATGACTGTAGGCTATAAGCATGAATGTATCAGTAGCAGGAATACCCAATTATCAAAAGTGAAATCAAATGTGATTTTGCATGTAACGCTTTTATTATAAAGGTGCGTTATGGTGAAAATTATCTTCCCCAAACTTGAAACTAGCGCGCTGCTTACAGTGAGGGAAAAAAGTATTTGATCCCCTGCTGATTTTGTACGTTTGCCCACTGACAAAGAAATTCTCAGTCTATAATTTTAATGGTAGGTTTATTTGAACAGTGACAGAAACAACAAAAATCCAGAAAAACGCATGTCAAAAATGTTATAAATTGATTTGCATTTTAATGAGGGAAATAAGTATTTGACCCCCTCTCCCAGGTGTCTTTTATGCAGGTAACGAGCTAAGATTAGGAGCACACTCTTAAAGGGAGTGCTCCTAATCTCAGTTTGTTACCTATACAAAAGACACCTGTCCACAGAAGCAATCAATCAATCAATCAATCAATCATATTCCAAACTCCACCATGGCCAAGACCAAAGAGCTCTCCAAGAATGTCAGGGACAAGATTATAGACCTACACAAGTCTGGAATGGGCTACAAGACCATCGCCAAGCAGCTTGGTGAGAAGGTGACAATAGTTGGTGCGATTATTCGCAAATGGAAGAAACACACAAGAACTGTCAATCTCCCTCGTCCTGGGGCTCCATGCAAGATCTCACCTCGTGGAGTTGCAATGATCATGAATGGTGAGGAATCAGCCCAGAACTACACGGGAGGATCTTGTCAATGAAAACAATTGGTAACACACTACGCCATGAAAGACTGAAATCCTGTAGCACCCGCAAGGTCCCCCTGCTCAAGAAAGCACATATACATGCCCGTCTGAAGTTTGCCAATGAACATCTGAATGATTCAGAGGGCAACTGGGTGAAAGTGTTGTGGTCAGATGAGACCAAAATGCAGCTCTTTGGCATCAACTCAACTCGCCGTGTTTGGAGGAGGAGGAATGCTGCCTATGACCCCAAGAACACCATCCCCACCGTCAAACATGGAGGTGGAAACATTATGCTTTGGGGGTGTTTTTCTGCTAAAGGGACAGGACAACTTCATCGCATCAAAGGGACGATGAACAGGGCCATGCATCGTCAAATCTTGGGTGAGAAACTCCTTCCCTCATCCAGGGCATTGACAATGGGTCGTGGATGGGTATTCCAGCATGACAATGACCCGAAACACATGGCCAAGGCAACAAAGGAGTGGCTCAAGAAGAAGCACATTAAGGTCCTGGAGTGGCCTAGCCAGTCTCCAGATCTTAATCCCATAGACAATCTGTGGAGGGAGCCAAACGTCAGCCTCGAAACCTTAAACAGGTCAACATTCACAAAGCCGCGGGAGCACACAGCCAAGACAATGCAGTAGTGGCTTCAGGACAAATCTCAATGTCCTTGACTGGAAAATAGCTGTGCGGCAACACTCCCCATCCAACCTGACCGAGCTTGAGAGGATCTGCACAGAAAAATTGGAGAAACTCCCTAAATTTAGGTGTGCCAAGCTTGTAGCGTCATACCGAAGAAGACTTGAGACTTTAATTGTTGCCAAAGGTGCTTCAACAAAGTACTGAGTAAAGAGTATGAATACTTATGTAAATGTGTTATTTCAGTTTTGTTTTTAATACATTTGCTAAAATGTCTAAACATGTTTTTGCTTTGTTATTATGGGGTGTTGTATTTCAATTGAGGGAGAAAAAAACAATTTAACACATTTAAGGCTTTAACGTAACAAAATGTGGAAAAGGTCAAGGGGTCTGAATACTTTCCGAATGCACTGTATGAGCAGTAGAACATGGCAACCGGGTTGATATCAAATGGCGTTTAGTTTGTGATGTACACTACAATAGAGGATCCCTCAGTCCTAATGAAATGTATGAGTCTTTCGGTCTATTGTCACTGCTGATTTCTCCAGAGGTTTCACTGTGCCTATCTTGTCCTATTCTGCAAACAAGCCCGGACATCAAGGAGGACAGACTTGAGTGATCGGTCTGACGTCACCAACAACCAAAATCAGAAAAAAATACTAATTTCCCACCTCTCTCTCTGCAGAGGTGTATTTTGGTCAGTGTCTCATGTTGTCGAATACGTCATGGTCTTAAGGGTGTGAACCACAGGCAGAGAGAAGCATTCTAACTAGCTACCTGAAAAGCACACGTTCTCACATTTCAGACAGAGCTCCTCAACCGCTTAGATCAATTGCTCTGATCAACCGCTCTGATCAACCGCTCTGATCATCATCAACTGCTCTGATCAAACCAAGGAACATACAACTACATAGTGAACCGTTCAGTGTTATGATTAGGGCTGTTCCCTCCACACCAGTGTTCACGAGTCATGAAGGTAGTCAAATTTCACGTGACCGTTTAGACACCGTAATTAGTCATCTGTGATGCTGCTGATGGTCAATAGTAGATTACCAAACTTGCCAACTGCCTGGTTCTATTGTCCCTCTCACTCTGACATCAATGCAAATGTATTCGAAAATCTGATCGAACACTTAATGAGAGCCCATGAGCTCATGTTGCACATAATTTCTATAGGCTATGCAATTGTGTGAGAAAACAGAGTGGTGGCCTCTTAAAAAGAGGAGCATTCCATTGGCTTTCTATAGGCTTTCTATAGGCTAATTTCTCAACTTTCCTAATATTAAGCACATTGCTTCTCTTTACAACAGGAGTATTGCCTACCTGGCTGGCATAAACAAATTAACCACGGGAAACATGTCCTCCATTCGCTATTTAAGTACATGTACATAGATGACAATTTTGAGACAGGTGCATGATAATGGTCCATTCTAAATCAAAACAAATTTCACACATATATTATTTAGTATATGTAAAGACAAGACTAAATCAAGAATAGTCTGATGGGTGACAATATTAGCCTATCACTTGTGAATTATATAATATAATTATATAATATTACTTGTGAATGATTCCCAGCTTAAGGCAAGAAACAATGCCTTTTTTGTGTGACTTTTTTGAATCATAGTCACACATATGTTTTGATGTTTGTATCATAACTAAAGTGTCCAAATAACTTCTTAAAATTAAGCATATGAATCCACTTTACAAGGGGTGTAGAGCTTAACTGGCATACATACAGTGAGGGAAAAAAGTATTTGATTCCCTGCTGATTTTGTACGTTTGCCCACTGACAAAGAAATGATCATATAATTTTAATGGCAGGTTTATTTGAACAGTGAGAGACAGAATAACAAAAATCCAGAAAAACGCATGTCAAAAATGTTACAAATTGATTTGCAAAACATGACTTAGTTCTTGGTGGCAAAACCCTTGTTGGCATTCACAGACAGACGTTTCAGACGTTTCTTGTAGTTGGCCACCAGGTTTGCACACATCTCAGGAGGGATTTTGTCCCACTCCTCTTTGCAGATCTTCTCCAAGTCATTAAGGTATTGCTCACATTGCCTACCAATAACGTTATCACACAATGGTCCAGAACAGCTGGTGTTCTCATCCATTTTTCAGTGTTGCTTGCCTCGAAGCGAACATAGAAGGCATTTAGCTCGTCTGATAGGCTTGCGTCACTGGGCAGCCCGCGGCTGGGCTTCCCTTTGTAGTCTGTAATGGTTTGCAAGCCCTACCACATCTGACACGCATCAGAGCCAGTGTAGTAGAATTGACTCTTAATCCTGTATTGAAGCTTTGCTTGTTTGATGGTTCGTCTGAGAGCATAGCGGGATTTCTTATAACCGTCCAGATTAGTGTACCGCTCCTTGAAAGCGGCAGCTCTAGCCTCTAGCTCGATGCATATGTTGCCTGTAATCCATGGCTTCTGGTTGGGATATGTACGTATGGTCACTGTTGGGACAATGTCGTCGATGCACTTATTTATGAAGCCGAGGACTGAGGTGGTATACTCCTCAATGCTATTTGATGAATCCCAAAACATATTCCAGTCTGTGCTAGCAAAACATTCCTGTAACGTAGCATCCGCGTCATCTGACCACTTCCGTATTAAGCGAGTCACTGGTACTTCCTGCTTTAGTTTTTGCTTGTAAACAGGAATCAGGAGGATATATTTATGGTCAGATTTGCCAAATGGAGGGTGGGGGTAAGCTTTGTATACATCTCTGTGTGTGGAGTAAATGTGGTCCAGAGTTTTTTTTCCTGAGAACTCTCTTGGTAGATAACTCTCCGCCCCTCGTCTTACCAGACATAGTTTCTCTGTCCTGCTAGTGCATGGAAAATCCCGCCAGCTCTATAACATCCATGTTGTCGTTCAGCCACGACTCGGTGAAACATAAGATATTACAGTTTTTAATGTCCTGTTGGTAGTATAATCTTGACCGTAGGTCGTCCATTTTATTTTCCAATAATTGCATGTTGGCCAGTAGATCGGATGGCAGTGGGAATTTACTCACTTGCCTAGAATTCTCAGAAGGCAAATTATGGGGATTGAGCCCATTCCCGAGAAAGCAGTATATCCTTTGCGTTGGACTCGTTTAAGAAATATTATTCTTCCAGTTCGAGTTGAGTAATCGCTGTTCTGATGTCCAGAAGTTATTTTCGGTAATAAGAGACGGTAGCAGCAACATTATGTACAAATTAAGTTACAAACAAAGCGAAAAACTAACAAAATAGCGCAGTTGGTTAGGAGTCTGTAAAACGTCAGCCATCCTCTCCAGTGCTATTCTATCAAGCAGCATGATGTGAAATGGAACTGTTGAACTATATGCAATGTCTAAATCTGGCTTCTCTACGTCCTTCTCTCTGCTATCTGCATGATCAATCATCAACACTCAGGGCGGGGACAGACAGCGCATCTCAGTATGGAGTGCAGTTCATAACGCATGTATCATCTCATCATGGTCATTTTTTTTCTTGTGACAGGTAGGCCTACATTTGCTGCATTGTAGCCTATGATACAGTAATATACGGGCTGAATGTGAATTTCTCCATCTCAGTCTGGTTTTCGGTGTCACCTTATGTTTTAACTTTAAAGATGATTTTCTTTCAAATACAGCTGCAGAGGTTAAAAACAGCCTGTCACTCAAATATTGTTGCTTTAAATCTGTGCACACCGAATAGTCTTTCTCGCTCAATCAATTCAATTAAAATGTCATCCACAACAGATAATCCTGTTCAAGTTTCATATACAGTACCAGTCAAAAGTTAGGACACACCTACTCAGTCATAGGTTTTTCGTTTTTTTTACTATTTTCTACATTGTAGAATAGTAGTGAAGACATCAAAATGATTAAATAACACATGGAATCATATAGTAAACAAAAAAGGGTTATTTTTGAAATTCTTCAGGAGCCACCTTTTGCCTTGATAACAGCGTTGCACGCTCTTGGCAATCTCTCAACCAGCTTCATGAGGTACACACCTGAAATGCATTTCATTTAACAGGTGTGCCTTGATACATTTTTGGTATTTCCTTCCTTAATTAATGTGTTTGAGCCAACCAGTGTTGTGACAAGGTAGTTGTGGTACACAGAAGATACCCCTATTTGGTAAAAGACCAAGTCCATTTTATGTAAAGAACAGTTCAAATAAGCAAAGAGAAACGATAGTCCATCATTTCTTTAAGACATGAAGGTCAGTCAATTCGGAAAATGTCAAGAACTTTGTAAGTTTCTTCAAGTGCAGTAGAAAAAAACATCAAGCTCTATGATAAAAATGGCTCTCTAGAAGACTGCCACAGGAAAGGAAGACCCAGAGTTCCCTCTGCTGCAGAGGATAAGTTCATTAGAATTATCAGCCTCAGAAATTGCATCCCAAATAAATGCTTCATAGAGTTCAAGTAACAGACACATCTCAACATCGACTGCGTGAATCATGCCTTCATGGTCAAATTGCTGCAAAGAAACCACTACTAAAGGACACCAATAAGAAGAAGAGACTTGCTTGGGCCAAGAAACACGAGTAATGGACATTAGACCGGTGGACATCTGTTCGTTGGTCTGATGAGTCCAAATTTGAGATTCTTGGTTCCAACCGCTGTATCCTGGTGAGACGCAGAGTAGGTGAATGGATGATCTCTGCATGTGTATTTCCCACATGGAGGAGGAGGTGTGATGGTATGGGGGTGCTTTGCTGGTGACACTATCAGAAATGTATTGAAATTCAAGGAACACTTAACCAGCATGGCAACCACAGCATTCTGCAGTGATACGCCATCCCCTCTGGTTTGAGCTTAGTGATTATGATTTGTTTTTCAACAGGACAATGACCCAACACACCTCC